>NC_045641.1:2364769-2986912 GCF_009829145.1 Chiroxiphia lanceolata | reverse complement strand
ATCAATGAGAAATCCAACTGCATTAGAAGAATTTGTTCCATTAATATTTCCTTTTACTGGGCTCGTTTCTGGTATTTTGTGCTCCTACAGGTCCTGCGAAGAGGACACAGCAACAGATTTTAAGCACACAGGTTTTCCACTATGTCCCAGTGTACTCAGGTTGTATTTTTGTGTCACCTGTTTAGTTCCTCTCTGGACTCCACAATTCAGAGCTTGCAATGCCTGGAAATTATCAAAAACGGTGCATCTGTAGAAGAAATTTCATGCTCTTGCCATTGCCATCCCATTTTCCCTTTTCACATTCTCTTGTTGGCCTGTCTCTGACAAATCATCCTGGGATTCTGCTGGATTGACTCCAAACACTGGCATTCATAGACATGTGGAGAGATAAGGAAATGCACAACTCGCTGAACTCAATCATAAACATTATCTCAAACAACAATAACTCCAGGCAAGGGGCCAAAATGTGCTGTGGTCAGAGTTATGCTCCAAAACAGACAGAGTGGAGGTTGTTAAACACCACAATAATCAGAACAAATTGGTTTCTTGGCCAAAATTATGATGGTTTGTTTTTTTTGGTTGGGTTTTTGTTTGTTGGGTTTTTTGTTTTGTTTTGGTTTTGGTTTGGGTTTTTTTTTGGTTTTTTTGGTTTTTTTTTTTCAAAATCTGCATGGAAAACATGCAAAGCTGGGTATGATGAAATAGCCCTTTGTGAAAAGCTAAAAGGAATAAGGAAGAGAAATTAGCACTTAGACACCAACCAGGCTGGGCTTGGACATGCCAAGCACATTGGACTCTTGATTTTATTGTTGACCCAAGGTCCAGAGATAGTTATTAAGCTTGCTCAGCCAGGAGAAAGAGGCAGTTTTACAGGTTGGGAAACTGATAAAAGGACTATTCTGTTTGCAAAATAGATTCTGCATCAGTCCCGGTGAATAGGCAAAGGATTTTCCCTCTTGGGATTTGGGTCTGCCTCAGTCCTTTGCTCTGTCAGCCTCTGCAGCCAAGTCTCCACAGTGTAACCAAGACTTCAACACCATTTCTCCTTGCCTGTGCAGTACACACCAGCCTTCAACTTACATGTCAAAGTTTCTCTTTAAAATCCTCTTTTTTCAGCCACTCACCACTTTTCCCAGAGAGAGTGCTGGCAGTTCAGGTCACAAAGTGATGCAACATGGAGGGGAAGAGCTGCAACCTTTCCTAAAGCTCAGGGTCCTGTTCCTGAACCCAAACAATCCACCCTGTCACTGCAGCAGCAACTTCATCAGGAGCAAGGTGCTTTAACAGCTTAAAGCAGAAAATGAGAATCCAGATAGAGAAACACACCCAGGCAGAGCATAAAGCATCCAGAAGAAATGAGGGGAATATAAAACCCTGAGACACACAGGAACAAACTTGAGCTGTGGCGCTCATTGTCTAAATGAGAAAAACATACAGGAAAGCGAGAAATAAAAGAATTGTTTCAGTAATTGAAATTTCAGGGGAACACAAAGAGGCAGCCTCTAATTTACTGCAGGTAAACACCCTCTCTCCTCTTACAAATCACCCCTGTGACACACACCTTGTAATCTTTATGGGTGGAAGCCCAGCAGTGAGAATATATGGCTGGGTGAGAGGGAGAATGTTTGTTTTCTCTCCCAGTCCTAAGCACTGTTTGCAGGATGGATGGGGAGGAGGGCGGAGCTGGGCTTGGATTTCAGTTCCCTGAAGGGCTGGGCTGCAGAGCTGGGAGCAGTGGCTGTCCTGAGGGTCAGCAGGTGACAGTGGGATGCTCAGGGGAGGAGGCTCTTCTGTGCTTTTGTCCCTGTAGTACCTGGCACAGGCTGTGCCAGCCTTGGTGCTGATTTACATGGATATTTGGAATGTGCTGGAGGAGAAAAGAAAACTGAGTCCTTCTTCGTAGAATAGAACCAGGGAAGGTTTGGGGTTGGGAAGGACCTTAAAAATCATCTCATTCCAAACCTGGACACCTTGCACTACCCCAGGTGGCTCAGAGCCCCATCCAACCTGGCCTTGGACACTCAGCATTTAACAGAGTCACTTTTTTAGTGAGTCTGAACGAGTGGCCCCAGAAAAGAAACTTCAAGGGAAGATGCTCCAGGCAAATTTGACTCTCAGCTTTGCAGCTGACAGGCAGCTCCTCCCTGCTCCTGCCCTCAGCACAGGGATAGCAAGGAGTCCTCCTGTTCTCTGAGGCCATCTCAACACAGGGGATGGAATCATGCAGTTTTCTTGTCAGGGGCTTAAAGATTGTCAGCCATTCATATTTTTTTCTGTGGGAAACAGACTGTTTCACAACTGGACCTGGAAAAATGCAATCAATTGAACAATTTCATCACAGACTTTTAGGGTGTTTCAGTCCCCTCTGTTTTTAAAGAAATTTTCTTTACCTGATTTTTAGAACTTCGGAAAAAGGAATTTTTAGGAGAGCTAAAATGATGAGGGGAATTCCTTTGAGTGAACTTTCTTCCTGTGCCATAAGGGCTTGTTGTATAGAAGGCAGAGCTGAGCAGCTAAATGCTTGTGAGCTGGGATGGGAATCCACGTGGATGTTCAGGTGCCAAGTGTGCAAGGCCAAGTGCATTAGTGAGAATTTCTAGAGATGGGAGTTGAAAAGACCAGGAGTGTTGGATGTGGTTGGGGAAAAACTTTCCTTGCAGTTTCTGATGGGATGAAGGCTTCCTAGGAAACCAGGTGCTGAGCAGGAGTAAAATAAAGAGTTTAAAACAGACAAATCTGGGAAGTAAATCCCTTTTCACAGGTGGAGAATGAACAGTCCCTGTCTTCACTCTTAGTTTGTTTTCCTTCAGGTTGCAGCTGCTTTTGGGAAACAGCCATCAGTCCCAAAAGCAATGGTGACACTCCAGGCTCTCTGGAGAAAGAGCTACAAGCTTGAGAGAGCAATTCTGGCTCTGAGGAGGTGCCATCACCGCCTCTTGCTTGCTGGAGCCCCTCTTCCCTTGTTTCCTCCCTCCTTCCCACAGGTGTTTGCAACTTGTCTTTTACTTGGAGAAGATCCAACCAGTTTTCCAGGTTTAGGAGTACAATTCATGTTTAGGGCTTGGTCCCAGGACTCACAGCATTTCCCAGCGAATTCCCAGTCTCAGGCACCACCTTATTTCCCAATTTGTTTTTTAAGAGGTGCACAACACCAGCCTTGGAAATGGCCCTGATACTGTTTGCAGCGCTCCAAGTGTGTCCTCCCTTCCCTCCCAGGACACTGGACAAGGACAGGGTGTCTTTGTCCTCCTCACTCACATTTCCTTGAAGCAGAGAGAAGTCTTTGCCTCTTCTCTCTCCTCTGTCCATCAAGGTCGTGCAGAGACACTGCAGATTTCCCACTCTGCAGATTTCCCACATCACCAGCTCTTTATCCTCTGTACCAGAGGACAGATGATTTGATCAGGAAAAGCTATTTTCCTGCAATGTAGATTATAATGGAAATCTGGAGAACAGCCCTGACTCGGAGTCTCCGCAGCTTTATCCTTTTAAAAGCACAAGCCAATTAACCTCAGCCTGCAGGGAAAGAGCCCCCCTGTTAGAGGCTGGGTCTTGGAAAATGAGGCATAGGGGATTTAAAATCACAAGGCTCTGAAGCTCCAGCCCAAGCACAGAGCACTGTGTGAACCTCCACAGTGATGCCACAGACGTGGAGATGAGGCTGTACTCACAGCATCTGGTTTGGGTGACAAACCCTCTGCAATGGGGTCACTTCCAGGGTCTCTGAAGCTCTCCCAGATGCTGATCCACTTCCCTGAGGCTGCTGTGGGGCTTGAAGGGTCAGGGTTAAGGGTTGGAATTTCTGGGGGCAGGGATATGATTTATATCCAGGCAGTTGGTGAAGGATGGTGTCAAGAGCTCTCTCAGCTGGAGATGTTCACGGGTGATAAAAACCAGCCCATGCCCAGGCTCCATAAAGAAATCCCAGTAATGGTGTTTTCATGATGGAAAATGAAGGGCATAAAGACTAATTGGCTCCTAAGTGTTGTACCAGGAGGAGACAACTCAGCTCCTCCTGAAACAGCGAATATTCTTGGTTCCTGGAAACACAGAATCATGGAATCTGCTGAGTAGGAAGGGACCCATCAGGATCATCGAGTCCAACACCTGGCCCTGCACAGGACACCCCAAAATCACACCACGTGCCTGAGAGCATTGTCCACACACTTCTTGAGGTCAAACAGGTTTGGTGCTGTGAGCACTGCCCCGGGGAGCCCGTTCCCTGTGTTTCTCTGCCATTTTGGGAACTCTGATTAGGCACCTGAATGCTGAACATGTGAGCCAAACCTGAGTGTCACTGATGCTCCAGAGGATCCTAAAATCATTCAGGTTGGAAGAGCCATCCAAGACCATCGAGTCCAACCATTAACCCAACAAAATCCAACACTAAACCACGTCCCAAGTGCCACACCTACATTTTTTTGAACACTTCCAAGGATGGTGATTACACCACTTCCCTGGGCAGCTTGTTCCAACGCCCAACCACCCTTTCAGTGAAGAAATCTTCCCTACTATCCAATCTCAACCTCCTCTGGTGCAACTTGAGGCCGTTTCCTCTCATCCTATCACTTGTTACCTGGGAGAAGAGACTGATCCCACCTGTCTACAACCTCCTGCCAAATGCTTCTCTCATAAAAGAAACACGTCTCTTGAATGACAGGGACAAGGAATTTTCCACATCTCTGCTGGTCTTCCCCATCTGAATGTTCTCTGCTTATCCCACAAAACTCCTCTGCCATCTGATGTGTGATGTGCTCCCCTGGCACCAACTGTTTCCTCAGGAGCTGGAGGGAAATGCAGGCACATGAAACAGCCTGTCATCAGACACCTCTCCCAAAATCCTGCTAAATACCTGTCTTTGCAATAGTCTGTGTTCCTTCAGTGACAACAGCTCTTGTTTGAGATGTTAACATCTCCAGACATTTGACAAGCAGCTGAGTAAATGTCAACACCTTTCTAGAGGAAGTGTGGGATTTAAGTGGATTTAGCACTGACTAGGAAATTGCAGTTGATTCTGGGGTGAGACTTGTTGGTTCCTCAGAGCTGAACTAATGCCAATGTTTTAGGCCAGGACTAAACACTTTCCAGCACTGCTGTACCCATGGAGATGAGGGATGGACATATAAACACCTCTGCTCCTTCTAAGTCACAACCCATGAGGGTTTTTAGTGATGGGGGAAATAATTTGGGGTTAGAACACTACTCTGGAGCACAGGAGAAGTACATGTAATACACACAGACTCCCTGAGTAGCCTTGGATGGTGGATCTGGTGGGTGACAACCCTGCCCATTGTGGAACTAGATGAACTCTAAGGTCCTTTCCAAGCCAATCATAGTTCTATGATTTAGTGTCTTGGCCTTAGACCCCCACCCAAAAATTCCTTACAGAGGTTTCCTTGACCTGTTCTCCTCAAAACACATTGTACTTGCCCTAAGAGGGGTCCTCTGAAGAGCAGAATTCCTTCAGCACAGACCTCAATGGAAACAAATCTTCCCCACTGATACTCAAAATACAGTATTTTCCATTAACTCCAAAAACTTTATCAGGCCTTTTCTTGTGAGCATCAAAGGTTCCAGGTCCAAACTGTCATGGTCATTTCTCCATATGGAATATGTGGAATATATGGGCTCATTTTGCTAAAAGTTGGAAATCAACACTGACCAGGAGCAAAATAAAGAGTTTGAATCAGACAATTCTGGGAAGTAAATCCCACTGTTCCCTTTTCACAGGTGGAGAATGAAGAGATGAAAGACTCTTCCCAGTCCCTGCCCTCACTCTTGGGTTTTTTTCCTTCAGGTTGCAGCTGCTTTTGGGAAACAGCCATCAGTCCCAAAAGCAATGGTGACACTCCAGGCTCTCTGGAGAAAGAGCTACAAGCTTGAGAGAGCAATTCTGGCTCTGAGGAGGTGCCATCACTGCCTCTTGTTTGCTGTAGCCCCTCTTCCCTTCCTCCCTCTCACATGTGTTTGAGACCTGTCTTTGACTTGGAGAAGATCCAGCCAGTTTTCCAAGCTTAGGAGTACAACTCATGTTTAGGGCTTGGTCCAGGACTCAGAGCATTTCCCAGTGAATTCCCAGTCTGATTCCTCCAGTGTCTTGGAGGAAGGTGCCTCCTTCTTCATCCCTTTTTACGGAGGAAAAACCCTCTATTATGGAGCAATCCATCTCGCCTGGAAATAGATACATTAAAAAGCTGAACTGAACAGCTCCTGGGCAGTGCCTATTTCTCTCTTTTAATAAGTCATACAGGAAAACAGCTCTGGAAAACCTCACCTGTTGCATGTGACATGTCTCCAGGAAAGATGTACATGTTCACAAAGGTTCACTGAGTCACAGAGTTCCTGATATATTGGAGATATCTGGTATAAGATGGACCTGACTAATGACTTTTCCATGGTGGTTTCAGGGGCTGCAATCAGGAAGAACACACAAGGAGAATTGCTTCCCTCTTGGCCTGTTTGATTCTCCATTAAGAGCTGTTGCTAATTTTAATTCAGACTGGTGGGCTCACTGCTGCAGGTTATTAGAGTTTACTGTACCTTTATACTGTGGTTGCATTGCAGGTTTGTGCTATTTAGTAATAAGTTCAAGCCAGTGAGTTTAAAGTTTACTGAAGCTCATTTAGGCAAGACTATAATTGGAAAACATTTTCTAACAGCACAAATAGGAAGTGCTGGAATACACTGTCCATGGGGGATGTGGAGCAAGAAAAGCTCCAGCAAAGAGGTGACAGCACAGTTTTGGATGTCCTTCAACCTGTCAGGAGCAGGGGGAGGCTTAAGTGATAGCTCAGGACTCTTCTCTGTTCTAATTGCTGGCAGTATTGAAGTCAGTTTTTAACATCTTTAATAAAAATGGAGACATTGGGTGGAACTGTAGAATAGCACATGTTGAAAGGGACCTCTAGAGGTGTCTGGTTCAACCTCCAGCTGGAAGCAGGGCCACCTTCAGTGCTGGACCAGGCAGCTCGAGGCCTCACTCCCACGAGTTTCAAAGATTTCCCATGTGGACTTTTCATCACCTGTGAGGGCCCCGGTGCTGGTGCTTGGCCAAATTGGGAAGATTTTGCCCTTATTTCCAGCTGGAACTTCCCTCATGGCCACCTGTGGCTGCCAGCTCTTGCCACTTCACTCTGCAGCTCCGGGGACAGCCCCGCTCTACCTTTTCTGTCACTTGCTGCACATGTTGGTCAGAAAGAAAACAGAAGCCCTTGGAGCTGCCAGGCTTATCCAGGCTGGGAAAACCTGGGATTCTAAGGATTTCCTTGATAAATCACATCCCACTGATGGATTTTTTCTTCTGGCACTCCACGTAAAGGGCTCAGGGGGCTTCACCAGCTCGTGTTGGGATAGTGCCTTTATTCCAAAGTGCCAAGGCGAGACCTGGCAAAAGCAAAGCTGGTGATTTCCCTTGGGAAGCGACCTAAGGAAGCAACAACTTGTCCTCAGGCATCAGCTGGGGTCAGGAAGGAGATGTGATACAACACTGTGGGTGGATGGGAGGTGACAGGACCTGCTCTGGTGTCACCATCAAAGGCAAAACACCAGCATCAGCTTCCACACCTTTCCCAGAGTTCCAGATCTGCCATTCAGGGACAAGGGGCGTCCCAGAATCCAGATATTTCACTGCAGTGTTTACTGTGGCCTCCATCCCTCTCTCCCTCCAGTTGCTAAGCGATATCTCTGCTCTCCAAAGTCACTGATACAGACCCTTGGCTGCTGCATTTCACTATTCAATTTGCAATTTAAATTCTCTGACAGGCAGAAGCAACCAAGCTGTTCACTTAAGATTGCAAGAAGTTATATTGAAATCCAGGAAATCGCCAGTGCCTCGAGCTCTTCATAAATTCCACTTTGATAATAATAGAGGCAGAGGTTGGGAGAGGGAAGGAGAGGGATAGGTGCTCATGTGGGGGAGGAAGGATGGAGCAGGGACAGTGGGGAGCAATCCCAGGGGTGGAGTTTCCCCTCTGTTTTCCATGTTCTGACCTCTAAGACCCAGTGCTTCTGCTTGGGCTGGTGAAATGCCTTTCGGTGGAGTTAAACACCTACTTTTATCTCTTATTCACTCCTGATTTCCTTTATCAGGGATTCTTGAAGATGAAGAAAGGTCAAATCATCTTTTCCTTGCCTAAAACACCCACCAAGGGGTCATGGCCTGAAGGACAGCAGGAAGCTGTCCCTCCTCCAGGTCCTGGACAGACACTCCTGGCCATCCTGTAGGGTCCCCACCTGCTGCCAGGGATGTCCAGACCTGAATTTTGACCCCACACAGAGGGTGTTGTGTTTTGTTACTGGTAGGAGTTGTGCTGTGTGAGAGGAGGAGAGTGGTATTGCTGAATCAGAGAGAAACAGGCAGGGATTATTTAGAACGGGCAGCTCTGGAGAGCCGTGGGAGAGGGGACGGGGGCTTCAGTGCTGGGGGAATAGGGAGCTGCACAGGGGTGCTGACACTGGGGAGAGATCCGGGACCCTCCGGAGCCAGTCCCCCTCTTTCAGTCTCTCGAACAGACATTTCCCTGCGCTGAAATCCTCCCTGGGATCGCAGCCGCGGGTTTTCAGGCCAGTAGAGGGAACCCTCCACCGCAGTTATCCCAAATCCCTCTCCTGCGGGGAACGGGGAGCAGCGGGGATGGGAGACAGTGAGGGGCTTGCAGCTGCAGGCAGCTCCCTGCCTGCGGGACAGAGGAGAAAAAGGGTGGATCCTCCTTCTTCTCTCCAGGCTGTCAATGCCAGATTGAAGGAATTCCTCCTCCTGATCTGGAGCAGCTCCACAGATCCCTTAAATGCTTTGTAGGCATCCACTGCCCTTGGGTAACGTGGGGCAGGGGTCACCCTGTGCCTCATCAGAGGGACACTGCCGGGTCGGAGAAGGGGAGGGACCTTCCCTAAAGCCACCAGCAGCAGAAACCAGGCAGCCAAAGCCCTTTCCTCAGCCGTGAGCTCTGGCTGAGGGAGTCTGGGGACGTGCCCCAGGTGACATCCAGCACGACCGTCTCAGACGCTTCCCAAGAGTCTGATGTGGGCGACACCTTTCCCTCCTTCAACGAGTGTTTCTCCAGCCCCACGTCCTTTGTCTGAGGCACAGGACAGAGTTTGGCCAAGCAGCTCCAGGTCACTACAAAAAGGTCTAAGAAGTTTCTCACTGCCACCTCGGCAAAGGCCACCAGGGGCACTCAGGGGAAGGAAACACCTCTGAAAGAGGTTGGTGGAGCTTTGCTTTTCACCTTCAGCTCCCCGAAGTGCCCTTTTACCCACAGCCTCCAACAAAAGTCCCAGAGGATCTGGCCTCTGGGACAAAAAGGGACAATCCAGGAGATGCAGGTGGCTCCATATCCACGGCCCCTGCATCAGAGAGACTTTGTGTAATTCATTCCAGGAGACAACTCTCCTTTTTTTTTCCCTGGGACTCAGTGATTTCAGGCTACACACTGAATCTGATGGGCAGCAAACAGCTCACTCTCTTGTATCCTTGGTTTCCAAGAGCTCCAGTGGTTCTCTTTGCATTTTTCCATCTTGAACACTGTGTCAGTGAGTTGCTCCGGTGCCCTCAGGGTTATGTTAAATACAAGTCAAGATTAAACTGGGAACAGCAGGATGGTCAACAACCTGCACCTGCAAAGCAAGAGTTTCTATTCTTAACCGCAATATTTGAACAACAAAGGCTGCAAAATACAAAATAAAAGGTGCTTGGCCGAAGGAAGCTCATTTCTGTTTCCTCTTTTAGCATTTTTCTGGCATTAAAACCATTTTGTTTTCAAAAGCGTGTTCAACATGAAGGTTTTGTGGTGCAGGCAGCACAGTGGGATGCTGGGCCAAGCTCCTGAGGGTCTTCTCCCTCCTTCCCACACTTAGAGAGGGGAAACTTTGCCTTGCTGATGGATCTCCATCTGCAGCACCCACGTTTGCAGTGTTTTGCCTTAATCCTCTCTGTGCTCATTCTTCATGGACCAGTAACATCAGACAGCTCCAGGCCTTGGGCATGGGGCCACCAGCCAGGTGATGCCCTCGTGAAGACCATCAGGACACTCAGATGGTCCTGTCTGCCTTAAAGAAGGGCTAGGAAAGAGACTTGTTTTCAGCCAGGGGAATTCATCCAGGTCCAACCTCCTGTCACCTTTTAGCCCTCAGTGCCTCAGCTCTGGTGTTATTTTGCTCCTTGTCCATCCTTTTTTGGGGTTTATCACTCCTGAGGTCACTCACCAAAAGCAGTGGGCACAGCACAGAGCTGGCCCAGCAGCACAGCCCACATGGGTGGATGGTTGTTTTCTCACCAGTTGCAGATGGAGATTCCTTGGGAATGTTTTTTGACAGAATCTGAGAGTTAATGAACTGGATGGGAATTTGAGGTCCTCAATCTTGACCACGGCATTTGTTTCTGGTGGATGTTGGTGGCCAGGTCTGGTCACGCTCAAGGGAGCTGCTGGGTGCCCACCTACCCCTTGGAAGGACAGGGATTGTTGGAGAGCACAACCCACCCTGTGCCCTACATTTCCCCTTCATTTTTCTCTCTCCCTACTCTAGTTGAACTCTTCCGGATAAAGCCCGAGCCTTGTTTTTCTCAGGTGCCTGAAGCAAACAGTCATTAGCCCAGGGTGCCACATCCTTTCAGCTCAGCCACCAGCAATCCCAATTAGCTTCTCCCTCTTCCAGGCCATCCAAAAGGTTGTTTCAGGTGCCCAAGTTCAGGGCTGCATCTCCAAGAGGCTGTTCCTACCCTTTCAGCCAGACAAAACTAGGACAAAATCAGACTTTTTTCCCAACGTGGCAGGTTGTCCTGACCCCTCCTGAACCCAACCTCACCTGTGTGCAGGATGCAACAGGCTGGATTTGAGGCAGCACCCGGGAAGGTGCTGGTGTGGCATCCTCCTCTCCCAGCCCCAGGCTGCCTTTGGGATCAGGCAGCATCACACCACTGATGTTGGACTCATTCCTCTGTTCCTGCAAAAACAAACAGGCCTCTGAGCTGCAGCAAATTGATTTGCTGTGCTCTAACTGAATTACAAGCCTGAAATGCTCCCTCTCTCTCCCCCTTTCATCTCATCCCTTCTGTTCCTGCCTTACAGAGGGAAGGAGCTTTCCTTCCAGTGAAGCCAGGGGTGGACAGAAGAGCTGGGCTGTGACCCATCTCCAAGGATAGCTCAGCATCACTGCCTGGCACTGAAGGGCAGCATCACTTCCCCCCTCTGGACTGCAACTGGAAGGAAATTAAACATGTGTTGATGGGGAAAGGTCAGGAGAAGAGTCTGGACAAGGACATGGATGTGGAAGGAGATCCTTCTCTGCTCACCTGCAGGTTGTCTCAGGAGGAAGTTACTAAACCCTTTGCTCTGCCTCCGAGACCTGTAACAACACCCCCAGGCCTCCACGCAGGAGTATCTCTGGGGGAAAGGAGGTTTAGGGCATGAGATCATATTTTTTCTCTCTTGAAGTGGTGATGGAGACAAGGAACAGCTCTCCCAAAGCTCTAAAATATGAAAATTGCTCTGGTGGTTTGTGTTTTGTGGTGCAATGGGGCAACAGGCAGAGTCCTCCAAGGTAGAACATGTGATTTAAGAAGGTGAGAACAGTCCATTCCACAAGATAACAACTACTTTTGGATAAGCACTCCTTTCTGTCTTGGAGGGGAGGAGGAGAGGGAGAAATGGACTTCACCCCCTGGGAGAGACATGGGAGGAACAACACTCTCAACAGCCCCTGGGATGTGGTATCTGCACCTTCTCTGGCAACATGTCCTGGCCATGATAACAGGATGCTCCTTTTCCTGGCTCTCTGTGCCCCTGTCCAAGTCTTGGCAGGTTAAACAACTCCTGGAAATTTTCAGTGCAAGGTTGGCCTTGCTGAGGCTCTGAGAGAAAGTTGTCTTTCCTTCCTGCACACTCACAGAGATTTTTGGAAAGTCACCATTCTCCTACTCAGGGAGAGAGTGGAATATGGAAAAATCTGAGTGTTCTCCAGTGGAAAAATGTCCTGTGTTCAGAGCAGGCTTGTCTTGTGCAGGGAGTCACTGGGGGAGCACAGGGAACAGGCACACAGACTTTCAGAAATTGGTTCCTGGCTCCCAGAGAAAAGGCAGGAAAAACCCTGAGTGCCCAGAGTGGAGGCAGAGGAGCTGTGACTGCAGCCATGGCTGCTTTGCAGTTCATGTCTGGTCTAAGGCTGTCATCAAATTCCCTCTGTAATCAGCAGAGAGAAATCAGAGCTGCTTTAGGGTGATTCAAGTCCACTTATCTCAGACACCTCTCTCAGGAGGGCTGAAATTTCCCTATCTCCTTCCACAGTGTGGAGATGGGGGCGAGGCCAACGGCTCAGAAAAGAAACTCAACTTGTGGGCAGGAAGATTTAGCAGAAATGCATCCAACCCTGGGAGCTCTGTTCCAGGCTCCTGCAGGCTTGAGGGTTTTGGGACCCACTGATCTCCAAGCAGATGCAAGAGCAGCAAACACAGTCCCCACTTTTCACCCCTGAGGTTGCCACAGTTCACCTCTGCCTGTCTCCAGAAGATTTTATGCCAGCAGGGATGCACCCAGGGACCCCCAGCATCTACCACACAAGCTCACTGTAGGAGAACAGAGCTCTCTCTATCTCCCTTCCACCTGGTTTTTCCAGCCTCTTCCCTTCTTCGTATCCACAGCCATAAACCCCTATTTTGCTCTCCCAACACACAACTCCCAATCCTCCAGTCCTGCTCTCTGGTTCCAGTGAGGTTTCATCCTAAATTGGTAAGACAAAGCTGTCCACAGGAAATGAGAAGCAGACTTGTCCTGCTCTCCGTGCCCAAGGGGACACCACGCTCAAAACTTGGCTCCTGCGCTCGTGTGATAAATGGGATCCACCCGAAATAAATAAATAACCCCAGAGGCACAGCAAAGGGGAGCAAAATCCCTGGGTTGTTCCTGTGTTACTCAGTCATCTCAAGGAGAGAGCAGCTATCTGCTGGCAGCTGGCTGAATCATCAGCTACCTAATGCTGCCTGGAATGAATACAGATGCCTTGGAATTGCCTCGTGTGAGCGCCACAATAAAGGCAGGGAAAGCAGCTTTGCCATCTCCAGAATGGTGGCTGACAAACTCAATCAACAAAGTGGCTCTGAAAGCACTCCTGGCAAAATATGAAAAGGGGAATTACAGGCACTGCAAGGCCCCGGTGTCTGATGTCTTGGTGGGTTTGCTGGGGGAAAAGGCTGGCAGTGCCCTGCCCAGCTCTGTGCACGGAACACCTCCTAATCCATCACAGCCACTTGCTCTTTGGGGGATTTATTTCACGGCTTTCATTGCTCCCAGAGCCTCCACAGTGCCTTGAGTGTAGAGGCAACAGCCCTTTCCATCATATCTAATGGCAAGAGTCTGTCACCAGGGGCCTGGAGGGATGGGAACAAAGGGGAAGACACGTTGGGATGGATGCACCACCAGGAGCATCCATCTCAGCCGTGTGCAGGAGGCAGCGAGCACAGCTTGCAGGACTGACATTTAGGGATGGGATTTCCAAGGGGCTCTCACAGTTCCGTGACAGTAGTGGCCTAATTGGTGGCCCAATTTTCCCCAGTGAGACTGGTGGTCTCCAAGGACCACTGGGAGCCAAGTAGAGCTTTGCCCTCAGGGCTGGGAAGTGCCAGTGTCACCACAGGCATGTAGGTGTTTACAAATCATCATAGAGTGGCCTGGGTTGGAAGGGACCTTAAAGATCATCTACTTCCAAACCCCTGACATTTTTCACCAGACCAAGTTTCTCAGAGTTCTATCCAATCTGGCTTTAAACACTTCCAGGGATGGGGCATCCACAGCCTCTCTAGGCAACCTGTTCCAGGGCTTCACCACCCTCACAGTAAACAATTTTTTCCTAATATCTAACCAAAACCTACTCCCTTTCACTCTGAAGCCATTCCCCCTTGTCCTGTCACTCCATGCTCTTGTAAACAGTCTCTCTCCATCTTTCTTGTGGGCTCTCTTCAGGTACTGGAAGGCCACAGTTAGGTCACCCCAAAGCTTCTCTTTTCCAGGTTGAACAATCCCAATTCTCCCAGCCTTTCCTCCCAGCAGAGCTGCTCCATCCCTCTGATCATCTTGGTGACCTCCTCTGGACTTGCTCCAGCAGATCCATATCCCTCCTGTGCTGGGGACCCCAGAGCTGGGGCAGCACCTCAGTGGGGTCTCACCAGGGCAGAGGAGCACATGGTCTCCTCATGCTTGTGCTTAACAGGTTTCCAGCCCAGGTGAGTCTGTGCCAACAATAGCAGTGACCTGAAAAGAAAATATTCATGCTTAACTTCTCCCCTTCCTCTCCCCACAGTAGAAGTGGGAAGAAAGGTGTTCCCTTCCTTTTACACACTCTCTGCTCACACCAGCCCCACATGTCACCACTCTCTCTCCTCCTTCAGCTCCTCAGGGTGGTGGGGAGATGGGAACAGCCTCTGTTGAGGGACCATGACCCCCCTCTCCAGCCTTGCTTTGCCATCCTCCAGGGGAAGACCATCTAAGCAGGGCTGTGAGGTGGAAGGAATTCTTCAGCTCCATGAAATTCTGCCAAACCACTTGGACTGGTGGCTTGTAGCAGCCACCAGGGATGTTCTGGCTGGCCAGAGATCTGTTACCAGCTGCCACCAAGGCATGTTTGTCCCCAGCACGAGAAGAGGTAGGACCTGGGCTCTGGAGCAACAGATGCTTTGGGTGGGAGGGAACCCAAGACTTTGGCACATAGCAGGAGAGTTTTGGGTGCTTGTCCTCAGCTGTGGGAGAAGAGGAGGGGGTTTGAGAGGTGAAGGTTTGACAGAAGGAGGGAGGGAGAGATTCTTCCCCTTGAAGGCTGGGAAAGGGGGCTTAAGCATCAGGTTGCCTCGCTCAGAATGTACACTGGCTCAGAAAAAAAGCCCCTCTCTGGTCCTTTAAAGATGAGGGGAATAGGCAGGTTGGAGATGCAGCACCTGGCAACAGGATGCTGCCCCTCCTGTCCCTCTGCACAAAGCTGCACTCAGGATGTTCCATGCCAGGCTCAGCCAAACATTTGGGCCTGCTCTGGGGTGAGGGGGTCAGGGAAAGTCAGGATGGTGGGTGTTGGAGAGGGGAAGATGTGGTAGGGAAGGAAACCTCTCCTGATGGCCAGGCTGCATCAGGAACCATAAGTGGCAGAGCTGGGAGGCACCTGGATTTTGAGAGCAATGACAGATTGGCTGGGATGTCCTCTGAGGGAATGGGGATCAGGAAATCACCAGGATTATTAAGTGACCTGAACTATCAAAATGCTGGGATTGCAGCTGGATTGTCCAACTTGGTCCCAGCTTTCTATGTTCTCAAGAAAGGAAGAACCCACTGTCCCACTCTTCCTACCCAAAGCCCTCACTTGACAGTACTGGAGCTAAAATTTTCCTCAGATGTCCAGAGAACACACAGGCTGCACTGACCTGCCCATATTTGCTGCCCCAGGGAGCAGAGATCAATCTCCAAAGGTCTTGTTGACTCCAGCTGGCAGAACCACTTCTCCCTTCCAAGCTCAGTTGTTCCATATGATTGTGTGTTAACTTGGAGCTCATGCCAGCTAATGAATTCAGTTTTGCTCCCTGCATTTCAGTCCCCTTATTCTTGTAGCTAAACACTCATTTTCACCCCACTCTGGATCCTGTCTCAGAGCCTTTGCTCTCACTCCTGTGAGAGTGCCATGGGATGCAGCAAGAGAAACATTGGTCCTTTTAAAGGAACACAACCATTGGTTTCCATGTTTCCAGGTGTTTCCAAACCCTTTTATCTTTGGCTACAGAAGAGAACTGAAGCATCTTGAATTATTAGGAGAGAGTGTGAAGGACTAACTTGGCACTTGGTTCGAATTCCTGGCTCTGTCACTGAATTATGTCTCTGAAAGATTATAGATGTGATGTTGGAGACACGGTTTAGTGATGGCCTTGGCAGTGCTGGGTTAATGGTTAATGGACCTGACAATCTTACAGGGCTTTTACAACCTCATGGTTAGAAAAACCTCCTGCATTGTGTGGCTCTTAAACACCACACAGACACTCAGATACTCTGATGTTTAGAGACATCCCCTCAGCTAATGATCACACTGGTGAATATGGTGAAAACCAGGCAAATGAAACCCTCCTTCACTGAGATTTATCAGAACAGAGAAAACACCACCAACATACCCACTGTATTTTAAATCCTGTAGGATTTGGGGGAAGTTTTTTTTTTAGTGAGAAGCAGGCAGGGAAGGAATAAATCCTCCTGCCCATCACAAAGCGCCGGAGTCGGAGTTCGTTGGATTTTTTTAAGCCCTTGTTTCCCCACGGTTTTAAACGACAGAATCTACCCTGGATCTGCCGGGAGGAGCAGCGGGATGCCGGGAAGATGAGGTGGGAAATCACGGCTTTCAAACGGCACTGACGGGAGTGCAGGGAGAGCTCGTTCGTGTGCCGGTGGAACGGGTTAACTCCGGGGGATATGCGGCAGCGGCTGCCTCGGGAACAGGGGCAGGGCTGCGAAGTGCCCGATGGCTTTGGCAAGGGCAGGGTGGGAGGGAACAGATGGGAATAGGGATGTGCCAGCTGCCCCTGGAGGTGTACAGTCCTGTTTGTCAGCCCAGGGAGATGCCACACCGGCCTCTTATTTCTTCCCAGTACAGAGGGTCTCAAGGGGGCATGAGGTAATGACTGCATCTTCTGCAGACTGCAGGAGATAATTTCCAGCAGTGGTGATGGTGCCTGTCAGCCTCCCAGAAAGGTTTGGAAAAGGTGAGATAAATCCCACAGTGTCCTGGTGCAGGAGAAAGGAGGGCAGGATCAGGCCTTTCTCGGTGCTGGTGCAGAAGGATGTGGCCTCCAAGGAGCTTTCACCTCTGTGAGGTGAAAACCAACCACCTGGTTATGGTGTGAGATCCAAAAATCCCACCTTCCAGCTGGAGTTTGACTCCAGTGAAGGGTGGGGCATTAAAGCCCCTCAGTGTGACAGTAGTGCAGGTTTTCACAGAATCACAGAATCAACCAGGCTGGAAAAGACCTCTGAGATCCAAGCCCAACCTGTGACCCAACCCCACCCTGTCACCGAGCCCATGGCACTGATGCCACACCCAGTCTGTCCTTAAACATCTCCAGGGACGGTGACTCCACCCCCTCCCTGGGCAGCTCATTCCAATGGCTGAGCACTCTTTCTGTAAAGAATTTCTTCTTAATATCCCACCTAAACCTCTCCTGGCAGAGCTTTAGACTGTGACTTCTTGTCCTACTGCTGGTTGCCTGGGAGAAGAGCCCGACTGCCCCCCCCCGGCTCCCCCCTCCTGTCAGGGAGTTGCAGAGAGTGAGGAGGTCTCCCCTGAGCCTCTTCCTCTCCAGGCTGAGCCCCTCCAGTTCCCTCAGCCTCTCCTCCCAGCACTTGTGCTCCAGTCCCTTCACCAGCCTCGCTGCCCTTCTTTGGACCTGCTCCAGCACAGACATGGAGGGTTGAGATGAGGGCTGGAATTACCTTTGCAGGTGTCCCAGGTGACCTGAGTGTCTGCAATGACACTGATGTGTCAAAAGCTGGATGGAGCCCAGAACACTCTGTCTGAGACTGTCCTCCAACATGGCACATCCAAGATCACACATCTCCTGAATCCCTGTCAGTGCTTCCAGCAAAGGTTGTGTAGTTAAATGGCTGGGAAAATCTGTGGGCAGAAAAATCCATCCAGGGCTGTTTAAGATAAAAGTTCTTTCTCAAAACATCCACAATGGAGCTCATTGGGGGCAGAAAGAGTGTTTTGAAGAGAATCTCTCCACATTCACATGTTTTTTTAGAAATCTCTTGGTACTTGCTGCTGGCCACTCTTGGCAGCAGGAATGATCTAGGAATGATCTCATGAGCTGGAATGATCTTCTGCTGGATCTGTTCTGGTTGTTCTTATCTTAAAAATCCTGTTGCCTCTGTAACTGCTCCTTCATTTATGGAAGCAGTGGCTCATCCAGCAATTTCCACCTACCCACACCTCCCACCTACATGGCAGAGCGTGGGATCTGCAGGCTTCCCAGCCTGCCTGAGGGATTGTGTGAGGGCCTGGGATTGGTGCCAGTGTCTAATAGCACAAGGACAACTTTTGGATGGACCTGTACTGGTGAAGCTTCCATGGATCAGTGTGTGGAGGTACCAAGAATGGAAAATATTCCAGAGCACAACCATTGTGGTGATGCTCAGCATTATCCAGGGATGGGCTGGAGCAAAAGATGGCCCCATTGCCATGTTGGTGAGTTGTGAGACAAGGAGGTCCAGCAAGGGGAAGGGATACCTAAGGCTGCTTCCATCTCTAAAGACACCATCAATCCACAACCTAAGGGAATAACCAGAGGAAGGCAGGAATACCCTGAGCTAATATTATCCCTGAGCACTTCATGCCATGAGTGATACGCCATCATTCCCCCACTCATCTCTTCCAGGACAAGTCAAACACCTTGGAAAACCGCTCTGGAGGGCGCTGAGCACCGGGATGGCAGGTGCTGGGGCTCCTCATTCCTGGGAGCAGTGATGGGAAGCGACGCGCAAACGATGAGCAAACGATGAGCTGCTTTTCAGGGCCCCCAAGGGAGGGTTAAATCTGCACCTGGGAAATGTCAGATCCAGTCAGAGAAGCCCTAATGGATTGTTTGATTTCCAGCAGCTGGGGGCAGTGGGAATTGTGCAGCTCCACGTGGGCTTGGCTGAGTCAGAAGAGAAAGGGCCATTCCCTTGTGCCACCCGGACAAGCAGGATTTGGTGATTCCGGAGGCACGGAGAGACATGGTTCAGACACTTGTTATTTGAGATGCTCTCCGGGGAGCCAAAGTCTGGCAGCAACTGGCAACAGGATGTCTGAAATGCCTTCTCCTTGCTCAGCTTGGATGTCCTTGTAGCTGCAAAGAAAGAAGTTTTCGTGAGGCTTCTCTCCCCACTCCTGATCAGGCGATTCCTTGGGTCTCAGTCTCCCTTTCTGCACAGTTGAGGATTTAATCACAATCCATCCCTAGATATTTATCCACACTCACATATATGTATAAACAGAGAGGAGTAAATACCTTTAAAAACAAAAAAAACCCAGTTTGCAAATGAGTCTAAATTCACTTTGAATCTAGTGAGGAATTTAGAAAGAGGAGATGAAAGGGAAATTACAGGAAAATAAAAAAAAAACTTGTGCTTGGACAATTTCTAGTAGAATGTTTTGGGTGTTTCAAAGAAGTATTTTAATTCAAAGAAACGACCCAATTTTCTGAAAGGACAAGAACCAGAACTGAAAGCACGAATATGGAAGAAAATGATTTTTAAAATGTTGACTGAAATGTTTTGTTTTAAAACCCAAAATGCAAACAAAACTGCTTCGTTTCAGGTCAGTGAGCCACAAACGAGACTTCTTCATATTTTATATATTTATTTCCCTTTTAAGTAATTATTCTGGGTCAAAAGCAACCAACTTACCTTTTTATTTATGGGGTTTTTTTCAGCTTTCATGTAAAATAAATCCATTTCTTGCCATTTCCAGAGTCAACAAAAGAGCTGCTTTCCTCCATTAATTTAAATTTTTCTTATTTCCTGGGCTCAGCACTGGGGACACCCCCCATCCCACCACACTGATGAGCTTTGGGTTACTCTGCTGATTCCACACCTACATAGGGGGGTTTGGTACTGTGGGAATGGTTTGTCTATCCCAGATGTGCCACTGGATCCTGGGAAGGCTGTTGTGTTGCCTTTTGGATTTGGAGCAAAGATCAAAGTCTATCTATTGAAAGTCTACACAGGACAACACTTAGGCCAATCTTAATTTGGGGATCAAGTGGGGCTTGTTTTGGGAGAATTTAAGCTGAATTTAGATTCATTTTGATTGGGTTTTTCACTGGATCTCCTTGGAAAACACTCTCCAACACAAAGCTCATCATTTTTCATGTCTCCCCCCTGACTTACTCAGCTCTGAGTCCAGGGGAGTTACCTCTCTGTGCACCCCAAGTGAAAAGTCTCATCTTCCTGAGAAAGGTCAGGAAGCTGGACTTTGATGATCCTTGTTGGTCCCTTCCAACTCCAGAGATTCCACGATTCTCTGATAATGTCACTTCCTCTCTGAGCACCATCCCAGAATCTTGGCTTGGAGCTTTTGAGCCTCTCAACTTCTACTTGTGAGTTTGAATAAGCCAAGAGGAGTTTCTTTTGGAAGTTGAGACATCAAACACTTCCCCCTCCATGTGCAGTGAACCCAGATTCCCCCTCCAATCTCTTTGCTGATGTAAACTAACCATTCTTAGCAAAGATGTCATTTACTGGTGCTTGAAGGATTAAAAGCTTATAGAGCTGCTTGAATAGGGGAATTTGAAAGGAGAACTTTTTTTGTTAATGAGAATGTTTTTAGCAATTATGATGTTTTCAGTTATGTGACATTTTTAATCACAATGCCATTGTTTAAAGGACAGTCAGCAAAGCAAGTTCAGCAGAGCAGGAATATCTGTCAAATTCCTTGCTTAAAGAAATGTCCACCACAAATCCTCTCTGACTCCACAGTGTTACAAACTCCTGGCAAGGAAAATGATGTCAGAAAGTTCACTCCAAACATTATCGTTTTCCACACCTCAGGCAGCCCCATTTGTCTCCCAGGTGACTTTGCCCTGGTAAATGTTGGGTGCACCCTCTTGTAATGGGATCCCTTGGGACAGAGTGGATTCTCCAGCTCAGACCCCCTTTGGAATGCAAGTGACACAGCTCTGAAGGTAAAAAATGAAAAATAAAAAGCTGTGTGAAACCCTCCCCTTCCCTGTCCTGGTGTCTCACCACACACAAACAAAAAAAAAAATAGGGTTTATTTTATTTATTAATATTTTTTAACATTTATTTTTTAATATTGCTTTTCCTTTCTCTCGTGCAGTGTCAGTGGTGGTTCTCTGAACCAAGGTCCTTTAGGACTGCTGAGACTTTGCCTCTTGTCTGTTGAATTCTTCTGATTTCTTATTTCAGACCTTCTCTTATTATTTGCTGAAAATTTCTGGAGAGCTGGAACCGCCTTCGACAGCATCTGTCAACAGTTCTTGTTTAATTACAGGGAAGAGGGAGAGGGGAGGTCCTGGGAGAGTTTGGGGTACTCAGGCTCACCGAAATCTGTATGACAGGAAAACATAAGAGAAACAGGACGTGGGGAACTTGGCACAAAGTTGGGCAATAGTTCTCCTGGCACAGAGTGTGCCTAAACATTGCAAAGAGGCAGGCTGTTAAACTGTCAGCAGGCATTCCTGTGATCCAGGGTGACAGCAAACAGTTCCCTGCAGCCTGGGATTTGAGGAAAAGGACTAGTTGCAGTGCTGAGCAGATCCTCGGGAATCTGAGATTTCCCAATCCTTTGTTTTGCCTGAAGCCACTGCCAGTGTCTTCAGGTAGATAATGTGTTGTCCCCCCTGAACTTGAGCCCCCATCAAGAAGAAACTTGGCTGTCTTTCACTCCAGTTCAGACTCCCCCCAGATCCTGTCTCAGGGTTATATTCCCTGCAATATCCTAGAAGGACCTGACTCAGGGAATGGTATCTCCAAGCAGACTTCACACTCCCACCTTCTCACCCTTGTCACTAACCAGGATCTCTCCTATTGATTTTTAAACTCTCCCTTTTCCCCAGTACAGCTTTATCAGGACCCACACTCTGTGCCTGCCATTTCCTCCAACCTTCCTCCATCCCTAAATGTTTTCCCAGCCCAGGACTCACCACTGTGCCTGGGACACATCATTTAGATGTCTCCTGGGCTACTCACTGTGACCTAGAGCTCTCCAGAGTCCTGGGAGTGGCCTAGGAGCTCCTTCATGGGCACAATTCAGTTGTTCCAACACCCCTGTCAGCCCTTCTGGCTTCTCTGATCCCCGAGTATCTCCCTTAGGGTGGGTGAGAACATCCTATTTTGCTTTCCCACAGAATCACAGGATCAACCAGGTTGGAAGAGACCTCTGAGGTCATCAAGTCCAACCTTTGACCCAACACCATCTTGTCACCCAGACCATGGCATGGATGCCACATTGAGTCTGTCCAGGGATGGTGACTCTACCACCTCCCCGGGCAGCCCATTCCAATGTCTGATCACACTCTCTCTGTAAAGAACTTCCACATCCCCACAGGGGGAAAAAATGACACCTCTGTGGTGAAGCTGAAGGAAAAGACCCTTCCCAGGGAAATCCTGGAAGCTCAGAGATCCACAGCCCCCAGGCCCAAAGCAGCTAATTCCCATGGGACATCAGGGCACCTCCTGCCTGCTTTCATGTGAACCCAGAAACACATCCCAGCCACAAACTCTGCGCCGTGACCTGTCCCCAGACCCCTCTGCTGTCCCCTCACCACGTGTCAGCCTTGCAAACCTGCACATTTTATGCACCTTGGCTGCTTTGTCTTTCAGCCCAGAAGCTCTTTTGGCCTCCCAGCTCCCTCTGTGCTTGTGCAGCACCTCTCACAGCCATCCAGGCTCTGTGTTTGGCAGGGAGTGCTCCCACACTGCTAAAAATTCATAATAATGTGGGGCTGAGCACATCACCCCACCAGAGCATTGACTGCAAAACCAGCCACACAGCCAAGAATGGAGATTAAAAGTGGGGAAGAAATCTGGCAGAGAATTACTTAATTTAGTGCATTTGAAACCCAATAATTATTTCTTTAAAAATAGAATTTGCTGAAGCAACTTCTGGTTTTTAATTCTTTTCTTTTCCTTTTTTTTTAATTACTGCATAATAAAGTAATTAGTAATTTGTGTCACTTCTGTAGTTTTTTTTTCCTTAGTATAATCAGAAGGAGTGACACATTTTCACAGCACACTTTAAAGAAAGTATAATGAAGAGATGCAAAAATCATATTTGAACCTTATCAAAGTAAGTAATACATGTTGTGCCTCCTCAAAATGATGAATCCATCACTGAAGACAACTTCTTAATTAGAGAAATCCAGGATGGGGGAGCAGGGCAAATACTCTGGGATGGATTCTGGCCTTAACTGAATCCAAGGAAATCCAGGAAGTTCCCCAGGGGAAGGTGAGCAGATGCACAACTCCACGCTGATAAAGCTTCCTCTCTGCTTTTTATTTGGATGTACAAGACACAGCCCAAGTGTCCTTGCTGGGCTGGCTCTTGGGGATTGTAGCCAAAATGAGGAAGGAAGGGAGAAAGAGAGAAATAGGGAATGTGGCCTCCTCTGCAGAAAACCAAGATTCCAAGCAACAAGACAAGAGGCAACGGATGGAAAATGATGCCCAGGAAGTTCCACCAGAACATGAGGAAGAACTTCTTCCCTGTGCAGTCATGGAGCACTGAACAAGCTGCCCAGAGAGGGTGGGGAGTCTCTCCCAGTGGAGATATTCCAGACTCACCTCCTGTGTCATGTGCTCTGGGATGACCCTGCTTGAGCAGAGAAGTGGGACCAGTGACACTCTGCGGTCCCTTCCAACCCTACCCATTCTGGGATTCTGGAATTCTGAGGTTCTGTGAAGGTGAGTCTCTCCCAGCTGCCTCCTCATCCCAACCATCCTCAGACAGCTGCAGATTTCCCTCAACCTGCTGCTTTGCTTGGGAAGATCCAGAAAGGACGATCTGCTGCCCACCTTCCTGCAGTCCATGGCTTAGAAATACCCTCTTAATGTCTTAGAGGGCTTTTGGAGAAGTTCAGCAAGACCCTCTGTCTTCTGGCACAGGTTGTCCAGAGAAGCTTTGGCTGCTCCATTCCTGGAGGTGTCCAAGGCCAGGTTGGACAGGGCTTGGAGCAACCTGGGATAGCGAAATGTGTCCCTGCCCACGGCAGGGAGTTGGGACGAGATGGTTTTAAAGCCCCTTCCAACCCAAACCACTCTGTGATTCCATGATTCCATGATTCTCCGTGCAAGTCCTGCATCCCAGTGTCCTCAACTTGGTGTATATCACCAGCTGCACAAAGGGCAAGAGGATTTTCTTGGCTGTGACTTCCTGGCTGCTCCAGTGTCCCTGGTGATCCAGGATTGCCGATTACTCACCCCCTGGACTGGGCACATCCACAGCTGCTGGTGTCCTGTGATCCACTCATGCAAAAAGCAGAAGCAGTGGGTGGAAAAAGTGGGAGACCTCTGGATTTACCCCTTGTCCCCCAAATGGATGTGAGGGAGATTCCTGAGCACTTAGGAGCCAAAATAATGCTGGCACTGCTCTCTCTGAGCCTGACCTGTGTGCAGACCAAGGCTGGACCGATGCTGGCAGAGGGAGCCAGGAGACAGTAACTAAATTAAAGAATTAATTTGGCTCCCTGCCTCCAGAAAAGCCCCATCACATACACCTTTAGCTGTTCTCCATTCCTTTTTTGTCTGGCTTGGACCACCCTGACCCCTCTTACCCTGCCAAGGAGGTAAAAAACCAGCTCAGTGGCTGGGCTGAGGATCCCTGATGAAAGGATGGACCCCTTGCTCCCAACCAGCCCTCCAGTGTCTTTCCATAGTGGTCACTTCCTCCCTTCCCTCTCACCCTGATGTGATTTTTTAAGATAGGGCAACGATCCCTCTAAGGAGACAAACCCTGAGAGACAGGTTTTTCTCTCCAGCAAGCCAAATTTTCCAGAAATATCAGAGTCAGGAGATCACTGCTAAAACATATTAATGCCGCCTTTAATCCCCCTCAAAGAATTTTAGGAGCCAAGTGGGAACTTGGTTATCCTCAGGCTGCAGGGTTGCTCACTTCTGTCCCTGTCTGCTGACACCCCATGTTTGTGCTGCTGCCTCGGGTTCCCTCTGCTGCCAGACAGCTTCAGGACACCTTCTTGGCCATTCCCTTCCCGGATTCCCTCCCTAAAATCAAACAGAAACCACCACGTTTCTCTTTCATCAGAATCTCACAAGTCAGAGGTATCGTGGTCAGACACAATTTAAGCCCCAGCCACTCTTTTAGGGAAGGGAAGGTTTGGAATGGGAAGGTTTGGGAAGGGAAGTTTGGGAAGGTTTGGGAAGGCAAAGGCAAGGGAAAGAGAAGGGAAGGGAAAGAGAAAAGGAAGAGGAAGGGGAAAGGGAAGGGAAGATTTGGGAAGGGAAAGTTTGGGAAGGTTTGGGAAGACAAAGGCAAGGGAAGGGAAAGGGAAGGGAAAGGGAAGCGAAATGGAAGGGAAAGGGAAGGAAAAGGGAAGGGAAAGAGAAGGAAAAGGGAAGGGAACGGAAAGGGAACAGGAAGGGAAAGGGAAGGATGGGGAAGGGGAAGGAGAAGGTTTGGGAAGGTTTGAGAAGGGAAGGTTTGGGAAAGAAGGAAAGGAAAGGAAAGGAAAGGAAAGGAAAGGAAAGGAAAGGAAAGGAAAGGAAAGGAAAGGAAAGGAAAGGAAAGGAAAGGAAAGGAAAGGAAAGGAAAGGAAAGGAAAGGAAAGGAAAGGAAAGGAAAGGAAAGGAAAGGAAAGGAAAGGAAAGGAAAGGAAAGGAAAGGAAAGGAAAGGAAAGGAAAGGAAAGGAAAGGAAAGGAAAGGAAAGGAAAGGAAAGGAAAGGAAAGGAAAGGAAAGGAAAGGAGAAAAAAAAGAGTCTTTTTCAAATCAAAGTCCCTTTTCCCAACTTTCTGTAGTTCTGGTGTCACCAGAGGC
The DNA here is from genome assembly GCF_009829145.1 of Chiroxiphia lanceolata. Classification (NCBI taxonomy): domain Eukaryota; kingdom Metazoa; phylum Chordata; class Aves; order Passeriformes; family Pipridae; genus Chiroxiphia; species Chiroxiphia lanceolata. The sequence goes on along the minus strand of NC_045641.1, from coordinate 2,961,407 downwards.
TGGTTCTGAAGTCATTGGATTGTTTGTGGAGCAAGAGATTTCCTGAGAGCCTCCATGTGCTCACAGATGTTCCACTGACCCCTGCCAGGAGTGGGCTGGAGGGAGGTGCTAACGTGACTCTCATGAGGCCAATTTGAGAGCAAGGGACTGATGTCACCTTACCTGGGGTTCACAGGGGCATGCTGGCAGCAGCAGGAGCCCTTTCCTCTCCTCTACACATTTCTTTCTTACCACAGGGAAGGTGGTTTCCTTTGTGTGAGTCTTAACATCTCTTGTTTCAGATGAAAGTTGCATCTTCAGAAGACTCAAGATTTAGGCTGCAGGTTTTCTAGGGCAACATCTGACCCACCAGTCCAGTCATTGTCTCTCTTCTTGTCCTCACCATCCTTCTGTTGCCTGTTCCCTCAGACTCTGAACTCTTCAGGCTCAATAAAAACTGTTTCTTCAATATCTTTGCCATATTTAATTCAAATTTTGCCACAGTTTTCATCCATAAAAATTAGTTAAAACAAACAAACAAACAAACAAAGCCCATTTCTTTGGACTGTTGGTGAAGCTGCTGCCTGAGGTATCTGCACACCAATTCCCTATTGGCCATATCCATGGCCAGTGCTTATCCTAAATCATCCTGGGAATTGCACAGGACCATCCAAGCTGCCATGCCATGGACTAAAGTATTTCAGGAGCCATCCTGACATCAAAACACTGCAAGGACTTATGTTGCTATTCCCAGGAACATTCCTGCACTGGTGATTTAAAGTACCTGCAGGGTGACACAGAGCAGTCAGGCTGTGTTTGGTGGGCAGAGATTCAAGTCTGGATCCAATCACAATTTTCCTGGCTGGGATTAATTGAGTTTATTTGCCTGTCAGAGCCAGGCATGTGTAGCTCTAGTTCATAGTAAAGGAAGAGATAAGTACTGTGAGGTTCTGATTAATCTGACCTCTTCTGAGAGAAGCTCTCCCTGGAAGTGGTGATTTTTCAGTAGGATACAGGGTGCACTGAGTAGAAGTAGCTGCAGGCACCAGCTTTTAATGAAATGTGTGAATCTTCCTTTTCCTTGGTTTCCCTGGACAAGTCACTGTGTCTCTGTTTCCCAGCAGAGAAGTGAAGCATTTTTCTTTTTCCAGCTCCTCAAAACAGCAAAGGATGTGGCACAGAAAGAGATGGACTTGATGTCTCAACCCTGAAAGCCAAATATGAAGTCAAACCCATTTTCATTCCCAGTGGCCTTTATACCCAGGCACGGATCTGGTCACACTCCAAAGCAGGAAAACTGATCTCCATGTACTTTGTGTGTGAATAAACCCTTCCTCCTGCAGACACCATGGGGGGATTGGTGGGTGGCTGCATCCTCCAAAAAAAATCTTCATCTCCCTTTCCCTGGTGGGTTTAGGAGAGCTGTGACCTCTCTCCATCACCCCACACTCCTTTCCACCATCCTCCCCACCAACACACCAGGGACACACACCTTGGACATCCCTGGCAACCACATGGCACCGACCCTACATGTTGTGGAGAGCAAGAGAATAACCTTCCCACCCTCCTTCCTGCCAGAGTTGAGCACATCACCATTTCACTTCAGCTGGTTTTTTTGGGTTGTGGTGGGTGCTGCCATTCATATGTAGATCACTTAATAATCCCATGTATGAATGCTCATTCTGAGTGTCAGGGATTACTGCAGAACCAGCCTTGTGGAAAATGGTATCAAAGGGGGGGGGAGGGATGGAGGTGGATCGGGGAGGGAGGGATACATTAAATTAAAGAGAACTGCAGTTTTATATTTTTTTTCCCACCCAAATTGCTGTAGGCACCTGGCTTTGTCCCAACCCATGAGCTGCCACCACCAAAACATCCCTGTTCCTTAGCAGAGCTTGGGTGGGTCTGCACAGAGGCAAGTGTATCTCTAGGCTGCAATTTTGAGTTTCTCCTGAGGACAAACACCATTAGCTCCAGCTGGAAAGTAACCCCAGAGCAAAATGCTTTTTGTGCTGTCCTTACAGTGTTTACTGAGTCCATATGTTTGTGTGTGAGTTAACTCAGAGTCCTGGGCACTGCAGTGCTCTGGGTTTCTTTCTCACTCAGTTAAATCAACATTCCAACAACAACTCTGTGACCTGGAGGGAACTGTGTGAGAGGCAAAGGGCACACAGATAGATTTTGGGATATGCCCTGCACTCTCATTGCCCTCTGGGTGACCTGTGAACTCACATGTCAAACAACATTCACCCACCTCACATTTTGATCAGATCAGGTTTTTCTTGAAGACTTGGTAGTGAGTTCAATTTAAAATGATCTTGGAGGTTTTTTTCCAACTTTAATGACTCTGTGATTCTCTATAAATCCAAGAGAGCTCTGAAATCCAGACATGTGCAGACCAGACTGCCCAAAGCCAAGGGCTCCTCAGGCTGGGCAGGGTCAGGGCTGGCTCTGCCACATCCTAATTGAGCATCAGACATCCCAAAGTCAGCTCCTGCTCCAACCTCAGGTGGAAACTAAGTGCCAACAGCAAGGAGGACTGAATGGGGGATGAAGATAACTCTAGTGAAAGCATCCAGCACCTGGGACCCCCTCCACTATAACCTCTGGGATGAATTTCAGACCTCAAAGGTAGACCAAAAACGGCTAATTTAGTTTTGGGGGGATGCTGAGGGAATGGGGGACTCTTTGTGCAGCTGACAAAGGAACCTGGTGTCTGTTTCTGCGCTCTCTGAACTTTGTGGCAGGAATGGGAAGCGTTTCAAACAGAATTCTTACCTTCCTCCCACAAGCTTCGCTGCTGCCTGTTGCCATGGGAACTCAGCCCACTCACCAGCCAGCCACGTGAGTACATTTGTTTTGTTAGTAATAGTAATATTAGCATTATTTTTGGTACAAGGGACTGATCATTGCCACCCCTTGTGTTCAAGTAACCCTTTAGTGTGATATCTTTGATGGGACATGTGTCTGTGCCCGGTGCCGCCGAATAAGGAACTGCTGGCAAATGTGTCCCCAGTGGCAAAGAGGAACCTTTCCTTCATTAGGAGATGATCTATTTGCCTGTTGCTCTTAGGTTCTGAATCCCTGTGCTAAGAGGGAGGGGAGTGAGCCATGAATCTCACATTGACATCTGGGCAAATCTGATCCCGGAGCCACGGAGAAGGAAAAACGGGAGCGGCGGGGAGGGGAAAGCAGGAGTGAGAATTGTAACAGCAACAGAGCTGATGGGGAGAGTCAGGGGGCTGAGGGGCAGAAGATTGATGCTGAAGGGAAGGGGCCTGCTCTGAAGTGCACTTGCAGATCTGGTCATGCCATTTGCAGATCTGCTCCTTGGCTGGAATGAACCGAGCTTGGAATACGGATCCCTTTGCAAGTGACAGCCACAAACACCCCTTGTTAGCAGAGGAGGACTTGACTGAGCAGGCAAGTTGAAGCAAAGGATGATAAACAGTCTGTGAGCAGGAGAATGAAGGTTTGTGCCATGTTGGACTCTGTGCTTCCTGCACAGACAGAGAGACAGGGAACAGGGGGGTATTTAAAGAGCATGGAGAGACAGGATAAGGGGAAATGGGTTTAAACTGAAAGATTAGATATTAGGAAGAAACCCTTTGCTGTGAGGGTGGGGAGGCCCTGGCACAGGTTGCCCAGAGAATCTGTGGCTGCCCCTGGATCCCTGGAAGTGTCCAAGGCCAGGTTGGATGGGGCTTGGAGCAACCTGGGAGAGTGGAAGGTGTCCCTGCCCATGGCAGGGCATTGGAACTAAATGATCTTTAAGGTCCCTTCCAACACAAACCATTCCATGATTCTATGATTCCATTGTCTCAGCACTCCATATACTGATATACTGTAACTGGTGTCATTTCTGTGCGTAAAAAATGTGGGAAGTACAGGAAAATTAGAGAAAGAACAGCATTCAGGAAGAATTCAGCTCACATGGAAAGGAAAACTCTTCCACCTTGACAAGTGGTGCCTCTTCCAAAACATCCAGAGGTCTTCAGCAACACAGCACGGAAAAAGGTTCAGGGGTGAGAAGTCTGAAATTTATGAGTCTTCTTCATTTTGCCACTGTCAGGACCTGACATGGAAGACGTGTAATCCATCCTGTGCCTCCCAGGTCTCCTTGGAGCACTTCCCATTTTCACATGGGAAAATCTCCTCCAGTTGTGAGGATCATCTCTATGTGTGCATGTGAATGAGTGGTGTCAATATATATGGGATGAGATGGAGAGAAAGCATCAGGGATTTGGCACGTGTGCCTTCCCTATCTCTTCTTTAAAAAGTGGGGGATTTATAAACTTATCCAAAGACCCAAATCTTTGGTAACAGCTCAGGCAGAGATAAACTGTCCTTAGTGCTTGCCAGCGATTCCTGAGCTCCCATTCCAGCACAACACCATTGTGTGCTGGGAGAGGGGATGTGTTTTCAGCCTTCATCAAACCCCTGATGAGCCTCTTATCCTGCAACAAGTTTTCCTGTTGTTTGCAAACCGCTTCTGGTGTCATCAACAACACAGCCAGGAAAATAACATCACTCAGGAAATGTGTCTTTCTGCTTTGCCAGTTTTCCCAAGGAGAAGCCCAAGATCTCTTCAAATGTTTGTCAGGGTGTTAAGCCCTGAAAAGTCCACAGGTGGATCCCCAAAATCCTCTGCTTTTGTAGGGAAATAGAAAATACAATAGGGAAATAGTCTGTGGTGAAGTATTGTTTCAAAAATTCTTGCACCATTGGTTTTATGGGATACATGGACTGGTGATTTACCTCCCTTGGATTTTTCCCTGCATTTGTTACCCATCACAGCATCATGGTTGCTGTTCTCATGCTTGGTAGAGTTCCCAGTGTTGTCAGCTTTCCCAGCTGAGATTGGAGCAGTGCTGTGCATATTCTGCCATCCGGAACAACGCGGGATGCTCCAGGAGAACCTCATTTCCAGAAAGACCAGCTGGACCTCTGCACTGCTCCAAGCTGTGCCTTCAAGGTTCCCAGCTGCAGGGAGGGCCTGGGAAGGAGTTTTTGCCAGTAGATGTTTATATGGAGAGCAGAAGGGATCAAAGATTTGAACATCAGCAGGATGAATCCTGCTCTGGATCATCCATACTGCAATGATTTGAACATCAGCAGGATGAATCCTGCTCTGGATCATCCATCCTGCAATGAGATCATTCAATTACTCCTTGTATTAAACTCATATTAGTGCTTTTTAGGGCTTTGCCATAGTTACTAATCAATAGCAATACCAGCAAACATCTCCTCTGGCTGACTATGGAATATACTCCCTTTGTTTTCCTTTTTTTAAACCCACAAACCAGATGATTACATTTATTTTTTTTTTTTTTCCGTAACAGGGGAGCTTTTATACATAATTATACCCACTATTCAACTTGTGTCAAGTGATATTCCCAGGTATAAATCTCCCAGCATTTGTTCCTGCAGAATAAAAAAGAAACCTCAGTGGGGTCGATGTGGTGGGGAGCTATAAAATACAAAATGCTTTGGTTTCCTGGAGGAGCCCCTTGCAAGTTTGATGTTGTTGTATTTCTGCTCTCTTTCTGACAGCCTCCTGTTGGATGCAGATTATTCCTTTAGCTGGGATTTATTCATAGGGTAATATAGGGACCTGTTTCACTTTTGAAGAGAAATATTGAGCAGAAATGTTTTTAACTAGTTCATAAACCCAAAGGTTGTGTGATCAGCCTGAATGGAAGGATGGAGCTCATCCCAGCTAATTGCAGGGATCTACAAGTGGACATCTCCATCTGAACTTGTCATCCAACTCTTTTTTTTCCCAAGGGGGAAAAGCTGCTTCAAGGGAAACATTCATCTGAGTTATTCCAGTTATCTGTTTTAGAAGACAAGGTCATGAGCAACCTGGTCTAGTGGAAGGTGTCCCTGCCCAGGGCAGGGGGTTGGAACAAGATGATCTTTAAGGTCCTAAAGCACCTGGTCTGGGTTTTTTTTCTCTAGACTATAAAGTAATCCAGACTGGATCATGAGGAAAGGTCTACTCTGCAGACACACAACAGCAGGTGGAGCAGCTACTCCAAGAACTGAGGGGACCATTAATAACTATCATTAATAACTATCTCACTTACTAATAACTATCTCACTTGATCACAATTTCATCCAGTTTGGCCTTGAGCAACTCTGCCACAGATCCCAACATTTGACTAGATATTGGCTGCAGCCACATTTGATGAACTTCATCCTTAACCTGGTATGATTGTGGCTTTGGACAGAAATTATTTGAAAACGCTTAAAGAAGATGATTTTTAATTAAAAGAAAATAAGAGAAAAAGGGTTGTTTAAGAAGGCCTGACAGATGCATGGCTCTTCTGAGTGTTCAGGAGGCCAAGTGACGTGGATAACTATTGGCACATGTCAAGACAGGAGATGATGAACAGTTGCCACTGGTACCCGTGGAGATGGCCCTGAAAAAGCCATAATTCTTAAACAGGCTGAAAGACAAAGAATTATCATTCAGCAAGTCTAACTGGAACCTTCCTCAGGGCAAGGGTGGAGGAGGTTACAGAAACTTCTTTAATTAATCAATTGGTCCACGTTATAATTAAACCCAAAGCAGAAAAACAATTATCTGGTAACTGCTGGTTGGAAGACATTTCTTTTAATGACTTTGTTCTGTTCCATTCTGTTCCATTTTTAGTCATGATGCACTAGATGAGATATCAGGCTTTTCTATGTAATTCTGAGCTAAAGAGTGTTAGATTGTCTCTCCTTAATGGTGAAAATTACTGAGAGTGAGAAAGATCCGTGTGTGCAAAGCTCTGTTCCCACATACACACACTTTTTATTCTCCATCCCCTGCCATTAAAACAAAGTGCTCTGAGTGTGGAACGGTGGAGCATTAAAAAGCCATTAATCATTGCTTTGTACTCCTTGAGCTAAATGCTAATTTCAATTTACAGCCACCTCTTCAGTTCCCCTTCAGCAGGGGCACTGGCTCTGTTCCTAAAGGCCAGGACAATGAGGGAAGGGGGAGAAAGTCACCTCAGGCAGAGACAGTGGGATGTGGAGGGGCTCCCTTGGGACACCATTCTTCTCTTCCCTCCTTTCCCTGTATTTACATCGGGAATTAGATTGTCCAGATGGAGGAGCTTTCAAACTCTACTGAAGGAGAGAAAGGCATTTCCCAGCTGCTCTTAAAAAAAAAAAAAATAAAAATAAGGAAGGAAGAAGAAAATTGCTGATTACTCATGTCTGGCCCAAGGAGTAACAATTATCAGCATGTTGGTTGATTGGGGAAGAGTCAGTGGTGAGGAAATAAGGAGAAGATCACCTGGTCTCCTGCCAGCCAGTTTCCACCTTCTGTGGAGATGATTCCTGCCAGTTTTGGGGACACAGACACATGCCAGCACGTAGGGAGGGCCAGGACTGGAGCCACCCCATCAGACTTGCAGGTGAGGAGATGGAGAGCTTCAGTGGGTTGTGATTTATGTTGGGGTCCACATTGTCCTTCCTGGGTTGTTGGAAAAGCTGGAAGTCACAATGCTCCTGACTGGAACATCTCCCTGCAGTGCTCGGAAGGAGCTGAGGGGATGGATGAGTCTGAGGTGATGGATGAGTCCATGGAGTGAGCTGATTCAGCTTCCTTGCTCCCAATATTTGACATCACACATATTAAGTCATGGGGTGAGGGTTTGTTATCATGGAATGGTTTAGGTTGGAAGGGACCTTAAAGATCACCTTGTTCCAACCCCTCTGCCATGGGCAGGGACACCTTCCACTATCCCAGGTTGCTCCAAGCCCTGGCCAACCTGGCCTTGGACACTTCTAGGGATGGGGGCAGGCACAAATTCTCTGGGAAGCGTGCTGCTCATATCTGTAGGCAGATCCCTGATGAACATTTTGATGGCTCATTCAAGCCTGAGATGAACAGGAACATTTCACATGCAAATCCCTGGAAACTTGGAACCTTTGTCCAATGAAGAATTGGAAATCGTTTGCTGGCTCAAGGGGAGGAGAGTGTGGAAGTGAGGGAGGGGGTCTGTGGAAGGTGATGCTGAAATACACCCCTCAGCTGGGTGTGTTCAGCATGACAGACAGGCTGTGTTCCTCCAGGAATCACAGACTCATGGAAAGGCTTGAATTGGAAGGAACCTTAAAGATCATCCAGTTCCTACCCCCTCCCACGGGCAGGGACACCTTCCACTATCCCAGGTTGCTCCAAGCCCTGTCCAACCTGACCTTGAACACTTCCAGGATGGGGCAGCCACAGATTCTCTGGGAAATCTTCTGGTCATGACAAGAAGGAGCTGTTGCATTGAGCTGTAACAGGAAACACCATCAGATCGTATTTCCTTAATACCAAAGCCCAGTTTTTGTTATTCTTAGAGTGTCTACAAGGTCTTTTGCCTGTCCCCACTGCCCCTCATTCCCTTAGGGGTGCCTTATTTCAGAGGATTCATTGCTTCTTGAAGTTATAGGGTCTTATGATGGGACTCATGGTTACTCCAGTTTTCCCTAAGAAGACATCTCTTTTTAACATGTATTTATATAAATGTATACAATATATAAAATATTAACATATCTGTTTTTATATATTTAATATTATATATAAATCTATCCCACACAAACAGGTGAGGTGAACAGCAGCAGGGTGAGATGTTGAGTGAGTGTCCTCAGCCTCTTCTACTGTAGATGGATTGTCTGGTCTCATCTCAAAGTGACAGTGTCAGTGACATGAGTGGGCAGACCAAGAAGGACAAGATCTGCGTGTTCAGGGAATATGAGCATGTTCCAAGGGCATTTTCCTTTAGGAAGATAAAAAGTTTTCCCATTATCCAGCTCTGACTTCTGCTGGATTATGTGTGGGAGTAGCCAGTGACAGTGACAAAATATTTAGTCCTGGTAAAACTACAGGGTTTTGTCCTGCCCAACCATGTGTTATTTTCAAAATTTGATGCCAGAGGATGTGTTTTGTGAGCTGGAGTGTGACAGAAACTTCTCAGCGTGAGCATGGGACAGCACTGGGCTCAATTAGTGCAGCGTGTGCACCGAGTCTCTCTGGAGAGCATCCCTGGGAAATGGTCCTGTCAGCTCGCCCAGATTTCAACCTGCAGAGAGCCACTGGCTCGTCCTGGAAGGGAGCCCTGGAGCACACGTGCAGGATGGATGCCCAGGAGACCAGGCACTTTGAAAGGTGAGGCAGAGTCCCCACTTGACATTGGATGCTCTGCTCAAGAAGAAAGGACTCTACCTCCCACACCTCCTTCTGTGAGCACCTCTCCAGATCCAGCAGATGGGTCTGGCGTGGCACAGACACAATCAGAAATAGCTTTGGCGTGATTTCAGACTGTCTCTTCCCTGGCCATGTGGCCAAGCTGGAAAAACTGTTGGAAAAAGTCAACTCTGAGCTTGCAGAGCCAGGATCTCATTAGGCATGGCCGAGAGGAGCACGGAAAACAAACACCTGGCACCACAACTTCTCTTTAGCAAGAAGGGCACAGATTCTGCTCTAAGAGATAAACACAGTGTTTGCAGCAGATCCTCCCAACTGTCGTGGCCTGGTACTGCTAGGAAAGTCTCATTAAAGTAATCAGCTGTGGAGATGACACTGTTTTGCTCCCAGCTTAGGCTCTGAATTGGTATCAGGGGCTCTGGAACAGGCAGCCTGGCAGGGTGTGCACTGTGCATGAGCAATCAGAGGGGTCTCCTATTAGCACCGACCTTTGGGAAATGAAAGTGAAGAAAGCAGAGAAGAAATAATAAAAAAAACCCCCACAAGTCCAAGCCAGTGGAATGCCTCTGTCTTTGCCTGCTTTATTCATCGCTGCCTGCTTTCTTATTTACTATTTATTTATTTACTTGGAGGCGAGGTGACCTTCAAAGCTGCTGCTGTCACTTGCAGCCTCTTGGTTGCAAGTTGAATGTTAATTTTGGCTGAGGCACTGAAACTCAACGTCCCAGGCATCCTGTAGTGGAACCTGTGCCCCTTATTTTTTGTAAGTTTTGTCATTTTCTGTTTAAAAGCAGGGGGCTGCTTTGGGCACCAGGCTGGATCTGCAGGCCTAAGTCATGAAAGGAACATGTGAGCCTGATGGTGCAAACTCCCCTCATTTTTGTTCCACTCATAGGAGGGATGAGTGGCTATGAGTGTCTGCCATAGAGGGATTGTTTGCAGATCCCACAGCAGATGTGGAAATGTTCTGTCTCTCCAAACTGTGTCTTTGCGGAGAACAATCATCCTCCTCCCACAGGTTCAACGCCACGGAGTTTATTTTCATTTCTAACAGTCTGTAAAACCAGGGCATCTTCCCTCCAGCCTCCTTCACCTACCCAGGAAGTCCACACAGGTCTTCAAGGTGAGTTTAGAGTCTCCAGAGCAGCAAATTCACCGCAAAAACAGCCACAAAATTGTGGGGAATGATCTAGAGAGTGACTGCACTCCCAGTGACATGATGACAGGAGGGACTTCCAGGGCAGGAGCCAAAGGAAAAGATCGGATGTCTGTGGTGTTTGTACCACGGCCAAGATGACAGCAATGATTTGTTGGCAGCCACACACTTCAAGCCAGGACCTTGAGAGCCAAGCATCTCGTGGCAGGGTCTGTGGTGTGCCCTGGACACTTCCCACCTGGGACACTTCCCTCTGGTTCTTCGTTAATCCAAATAAATGCAGTGCTCTGCTTAGTGTCCCAATTAGTGCAGCCTGTGCTGAAGGAGGGGCTGACTCTGGGCTGTTCAGGACAAATAATAACATTTCCCTGTGCTGTTACACAGATGCCACTTCACCCAGAGAAGGAGGTTTTTTCCTAGGCATGAAAACTTATCACCTTGGGTCTCACTTGCACACAGAAAATGTTGCTTCTTTGAAAAGCGGGGGAAATGAAGGCAGGAAATGAGAGCAGGCAAAAGAATAAAGGCAGGAAACCAGTTTCTTAAAGGGGAGGGGGGGGTGAATGGTGTACAATCTTCTTTTTCTAACCTTAAAAATTAATTATGATGAAAATGGTCCCAAACACTGGAAAATACTTCAAGGAAGGTGCCACTATGGTGAACACACAACTTAGCTTGGCAAGTTGTACCCATAATTTTGGAGGTACATCCCTCTAGGAGGAGCTGTTTCTTTCCCTTGGCACCAGGGTCTGTTTCAGAGATAAGAATAGAATCATGGAATGTTTTGGGTGGGATGGAACCTTAAAGACCATCCAGTTCCAACCAGCTGCCATGGGCAGGGACACCTTCCATGAGACCAGGTTGCTCCAAGCTCCATCCAACCTGGCCTTGGACACTTCCAGAGATCCAGGGGCAGCCACAGATTCTCTGGGCAACCTGTGCCAGGGCCTCCCCACCCTCAAAAGCAAGAATTCCTTCCAGTGTCTCATCTAAACCTACTCTCTTTCAGTTAAACCCATTCCCCCTTGTCCTGTCCCTTCATCCCTTGTCTCAAGTTCCTTTCCAGCTCTTCTGGAGCCCCTTCAGGCCCTGGAAGGGGCTCTCAGCTCTCCCTGGATCCTTCTCTTCTCCAGGTGAACCCCCCCAGCTCTCCCAGCCTGGTTCCAGAGCAGAGGGGCTCCAGCCCTGGGAGCAGCTCCAGGGCCTCCTCTGGTCCCACTCCAGCAGCTCTATATCTTTCCTGTGCTGAAGATCCCAGACCTGGATGCAGAAAATTCCAATGATGCACCCCACATCACCCCACCTGTAACACGAACCTCTGTCCTGTTTATTCCTTAAGTTATTACAGATGCATCTAACCTTTTTTCTGTTTTTTCACTGCAAAAGGACAGCTTCCCCTCAGTGAAGCCTCAAAAAATTATTTTACACTCGTACTTGTTCCTCTCCACGGAAATCTTTAGTAAAAGGCAAAAGATTTATACGATATGAAAAGAAACCAGTGTAGGGCTTTTATTCATTCCACATACACACCATCCCATGGCTGTCCCTCTAGCACATGGCGACCTTTGGAGAAATCCCAAATTCAACCTTTTGCCACTCCAGCTGGACTCTTCATCAGTGAAATAACTAAAATCCATGTTCTGACCCCAGTTTTCTCACGAAAAAAAATGAAAATTACTACCAGGATTGCACCTCCCGCCCCGCGGTGCACCCTGGGTATGCAAATTAACATGAATACTAATGAGGCTTAGAAAATGAGCTCTGCAGGAACTTCAGGAAAATGCGTTTTTACACATGAATGACACGGGTTGTCTCAGCTGAGCTCTGACTTACAACCAACACAGATTCACAGAATGGTTTGGGCTGCAAGGGACCTTAGAGATCTCCTCGTTCCAACTCGTGCCATGGGCAGGGACACCTTCCTCTAGACCATGTTGCTCTAAGTTCCATCCAACCCGCCCTTGAACATTTCCAGGGATCTCAATACTTTGAGAGCTTCTGATGATACAGAGAAAGAGGGAATCTGCAGGAAAAAAAAAAAAAAAAAGACTATATTTGTGTCTGTGCTCACTACGGGACAATGTTTGTGACAGGGCTCCTGGCACATGGAGCACATCAGCTCCATGCCTGGAGTGAGATGATCACAGGGCACAGATGTAGCTCTCTGCAGAGGTTTCCTTTTATAAACAAAAAACCCCTTGGAGAATGGGCAGGAGGGGGAGAGCCTGTGCTGGAAAGCAGCAGCTCCAAGACAGCCAGGCCAGTCCAATTATTTGAAAAAAAGGTCTTAAAGCAATGCCCTAAATCCATCAGAAGAGTTAATTCAGCTTTTGGATGCACAAACGGGGGCATGTTGAGTTAGACAAGGCAAGTCATTTTACATCTGGGTATGGAGGAATTGGGGACACCCAGTTCTGATGTCTGTGCCTGCAAGGGAATATTCAATGCTTGGAGAGACATCAGAGGAGGGCAATAAAAATGACTCAAAAGTCTGGAAGACACTCTCTGACCAGGAGATATGTCAAAAAACACTTACCCTGTTCAGTTCATAACAAGGAAGCTGGAGAGGCACCTCCTTATGGATATGTTGGGAGACTCTCTTCAGAGAGGGAATGAAGTATAACTCAAGTCAGGCTGGAGGGAATAAAGACTGAGGTGAATCAGGGAGAGGATTTAACATGCTGGAAAGGGCTGGATTTTTAGTCTCTTCAGAACAAACTCTGGAAATCAGGCTTCAGTTCAACACAAGGCACTGGACCCTCAATGGAGAAAACAAGTGGGTTTTGATATAAAGCAAAGATTAAATAAATGTAAACTCTGTAGTTAATTTTAGGTACATAAATCTGTGAAATCAAGCTGTGAAATTCAGGCCAACAGATAGATGGTGGAGCCCTTTTCAGGTTTGGAGCGAGGTACAAACTCTCTGATCACATTCAAGGCTCCATCACTCTTGCAAAGCACAATTTTGCAGCCCTGCTCTGATCAAACAGGGGACAAATGGCTCCAGGTTTGCAAAGGGAACAGGCTGGAGTAGAAGTAGATACAGAAGAGTCCTGGAGACTATGACATGCTGCTACTGTTTTTGGGAAGAAGCACAACAGTTGTTTTCCCAGGAACATCTACACTGATTCCATGAGTTACTGGTGCCCAAAACTGAGTGAAGGTTTATGTGGTCTGGTTTTCTCTGCTACACAACTGCCTCCATCACCTATTCCCAGGGATGGCCCTGGCAGTCAAGAGCTGAGCTTAGTTTTCATCCCCTGTCTTTTCAGGTTTCAACTTGTGGATCTTCATCCTCATCTCTTCTACATGTTTTTTTTCCTCCCAAATCACCATCTCCTCTCTCTTTCTCACAGATGAATATTCTCCTCCCACTCCCACTGACCTGCAAAGATCTTGTCCTGGCTCTGCAGCCCTGCCAGGCTCATCCAAGGCTTCATGATCCGCTGTCAGAAATTATGAAGACGTTCCCAATTTCCAGCCTGAGCAGCCAGGATCACATTTGCAATCAGTTTTAATCACAAGTGTAACTGAGTGGATTGCAAGTGATAAGCCCTGTCTGCAGACAGCTGGGATGTAATGAATATGACAGTTCAGAATTAGGGCTGAAGGTTATTTTTGGGCAAGTCAGGGAACCACAAAATTAGACTCGGTGCAGGGGAAAAAGAAAGATATAGAGAGTGAGTTCTTCAAACTCACACCACTAAGAGATCCCTCCCTGCCAGGCAAGACAAGCTTAAATAATCAAAATTAATTTGTGGAGGAAGGCAGCCACTGAAAGAGAAATCAAACAGGTGACCACAGCTGGCACAAAATTTCCCAGGATAGGAAGGCAAGAGGGCTGAAAGGAAATAGCTCCCAACTGGTCCCTGCCTTCCTGAGCCTGGAGGAACAGGAATTTCTCAAAATACTCAGATGCTGAATGCATGAGAAACAGCCCTTTGGGGGAAGGGCCAGGAAAAATCACCTGGGAGCAAACCTGGCGTCTTTTAAATGCATGTTTTGCTAAATGCAAGTTCCAGGTTGGCCAAGCAGTGGAGTGGTGGATACCACAGGTCCTGCCTCCTGCCTTTCTTTTCCATGGCCATGGATCTGCAGAGCAGAGTCCTTGCTCCTGCTCCTCTCCTGCTCTGATGGCCACATCCTGGATCCAGCCTGGACTGCAGTTCACAAGTGCCCTGCATCTTTAGACAGAGGATTAATGGCTTTATACTGAAATAAGGTAGGTTTAGGTTAGATATTAGGAAGAAATGCCCTACTGTGAGTGAGGGGGGGGAGGCCCTGGCACAAGCAGCTCAGGGAAGCCGTGGCTGCCCCTGGATCCCTGGAAGTGTTCAAGGCCAGGCTGACCAGGGCTTGGAGCAACCTGGGATAGTGGAAGGTGTCCCTGCCCATGGCAGGGGGTGAAATGAGATGTACTTTAAGGAAGAGTCTTGGTTTATGATGTCACAAATCTCACACAACAAATCTGTGATCCCATCAGCAGCTAAGGAAGGTCATTCTGGATTTGTCCCATTGAAGTGGGAATGGACACAGACCAAAGGGTTTTTAGGGTTTTGCCTCTTTCTACCCTGCCCTTGCTGGGTTCATTCCAGGCCGTTGGTCCATCCATCCAGCTCTCCTCTTGTCACAGTGGATCATGGCATCACCCCTTCCTGCAGCCCGTGTCCTGCTGCACTGCTGGTGTGCTCCCTCCTGACCTGTCACATCAAATCACTGGCTTCTCCTGCCTCCAGCCATCCCTAATATTCAATGAGTCAGAAAAGACCTGAGATCAACCTGACCTTCATCAATAGGATGATGTCACACACTGAATAAAGACACAACAAAGGTTAAAAGCAGCAGCCCGATGTCCTTCCTGATTTCTGTGTCCGGAGCTGTAAACCGTGATAAAAGGATCTGTTCCTAATGAAAATTCAGCTGCCTCTGCTGACCTCAGCCCCCCTGCTGCCTGCTTGGAGACAGGTATCTGCCCAGAGAAGAGCAACCTGCTGCATATTCACTCCCCAAATTAATTCTTCTCCTAAGCTGAAATGGGTGAAAGTCAATTTGAGTGGAGCAGAGGACAAAGGCGGCCAAGAGATTTCACTTAAATCATCTTTTGTTAAAGATGTACCTGGTGCATTTTTGCCCTAAAATCCCATGAGTCTGTGCTCTTGTTGTCATAGGGAAGTAAATCCCACTGAACTGTTGGTGTGGATTAGCTGAACTGCAAGAAAGCACAGGTATTTTTATCCAATTACAACATCCTTAGTCTGACTCATCCTGATCCCTTTGGGCAGAGTTATTTTCCCCACAGATGATAACTCTGTGTGACTGGTCCACCTGTCCACTGCGTGAACCACAGGCTCTTGCTTCCAGATTCCTGTTACTAACCCCACCTTGTGCTGCTCTCCAGCCAAGGGCTACAAGAAGAAAAGCCAGGTCTAGTGGACTGTCATGCAGGACACATGGGTTGAATTTCCACTGGGTGCACGACCTTAAAGTTATTGAATCCTCCCGCACCTCCCTGTCCCGTGTTTCTAAACACAGCATCCACAACCATCTGTTCTGCCTTCCCACCCAACCCACATGTTCCTGAGATGCTTTTGGCACCAGCCTGGGTGGTGCAGCCTCTCAGGTGCCTGTGGTCCCTCCTCAGTCCTGCAGGGCTGTAGGGAACAGTGATGCCAGAGGCATCTTGGCTTGCAAATGGACAAGGTGAATCCTCAATCACAAAAATCACAAAAGTTAACCTCTGCCTCAGCCAATGCTCCATGTGAGATGGAGAGAGGGGGAACAAGTCAGGGAACTTGTAGGACTAAGACAAAGACCTGTCCACAGTCATTCCATGACCCAGCTGGACTTGGGGACTCGAGCTCTGGCATTTCTAGTCTGCCTCAAGATCTTCTGCCTCACCAACAAAAGTGTTCAGCTCTGTCCAGAGCAGATAAGATTCCCACTGATTATTTTTGCTGCTGAAGGGCAGTGGAATATCTCTGAATCTTCCACCTGCCTATGTTTCCTTAGATCAGCTCACTAATATCCCCGAAGAGTGTGTAGGGTTTTTTCCCTAGATGAAAAGGGAAGGGAAGGTTTGGGAAGGGAAGGGAAAGGAAGGGAAGGGATATGAGACATTCATTCCTGGTCACATTTAAAGTCAATAGAGAAATGTTAATACTTTTAGAACATTTATTTTGGGCCCTTTCTCCCAAAACAGATGTCATAGGCCAGATGTACTATGTCCTTTTGGTCCACTCTTGACCAGTCCCATTCCAAGGGTTTTTTCCTTCTGAAACCTGCCATCCCTTGTTATTGATTTTACTCTAAAGGAGTTACAAATCCTCAACAAACCTGGTTGCATCTGCACTTCTCCTACTGCCACGTTTCAGAAGGATCCCAATACCTTTTACACCAGCACACAAAACAGTCTCCAGCTGTTTCCAACTCTCCAAGAACATCCATCTGGGGTTGGAGATCAGAGCTCTGGGGTGTCACCCAAGAACACGTGGATTTTAAAGCCTCAGGGCATAAATAAGGTCGGCTCCTGAGTGTTCCTTTTCACACGAATGCCTGGTCCAGGAGCTGAAGATCTGCCAGCAGTGCCTCCTCCTGCTGCATAACCAACCTTCACACCCCCACCAGTGCCACCAGGGGTATGTTCTGCTCCTCTGTGTCCCTCGGGGTTTCTCCTTCTGTCATCCAGATCCCACCCTTTTTGACCCCACCCCACAGAGACCAAAGAAATCCCTTTTCAGACCCATCACCTACCAGATGCTGGTGTTGTGGATTGTCAAAAAACCTCTGTTTTCCACTGATCTCCAGGTAGGACCAAGCTGCAAAGGTTTTTAAGGAGTCTGGACTGAAACTGAGAGACTTTAATGACTGTCCTTGTGGGTATTATTAATTTTGCATTTGATGTGTGTGGACAGGAGCCATTCTCAAGCAAAAATGGTAATGGCATTATCAGTTTGGGGCATCTTTTTTCTCAGCTCTCCTGAAAGAGAGACAGATTCCCTGTAAACAGGAAATGCAGGGAAGCTGAAGCCCAAGGAGGTGCTGTGCCAGGGACAAGGTCATGCAGAAAAGGCAGCAGTGAAGGTCTCATTCCCTTTGCACTGTGACTCTGCTCCTGATGACTCACATGGTCCCTTGTAGGGCTGAATTCTGGCATTTTAAATATTCTTTTGCAGTGTTAAATCCTTCCTCTCTCCTGATCTGACCCTAATTCTGAAAGGCAACATCAGACTGCACAACACAGCTGCGGGGCAGTGAGGTTTGATTCGTCATCAAACCTCCAAGAACCTGAGAAAATTTCTGGGAGTTCAAATCCTGGAGAACAGAATTCAGGAAATGTGAAGAATTAGTTTGCAAAAACCTCTGCAGGAGTCTTGAAGCTGATGCAGAAAAGATTCCAGAGAGTTGCCCTCCTAGAAGCCACTATAAATTCCAAGTCCTTAACAACTGATTCATGGAACAGTTTGTGTTGGAAAAGCCCTCTAAGATCATCAAGTCCAACTATTAACCCATATTACCAAACCCATCACTAAACCATGTCCCCAAAAAGCACATCTACGCATTTCTTGAACACTTCCTGGGATGGTGATTCCATCACTGCCTGGGAATCTTGTCCTAATGCCTGACAACCCTTTCAGTGAGGAAATTCTCCATTTTTCAACGAGCTTTGAGGTTCCTTCAGGAACACAAGGGACACAGCTCCAAGGAAATGAAAAAAGAGCACTGGGCAAGTTGTCCTGTGGAACAGTTTAGAAGGGGATGTGCTGGAGAATCCCAAGAAATTTGTGCTGGAAGGAAGATGGACATCTTTGGAGGATGATTCTTATGACTGGGAGAGTGGGGATGACTGTGCCCAGGAGAGGATCCATCCTTTGGGGAAGACAGGAAATCAAGCACTGATGACATCCATGGTGGGTCACACTCTAGGTCTACCAGTGTAGGGAAGAATATAAGACCAAGCACTGAGTAATGCCTGTATTTTTTCAGCCTCTGGAAGACAGAATCATAAATATTCCTGAGGTATCTTTGTATTTACTAGGAATTCCGTGAAGCTTTTTTTTTCCCCCATTAAATTGTTTAACATTTTCAGATCAGGTAAACTTTCAGCACTTGCAGGATCCCTTGGCAAGGGGGGATTAGCTGCAGATTATCTGCACAGCGTGTGAAGGAAGCCCTTTGTTGTGACCTGCTATCATCTCAAGCACCCTTTTTTGTCTTTTCAAAGAAACAAAAAACAGTTGCTCTCTTTCATCCTCTTCATGCCAGTCATAATCTGATCGACCATTATCATACTCTGCTGCTGTCATCTCTTATTCAGATGAAATATTCCTGAAGTACTTCATTGTTCTCTACCTTTGATCACTTTATTGCCCTTCTAAGTATCTTTCCCGGTTCTGCTGCTTCCTGTCTGTGGGGGGAACACCAGAGCCACTCAAAACGTTCAAGAAGCAAGACACGCATTGAATTTACCGAGGGCTGTAATAATGATTTCTATTTTGATCTCTATTCCTTCCCTGTTAATTCTTAACATTCAATTTGCTTTTTGTCACCACCACTGAGCGCCGCGGTGACATATTCATAGAGCTACTTATAAACACCAACTCATTCCTGAGTGAGTAACAGCCCATTCAAAGCTCATCACTGGATGCAAAGTTAGGATTGCTTGTTTTCCACCCCTGTGTGCCACCCTGCACTTATTTCCTCTGAAAAGGATGGAATCACTCAGCAGCCTGACGTCCCCCTGCAATTCTCCCACGTCGTCCCTCCTCGTTACAGCCTTGCCCGGCATCAGCAGAGGGTTTCAGTCACCTCGTTACATCACTCAGCACCGGCACACCCGAGCTCTGTCTCCCTGGGAGCGCTGGCTCCCCTTTCCGTGCTGATGGCCAGGCTCTGCTGGAAGCTGCAGTAAATGGAAACCCCCGCAGAGAAAACACTCCTGTGCTATTTGTTAATCCAAGTCCTTGGGTACAGGCAGGTAGCACTGACACATGTAATGGCCCTGCCTTTATCTCCGAGTGGGGGGGGGTGCATGTGCTGAATTCAGAGCAAGCTGTTTAGAATGGGCTGTGAAACAGGAGCCTCTGTGTCTGCGTTCGCCTCTGCATCTTTTCATCTCCTTTTCGCTGGTGCACATGTGACTTTGTGTGTGGCCTTCCTCTGAATTTATTCCCCTTCCTTTTTTTGATTGCAATAATAATGCTACTGCTAAAAAGCAACCTTCCCCTTTAAATTCCCCGATGCCAAGAAATGAACTTTGAAATATGAAGGTTAGCAAAGACTTTGGGAACAACTTTGAAAGCAGCTAAGCTGCGAGCGATCTCCTCGTCCTTTAATCAGATGCTTGGCTCTGCAGCTCCAGCCATCTTCAGGATTAACTCCCATGAACTTTCTGAACTGCTTTCATGGAAAAGCACATCAAACAGATGACTCTGCTAAGAAGGAATTAATCAATTAGGCAGAAGTAGAGAAGCCTGCTCTCTGCTGAGAGACTGGTCTACTGGCACCTTCCCCCCTCCCCACCTCCTGCCTTCCACCTTGCTCTGAAACTTGTTTTCTTTGTATTAGATGAAGGAGATTGAAATTTAGATATAGTTTAACCACACACACAGAGCTTCCCTTGGTGCCAGTTTTTTTTCTAAGATAATACATTTTTGTCTTGTCTCTAATTGTGAGATCTGAAGGCTCCAGCCGTCTCCAGTTGTAGAAATGTTGCTGGTGTGCATTTCCCAGCGAGCCGGGAAGAATAAACCACCTTGCACTGCCTTGGCTGCTGAGCATTGTGGTGAAGGGTCTGAGGTTTTCTGTCTGCATCTCCAAGAGGGGGTACTTGGGATCTGGCATTTCCATACCTATCCCAGAGACCTCCAGTAAATCAGTGAGGTGATAAGAGTAGAATGGCTGAGTTATCCCTCAGATTGAGTGGGAACCAGATGGATGCTGAAGGAGCTGTGGGATCTCCTAGCTGATTCCCAAACTCCATGCCTAGAGGAGGACAAAATGAGCTCAGTCTTTATTGCTGCTGCCAGGCACAGGAGGAAGCTGCAGGATAAAGCTGTGCTGCACAACAGCACTGCTTGGGCTGCTAAAGGGTGTTGAGTAATTCCTGAAAATCTCGGGGTTTACCTTCAAGGGGCGGCTGTGAGCTCATGTGTTCCCAGCTGTGGTGACAGACAGGTTCTAGGCATCCTTGAGGAAGCTGAGCCCAGTGTCTGGGGGATCCTGGATGGGAGCAGCCAGCAGGGATGCAGCTCAGTTCTCCACTTCTGTGTGGTCCTGGGGGTGTTGCGCAGGCTTGGAACCAATGTGGAGCTTCAGCCACCTCACAGGTGTAAGCTGGTCTTCCAAGGGCTTTCTAGTGTCAATGGAGAAAGAGAGAGAGAGGAATTTCCAAGGAGAAAACTGCCCCTTCCAGAATGAAGTGTGCAAAGCAGGTGGAAGAGTGCAAAGTCAGCACAGAGTGGTCACTGAGGTGGGAAGGAAGGAACCCACGTGTCTTGCCAGCCAGCGTGTTACATGTCATCATAAATATCTCTCCTTCTTTAAGGCACCCACCAGTCTTCTAAAATTCACAGTATTTATCTCCTCTTTGTATGCCAATAGTGGGAAAGTAGGAATACAAGCTCAGATTTCCCTTTTTCTCCCCCAGATCAGGCTTCTTTTGACATGAAAAGGGATGATCTTCACGACAGCAAGAGTTATGCAATTACAGTGTTGCTGCAGAAGGCATTTAAGGGAGGTTCCTCCCATCTGTTTGCTCTTGAGAGTGTTAAATTCCTGATGTTACAGATTTTTGTAAAGGTCAAATTATATTTCTAAGAACATGAAGTCTGAGCTGCCCTATCAGCCTCCACAGTCACGTGGACAACAAGCAGGGGGAAGGTCTGCAGACACTTGGGTTTATGGTTTCTGTAAAAGTAACTCTGCCTTTCTCCTGCCAGGTGAAGTGACCTTCTCCCAGGAAAAAAAAAATCTATCTACAGCTCCAGGAGTACTTGGAGGCCAAGTCACAGCTCTTGTTAACCAGAGTTGGAGTTTCTCGTGCAGAAATGAGATCATTTCTACATCTCTTTTCCAAAACAGTCCTTGTAATCTGGCCTAGGATAGACCATGGCATCAGGTCATTCTCTCACCATCACATTCACTCCATCATATAAAGGGATTAGGACATACTTTTATACTTCTGTTTCTTGTTCACATTGGTTCTAGATGGAGGCTGATCTACAGGAGATGAGGAGAGGGTTTTTTTCTAATTCCCACCCTAAAAAAATTCCCACTCTATTTATCCTCATTTTTACTGATATTGGCACTGCACTGTTATTTTGGGTTTTTTTTGGTTTTGGGTTTGTTTTTTTTTTTGAGAACTTCTTCATCCTCCCAGGTGCTTACCCCAGCTCTATTCAGAAAAGTGCTTTTATTCATGGAAAAGATCTACTGGTTTTCAGCTTATTTCCAGCTGGGAAGGTGTTTGAAGTGTGGCTGTACAGGTCTCAGGTGGTAGGAATTCAGAGATGTGTCAAAGGACGAGTTAACATCAAAGCAACTCCCTCATGGGGAGATCCCTCCTGCTTCCAGAGGCTACTTCCTGAGATTCTGTTGGATGGCTCTGATTTCTGGACACCACAAGAATACCAATGGTCTAATAATTCCTGCACGGCTGCTTTCCTGCTGTCACCCATCTGGCTCTATGGATCATTTCAGTTTGGGATAAAACTCTAGTTTTCCATATCATAAAAACACAGACTCACAGAACGGTTTGGGTTGGAAGATGGTGAAGATCATCCAGTTCCACTCCCTGCAGGGACACCTTCCACTAGCCCAGCTTGCTCCAACCTGGCCTTGGACACTTCCAGGGATGAGGCAGCCACAGTTTCTCTGGGCAACCCTTCACAGGGAAGAATTTCTTCCTAATACCCAACCTAAACTTTCTCTCTTTCACTTAAAACCTTGTCCAACCCTTCACTCAAGGCAGGTAGAACAAGTTGCTGGTTGGGTTTTGAGTATCTCCTTATATGGAGACTCCACAGCCCCTCTGAATAACCTGCTCCAGTGTTCAACCACCTTCACAAAAATGTATTTTTTTTTATTACTTTAAATCCCCCTCAACCAGGTGTGAGTCCTCTTCCTTAAAAAAAGTCCTTCTGCTTTCAAAAGCCGAGACCTGAAAGCAAATTTCTGCTGTCTGAGAGCTCCAGCTCTAGCTGAGATGTTTCAGTGCCCAGCACACAAAATCCTCAGCTCAGATATATTTGTAACAGGGAATTCCAATAAAGCTGGGGGACCGGCAGCATTTTTAAGGTTTGCCAAGATGACTCTGCAGCAGTAGAATTGAAGGAAGAAATAAAGGAGAGATGTAAAAGTGCTTTTTATTTCTGGACTGAGAGTTCAGACCTTTCAGATGGTACCATTTCCTGACTTTAATGAGCAGGGTATCTTGATCCAATCTTTCCCACTACATTTTTCTCCCCTAATCACAGGATTTTTATTTTAAAGGACACAAACCTGCAAACATTGCACCCAGCTCTGCTTGAGCTTTCTGGAAAATAACAGGCCAGTTTTGGAGAGGATTGCAATGAGGAGCTGGCAAAAAGACTGTGGTTTGTATTTGCTTGTCATTTAGGTAAAAAAAGAGAAAGTGGCTGATCACAGACAGGTGGTTCTGCAGGTTCAGGGCCCCTCCATTTTGTGACCCTCAAAATCTTGTTCCCAACTAAAAGGATACATTATGCCTGTAGGAAAAAACCTCTTATTTTTAGCTTAATTACAGTATTAACAGTTGGATCAAAATATAATACTTATTATCAGCCTAGTTACACTAATAGTGACACTCACAGTCCAGAGTAGCACAGAAGATCATCATTAATGATAAAGGCAAAAACATTATGTAAAATACCTGTCACTGCAGTGTTCACCACGCTGAGGTTGTTCACCATCATGAGTTCTTCTCCAGCAGGAGTTTGAAGTCTATGACCTTCTGCTGGTGATGGCCAAAATCATTCTGAGTGGGCTGCAAGTCACTCCAGACTTCCTGGAGGGAAATGGGATGGCGACCTTGGCTGTACTTCGCAAGAAATCAAATTAAAAGGCCTTTTAGCCCAAGTTAACCAAGGAGACCATTCCACAGGGATGGTGTTGTAAGGATACACTGCTACCTAACATTGATCCCATTACTGCCAGCAGGACAGAGGACACCACCCTACAATTTAGTGTCTGTGCTGGACCAATTGTGGCACTAAAATTGAACACGTAGAGTGTGTGGACGCAGAAGGGTCTCAAAAGCAACATTTAATTTTCCGGAAAAATCCTCTCCCCCTTTGAGCTCGGCCTAGATGACCTCTGGAAGTCCCTTCCAGCCTAAATTATTTTATTATTTTATGAATGAAACCTGGAAATACGGGATGACAACAGCAGCTAGAAAGGAACATGTGCACAGATGGAGTGAGCGGAAATCAGACACCTCTGGAAGAGCCTGTGGTGGGATCTGGACAGAGACAGGGAGACCTGGTGGGGAAGAGCAATGGATTTAAAACCAAGCAGGTTTATGTTTGTTTATGTCTTTAGCACCATCCCAAGGCATTGCCATCCACACCTGAGCATGGTGGGCAAGGCCCACAACCAGCTGAAGCAGCTCCACTTGAGCCAATCCCATGGAAACAGCGAGAGCTCAAGATGGAAAATCCAGGCTCCTGCCACTCCCAGCAAGTCTGGAAATGAGACATGGGCTTCTTTCAGCCTCAGTGTTGTGCATAAGATGCTGATCAGTGTGCTTGGTTTAATGATGAAGGACAGCACAGCCAGGTCAGCACAGAGTCCGTTCTTGTCTCCAGCAGGACCTCAAGTTCTTCTGCATCCCCATCCCTCCCATGCCCCACACTGTGGTAGAAGGAAGTTCAGTTTTCCTGTTGATGGCACTGAAGAAAGCAGAAAACAGAGGGAGATGAGACAACCAGCTGCACTTTATCATGGCTGTAATGCAGGGAGTGACATCCAGTTGCCTACACAGACACTGAGAGCCACTTGAGGTGCCCCAGGGTGTCCTACCTGGGCTCCACTTCCAGCCTAGAAGGGCACAGCTCTCCAGTTGGTCCTGTGCCATATCTTCTGCCCTCAGACACCTCAGGGGTATCTCAGATGGCACTTGGTGACACGTTTAGGAAAGTGCTTCACCAATCCTCTGACCCCCAGGCCAGATGGACTGTCTGACATCCACTGCTTTTCTAAAAATAGGCAGGAACCAGAGGAGTTGTCAGAACTCTGCTGGGGCTGCTGTCCCCAAACTGTTCCAAGTCAAAAATCAAAACAGAAAGAACATTTCTTGGTAACTGCTGGGCTCACAGACCTGTTTGTCTCCGTTTCATGAGAACATAATTGAAAGCCAGGCTGGTTTTCACTTCATTTTGTGTTTGGGTTCATCCCCTCAGCCACAACTTCCCACAGCCCTTTCTAATGATGAGCACAAAAGCCTGTTTTCAGAGAAAACCTGTGGTTTTGGTCCTGATCCTGAAGGCAGAAGGCTCAGAGGAGGACATAACAAACACATCAGGTTTTACCACATGGGAACAGCCTCCTCCTGGTGTATTCCTTAGTTTGGGAATTTCTTAAGCCTCTTTTCACCTTCAGATATGTTATGGAAGAATAATTTAGACGATTAGGAATTTTTTTCTTGCTATAAAGCCCAGATGATGCCCTGTACAGGTCTGTGTTCAATGAGATGTGGCAGTAACCAAAGCACAACCTGCAGATATTTATCAGTGGGGACTCCACCTCTTAATGGTGTCCTCCAGCACTCATTCCTGAGCTGGGGGATGGTATAATGCTTTCCATGCCATCCCTTTCCAGATCCAGGGGACTGGTACCGCTTTTTCTTGCTGTTTTCAAGCAGTTTGACTACTCTAAATAATTTCCAGGCTGTTCTTATTTTCAGATGTTGGCTTTTTTTGGCCTGATCTTGCCCCTGAGAGGGTCACAGCTTCCCTCAGCTGCACGCCAGGGAAGCAGGAAAGTCCATCTTGTTCTAAGTGTCTGGGCTAAGCTTTGTGCTGAAAACAAAACTACACCACAAAACACGCTGTGCCCAGAGCACAGCCCTGGACAGACCTTCTGTGTCTGCCCCCAGAGGGAAATCCAGCTTTTCTGAGTCCACAAATCTTCCTGTGCCCTGCAAACAAACCTGGGACTGAGCCCTCCTGCATCTGTTGATGCTGATGGCATCAGACCATCACCAGCTGGTCTGGTGGCTGCTGGAACACTCATCTGGCTTCTCCTCAACAGCCCATTTACAGGTGAGATGGAGAACACTTCCTATAGACTTACAGGGCTTCTATTTTAACTGGATTAGAAAAGTCTAATTAAAATGTGTTTTATGACTGACAGCCCATCACCTGGAGAAGGATGGGAGGTGATGGTGTTGCTGGTCAGGGCACTTTCATACACAGTGGAGAAGAAGTTGAGAGGAGGGGAGAAGTGGAGATAAAGTTCCCACCAACCCTTATTTGCAGGTAAACTCTCTGTACTACTGATTTCTCTAACTCAAGTATGAAAATGTTGAGATATCTGGTCTCCATCAGGCATTGGTGGGCATGGGAAGGGTTGTGGCACCCTGGTGAGACCTTTCTTGAATGGTTCACACACCAGCATGGTGAACAGCAACTGGGAAGTCACTGGGGGCTGTGGGGAAGATAAACAGCCTTTAGTGTAAAAATTAAGAGCAAACTGGTGCTGAGGGATGGGGGTTGTGTGACCTCAGCTCCCTCTCTCAGGCCTGAGGAGATGTGACATCACTGCAGCTTGGGGAGCTGCAGTTTTGTTACAGGAACAAAAAGCACCTATTTTAACACCTGTTTTGTCTCATCTTGAAACTTATAAGAAAACTTTTCTGGTTTTCACTTCTAATCTGGTCTCACGTACCTCTCCCTGCCTTATCCTCATGCTGGTGATTCTGGCTTCTCCCTCTTGTATCCCCTCTCCCTCAGAGGCCTCTTCCAGCCCCACATCCCTTTCCTGCACCAGTGGCCTCTTTATGTCCTAGATTTCACCCAAACAGTGGTGGTATCCACAAGGCAGATTTGATATAAATGGATTAGGGACTGATGGACTTGATAAACCCCTCTCTACCCTTCACTAGCAGAGTAACTGTGACCCACAGACAGCCCTGGAGAAAAGTGGATTTGGTTAATTTTTCCTTTCTTGCTCCTTATTGTGACAAGAAAAAGAAAGGAAGAGCACAGGGGTTGCTCGACTCCTCATCTGACAGTACCCCTGGAAGGTCAAAGGAACATCAAATTGTGATGAGACTGGCACATTTTTAATTCTCTCTCATTACAGCCTCTGTTAGAGCTACATTACAATAATTGCTTTAGTTCTGCTACGGTGTTTTCAGGTCTCTTAATGTAGCTGTCAGCTCAGCATGAAGGGATCCAGCCAAAAAAACCCACAGAATGCAAAAAAAAAAAAAAAAAAACCAGGGAAAAGAGAGGAAACACAGAAATGAAAGCCTGATAGACCAGCAGGGAGGGTCCAGGACTACACCAAATTTTGGGTGAGAGTTGGAGGTGGTAAAATCCAGTCTTGCTGGGGATGCTGCCCAGATCCTGCTGCTGAGGGACCTCTGTGAGCTGGAGGTAAGTTTTGGATTCTCCCATCTCACACCACAGGCTCATCTCTGGTCACAGGGATGGTGGAGTTTTGCACTCTGCAAGGTCTGGCAGGATGGAAAGGGGAAACTGCAGTGGCATTTTGTATTTTGCATTTGCTTTTGATGCTTTGAAGCATTACCCCATACCTGGGCCACTGTGGGGCACTCAGTCTAACAACCCTCTCTTTGGGGCACCAATCTGGGGTTAGCACACCTCTCTGGATTCATTGCAGGATAGACATTTGCTCACAGGACACAAACCATAGAAAGGGAGGATTCATCATCCACCCTGAGGTGCTCTCTCTGGTCAGGAGCCCTCCCAGTTGTCCATGACTTCAGCCTTAAATAGGATTATAGAATCATGTGAGTTGAAAGGGACCCACAAGGATCATCGAGTTCAACTCCTGGCCCTGCACAGAACAACCCCAAAAATCACACCATGGGCCTGAGAGTGTTGTCCAAAAGCTCCTTTAGCTCTGTCAACCTTGGTGCTGTGCCCATTGCCCTGGGGAGCCTGTTCAGTGCCCAACCACCCTCTGAGGGAAGAACCTTTTCCTAATATCAGCTTAAACCCACCATGTGGAGCCTTTTACAGCCAGTCCTGGCTTTTTTATTGCCATTCTCAGCCAAATGAACCAGCTCTGGCTGAGCTCCCCAGGCTTGCACTGTCTTTGTCATCCCACAGGATCCAGCTTTGCCTCCCAGCTTCTCAAGTTCCTCCACATCTGCACCATCATCTACAACCTAAACCGCACCCATCAGCAGCTCCTTGTGCAAACCCTCCTTCCCACCACAAGAGAAACACATCAGCCTCCCCACCCTCAAATATTCTGCCTTAAGCCCTTCTGGCTTCAGAAAACCACACATACAACGTGAAATCATCCTTTCAAGAGCAGACACTCCTTCCCTCCTTTACTATCACCCTTTGTTTCCAAGTGTTCTTCCCTCCCCATATGTGCTGTGCCCTCAAAAATATTCCCACCAGGAAAACATGCCCCTTTTTCAAACCCAGACCCTTCCAAACACACACACAGAGTCCCATGCTTTCTCCATTCCCACAGGCACCCCATGTTCATTAGGGTCTCCATAGGAATTTTCAGCTGTGGGAAGAACTGTTCGTAATTAGTTAACAAGAAAGAAAAATAAAGTCTCTAAGCTGTCAGCAGTCCTCCAGAAAACCAGCAACAGATCTCAGCACCATTTGGTCTAATTAGTCTTGATATTTCACACAACATATTTCTCAATTTTTGGTGGAGAAGAGGATAAAAAAAAAATATCTCTGAGGAGAACAACAGGAGTATTTTTGTAGAGGGATCAGTGGCAAAGCCAAAGGGAAATCTTAATAAACAAATGTGCATTTCTGTTCCTTTACTGAATCTTTCCCAAGAGTTGCCTCATCTTCTGCTTCTCTGGGCATGTGCAGGCCTGGGGTGGGACCAATCTGCAGCTGACATGAACCAAAATAGTTCTTTAATCAATATATCCTTCTTAATTTTCTGTCCTATGAGGCTGAAAGCCATTGGTAATCAGCCTATACTGCAGGATGGTGGGTCTGCTGGTGGGAGGATACTGAGATGTGCAGCAGAGGATCCAACTGCATCATATCTCACCTCAACACCTTCATGGACATCCACAGATTGCAGCAAGAGTTGGGCTCCCTGGAAGTGTCCAAGGTCATGTTGGATGGGGCTCTGAGCAACCTGGTCTAGTGGGAAGTGTCCCTGCCCACGGCAGGGGCGTTGGAACAAGATAATCTTTAGGGTGCCTTCCAACCCAAACCATTCCATAATTCTCTGATTCCATTATTCTGTGCATCTGAGCAGAATTATCCAGAGCAGGTGCAATCTTCCTCCTTTTTAACCCACACATGGCATCTCCAGAGTTCCTCACATATTTTCAGGAATAACTAGCAGAGTTTTTGAGAGTGACCCCCTCTAACTGACCACAGTGATGGTGGTGTCCCATGGCTTGAAACAAATTACCAGGGTGTCCTTGTGAGATGGGCAGGAGAAAAGTGTTCCCTCTGCACTCAGCAGAGAGAAGATGGGTGTTGTCATCCTGTGAGGCACCTGAGAGGGAGGCAGGACTCTCTACCTGCAGGTACCAAGTGATTATGGAAGGAACCTAGACAACTACTGGGGATAGGATCCAACAATCACAGCCCAGAATCTGTCTCTGGGTGTGTCGTCCCCAGCTCTCTTCATCAGGAGAGACAGTGAGTGTGGGCACTGACATGGAGTGGGATTCATCTCTCCTAGAGCTGACATCCACTTTTCATGGGTGGAACGACAGCTTAAACCCCACTAATGGGATTGACTCAATCCCAGGTTTTAACTCTATCCCAGTTGTCTGCAGAGGGAGCCAGGACACCCAGCTCAGGTGCAGACTCACACATTAAAAATACTCAGGAGGGGAGGGGACTTTAGTTAACAAAGTAACTGTGTGAACAAAGATGTTGGATGGCATCTGCTGGAGTCAAGGACTGAAGTACAAACAGGCCCCCTGGATGTTCATGAAGGTCTCACCATTAAATGTCCATGATACCCAGAGCTCACAAACCCCTCTGCTTTAGGGTGAGACAAACCACTTTTTAGTGGCTTTAGTTTTTTGCTGGATTTGGCAGGAGAATGGACACCCAAAGCACATGGAGACCCACATCTCACAGACCCCAAAGCTCAGGTGTTTGATCTGGGGCTGGTGCAGCCCTGAAGTCAAGTGAGACAAAGCCCAGCCATAGGAAATGCTAAATTTACATGGAAATATCATCCAAGATAATCCCAGGGCTCACTGTGGCAAGACAGGGCACAGTGGAGGGTTGGAGGCCTGTGAACTGCAGATCCCAGGTTGTGTCAATGTTAGGAGCAGGCATGTGATAAATGGAGCAGGAAATTAATTCAGAGGGATATTTGAGCATTGAATGTGCCCTGCTGATAAACATCCTGACAGCTTCAACATCCTGAGATAAACAACAGTTCTGATGAACTCTCAGCTAAGAAACTGTATAAATGTCCCCCCCTGAAAAACAACCTCTGTAGGAAGTCCAAATATGGAACTCACAGTTCTTATTCTGAGAACTTCAGAAGTATTTATATTATCCTCCCAAAATATTTTTAATTGATTTTTTTTCAACTAATTTTTTTTTAAGTGTTCAAAAAAAAAGTAAGATCAAACTGTGCTGCTAATTAATCCCTTGGCAGTTCCAGAAAAATTATGGCATTGTTTAGGTAGAAGTTTGTCAACCTTGGGAGAAAATCAGTTCTTGGAGTAGCTGCAAGTTTTACCTCTGCAGGATGATAACTGAAAGGAGCAATAGAACTATGACCAAGCAATTCCAACCTTCCTTGCCATATATGCTGGAAAATAAACCTTTTCCACCCTGGAGGGATAAATGGTCTCATAGGACTTGGAAAACAGAAGTGACACGAATTTCTTTCTCCAGACAGAGCAACTGAGGCCCAGGGATGAGAGGCCAGGAGGGAATTTCCCAGCACTGAAGAGAGATTTTGGGATGTTTTCCCATCCCCTGGGCCACCTGATGATCCCAGGACTTGGCAGGACAGTGTTGCAGAAGGAGTTTGGGTCCCAATCTGTGAATACTCGAGGAAGTGCCATGTTCCCTCAGGAAGCAGGAAGTCATTTGGGCACTGGAATAAGGAGTGAAATAGAATAAAGAAAGGAAAAGAAAGGAAAAGGAAGGAAAAGGAAAGAGAAAATGAAAGTTTGGGAAGGTTTGGGCAGGGAAGGTTTGGGAAGGGAAAGGAGGCAAGGCAAGGTTTGAGAAGGTTTGGGAAGGGAAGGTTTGGGAAGTGAAGGGAAAGGGAAGGTTTGGGAGGGTTTGGGAGGGGAAGGTTTGGGAAGGTTTGGAAAGGTTTGGGAAGAGAAGGTTCAGGAAGAGAAGGTTTGGGGAAGGGGAAGGTTTGGGAAGGTTTGGGAAGGGAAGGTTTGGGGAAGGGGAAGGTTTGGGGAGGTTTGGGAAGGGAATGTTTGGGAAGAGAAGGTTTGAGAAGGGAACGTTTGGGAAGGTTTGGGAAGGGAAGGGAAGATTTGGGAAGAGGTTTGGGAAGAGAAGGTTTGGGAAGGGAAGGAAAAGTAAAAGGAAAAAAGACAATTAGTGTGGTCTTCTACCCTCAAGTCTACCCTGTATCCTGACTTTGGATCATTGGATACTGAGGTGAGAGGTAGAAAAGGCACTAGTTGCATAGTACCAAAGTCACATTTTCCAAAGTGTTTTCAATCCTGTTCTTGAGCATATTTCAATAGTTAAGAGGAAAGATGATCACCTGGGGGTAGTTTCAGGTTCTAAGAACCTCACCCTTAAGCTCTTATGCCTTATTATGAGTCAGGGAGTTCACTGTCTCCTGGTAGAGCACTAATCAGTAATTCAAGGAGCAGGGTCACAGAGTGGGTGGTGGGGACAAATTTAAAGATTTCCCCTTTCAGTCATAAATGTGAGAGAGCAAAGAAGAGCTGACTTTTACTCCGAGCCCTCTATGTGGCACCGGGGAAGGAAAAGGTTTTCATGGAAGGAGGCAGAGGCATCAGCAGGGGAAGACATTTAGCACCTGGATTGAGCCTGGCTGCAAATTTAGCAGCTGTTTTTACCAAATGGGAGCAAACTTCTCCCAGAATAAATGAGCCTTGGCATGTAAAATGCTAAATCTTGAAGGAAAAAAGAGGAAAGAAGGTAGGTGAGATGTTAAACCAGCCCTCTCTCTCCATCAATGACACTGCAGGGAATTCTGCAGTTGTTGAGAGGTTAATCCAGGTCCTGACTGTCCACCTGACTCGTCCTCCCTGCTCCTCTGCAGTGGAAATGAGGACCTTTTCCATTTGGTGGCCTCAAGGAGGGTACAGCTCAGCCAGGGGCCGGGAATGGGTCTCAACAGGAAACAGCTGCTCTCATCTGGTGCTCTGTGGATGAAAAATGTTGCCTGAAACGCACAGAAGAAACTGGATCCCTCCTCACTGCAAAGCTTTTGTGGCCCCCAATGTTTAGTAACTGTAAAGCAACTTCTCTGGCTCCAGTGGGGAAGAGCCTGAGGCTGGAAGAGGAGAGGTGGAGCCGTAGAAGATACACAACACTTGTCCCTGGCTGGGGGTCTCAGCCACAAACGCCATCACCATGGTTCTACTCCTTCCATTCTCTGCCTCAAAAGCCAGAGGAAGTCCTTAAACATCCCCTGGTGCTGATGTCCAACACCAGAGATGGCAAATGGCACCCGGGGGGGGATGTTCTGGGAGAGCATCGACTGCCACCTCTGCCCTGGTACTTGGGATGGTTAAGCATTGGCTAAACATGACAGTGTTAAGCTGATGTCACTGTTTAGGCCAGCTCTGGGAGGACCTTTGTGGCTTCTTTGAGACCACAGAGTGGTTGCTGCTCCTGGACAGGAGATTCAACCATGTGGGTTTGTCCTTGGATGGTTCAGGGACACGAAAGAACTGATGGACTGGAGGCAGGGAGCAGTGCCTCGTTTTGCACAGACACCTTTCTGGATCAGTCCTGTCCAAAGCTGAGCTCATAAACTCCAAACTGCTTCCCAGAACCTCATGCAACTTCAGAGCAGCTTCCCTCACCTTCAGCTTTGCCTGTGCAGCTCTGAAGCCACGTCATCAGCACATGATCCCCCATTAAGTGGAGTCCACCCGGGTTGGGCAGTCATGGGAGCTAAGCTGGACCTCCTTGGAGTTCCTCCTGTGCAGCCTGACAAACACAAGTGCTTGGGAAGATCCTCAGAGATTTGTTCTGTCCGGGTGGGATCTCCTGTGTGAGAAGGAGTCTGACCAGACATCATGGCAAAGAAAAGCTCTTCAGTTGCTTTCACATCTGCTTTTAGGATTCTGAGCTCTGCTGGAGCAGAAAGGAGGTTTTATGGTTACATTTATCATTTTGGGCAGCTCAGGCACTAGAGAGGGGTGTGACACACGTTGGACTGGGCCATGGCAGGGTCAGTCCCTGCTGCAGCCTTGGGACCCAGTCACAAAAACCACTTGAGCACAGGACTTCCAAAAACCTGAGACTGCTTTCCAGTCCAAAATGTGTACTATCCTTTTTCTCTTGTTCCAGTGAACCATCTGCATATGGGCTAAATCCTTTTTACATCTTCTCCTTTCTTTTTTTTCTTTTTCTTTCTTCTTCTTTTTCTTTCTTCCTCTTATTATTATTACCATTATTGCTACTATTATTGTCATTGTTATTATTGTCACTATTATTGTTATTGTTGTGGTTGCTGTTTTATAATTTATCTTACTCATTAAGAACAATTGTTCTCGATAATTGTTGCAGGGAGATGTTCAGAAACAAGTAATGATTAGAAGAAGAGAAAATAAAGGAAAGTGATGGTGGAGAATGGAGGAGTGGGGAGTGAGGGGGAAGGATCCGGATATTCCCAGGGGAGAGTATGAACAAAGAATATTTAATAAAACTTTTGTAATCAGTCTTACTTTACTTTCCAAAAATGTCTGGAAAAGGGAAACATTCTTCTTTTTTTGAGAAATTTAAGCCCACAGGGTCTGTGGGACAGACAGCCCAGCCTGGGGAAGAGCAGTTCCAGTGCCAGACTTCCCTGGAGTGCTGGAGGCTGTTTGGGCCTCCTGTAGAGGAGGAATCTGGCAGGAAGGAGATCAGGGTGAGCTGGAGATGTCTCTCTGTGGTACCCACCTTCTCCCATCTCTCCAGGGGCTGGTTGTGCCCCTGGATGTATCCCTGCTGAGGGCACAAAAGCTTTGGGTATCCCAGACCTGCAGTAAGCAAAGGGCTGGCAGAGGGAAGGAGTGACAGTGAGGAGCGTGGTGCTGAGGAAAATCCACCTTGTTTTCCATTCTTCTGCTGCACATCCAGCAGCTATAACACAATTTATAAAAGGAAAAAGGTTTCTGATGGAGGTCTTTCCTTCTACAGACATCCAGAGCTGTGAAAAAACAAGAATATGGCACTGGGAGAAAGTTTCTTAGTCTTTCTTTCTTTCCCCTCTTTCTCTCTTTCTCTCTTCCCTATTTTTCTTCTTTCTTGCTTTCCTTCTTTCTTAATTTTCTTCTTAATTCTTTCTTGCTTCCTTGCTTTCCTTCTTAATTTCCTTTCCTTTCCTTTCCTTTCCTTTCCTTTCCTTTCCTTTCCTTTCCTTTCCTTTCCTTTCCTTTCCTTTCCTTTCCTTTCCTTTCCTTTCCTTTCCTTTCCTTTCCTTTCCTTTCCTTTCCTTTCCTTTCCTTTCCTTTCCTTTCCTTTCCTTTCCTTTCCTTTCCTTTCCTTTCCTTTCCTTTCCTTTCCTTTCCTTCCTCCCTCCCTTTTTTCTTTCCTTCTCTCACTTTTCCTTCTTAATTCTTTCTTCCCTGCTTTTTCCTTCTTAATTTCTTGATCTTCCTTCCTTCCTCCTTCCTCTTTCTCTCTTTCCTCTCTTATTTAGCCTTTTTCTATCACCAATCCTCACTTTTCCCTGTCCCTCTCACACGGCCCATGGAGTGTGAACCCTGCCAGAGGATTTGTGGACTCATCAGGACACACCAGCCTTGTTCTCATCCGAGGATTTATCTCCTGCTGGAGCTCTCTGCCTCCAACAGAGCTTCCCACATCCCTTCCACCTCCTTCCCTCAGAAGGGGGGTCGGGCCCAGGTGCTTTATGTGCCCTTGTCACCAGCAGATTAATGGAAGCTGGGAGGACAGAGGGGGGTCACAGCACAGTGACCTGTGACCAGACACCCCCCACCCCCCTGAACAGAGATGATTTCTGGCTCAATCTCTCCCCCTGACAAGGTGCAGGACAAATGGTGAGGGCTGGTCATAAAAAAGGACCCTGTTCATTAAACACAGGGCTGTCATAGGACGGACTCATATCCCTGGGTTCTTCCCTGGGATGGGGCTGCAGTACAGAGAAAGCTGGATCTGATTTTGGGCTTTCCACACCTGATTGTTTAGTTTAGCACAGCCTGGCTTTGCTTTGCGTCTCCCTTTGACATAATCTTAGAAAATACATCCTAATTTCTAGTAAGACAAGTATTATACATTCCATGTCCTTGGGCCACCTGAGGTGCTCCAGGCTGGCAGATGTGACACAAACTGAGAGTCCCAAACCCTTCAGAAATTGTGCTGGGGCCAGGGAGGGAATGGGATGTTTAAGACAGCACCCAGCACCAATTTGCAGACAACCCTGGCTTCTCCATTAAAATGCTTCCCCATGGAAATTCTTCCCTGTGCTGGAAACTCTCCTACCATCTGATTATTGCTTCAAATTTCACAGTGCCACCACCAGGGGCTTCTTCAAGACTTTCTGGCAGTGGGCAAACAAAAATATCAGGGAGCAAGAATTTATTCTAAATAACTGAGGTTCTTATTGCCATGCAAATTGACATCATAATATGGGATGTAGTCCTGCTTGTTCAGGATCCCAACTCTCATGTCTGTGGTATTACCTGCACCTTGTCATGGCATTTTTGAACTCAACCAAAACTTACACCCCCCAAAAAAAATCAATCTGTACTGTGACTTGGTGGAAAAGTGGAGAGAAAGGAGGGAGAAGTTTAACATTTGGGGATTTGCATTGGTCAAATTATGCCTCGGAAATGTGCAATTCATTATCTCTGTCCCAGCTGCCTGGAAACCTGAGAGGGAATTTGGATGCCTTGCACCTGAGGAGCAGGTGGATTTTGGAAAGGACATTGATTTGACTGAGGTGCTCCTGAGAGGCAGCCCAGTCTCCCAGGAGCAGCTGATCACACACTCCAAGACTGAATTTTTGCTGGAGAGGGAAGAAGTGGAGGGACTGAAGAACGAGGAACTGCAAGAGAGGTTAGAGGAGGAGGAGAGTCAAAAATAATCCCCAAACACATTTGCAAAATAATCATCTGTTGGGAGTGAGCATATAATAATAATAATAATAATAATAATAATAATAATAATAATAATAATAATAAACAACTACCAGCCTCTGAATCCTTCTTTTTCTCCCTTGTCCCTCTGCCAGGAATATCTTGGCTGATCTGGTCCCTGCCACATCCCAACCTCTGTGTAAGGAAGGGGAAGATTCCTGGTGGTTCATAGGTTTGCAGACAAGGTGACAGATGCAAGAAGTTAAAGGAGAGAAACAATTTGCTCAGCAAAGCATCAAAAGCAAATATTCCTTCTCATCTCCACTCCACACCTTCCCCAGAAGTTGCTCACTGTTATTTAAATCACTTTATCCTGTTAATCCACAAAAGGCAGGTGAGATTAGGATGGGTTAGCACAGAACTGCAAACATATTATTGGGATACTTTCTGTGAAGACAAATAGGCTTTAAAGCACCTCAGTGCCCAATGCCAGAATGCTGGGCTTAATTAAGCAGCTACAGGGGCCATTTACAAATGTGATTTCTGGATTGATTATCTATAACTCTCTCTGCAGCCCCTGTTAACGGCCTCCCATGAAGAGGATTGTTTCCTATAAGTGGCTCATCCAGGAAGATGGGGTGGCTGCCTTTGCCAGGCATCTTATTCCAAAGGATCAGCCTGAAAATATTGACTAATCAGCAACAGGGGCAGAGGAGGAGGGATAAATCTCCTCGGGGGCTCGTGGGGGGGGAGCATAACAGTGATGAATCTGCCGATTAAAAGGCTGTTGCACCACCATTAAGAAAGGATATAACATGTATATGTGAGTGTTTTAGGCCAGACCCAAAGCTTACCCCTTGTGTTTGTGTGGAAAGTTGGATAAAAACCTTGCCTAAAATAACAGAGTGAGGTTTGGGTGCCCTGTTGGAATGCTCAGTCATTAAAGTGTCCAAACAGGAGGCTGGAGAAGAGGAAGCTGGCAGGGAGAGGACAGGTTGGTTGTAAAACATTGCCCAGGAGGATCTCGGAACAAAAGGCAACATCTTCTAGTGTGACTTCCCATTGATTTCTGTGGAGCTGTTCTGCCATAAATTACCTGTCTTCTGCCCTTAAATAACCAAGTTTCATAGGATCCCTGAGAAGAGGGGATAGCCAGGAACAGGGTTTATTCTTTGTCTTCCCATCAGGA
Source organism: Chiroxiphia lanceolata (assembly GCF_009829145.1). Taxonomy (NCBI): domain Eukaryota; kingdom Metazoa; phylum Chordata; class Aves; order Passeriformes; family Pipridae; genus Chiroxiphia; species Chiroxiphia lanceolata. The sequence goes on along the minus strand of NC_045641.1, from coordinate 2,924,458 downwards.
ACTGCTGGCTACCTTATGTGCAGTTTGAAGAACAAGATTTAGACAAAACCCTGCAAAAGTTTATTCCCAACGTGTCCCACCAAATGGAGATTCCAGCAGATAGGGCACAGACACTTACCCAAAGGATTATGACTGGGGGGATACCAACAACCTGTTTTTTTGTGGAGCTATCCACACATCCAGAGCTTGCTCAGAAATGCACTCTTGATATCAGGGTGAGTGAAGTTCTGAGGACTTGAAACACACCTTTACCTGCCTTTCTTGCTGTGCCACCTCTTCACCTCCATTGCAAGGTCTGTCTGTGGTTTGGAGCTGCTGAGCAAGAGAGAGAGAATAGGGATGTTGTGAGAACCAGGTGCAGCATCATGTTAATATGGCAGAGGCAGAACAGCAGCATCTGGAGAAACACCACAGCAATTTGGGCTTCTCTCCCAGCCCAGGATCCCACAGGATGGCTGAGTCTGGCTTTGTAAAGTGTTCAGGCAGGAGATCATGGCTTTGCATACATGACACCCTGTTAATTATTATAAAATCATAGAATCATAGGGTCAGAGAATGATTTGAAAGAACCTTAAAGACCATCTATTTCCAACCCCCTGCCATGGGCAGGGACACCTTCCACTAGATCAGGTTGCTCCAAATCCCATCCAACCTGGCCTGGAACACTTCCAGGAATGGGACATCCACAACTCTGGGCAGGAGAGAGGGATGGGAACACCTCCAGCAATGAAAATACTGAGAACCAGTGCAGAGAAGAACCTCCAGATCTCCAAAGGAAGGGGTTTTTTGGGTGAAAAAGGGTCATATTCTGCTCTGGCAGGACCAGCCTTGTGCCCAGTTGGGTGAGTGCAGCAAAAGCACTGCCTTTCCTCAGCTGAGGGATGGAACTAGCCCTCTCCCTTGGCTTCCTCCTGGCTGCAGAGCAGGGAGGACCACGGGGCTGCCTGGGGATGGCATCTGCCACTTCCCAACTCTGCGTGCGCCCTGGGGAGGAAAGAAAAACTGCAGCACACAACAGACACACAGAAGAAGAAGAAAGGGGGAGAAAAATAGAAGGAAAAAAAGAAAAAAGGAAAAAAAAAGATGTCAATAATTTAAGAGACAAAGCTTCTGCCAAGGAACCCAATCTATTCCAGGCGCCCGCAGCGGGTTTTGGACACCTTGATTAATCATAACTCGCTACATATTATTTCCCTATAAGCAAACTACAATGTTACTCATATAAACAGCTTTATCTTGACAGCTGCAAAATGCCAGGATTTAATGTGGAATGAAGGGAGTTTTGCCATATGGTCCCACTCCAGGCCTGAGATGTTCTAATCCACAGCATCTTGCCTCACGGAAAAGGCGATTACACGGAATTTCTTTCTCCCCCTTCTCCCTTTAATTGCATTTGTTGTCTCTAGTTCACATTGTCTCCTCTTTTTCCTGTAGGCTTAGAATAAATCAGTCTCTCAGGGGGAGCTTGGGTTGGGTTGCTTTCCTTTCTCTTCTCCTGTTCTTTGAGAAAGGGGTTTGGAAAGGCACCGAGGGGCTTCGTGGGGCTCAGGGTCACGACACCCATCCTTGCTGATCCCATATCCCAGCCCACTCCCCCACAGGCTGGCAGGTCAGGAAGGGCTTCCTGATTATGTCAACATTAACTGGAATCACCAGATGGCTCGTGCAGTGGAGACTTCTCATCTCCTCCTTGCTAATCCCCTTTCCTTTGATAAAAGGACAAGGGATGGCAATATTAACTTTAGCTTTTTCCTGCTTTCTAGCTGAAACTAGAGGACTCCAATCAAGTTCTCCTCCCCTGGGGACCCATTTTTGGGTTTTACCTGTAAGGAGATGTGGGGATAGACATGAACAGAGTGACTACAAGGCAATGCCTGGGAGAAGGAGGATGCAGGTTGTGAAGATCTAATGAGAGATCAGTTCATTCTTGGGCTCAAGAGAGCAGAAACTGGTTGGGAACCGAGGAACTGTGCCCCCACCACGTTAAAACCTGTGCCTTGTCTTTTCCAAACTTGTTCTCTCTCTCTCCAGACCTATCCACATCAGTGGAGTGTGTGGAAAATGGAGTCTGGTCTTGGACAGGAATTAAATGATACAGGCACCATCTGCTGTGCTGGTGGGCAACAAGTGAGGGAAATCCACGATATCCTTCATTTTCCAGCAGCAGGTAGGACAAGTCTGGGATTGTACATCAACTCTGACTGAAGCAGCACCCAGGGAACACAGGACTGTACTGAAGTGACCCAGGCCAAGTGGAAACCAGCCAGGTAACCACCTTCCACATAGGATCCCTGGTGTGCCTCTGACAAAGAATCATGGAATCATTCAGCTTGGAAAAGACCTCTAAGGTCATTTAGTCCAACTGTTAACCCAGCCCTGCCAAGTCCACCACTAAATCATGTCCTAGACCTTTCTGCCTCTACAGATATATTTGCTATTCCTTGTTTTTTCACAGGACCATTCTTTCTCACCAAAGAAGGGAATTCTTTACTCTTTTGTAATATTTTTGCAAAGGTTTGGTTTATTTGGATCTGTGATTGTCATTTGCAGCTGCTAGAAAAGAAGGAAGCTTTGGCAACTAAGCTATTCCAACTCCTCTAGGCTCTCTGAAGACTTGGATGCAGTTTCTAGTTCTGCTGCAGAATTCCTGTGTGACCCAGCTCATGCAATTTTTATAAGTTGGTTGGTTTTTTTTCCCCTTATGAGAAAGGAAAATAAACAAGATACTTTCTCTCTGTTCCATTGCTCTTCCTGCTGGTTCCTTCCTGGCACTCTCAGATCCCTTTAGGGTGGGTGTAACCCCACATTTAGGTCCCTTTCTCTGATAGTGATGTCCCTTTTTATGCCATAAAGGTAGGATTCTACGTGGCCATTGGAAGCAAGAAAGGAAAACCATGGGATTCAGTTGCAGCAGAGAGATTAGCCTTGATATTAGGAAATGGTAATTGTAAGGAGAAATGAAGAGGGTTGTTCTGATCCTTGCAGCAATCCTGGTTCATCACAGTGCATGGAAAACCCATCCTGCTCCAAGCAACTGAGTCAGGGACCATGGATCAGAGACAGGTAGTAGGTCCTGAGTTTCAGCAGGGAGCACCTTGCTCAGGAAACAAAGCCAGGGACTGGCAACATGCACAAAATTCAAGGAATCATTGAGAGTTGATCATTGAGAAAGGAATCATTGAGAGAGGGTTGGAAAGGCATCAACAAGGTCATAACCACTGTTTGTCCAGCTTCTCCCTGGATCTCTGGTAATTAGGGTGCCTTACCCTGTTTCAGCACCCTGATCCAGACAAGTCTTTCCTCATGGGCTAAATCTCCCCTGTTGCAACCCGACCCCAGACTTTGCTCTCTCATCCCCAGTTCCCATGAAAAGTCTCCACATTTCTCCCATGAAGGTGCCTGAGGGCAAACTGTTCCGTGATGTATTTTGTTAATCAAATCTATGCCATGAGTCAAATGATGGAAAGGCAGATGGTAATCCTTTGGGCTTTAATAATTCACGTTAAAGCACTTCTTTGTTACCCCTTTTACCACATAAATCCATAACTCGATGCTGAAAGGGGAAAGAAAGGTTAATTGCCCACTTGCCCAAGTGGAATAGTGATGGGATTCGTCTTCCCCCATTTCAGATGTCAAAAGACAGTGTCCACAACTCAAATTCATGTCTTTTATGCAAAGCAACTGCTGTATTAGGACCACAACATGAACATAAAGAATGGGAACATCAGTGGGACAATTTTCCTGGCTAAGAGACAATGACATCTTGTGATCCTCCTGCTTCCAGGTGTGGTGCAAGGGCTTTATCTGAACTGCTGGGGTGGGAGCAGGGTGTAAGTTATGGCCACTCAAAGTGTACTATCTACTCACAGAATCACAGAATGGTTTGGGTTGGAAGGGACCTGAAACTTCATCTTGTTCTACCACCTTCCACTAGACCAGGGCACTCAAAGCTCCATCCATGGCCTTGAACATTTCCAGGGATGGGGCAGACACAGCTTCTCTGGGCAAGCTGTGCCACGGCCCTCACCACCCTCACAGCCAAGAATTCCTTCCCAATAGCTCATCTAACCCTACTCTCTCTCAGTTTGAAGCCATTCCCCCTTGTCCTGGCACTCCATGCCCTTGCAAACAGTTCAACTCCTGCTCTCTTGTAGCCCCTTTAGGTACTGGAAGGTTCTGCAGGGTCTTGCTGGAGATTTTTCTCCTCCAGATTGCTTGGAGAGCTTCCACTTACCATCAGTCCTGGTTTAGGTGACTTCAAAAAAACCCAGCTCTTGCCCAGTTACTTGGACAAACCTTGCAAGCGTTGGAGAAAGGAGCACTTCCAGACACCTTGCACCTCATCCTGCAGCCACTGCCTCCAGGGGAAAGGATGGATTTGTGTCTTATAGACTGAAAAGAGGTCTGGGAGCTCTGATTTGTGGCCAGGTGAAGTCTGAGGTTAAACCACATGAATTCCTGCTGTAGTAACCATGCTAGGCAACATCCAGCCTCAGACCCTTTGGATACTGGAAGGTTCTACAGGATCTTCTTGGAAATTTTTTCTTCTCCAGGCTGCTGAATTGTTTGGGGAGCTTCCCTGTGCCCATCAGTCCTGGTTTAAGTGGCTTCAAAAAAACCCAGCCCTTGCCCAGTTACTTGGACAAACCTTGCAAGCGTTGGAGAAAGGAGCACTTCCAGACACCTTGCACCTCATCCTGCAGCCACTGCCTCCAGGGGAAAGGATGGATTGTGTCTTATAGACTGAAAAGAGGTCTGGAGGCTCTGCTTTGTGGCCAGGTGACGTCTGAGGTTAAACCACATGAATTCCTGCTGCAATAACCACGCTGGGCCACATCCAGCCTCAGCCACACTCAACACTAGAGCACCCACCCAGCCCTCCCAAACAGGTTGGGGATAATTGTCCAGGACTCTTCAGAACAAATTTCCTGCTCTTTTCTCTCTCCCTGGCAACAGATGAAGTTGTTGTCTGAAGTGTAGCACATTTGCACACAAATGGAGGCCCATGTTTTGAGCAACAAATCATGGCTGGGCTTAACAAGAGTAAATACATACACACCTTGTAGCTGCTGTCCCTGGGGCATCCACAAATCAACAGCTGCCAGCCGTGGAAAAGTGGATGCATTTGAGCAAATTGTGGGAAAAACGCTGCCTGTGACCCACATGTAGCCAATTATTGCTCAACAGCACAAAACAATACTCAATATAATTCACCCCCTCCAATTCACGTCCTTTCAAACAATATATTTCACCATTATTGAGAATATTAGGAACTACGGTAGCATGGAAACTGTTAAACCTTAATTAAAATTGAAAAAACAATTCTTTTAAATGTATAAACTCTAAATGGGGAATCCATAGGAGCTATAAATTATACAAAATATTTTGTATCTCTGTATGTATATTTAATGGAATCGTTATTATAGCCAATTACATCACAAATCTTTTAATATTTCATGGAACAGGTAAACTATTTATACTTTTTATGCATAATATAACATTAATTTAGCAGCAGCTCAGCCTACCCATGTGCCTTCAGATTTCCTTTCATTTGCATATTGCTGAATTTGCACAGTAAGTTTTGCTAATTAATTTTTATCTGGAACCCTCTAAAGCAATGCCACGTTCCCACTCCTCCAAGGATGTGGTTGTGTCTTCCCAGGGAATGATTTAATAAGAGAGAGGACTTTTCCTTTCCTGGGGAATTTCATGGGGTTCATAAATTCAAAGCTAAGAGTCTTCCCCGTGGCTTGGGTGGGTTAAACAACACACAAGATGTTGCCTTGGCCTTGGCTTAATCCAAGGACTGAATCTGTATCCCTGTAAAGAGCTTCCTGTGAAGACCAAAATCTCATCTGATCTCAGAATCACCATTACAAAGTCTGAATTTTTGTTCTGGTGTTTAATAAAGCATTAAAAGTAACATCAGTCTAAAGAAAAAAAAAACACATCAGTCTGTTAAAAAAAAATCCTCCAGGTTCTTTGAGTCTTTGTGTTGCACCTGGAAACTCTTAGTGTGACCACAGACTCTCAAGGCTGAGTAGTTGAAACAAGTTGCTTGTGGGTTAGTTTTAGAGGTCAATGTTATAATCCTGTGCCATTCAGCTTCCAAATCATCACAAAATGTATGGAAAAAAATTGCTTTAGCCACCAAAAGAGTTCCCATTATTCTCTTCATAACCAGTTATAATAGTTATGCAAACACCTCACACTTTAATGTGAGCTTTTAACAGTAATTTCATCTTTAAAACTCGGACTCATTTCGGTTCGAAAGGACCTTTAGGATCATCAAGTCCAAAATCAGCTTCAGCAAAATCAGCTGAAATCCTTGTAAATCAGAGCAATGCAGCTCTTGGAGCTGCCTTCTCCTCCCCTTATGATTGCAGTTAATTAACATAATGAACTTTCTGCCTTCCGAAATGTTCATTTTATCCACCCCCCTGAATTTTGCGACAATTCACCGGAGATTAATCACCGAAAGCAGCATTTCTGTTTAAAACTGAATAAGTTTGTGCCATCAGAATTTCCCAACCCCTCTGCTAACAGTCAATGTGAACTGGTGAGTCTTGAGCTGGGTCCCACCTCAGGGCTGGAGTCAGAGGTGCTCAAATGGGAATCTGCACAAAATTCATGTGCACGAGTCAAGCCCTTGCTGTCATGGCCTCCATCTGAGCTGAACTCTCCTCTGACAAGCAGGGGAGTAGAATCAGCACCTGCCTTAATCCTGACTCTGCATTTGGGTGAGATGAATCATGGCTTGGAAGTCTCAGGATCTCTCTGGAGGCAACAAAATTAGTCCAGACAACCGACTCATGTGTGAAAATCTATGGCACAGGTGTCTACACTCAGTCAAATGAATCCCACCCAGGCCTTCAAAGGGTCATTTGTCCTCATTTTTATCTCATTTTTCTTACCTGAAATCATGGGAGGGATCTACCAATCTTACAAGATTTTTTCAGAAGATGATGGACAACCTGGGAGATAATTTTTGAGCAACACAGTAATGCCAAGTTGATGATGGATATACAACCTTCACGCTCTCAGAGCTGCACTGAACAACTCAGAATGAAAAGGGAAGCCAAAAGCTGACCTGAACCCAGCCCCTGATCCAGACAAAGTGTTGGATCTCCCTCTGCCTTGCTGAGCACCATCAAGTTGGGAAACATCACCATGTTCTTTAAGAACAATCTCTGTAGTTGTCAGGCATCACGAGATAGGAACCCTGCTGCTCCTCCCCGTACTCCTGCCCCCAAACTTTGTTCTTTTCCATGATTTCTAACAGACATTTTTCTCCTTGGGTGATCCCTGATGGGAATTTTGAATTGGAGTTTTTAAACTATGGAACAGAGCAGCGAGTGACCCATTTTTGGCAACAGCAAAACCACGGAGAGATGAAACTGGAATTAAATCTGGGCTGGGAACTGGGAAGTAAAGGTTATTTCTTTAGATGTCAGTAAGGAGAATGAATCAGTCACAATCACTTAAGGAACCTCAGGGAACAGTTCAGGCATATGTGATGCATGAAGGCAGATCTAATTGGGGTGATTTTGGGGGGAAGAGGTTCATAAAAGGCATCTGTCTCCATGGTAACTGAACATGTAGGAGGGTACTTGGTCTGGCTGATCACCAGAGTCCTCAGCTTGGGACTGTCCAGCTCTTAAGTAAAGCCTAATTGATTGTTTCCCATCTTTTTTCTCGGGCAGGAGTCTGATTCTCTTCCACCCATGTTACACATGAATGATTTCTTCCACCAAAATGCCAAAAAGCTCCAACTTTCCACAACAGATCCAGACTGCTGGAAGTGCAGTGGGGGAAGCCCCAGACATTCAACCCCTTGGTCTCCAAAGAAAACTTTATCATGCACTAAATCTTGTCCAGATGTGGCACATTTTCTGGAAATCACCGGACCAACACATGCAGGGAATGAATCAAAGTCACCGCGGCCTCACGTTGAATCTGAGGACTAAATATATGGGGTTTGTTAGTTAATTGAATTATACCCCCACGTGGACCATGATTGCATTATTCCCTAGCAATCAGCAAGACAAAACACACTCTGCTTTTTCCAAATGAATGGAAAGGGATCAACAGGAAAAGCAAAAGGCTGCCCCTACGTTCACAGATATTGCTTCCAAGTTACTTGACGTGGATTGGCAGGTACGGAAAAGCAGGGAAATATAAAAGACGATAAAAATAGTTCTACTGCAGCTGCTAAAAACAAAACTCTTGAAACTTTTTTTTGTTCTGCAGGAGCAACAGAGGTGCACTGCAGCATCATTCATAGCTCTTTGTAAAGATCACTGGATTGGGGCAGTTAATTATTTTTCAAGATTAGCCCACGGATAAAATCATACAGATTTCTAGGACAATGCTCTGTGTATTGCCAACAATATATTAGTTCCTCTTTCAATTGATAAAATAATTAAGGGCTCGGTTGAAAGGGCATATTTCTCTCTGTGGCCACTGGTGCCTGAAAGCATGAAATTTCAAAATGTTTCCAATAGTTGTTCACTGAAAGAGCAATAATCCATTTTCTGCCTAATTATTTTCAAGAGAGCAATAAAAGCTGTGTTAGGAATATTTAAAAATGTAAAAAGTGGGCCACGTTCAAATGGCCTGAACTTTGGTGGTGTACCATCATTTGCAGATAATGAAAACGTTAACCTTGGGAGAAACCATTTTGCCTACAAACTAATGACAAATAAGAGGAATTTTAGCTGCAGACTAATTGCTGGGTTCCTACACTGCAGAGTGTGCTATATATAAGTTGCCATTTGGTTCTGCAGGTTATAAAACCAACTTTTAATTCACTTTTCCTCATCTGGCAAAGGGTTTCAGAATGACAGAAGAGGCTCAATAGCTTTTACTGCAGAACAGATGAAAACACTGAGGAATGCCACCAATAAATGTGTCTTAAGATGTTTCCTAGTTATTAGAAATTAACTCTTATGGCAGAGGAAGATTGTTCAGATACAATTTTCAAACTCCTGAAGGATGATGAAGATGGGGATGGTACTTTTAAGTACTCTAACTGATTTTATTTCTTTTCACTGGAAGTTAAAAGCTGTTCTGGGTTGTGGGGTTTTCTGATTTTTTTTTTTTCTTTAATGGCACAGACATAAAAATAAAACATTCTGAACTTACATGAGAAGAAATTTATGATATAATGAGTTCACTGAAGAGTGAAGTTAAAACAAGAAAATGGTAAAATCCTTTGGTCACAGTAGTAACTCCTAACAGAAAACAAACCATGACAAAGTAGAAAATACAGAGAAGGATTTTAGTTCTCTAATGCTTGACTTCACAATTTGATTTCAGCAAGGAAAATCCCATTCATCAGGACCCCATCTCTGAATCACATTACTCTGGAGCTATTTTTTCAATTCTCAGTTCTCTCAGTCTCTTAAAAACTCATGGAAATGATGCTGTTGGGTTGTGTCACAAGTGTCCTGAGGACAGAGCTGGGGGCACCAGTTGGGGTGCTCTGCCACTGCACTGGGGACCAGGGAGGAGGGAGGAGGGGATGGGGAGGGAGGGGGGAAGATACCCTTGGGAGGACCCAGGAGTCCTCCAGGAGGAAGAAACCCCACCATGGACATCACATTGCTGCAGGGTGGTGGCACTGGAAGTGAGAGGCAGATCCAGCATGTCTCTGTCACCTCAAGGGTCGGTGATGGACTGAACATCAAATCAGAGGAAAGAGGAGACACGGGAGTATTTCCTTGTATAACAGTTTTAAGGGTATTTTTAGGGCTTTCCTGTGCCACTTGGGACTGTATCAGTGCTGTGGGAACTGTGTGTTTTCTGTTGGTTGGAGTGTAAAACTCTGGTTAAACCAAACACGTGTGGTGTGTCCCTTTCCAAGATCTCGAGTGTAGCACTCCCCATCTCTCCCATGGACCCCTCCCAGGATTTGCTGTGTCTACCCTGCAGGCAGTTAACACTAAGTCCAAGTGATCCAAACCAGTCATTTCCACGTGTCCAGTGGTAGAAATCTGTATTTGGTTGTCTTCTGTTTACAAGCATAGATTTAGAAGGTCTCTGGATCACTTCATGGGTGCAGTGGGGTCTACGCTGTTGCCTTAAAAGCCAGAAAATAACTCTCTAAAATTCTTTTGAGTGTTAGAAAGCAAAAAGCACTCGTTTATTACAGCATGCTGGATGCACAGAGATATTTTCCAAAGTGTGCATAACTGAACTATGTAGTTGTTACAACTTTGTCCTATCATCTAATTACAATATTTGGACATCTGTTACACCCATTTCCAAACCTGTCCCTCCCTTAGTACCACCCTCGACACACCTCCCACATTTGAGTGAAAAATCCCAAAGCCCTTATCTTCACCTTCCTCATCTTATTCCTTGGTCTTTGGCACAGTATCAGGCCTTTTGGAACTTTTTCAAGGCTCCTCAATAGCTTTGGCTGGTTATATCAGGTGTTATGTCTCTTTCTCAGAACATTTTTACAGGTAGAAAATCCTTCACCCCCTTAAAATCCCTTGTCTGTTGAAATTCTTAACAAAGAAGGTTGAACAGCACTTTTAGAAATCTTGTACAGAGGTACCAGAAGGCTAAAGGTACTAGTAAGCTACACTAAAATCTCTATAATATAGATTTTAAGGCATCAAGATGTTAGTCTCCCTGCTGCATTTCTCCTCTACTGTGGTGTCAGTCTTGTGGGTGAAACCTGCATGGACATATGGACACTGAGGTCAATGTGAACCAGAGAACCATAAAAGGGTTTGGGTTGGAAGGGACCTTAAATCCCATCTCATTCCAACCCCATGGGCATTGACAGGGACACCTTCCACTAGACCATGTTGTTCAGAACTCCATCCAACTTTGCTTAGCCAGAAAGAGGAGTATCAATCCCAGGCAGGAAAGACTCAAGTGTGATTTATGGTGAAGATTTGCCTGGGTAGGGATATAAACTTCTCTTGGTGGGTTAAACAAGCTGCAGGTACAGACTTCAGCAAATGAATGGCAAAAAACTATTAGAAATTATCTTCTGCAGCAAAAATGATCAGCATAGGTACTGCAGGAACAACCCCCAGGTGCTGAAATTACTCTTGATAGGTTTTGAGCTCAGGAAAGTTTTAGCCCTTTTTATTGCCCATTGCACCTCAAAAAGCATCCCTTAGACTTAGGAGTGCATTCTCTGGTGTTAAATAGATGCTGGGCCATCAGTTGCTCCATCCTTCATGGGAGTTATACCTGCAGAACTCACCCAGACCAAGCTCATATTGCTGTTGGAAGGTGTCTCCTGCCTGTGCAGTGATGTGTTTCCACAAAACCATTCAAGGTATAATTCCTGCAGTGCCTGAGTGTTGCAGCTGAGGACACCACCCTCCACGAAGTGAGACAAAGGGGAGCAGATTCATTGCTTCAGCTGACAGATAAAAGAGGTGTCAGTTTGTAGGAAAGTTTGAATTTTAGCCATAGAATCCTAGACTGGTCTGGGTTGGAAGATCTTAAAGATTATCCAGTTCCAACCTCCTGCCATGGACAGGGACACCTTCCCCTAGACCAGGTTGCTCCAAGTCCTGTCCAACCTTAGACATTCCCAGGGATGGGGCAGACACAGATTCTCTCACAGGGAAACCTGTGCCAGGGCCTCACCACCCTCACAGTCAAGGGTTTTCTCCTAATATCTAGTCTAACCCTACCCTCTGTCAGTTTGAAGCCATTCCCCGTTGTTCTACCTCTACACACCCTTTTAAAAAGTTCTTTTCCATAATATCCCCTAAGATAGACATGGACTCCTCCAAGGAATAAGTATGGTGTGGGAAGCCAAGGAAGTGTCTGTCTTCTTGTTAGTTGAACCATTCAGAGAAAAAGATGATTTTTCGCATCATTTAAATTCTATCTACATTTGTGGTTGGTTTGCTTGGGTTTTTTAAGTGTTTGTTTGTGGTTTGTTTTTTTTTTTTGTCTATTCATTTTTTTCTTGCTCTTTAGAATCATCTAGCCTAGATTGCATAAATAAATATTTTTATGTCTCTTCTCCTGGAGGTTAGGGTAGTTTTCAGATAACATCCCATCACTTTCTCCTTAGAGGTATTGTGATCCTAAAATTGGGTACAAACTATGAAGAGCCCAAAGCCTTAACATAAGCTATAAAACACTTCAAGGGATAATAGGATATGCATCCACTTTCTCTGCATGAATGAGCTGCTGCTGCAGAGGTCAGAAGAAGGAGAACTGTCTTCTAACACCCAGCAATGAGCAGGAAAACTCACTGTTGTGTTGCAAGGAAGGCAGGAGCATCCCTAAAATGCTAGAAAAGGCTTGACAGGGAGGTATGGAAGCACATTTAGTCTGGAAATAGAAAAGGGCAGGAGAAATGGGGCTGTGGGCTGGGCTGGACAATGAATTCCAGGGCACAGCCAGAGAGAAATGACTCATAAAGTTAATTGATGGCTGGTGGGTTTGTCACTTGCATTTTTCAGCCAGACCCCCTCGTGGAAAAAAGAAGGATTCGTCCTCTCATGGATGTTAAATGATGATGGGATTAGTGGCCCAGGAATTATGAAGTCCTGCCTTTGAGTGCCTCTGGCTCTGAGCATTAATCAGATAATTGTCTGGGATGTGAGACACTTCTACCTGATCCTGCCTCCCGAGCCTCGGTGCTAAATCTTAGCCCTGCTTTGGGCTGACTTCACCCAGGCTGGGCTTTGCTACTGTGGAGTTTCTGGCTCCTTTAATATCCAGTTTTGTATGGAAACAGCAGTTGGAGAGAAGAGGGGTGGTTTCAGGAACACACCACCAGGTGAGATGCCTTGGTCCTCTGCTATTATGATATGTGTGCTATTCAGTCTCTTAAATAAAGGCATCAGGCCCCCTTTAGTCTTGGTTTCTTATCCTTCCTCCTCTGATATCCTACTCCAAACCCTCTGGTTCTGATTATTTGACTCTGTTTTCCTGATTTTCAGCTCAAATTTATTCACAAACCCTCTTATCTCTCTCTTTCTGTGTCCGTGGTGGCAGTCCTGCCCTTTTTGTCAGGGTTTTTACCACCTTCTCTAGTTTTACACAGTCCAGCAAAATTTTTCTGAGTGATAATTTGCTTCAGGAAATGAAATGTGGTGAGTCTCCTCTCCTAAAACAGGTTTTACTGCTCCTCAATCACTTGATGGGCCCTTCCCTGTACTTGTTCCAGGATAAGTTAATTTATAGAACACGGATGACCCAAATTGCACATTTCATTTACCTCCCCACCAACACAAGATTGTGCTGACCTGCAAAGAAACCCAATTTCACATCAGTTATAGAGGAAAAGGCAGTTGCCAGGGTGTATATGGGAGTGAAAGACAGATGGGAGAGGCTGGATATTATTCCCAAGATCATGCGTCAGGCAGGATCCATCACTTCTCATCCCATAATGAAGCATTGCCAGGACAACTTTCCCTCCCAGGAGTTCCTTTTATGCATTTTTTAATCAGCACTGAAGCAACTGGCAATGATGACATGGAACATGGATTGGAGATAACAACCCCTTGAGATGAGTGAAGGCAGCTGTGCCTCAGAGACGGGTGTTTGTGCTCTCTGCAGATGCTGCTGTCTCTGTTTTCATCTGCTTCACCACTGGGGGATTTCTCTGCAAACCCAGTACCTGCCTGGAATTCCTCTGGCTGGATGTTGGCATAGAATCATGGAATCACAGACTCACAGGATGGTTTGAGTTGGAAGGGACCTTCAAGATCACCTTGTTCCTTCCACTAGACCAAGTTGTTCCAAGCCCTGGCCAACCTGGCCTTGGACACTTCCAGGGATGGGGCAGCCACAGCTTCTCTGGGCAACCTGTGCCAGGGCCTCACCACCCTCACAGGGAACAATTTCTTCCTAAAATCCAATCTAAACCTACTTTTTTCGGTTTAAAGCATCTATAGGATGGGCACCTCTTTTTGGGCTAATCACCCTCAGCTTCTTCAGTCTCTGGAGTGCATGAGGCTCCTTGATTTATGACCCAAAAAATGTTACTATAGAGAGTGCCAAGGATGGGATGCAGCCACGTGCCCTGGATCTGGCTAAAGGAAGGCTGGATAAGCCCTGTTGTTATTTTCCTCTTTGAATGAGACCTAAGACTGACCTACAAGGTAGCAACACCCCCAGAAAAGGACTGTATTCCAGAGTCCCAGGACCTGCTGGAATCCTTGTGCTGCCTTTCTCCATATCAGGGTTTTATCCAGGACTGTTTTATATGCACGTGACATTCCTCACATCTCTCAGCTTGCACGGCCAGCAAGGTGTGGGGAGTAATTTTTCTCCTTGTTGCTGCTCTTAGATTTCAGCCCTGACAGTGGGATACACCCTGCTGGATATGAGAAGTGGGAAGAATTCCGAGTGACTTTTTCTGTCTGCCGGGCAGGGTTTGCAGCTCTGTGATGCCACATAAATAAGTTCATTTCTGATTTGTAAACAGGGTGTATTTGAGGAGGAGGAGCTGAAGGATTCTCCTTTGAAGGCTCTTGTCAGAGATGTTTGAACGCAGCTGGCAGACAAGTGCAAAATGAGATTTGAGGGTAGGAAGGAGAAGGAGGAAAATGAATGAAGGTGGAAAATTTAAAATGAAAATACGAAACGAACTTGTCACGTTTGGTTTTGGTTTGTTTTTTTTTTTTTTTTGGTGGGATGGATCATCAGCAAAATGAATCACCTTGGGCGAGCAGGGAGATAATTCTGCCCTTGAGACCTTTAAAGAATGATTTACAAACTTTGCCTGCTTCATGCACTGGGTTAACACAGAGTGGCCAGATTTCTCTGGAGGTCAAACAAGATGAGAATGGTCCTTCTGATCTTAATGTCACAGCATCTCATCTTGCAGGGAGAATTAGCATCCATGTTTATAAACAGGGAAAGCAAACCTGAGGAGCAGGAAGGGGCATCATGAGAACTTACTGAGCAGTGAGGGTCATAATGCCCAGAGAGGTTGTGGATGCTCCATCCCTGGAAGTGTTCAAGGCCAGGTTGGATGGGGCCCTGATCAACCTGAGTGATTGGCAGTGCCCATGGCAGGGGGTTGGAACAAGATGATCTTTAGAGTCCCTTCCAACCCAAACCGTTCTGTGATTCTGTGATTTGAATTTACTCGACCTGCAGCCCTGGTCAGTGCCCCTTCTCCCAAGGAATGGCTTCTCCCACCTCATGCTTGGTCCATGGTGTTCCAAAGCCTCCCAGGGTGGGTGCAGACCTGCTCAGCTGTGCTCTGATGTCAGGAAGGACAATGTAAGGAAAGCAGAGCTCCCTGCTCTCTCTCAGGGTCAGGGTTGACCATGTTCTACCTAAAAATAAAACCATGTTTGGAGGTGGAACACAGATCCTTGGCTCCCATTCTCGTGTATCTGTCACATCATGTGAAATGTGCTTCACTGACCCATTTTGTACACCTGCCCCAGGTCCTCTTGCTCTGATATAACCTTCCTCCTCCTCTGGGGAATTCCAGGTTGGGATGCTCAGAAAGGAAGATGTTTTTCCCAGCTCTCTCTTCTAACTGTGGGACCAAGTGGATGTATGATTCAAACACATCATATCTCATAAAGAAACTTACCAGAAAATATACAGAACTTTCCAGAAGGGAAAGAAACCATAAAATCCAGCTGACACAGCCCTGGGGATCTGTGGCTGTTGTCATTACTTGCCTATAAGGAGTCAGGACCACGCAGGGATCTGTCACTGCCAGGAGGCTCTTGAACATCTGTTGCAACTGCAGCAGCATCAGAATGAGGAGGAAAAGATTAATCATGCTCTGGCTTTTCCTGGCTAATGCATCTTCCCTGGCAGCCTGGAGTCAGGGACAGGGCTGTCCTGAACTCTGGGGGGTCAGTGGGGACATCCAAACAGCTGGGAGGCTCTGACCTTGAGTGGCTTCATTTAAAAGTTGCTCTCTGCTTAGATTGCTTTTAAAAGTTGCTAAATTGCTTTTCCTCCCCCCTTAATTCCAGCTTCGAGAGGAATGAATGAGCCTGGAAATGAACGCAAACAGAGTTTGGAGCTGGGATGAAGGTTGGTTTTATTTGAACAAAGCAACCATCAGAGCCGGCGGGGCTCTGAGACTTTTGGGATCAGAAAATGGGGATGCAGGTGGGGATGTGACACATCGTAAAAGGCCTGGTAAGAAAAAGGTGAAAATAAAAAGTTAGAACAACTACAACCCCTCCCACGATTGGATCGGCGAGTGTTTGTTCAGGGGGAAGCATTTACAACCTCCCAACGTGACTTCAGGGGTTGTCAGGGGGCAGGGAGAGGCTGCCTCTGTCCTGAGGGATGCAAAAGGCTTCTGCTCACAACAAACTCAGATGGTGAATGTCTCTCTCCGCTGCAGGTCACAGCTGCTGCTCCAAAATCAGCAAAGGAAAATGGAGGACGATAAACTGTGTCCAACTGGCAGGGTGCATACAGGGGAACACCATCCTAGGCTGCAGAGAATCATAGGATCATCAAGGCTGGAAAAGACCTTCAAGATGATCAAGTCCAACCTTTGACCAAATTCCACCGTACCCACTACACCGTATCACAAAATGCCATGTTCCGCTGGTCTTTTGAACACTTCCATGGCTAAGAACTCTCTGAGCTGCCTTCATAGAAGGATTTACAGGTTTTACAGTCCTTTAATGTCACCTGAAGGTACTGGGATGAGTTCTGTAGCCCATGGTAGGTGAAATAGGTGGTTGTTTTATGGACCCTTCCGTTGAATGTCTGCCGGGCAGTGATGGCTCCATGATGCAGAACATCTACAGACCTGCTCCCATTCAGATGATTTTTATACTGGATCCCAAAAATTTGGTTTCAGTACAGATGTGCTACCTGGAAGGTCCAGGTAAGCTCTGTGGTTTCCCCTCACATAAATAAGATTCACCCAATTCCTAAAGACTTCTCCTTTCTGAGCCCCTTTAAAAGGACACAATTGCAAGGGGTCAATCCCAGCCCCACTTTAGGAATAACCAATCTGTCTGTGCAAGTGAGGAGCAGCAAATATGTCTGTGAAAACATCAGGGTAAGTGCCAGTAATGATGATTAGATAAACTCCCAGGTGCTGAGATGATGGAAGGCAGAGCCATCGAGCTGAGTGCAGGAATAGACTGAATGCAGCACATTTTGGTACCACAGCATTTCACAGTTCCCTCACATTTTTGTTACCTCACAGATTCAGGGTGAAAATGGGGTTTTATTCAGTTTTGACAAGATCATTTCTCCCTCTGCAAGATGGGCCATTTAAGAAATAAATGTTGTATAACAGTATTTATTTGAAGGCTGTGGAAGAAGGAAATAAAATAGGGAAGGAAACAAACTGTTTCTGGCTCTCTGTGAAGACAGAGCTACAGACATCAAAGACCAGATTCAGCCACAAAGTGTCCACTTAGTCCCATTGGTGTATTGTACTGCCTTCAGAAGTGAACAGTGAAAAATATTAGGGGGTGTTCAGTGGAAATGAGAACAATTACATCTGACCTCAGAGAGAAGAGATATTTCTGGATCTAGAGTAAGATCTAGGTAGTTTTATTCCAAACTTTTATGCCATGCTTACTCCATCTCCTTTGATGAACCAGAGCAAAGCTGTGGCTTTTCATGGTCATCCATGAAAAGACCTGGGCTCTGGAGAGGACCATGACCACAAACCACACCTCTCATGGGGCACTCAGGAGGGATTTCACAGAATCACAGGATATGCAGAGCTGGAAGGGACCCACAGGGATCATCAAGTCCAACCTTTAGCCCTGCACAGGACCGTCCCCAAGAGTCACATAGTGGGCCTGAGAGGACCATCCAAACACTCCTTGAGCTCTGTCAGGCTTGGTGCTGTGCCCATTGCCCTGAGGAGCCTGTTCAGTGCCCGACCACCCTCTGGGGGAAGATCCTTTATTTAATATCCAACCTCAGCCTCCCCTGACAAAGCTCCACACGCCATTCCCTGGGGTCCTGTCCCTGGTCCCCACAGAGCACAGCTCAGTGCCTGCCCCTCCTCGTCCCCTCCCAAGGAAGTTGTAACTGCAGTGAGGTCTCCCCTCAGTCTCCTCTTCTCCAGGTGAACACACCAAGTGCCCTCAGTGTCCTCACACAGCTTCCCCTCCAGGCCTTTCCCCATCTTCGTTGCCCTCCTTTGGATTTCAAAGCTGCTGAATCTCAGTTGTGAGGCAACTGAAGAGCTGTTGGCAGGTTTGTGACCAAACTCCACTTTTAAAACCTCCCCACTGCCTTGAACAACCTCCCTCCTTCCTTCAGGGGGGCAGAGAGAACTGCAAGGAACATCTGTGCCCGCTCTCCGAAGCCGCTCGGAGCGAGAGCGTCGAGCGGCGTCTCGGGCCATTAACCCTGGCAGTGTGCCATGAAAACCCTTCCACAGCCTGTCTGCCACCCTGATGGATGATGGCAGGTCCCAGAGCTCGTTCCCGGCCACTGACTTGTGGTAACTTACTCTGGGGGTTGAGGGTGGAGGAGGAATAAATAGTGCGTGAAGCGTCCGTGGGGGAAGGAGGAAACTCCATCACTGCGCGGATGTGGAACATCCCTCCCCGACCACCCATGGACACTGGTGTAACACTCCTACCCTGGAGCTGCAGCTCATGGGCTCAGCCAGGAGTTTTACTTTAAAAAAAAATATATATATAGGGATCTTTTTTACTGATAATTTAGGGGAGAAAATAGGAGAACTCGGTAAAAATTCAAAAGGGCACCACACAAACTGGACAAAATGTTCCACCACAATGACTGACTCAGCACAGATTGATCCACAGCACTTAAGTCAAAATCCAATCCCTCCAGCTTTAAGCCACCCAAAGCATCAAGAAAGGAGCAAAGAAAGAGGAGGGAACAGTAAGAGAGGAGGAGGAAGAGGGAGAGACAGATTATACAGCTACCACTGGAACCTTGTAGACCAGCTCTCACACATCCAGTGGCAGGGCTGTGACACGTGGCAAACACGTGCCTTTGGTTTTATCTGGTCCCTATGGCCACCCCCCAGGTGGGACCTCTGACCCCCCAGTCACTCTGGGCTTCCAGGGCAGGGTGAGGGGCAGTGTCCTCACTGTCCCTGCCAGTCTGAGCTGGGTCAGGGGCTGCAGGAGCTGTGGGGTGTTATAGGGCAGTGTCCTCACTGTCCCTCCAGGAGCTGTGGGGTGTTATAGGGCAGTGTCCTCTCTGTCCCTCCAGGAGCTATGCAGTGTTATAGGGCAGTGTCCTCACTTTCTCTGCCAATCTGAGCTGAGTCAGGGGCTCCAGGAGCTGTGGGGTGTTACAGTTTTCCCAGACTGTTTGTGACTGGCAGCTTCTCCAGGGCTGCCCCATGGGGGCTCCAGGGGCTGCCAAGAGGGATACGAGGCCACCTCACCTCCGTGAGGTTTGACCCATCCCTTTCCCCTCCACATACACACCCACACACCCCACAAGGTGGTTCTGACCCAGCAATTACTGATCTGGTGTCTGACAACCAGCTACAACATATCGTGGAGCTGAGGGGAGGATAATTAGAGATGGTACCCAGAGGGTGGGTTGTTCCCTGGAGAATGGAGATACAAGGGCATGCTGGATGTGCAGGGAACGTGAATGGCAGGGGGAAAAGCTGGTGGATGTGCTGGGGTGAAACAAAGCTGGAAAGTGCTGCATCCAGGTGGATGTCAAGGATAGCAAAAAGAATGAAGTCCCACTGAGGTACCAATATCAGGAAATGATGGGTCTGACCCTGTCTCAGCCCCACAGGAGGGACAGGTGAATGTCACAGAGTGACAGAATCTCAAATAAATACAGCTGCATTTGCAGTGCTGAAGGTGTTTGCCTCAGGGAGCGGTGGCCATGGTGCCAGAAAGGTCATGCCCATGTATTTTAGGGAGGTGCTTCCCAGGACATGACGTGGCACAGCACTTGGCTGTGTCACTCTATGGCCTTAATTACTATTTTTGCTGCATTATTTTCAGTTTAAAGTACCTGACACACCACATGCAAGTGTGTGTGAGCCTTTTGTGGGATCAAGAGCTGTGGGGATAGTTTGGGACCATGTGGTGGAGGGAGACAAACCTGGGGAAATTCTGGATGTAAGAGTTCTCCCAAGGGAACAGCCCTTGGATTCTTCATTTATGAAGACAGAGGGACTGGTCTAACACACACTGCCTGGGGACAGTTTGGGGTACCAGGACCCAGAACTGATCTTAGCAAACAAGTCTGAAATTTTCTGATGCCACCTTAACTTGCTTAAAGCTGGCCAGGAAAATGCTGTGTTGCTTCAATTTTTTAAATAGAGGATGGCAGAGTCCATGTGGTGAGATGTCCTTCCATCCTTTGTGAACTATTTTTCATAGAATCACGGAATGGTTTGGGTTGGAAGGGACCTTAAAGGTCATCCAGTTCCACCCCCCTTTCATGAGTGGGGACACCTTCCACTGTCCCAGGTTGCTCCAAGCTCCATCCAACCTGGCCTTGAACACTTCCAGGGATGGGGCATCCACAAATTCTATGGGCAACCTGTGCCAGGGGCTCACCACTCTCACAGGGAAGAATTTCTTCCTAAAATCCAGTCTAACCCAACTCTCTTTCAGTTTGAAGCGAATCCCCATTGTCCTATCACCACATGCCCTTGTCAAAAGTCTCTCTACAAGCAACTGCAGGGCAACATCAGCCTTGTCACTCCTCTGTTTCAGTGATCCTGATTGTTATTAATGATAATAACAGCACTTAAACGTCCTAATCAGAACCAGCATTGGGATGGTTCCTGACTGAAACACCTCTTACACCTCCCTGTTCTTTTGTAAAACTGTGGGAAGTTGTAATTAATTCTGACATCAGTGACAAAGCTCCCTCTTGTTATTTTCCCAACTCTTACCCTCCCAAATTTTTCCTTTCCCAAACAATATGTGGGATTAGCCCTTAATTTTCTGCATTTTCATGCCTTTTCTCTAAGCACCAAAAAAACTGCTACTCCCTTAAATTCTACTTCAACACCAGAAATTTTTGATTTTGTCAACTTTTATAAATTACTGCCCAAATATTTCAGCACCCACTTGATTTGTGTAATCCTATCAATTTTATTCAGGTTTAAGCCCCGTGAGTTATAAAACCGAGGCCTGTGATGAGCTGTAAATTTGAAAGCCCATGAAACATTTGTGCCCAATTTAAGAGCATGATAAAAGATCAAAACACTTTGCTGTGCTGGGAACTCTTGAAAGCTGTGCAAAATCCACTCAGTTATGAAAGCAGTGGATGGAGAAATTACGTATAAGTTGTAATTCTGAATATATGTGGGGAGACATCATTCAGAGGTAGAGAAAGTGCCTTGTAAAATTGCCAGAGTTTATCAAGTTGTGACATTTGGCTGTCAGAGTCCTCTTGGCTACTGAAAATACTGTGTAATTCAGCACCTCCAAGCACCAGCTGATGCAAGGAATGAGCTCTGTAGGCTGCTGGTGGGATACAACAACCAAGTTAATGGCCATGAATCCAGCAGAGTTCCTGTTGAGGGAGGACTGGGAAACCTAATGGATCTGTGTGAAAGATGCTCCCAGGCTGTCGTGGCTGTGAGTGGCTTAGACAAAGTTCATTAAACAAGCCCTGCCATTCAGTCAAGAGATGCAGAAAGAGCTCCCTTGCTTTCTAAACTCCCTCTCAGAGAGGAGTCTGAGTGTGGCTGAATCCAATCCCAGCCTTGGATTACGTCAACGGTTTAAATTTAAGGAATTACAGAGGTGTGATTGACCCACTTTTGTCCCCCAGGTTTTAATGATTGGCAAAATGAGAATATTTATATAAAACTAATCACTTATTATGATCAGAGAAAGACCTTAATCAGAATTATTTGCTACACCATATAAACACTACAACTACTAGTAGTATAGTATAAGATAGGACAGTGCACTATATTGAAGCAGTTATTGGAACAATTATATTAATGCTGGCAAAGGGAAATAATTATTAAGTAGAGATTTGATGTAACTCACCCAGACCAACCCTCATAGGGAGATCTCTTTCTCTCAACCTCAAGAAGTGTTCTTGGAGGGTGTCCCCAGCCAAGGGAGGAATCTCCACACACACCCCCAGAAGGGTTATGTCAGAAGAACCTGACTGCATGAGAGGGGACTGGACTTTTATAAAGTGATTGACTGCCAGTCACAAATTTACAGGCCAGCTACCAGCTTATCTGTCACCTCCAACTTCAAAAAGGAGGATGTGTGTTGGAATTTTGGCAAACCAGGCTGCTTTTGGCATAACTCAACACCAAAACTAGTACCCTGGTGCCACCAGTAACTCCTCACAGAGAGCTTGCACTGTTTGCATTCTCTGATTTCAGGTCTTATCAGGGCGGGGCCTCCTGCCACACAGGTGGCCAGCAAAAGGAAAACACTCTGGATTTCAAATCTAAATGCCTGGCAGTCTGTTTGGTCGTGACCCTGACACCCAAAATGCCCAGCTTGTGGCACCCAAGGAATCACGTCAGCCCAGGCAGCAAAAACCGTGTGTCACCCCATCACCTGAGCTGTGATTCCACCTTCCTCCCACCCAGCCCTGCTCTGCTGCTGCAAACTGATGTTCCCAGGAGCTGATGAACATGTTTCAGGCAATCAGTCATTAGGAGCCTGTTTGCTTCCACTTGTGCTACAGCTGAGTCTGGGAGCCTTGGGGAAACCCCCTCACTTGATTGCCACAGACTGCTGGGGTGTGAGGTGACCTTGCAAACCCTGTGGATCTACCTAAAAAGTGTGTAATCACTCTGCAGGCAAACTTCCTGAGCAATTTATTAGCAAACCCCTGAATATCTGTTGGTCCAAATTGCTTCATCTCCTTTTTCCATCTGGAAAATAAACAGGGTTTTTTGTTTGTTCACTGAGGTAAAGCACACTTGACTCCTCGTGGCTCAACTGGGAAGCCAAATATCCCTTCTCCAATATTCCTGCTGTCATCTTCGTTGTCCCCACGGGTCTTCTCTCAGCCATCACCCATCCCTGGCAATTTTTCTGGGCTGTGAGCACTGAGCTAGGACAGATCCCTTGGTACAAGTGTATGGAGTGTTTCCAATATACAAACCCCTGCAGTGGAAAGGAAGGGTCCTGCTGCACTGCACATTCCCTGGGCAGAGAGCAAAGCTGGGGGGAAGATAAAGGGAGAACTTGGCAAAATTTGAACAGAACTTTTTGTTAAAAAATTTAATGTTTCATGTCCCTCTGGATCCCACATATTTTGTTTTTTTAGTTCTGCTTCCAAAAGGTGCTGTTCAGCCCCATCTGTTTCGCAGTGTTTGTAGTGCTGAGTGCTGTGAACTCTATTTGCCTTCTCCTTGTTCTTGTACTTTCTCATTGTAAAGCTATCCATGGAAGAGGAAGAAAGGGGGAGGGATAATTCTTGGATTGCACTTGCTAAACCATTTCTAACATCCTGGATTATCCTGGTCTCCAGGTATGGTTGCAGAGAGTCACAGGCTTCTGTGTCATCTGTATCCCATGTCAACTTTTGTATCCTGTGTCACCTTGTGTATCCCATGTCACCTTTACCAGCCCTGTGTGGGGCTGTTGGCAATTTTACCACTGCAATTTATCAGCTGAAGGATCAGCCTTGATGATGAATTGAATGCCATTGCTTTTTGGTTTTGGGAGAAGGGAACTGGCATGTCAAAGCCCTCTGAGATCTTGTTTATTTGGAAGGGATTTAGCAACAATCACCCTTTTCTAATCCCGTGGGGCAAGAGCAGAGTTTCAGGGTTGCTGCCATGTACAAAGTACTTGTCCAGCATGGGATGTGCAGTAACAGACCTTCTGCCCTCAGGATCCACTGAAAGAGCAAGAACACGCTGCATTTCACTTTTTAATAGGGTGAAGAGGTCAGAACCTGAGGAGATGGAGCCTCAGCTGGAAGAAGGAGCAAGAAAACAAGAGGGGAAATCAAAGCCAGAGAAACCCACCACAGAGTGGTGGATGGTATAGGCTGGGTACAAGTGTGCACCATATCCCTCCTCTGCTGGCTTGAGGTGGGCTCTGGGAAGGTGAAAAAGAACTTCAGGAGATGTTATGGGTGGAGAAGGGACAAGTTTCCAGCATTTCAGGATAAGCACCTTGTGTGCTGCAGAGAGACCTCATCTCCAGGACAGGTTTGCCTGTGACTTCGGGGCACTTTGGAGGATCATTGAAATCAGCTGCAGGTGGAAGACGTGTAAAAAGGTGTGTAGGTTCCTCTGAGCCCAAGAAAGGACCAAAAAAAAGCAGTGAAACCATGAGATCTGCACGAAGAAGGAAGACTTTCCCTT
The DNA here is from genome assembly GCF_009829145.1 of Chiroxiphia lanceolata. Taxonomy (NCBI): domain Eukaryota; kingdom Metazoa; phylum Chordata; class Aves; order Passeriformes; family Pipridae; genus Chiroxiphia; species Chiroxiphia lanceolata. The sequence goes on along the minus strand of NC_045641.1, from coordinate 2,900,241 downwards.
TCCCCTCTTGCTGACAGTGTGTCTAAAATTGATGTGGCTCAGGCACGTCAGGGGACAAGGAGAAGGCAGGTCATCTGCTCTGCCTGACTCCAAGGTACAGCTAGGCCCAGCCTAACCAAGGAGGGATATACTTAATTCCCTTCCAGCACCTCATGTGTAGGGGCCAGGGGAGACAGAAGGGCTCAGTTTACAAGATAGGGAAGAGGAGAAAAGCCCCTGCTGTGGACTTGAAAGCTTTAGCACAAGAAAGAGTGAGCCTTGGAGCACTACCCCAGTGTAAGCTATTCCCACTTCTTCATTATTCTCTCTTTTCTTCATTTTCTTCCCTTTGATCTTGACTTGATGCTTCTGAGACTCGCATAGTTTCACCCTTGGGCAAGAGGAACAGCTGCAAACCTTCTCTTTCCTTCCTGGAGACACAACCCGCAGGCAGTTTGCTGATTTGGGTGCCTGTGCACTGGATCTGCCTTCCATCAGCAGGTCATCTCTGCTCTGGGGTTTTTTTGGGGGTTTTTCCAGGGAGATTGTCTCCAGTGAAGTTGGCTCAGAGGACTGGGAATGATTACTCCAGAGGCTACTGCACACAGTGTCTTTATGATGCTGATGGTTGGCAAGTTTGGAGTCCATGGTCAAGTCTAGACGTGGTGTCTGAGGTTTAATGTCCTGTCTCAACTCATTTCCCATATTCCCAAACTACTTGCTGATGTCTTAGGGCAAAATAATCCATCAAGGTTATTTGTGTCTGAAATAAATTGAGTTTGAGAGGTGCTTCCATGCATTGCTGAGCACATGGCAGCAAGGAAAGAAGCAGAGCTGAGGTATTTTGGTTCTGCAAGGCCCATGCTGTACATGGCACACGGATTTCCATAAGATATTTCCAGGGTGATCTCTAGGAAGCACTGATACAGGTGGATAAAGGCAGACTACAGGAATTCTGTCCCAGGATTATGTTGTGACTGGAAAAGGAAATAACACTTATTGGCCTCACAGTTTCAGAAAGAGGTTTGGGGTTTTTTATCTCTTCACGTCACTGAGAAAGGGCAGAATGGGACTTTTTTTCTCAGCAAGGGGAAGTCACCAGCAAGACCAGGGAACAGTTCTGGCTGAGCTGAGCTTGAAGGGTTAATGCTTGGCTCAAGCCAAGCCACAGATCCCAATAACAAGCTCAGCAGGCCTATGGGTAACTCCAAAACCTTCTTTGTCTCCAATCTTTTCCTGTTGACAGCATCTCTCCAGATTAGAACTTTGTGTGATAGAAGACAGTGGTTTCCCTTCCTTTGATGCCACTATTTTTAGCTACACTTTGTCCTCACTCCTCTGAGCTGAAGATGCAGAGGGATTTCCACCCCATCACAAGGAAATACCTGCTGTTCTTAAAGAACCCCGAATCTAATCCTGAGAAAAGTGTCAGGAAAGAGTTCACCCCCAAAAAACTGTTCCTGGCTGGAATTCTGGGACTAAGCATATTACTTTGGAAGTTTAACTCATCCCACAGACCAAGCATTTGACATTCTTTCTGTGAATTATATCACATTCCTAATCAAATATATGTTAGTCACATGCTTTCCAGTGCTTCTGGGAACAGGATTTTTAGGCTCTGAATTCCTGTGAAAAGTGATGATGGTTTGTTCTGAATATTTTAATTATTATTCTCATTTCTGCCTCCCAACTGGACAGACTTTTCTTTTCCTCTTTTCTCTTTGCTGGTTTTGAACACTGAAAAATACTGGCCAGATACCTGGAGCTGTGCATCCTTTCCTGTTGCAGGGGTTTATCCTGAAGATATTTCAAGGCGATATCGGCAATAGTACAAACATTTGAGTTAATGGAGAATGACTCTCCAGAAAGTTGACTGACTAAAAAAAAAAGGGTTTGAACACCAGAACAGTGTTTTCAGTGCGAGAATTCTCATTCAGTTGCAACAGTGACTGAGGAAATATGATTTAAAATCCAGATCTGTTATAAACTGACAATGCAGGATAACTTACTATCAGCCCATACTTAAAAAAAAGGTGGCTTTTTTTCTTTATCACTTTTATCTAGATTAAAATTGCAAATGCTGAAAGTGAAAACCTTGGTGGAGAATAGACTATCCTAAAGATCTGAAGTCCAGACCTCAAGTTCTACCTCCTGATGAGTTCTAAGAGTGCCCAATATACCCTTCCTCATTCTAGTCAAGGTATGCAGTGGTTTCATCAGTGATATCAAGCCTTTCTCCCAGAATATTTGCTCCCTGCTTCCAGGTATCCTTCCCATGGCAGAAGAGCTGGAAGCAGGTGATCTTTAAGGTCCCTTCCAAGCCAAACCATTCAGTGGATGTTTTGGCTTTGTGATAACACCCTTTACTTTGTATGGCCCCCTTTAATCTGAAATTGTAACCATGGAGCATTCACAGCTCCCTGAGCCTCTGGAATAGATTAGCAAGGGCTTTCTTGTCATCTTCCTCAGCCCAACACTGCTGAGGCCACTGTTGTGCAAACAGATTGTGTTGAAGACAACCAGATGTGAGCAGATAAAGAGGCCCAGGGAAATGTGGGCCACGTGTGTCTGATCTCTGAAAGACTTCAAGGATCTTCTCCAGATCCCACTTCAAAGAGCAGTCACAGGCAGGCAGTGCCTCATGACATTCCTGGTGATCTAAGCTGGCTCAACTATCCAGGGAGAGCTGGGAAAAGTCAGCAGGGACACCTTCCACTATCCCAGGTTGCTCCAAGCCCTGTCCAACCCAAATTCTCTGGGCAACCTGTGCCAGGGCCTCACCACCCTCACAGGAAAGAAGTCTTCTTGATATTCTAATCTAAAACTCTGTCGGTTTGGAGACATTCCTCCTTGTTCTGTCACTCCATGCCCCTGTAAAAGGTCCCTCTTCAGCTCTCTTGTACCACCTTTAGCTACTGGAAGGTTCTACGGGGTCTCCTTGGGCTTTTCCTTCTCTGGGCTGAACAATCCCGACTCTCTCAGCCTTTTCTCTAGGAAGACTGAAATCAAGAGCTGTCCAATACATCAGAGAGTCCAGAGGCATCGGGTGGAATCTGAAATCCCCCAAAATTTGAGAAAACCTCAACCTACATCCAGATATATTCAGTCAGCATGGAGGGGTTGGTGCTTCTGGCATCCTTCAGAGGTGAACCCTCAGCTGGGCCAGCTGCAAAAAGAGGGAAGGTTGAAACTCTTACCTTGAAACTCTTGGTTTTTAAGAACCAGAAGGCACCAGATGAGCACTCCTGTGTGCTCAGGGATGTCCTAGTTCACATCTCAGTGTCCTCCACATGGGTTCCTGCAGCTTTCATGGCTCTCTTCCAACCCTTCCATCCCTCTCATAAGGGAAGATTCAACCCTTTCAGTCATCTGATGAAAACATCCCTCAGGCTTAGGGGTGGTCACAGGATGTACCTGGAGGTTTATCTGGACATTTTCTTGGCCAGATCCAGCAGGTTGGGTGTCCTTAATCCAGTGTCTCTTTTCTTTTGTCATCCTCTTTTGTAGCTGAACACAGCAAGTCAAAATTAAATTCAAAAATAAGCAATCTCCTTCCCACCCCTTTCATTCCCTTTCTCAAAGGTAAACTCATTATTAGGGTGTTTTTTTCCTTTAAAGAGTAATCTAAGCTTTACAGGACCTCTACTGCCAGACCATTGCAGATATTCCATTGGCAACTCCAACTGCATTATCCTTCTTCTAATTGAAATTCTATCCTAAGGAAAAAAAAAAAACGAAAAAAATTCCGAAAGGGGAAGAAATAACAAGGCAAAAAAATAAACTCAGAGGTAACTCCCTAGGCCAGAAATCTAGAACAATGTTTTGTTCCTTCCCCTTACCCTTGACTTCCCAAAGGGGCAGAACTGTCAAATATTGCATGGGGTAATCTTAGTAATTAAAGAATTTATTACATTAAATATATTTATTAAATGGTATTAATATTATTAATTAATTAATAATTAAGAATAAATTCATTCTGTATTTATTTTTCTCATATAATATATATTATTATGCTTAATATATGATATATTACATATATTTAAGTATATTATTGCATTTTGTTATATATTATATATTTGTTACATAGTAATTTATTATTCATATTTAACTTATTCATTTAATAATAACTAATTATTTAAAATATCGATTATTGATTATTAATAAATATTATTATATATTATTACATGTTATTACATGATGATTAATTATCTTAAATATTATATTTACTATATTCAATTTATTATATTAAATTGAAGAAACTATTATATGTGAAACACCCCAATGCTGGTCACAGGGCACAATCCAGTTTGTAAAATATTTTTCTGCTGGGATTCACCAAGACATTTGTTGATTTATTATGAGTTGGCTTTTTAAGTAATATTTGAGTCTTTTTAATCTATTTTTTTCTAGATGTTTTGCCTCATAACACCTCAAGATTTACTATGTGCCTCTCATTTGTTTGCCCAATCACTTTCTTTCTCTGTCTGTATTTCCACCCTCTTTTTCCCTAAATTTTAGCATGTGTTCTTTTTTGGAATGTGGTTGCAGCAGAACCCTGCAGAATAAACCATTACTATAATTATCTCCATAAGACAGCTTGGAAAAACATTGGAGCCTCAAATGGGGAGCAGGAAGAGATTGCAGTTGGTCACATGAGGCAGCTTTCGAAGATGGACAGAAACTAAACCCAAATCCAACCAAAAACAAAACAAAAAAAAAAACCAACCAACCAAACAAACCCCCAAAAAAACCCCAAACAAAACAAAAACCCCAAACAAACAAACAAACAAAACAAACAAACAAACAAACAAAAACAAACAAAAAGAAATCCCCCCCACAACTTAAAAAAATCCAGTCCTCAAGGATTTCACCTGACTAAGAAAGAGGAGACAACTCTTGCCCTCCTGGCTGGCCAAATTTGGAGAAAAATATGTAGGAGGGTATTTAAAAACAAATAATCAGAAGATGTCTTTACCAGCTGTGGAAAACCTCCCTCCTCATGGAGCCCAGGAGAAACACCATTCCCCTTTCACTGACCAATAACTTGTTTTTCCACGAGAAATCTCTGAACCCCAGAACTATGTCACTGATTTAAGGGCCAAATATGACCCTACATGGATTTTTGGCTGGTGAATTAACCTTCTCAGGGTGCTGTTTGCAGAGTCAGTAGCACAAGATACCCTCGAAATTTGTGCCACTTGTCAGGAAAAGCCACTCCAAGGGTTCTGGAGCTGCTGCCTAAGTCAGAGCACCACCAACCCTTTGGCCTTTCAGCTTTGAACTCGCATAAACATTTAAGCCTAAATAAACATGACAAGTATCCTGCAAATTTTGGTGTGGTAGTACAACTCCCTCCTGACTTAAAGGGAGCTTTTGATCGTTTATATCCTAAAATATACAAAGGGTCACAAAAACGACAGAGAAAGAGCCACTGAAAACCAGTGTCCTGTCATTTCTCAAGCAGGGATGTCCAGCACTTCCAGGTCAGGCTTCCTGATCTACCACAGCAAATTCCTAAATTCAGCAGGTTGTAAAAGTTTTAGTGGAAGGGGAAAAGGGGATATTGATATAATGTCAAGTGCTCCAGCCCAGTTTAATCTTATTTATTTAACCTGACCAGCTGGTTTGTTAGAGAGGTGCTGTGATCTAACACGTCACCCAAGCTTTGGGCCAGCACCTTCTAGTCCCAGCTTTGTGCCTACCCCTAAGAAATCCTTCCTTTCTGGACTCAGATTTACTTTCCTCTTGCTGAACTTGTGCTGAGGGTATTTTTTTATGCCTGCCAGCTTTAACTTCCAAGGGATCCACAGTCTGTTTATCATCCATTGAAGGTAATCTTTGGGAAACACGGACCACCTCCAAAGTCCAGGAAACCTGAAAAAGCCCACAAATAGAATCACTTAGTTTTATCTAACTTGTAAGGCTGAAATGTTCCAGACTGGTTGTCTGTTTTGCAGGCTGAATGTCTGCATGGAAATTCCATAAAAAATATAAAGGGGTGTCCTCAACCCCCCTTTGTCCCCTAAACCATCAAAGAATGCAATTAAGGGAAAATACCTCGTTTGGCCCAACTTGAAAGGAACCAGGGTATCCCTTTCATTGAGGAGGTTTAATGTGGGATAGATGTTTGGTAGGGAATGGTTTGTGGATAAAAAACAGTGGGAAGAAGACTGAGTGGTGCTCTTACTCTCCAGGGTGAAGGGAAGGGGGTTGGATTCGAGTGGTTCCCTGGTGGATTCTGTCAGACACCCACTGCTTTTATGTCTCTATTAAGCAGGAAAGGAAGGAGAAATGAGATGAAAGGAAGAAGTAGTGATGGGTGGGGGAAGCGAGGAGACCTGGGTGAAGCCTGGAAGCACCATCCTGTGAAGATGGAGGAATGGCAGGAAAAAGAATGGATTTACAGCCTGACATCCCCCCCCCCCCAGACGGCTCCTTGAGTTTGTCCTTCTCCAGACAAACAGACCCCACTGGAGTTATGGGGCTGTAATTCTATTTGTGGAGGGTGAACTGGAAGAGGGAGGAGGATCTTGTGGGAGCTGTCTGGTGGTTTATGACCTCCCCAGAAGCCCTTGATGGAATTCCAGCCCCATAACTCACAGCTGCCTCTTCTGGATCCAATTCACCGGAGTCTCTGATGTGGTGGTTGGGATGGAGTTGGGTGTCGTGTCCTGCCCCTCCTGGGGAGTTCATCAAGTTGCCTTTGCTAATGCAAAGCAGGGCTGTTTTATGAGACAGTTTCCCTGGTCTCTTGAACCCTGGAGGTTTTCCATGTGGCTCTCCCCAGTGACACCAAGGGCTGTGAGATGCACCTGGTGAGGGAGACCTCACTCAGGGCCTCCAGATCTAACTTAGGGCATGAAATCCAGCTCACTCCCAGGCCTCTAGGCCTGCCCATAACATTCCAAAGAAAAACAGGTTCTGTTGGTATCTCAGGACCTGTATTTTGGGTTCATCCACCTGGGCAGCACCAGCTTGACACCAGTCAGTGGTATCTGAGAGACAAAGCTGGGATGTCCTGGGTTGTATCACTTGCTCCAGTGGATACATTTCCCTCTGGCATCATCCAAAGCCTGTGCTTCAAAATTCAAATCTGACTTCAAAGACAACCACCAGCATTTCTTAGGGTTCATTCTACTACGCTCACACACAAGCTCCAAAAATCCCACTCTCACAGTCATAACAGATTGAATATTTAAAGCAACTCCCTTTCCAATATTTCATCACAAACATCTCGTGGCCCAGCAGACCTTTTCCTAAAATGCCTTTTTTTTGGCCTGTGTATTTGGCCCTGTGAAGCCTCTGTATCTTGGAGTTTATAGGGCAGAGTCAGACTGGATGCATTAATTTCCATTAAGGTCAAAAAATCCACGATAGATGCTCTTCCCAAACTCTGCCTGGATGATGTCTTGGAGAAGATAAGCTGGCACTGTCCAAAATTTTGCTGGGAGCAGCTAAACATGCCAGGCAATTCAGCACAGTGCTTGATACTCCACCTTGGCCCTCTTATTTACTAGCACAGATGTGGCCAGGAAAAACCTGATGCCTGGTGATGTTCTCTGCTTGTCATGTTCCTGCCCACAAAATGTTTGTGTGTCATGGATTGTGACTAACTGGTGACCTGCTTGCCTGAGTTGTAGGAACAAGGGCTGCATCCCATATGGCACCCTGAAGGAAAGCTGGCCTGTGGAGAAGTCTTGGCACTGTGTTTGGTTTTGGGAGTTATAAGGTCAGCGAGTGCATTTCCCATTAGATTTTATGAGAAGGCAGGAAATTCAAAGGAGTAAATAATAATAATAATAATAGTAATAAAAATAAACTGTTGTTCTCCTTTCAATTTTTTTTTTTTCTTAGCTGAAGGCAAAAGAGCAAATTGATTCCTGCTTTCCTCCCAAATGCTTGCTGGTTGTGGGAACACCCGGCACACCACAGCAAAGTTCAGGGCTCTGATGCACAGACAGCAAGAGACTTTTCCTGAAATAATCACAGCAAAAAAAAGGTCATAGAAGAGCCACTGGTGGGATTCATCCCACCTGGATTTAGAAAGGCACAGCACAATCATCTGCAGCTGGGCCAGCTTCTCCCTGGGGTCAGCAAGAGGAAACAACTATTTACCTTTGTCATTCACTGATCTATGTTAGCCATGGAGGTTGTGATGAGGTGAAGTGTATCCTGAAAGGACCCTTTTTTTACTGGTGCTTGTGCAAGGAGACAGGACAAAAACCACAGAAGAAAACAGGTAACAGAAGAAAACAGGTAACTCCCCAGTAGAAGAGATGATTTCGCAGAGATTCTGCAACCTGTTCAGTGGAAGGTGTCCCTGACCATGGCAAAGGGGTTGGAATTGGATGATCTTTAAGGCTCCTTCCAACCCAAACCATTCTGTGATTCTGTGAGTAAAACCTCATTGATCTCAGAATCATTTCCTTACCATGCCTTGTGCCAGAACACCTTCATAGGAAAGCTGGCAGATGACTCAGAGTTATGGTCCCCACCATTGTCACCACCTTGGAGAGGTGCCCCTGAGGCTGAACTCAAGGAAGGGAGACACTGAAATCAGATTCCTTGTACAAGTGATATCCAGAGGGCACTGGAGAGAGCTGATGCTGGAATTACACTGTGCTGCACCAGGAAAACCTCCAGGATGGGGACTGCTGAGGGGAACAGCTTAATAGGATGCAGGCAGCTGAACCTGTGAAGTGTCAGAAAGTGGGAAACTGGGAATAATAAAGGCAAATTGAATCCTCTCCAGGTTGCTGGAAATAGTCCTGCTCAGCTGACATCTGGGATTGCTTTGGGAAGCTGAGCTGCAGAAGAGTTCCCAGCTTTTCCCTGAGAGATAAAGGCCATCTCTGAGCTTTGCCCTGCCCTCCCACCTGCCAGGTTTTCGTGGGGCAATTGAGGGATATTATTTACACTGGGGATGGCAGAGGCCTGAGGCAAATGATCATCATTTCCTCAGTGGAGGAACTGGAGGGAGGGAAAGACTGAGGTGCACGAAGGGGCCATCACTTCCTGTGGACAGTGAAAGCAGGAAAGCTTTGAAAATCCCTTTTTTGTTTGAAAATCCCTTTTTCGTTTGAAAATCCCTCTTTTCTGTAGCTTGAGGGTGGGAGAATCCAGCATGAACAGAGAAACACTGGGGATCTTGGTGAAAAAATGTGGCACTTGGGGACATGGTTCAGTCAGGTGGACTTGGCACCTGGGAAAAGGTTGGACTCAATGATCTTAGAGGGTTTTTCCAACCTTAATAATGGGAAGGTGGCTCCTGCCTGCTTTATAAATAACTTGTTAGCCTTGAATATCCAGTTTAACCCATTTGGGAGCTGAAAAGAGGCATCTCAGAGGCTGAGACTGTGAGTAGTGGTTGGTGCCTCCAGCACAGTTGTGCTGCCTCTGTCATGCACATGTGACCACAACCCTACAGGACCTGAGCCAAGGTCTCCCAGGCTCTCCAGAGTGTCCCAGAGAGCATCAAACTGATGCCCTGCCCTGTTGCAAGCACATCCACATCAGAGGTTTCCCTCCTCACTCCTACTCCCGCAACTTTCATTAAATCAACAGGGAAATTCTCCACCAAGAAGTAGCGAGGCCACACATGGGACCCTCCCCGAAGGCAAACAGTCTGAGCTCACAGCTGACAACAGGGAGTTATCACAGCCTGGAGTCTGTTGGTTTGGCTGTGCTAAGTCATTGCAGCTCCATTTAGTGCTTGGAAGGGTGTTTTTGTGGGAATAGTTGGTGGTGTGTTGTTTCCCAGCCTTGGCACAGAAGGCGAGAGGAAACTCTGGCCCAATATTTATCACATACAAGGTTTAGCTACAGGGTCACAGTGTAGCTGCCCTGCTTTATGGATTCTCCCAAATATGCAGTATGCTGTTGTATCCCATTGGAAAATCAGTGTCTGGGCTGATTGGGATTGATCCTGGGCTGCAGAGACCTCAGCCTTGGCTCTGAGCTGCTGTGTAATTGCAGGCAGCTCATTTCACCTCTTCGTGCCTCAGTTTCCTCCCCACCTCTTCCTTTTCCTGTCTGGTCCCACAGCCATGGAAGCTGTTATTTCTACAGGGGCACTCTCTCTGTTTATGGAATGTCTGGCAGAGGCACAGCCTAAAACTACTCCTGTGCAAATGTTAAGTACAACCACTTTGCCTGGAAAGAAGTTTTTAGTGAGATGTTTAATTTAGGTTTAAAAAAAGTCCTCTAAATCAAAAGGCTTCAGAACCTTTCTTTAGAGGTGTTTTTGGTTTTTACCCTAAATACACTGGCAATTCAGAAGGGCTGGAAATACTGAAGCACTTCTTTGCACACGAAATTTTCTACCATCTGTTCTTTTAACTCACCCTGATGACCCTGAAGGGTCTGATGGGTGATATCTGTGCAGGTAAAACGCTGCTGTGAGTGACTGAGCTGCTGCTGGGATGTGTTGACAGAGCAATGGGAGTCCTTTTGGGTGACAAGGACTTTTCCTCTGCTGTGCCCCAGGGATTAGACAGAGATGTCTTATTTCCATGGCTGGATGGGGTCAGTCTGTCACTGTACATATGCTGGTCTCCTATAGGTACCCAGACACTTCATAAGTGGTATCAGGCTGAAGCCAAAACTGTCAGACCTTCATTTGAGTCCTTTCCCTGTTTAAAATCCACTTCCTTGCTTCCTTTCCATGCTTTCCGTTGGTCTGAGACTTGCAGAAATGTGTTTGCTTTCCACAAGCCTTGTCTTGGTTTGCAAATCCCATAAAACCCACCAGTTCATTCTTCGGGGTGACAGAGCCCTTTGGAGCAGCTCTGGACATGGAAACCCAACTGTGTTTTCCTCTCTGCTGGGTGAAATGGAGGGCACAGCCTGACTGGGAGAAAGGAAACAGTGGGAAATGCCAGGGGAGGATCAGAGAAGGTTGGTAAGGATGCCGATGCCACATTCCCAACTCTTGGGATGGCAGTGAGGGGAAGAGCTTTGTCCCTGCTTTGTGGGGAGAGGGAGGCTGGTGCAGCACCAGCTGTGAGTCTGGGGGTGCGTGGGACACAGGGAGGATGCAGGGACAGTGTTGTCACCCTCTCTGCCTTGTCTCTTTGCTGTGAGACTGGGCAATTGCTAAAGATGACATTTCCAGCAGTCCCATGTCCCCTTCCCACCTCCAAGTGGACCTGGCTCTGCGTGTGTGAATTTGGCTTTTCCAGAGCAGGGTCAGTGAAAAGCACCTGTGGGCCTTTGATCTCCAGTCTGCCTTGAGCTGAGGTGGCTCAGGTCAAGTTTCCTGTCCTTTGGGGGGGCACCAGGAGGTTGATACATTAAACCTGTGTCAGGGCACTGCAAACCCCACCTGAGCTTGGCCAAGCTCCTCATCGGTCCCAGGGAATCTGAACTCTCTTAAAGATTTACTCCTTACAACAGCCATTCCAAAGGCAGGATCATGTAAGATAATAATCATAAGTGGTTTGGGGGGTTTGCTTCTCCACCTCAAATTGCCTGTGACTCCTCCAAAACCTGGTGTGATGATTGCTGCTCTAATGTATTGGCCAAGGAGGCAGAGCCCAGCTCCCACTGAGGACTTTCCTTTCAAGATCCACAGGATATGGTTCCTTTAATAACATCCCTGAATTCATGAGCTTGTCCATCACTTTCAAAATGCACAGCTGATGGCAACCCAAAGGCTGATGGAAAGGAATAACCTGTGTGGATCCCCACCTCTCCAAAAACAAATTTGAACAATCCAATAAATGTCTTTTTGTGTGGAAAGAAAGGTTTGGGAAGGTTTGGGAAGGGAAGGTTTGGGAAGGTTTGGGAAGGGAAGGTTTGGGAAGGGAAGGTTTGGGAAGGGAAGGTTTGGGAAGGTTTGGGAAGGGAAGGTTTGGGAAGGTTTGGGAAGGGAAGGTTTGGGAAGGGAAGGTTTGGGAAGGGAAGGTTTGGGAAGGGAAGGTTTGGGAAGGTTTGGGAAGGTTTGGGAAGGGAAGGTTTGGGAAGGTTTGGGAAGGGAAGGGAAGGTTTGGGAAGGGAAGGTTTGGGAAGGTTTGGGAAGGTTTGGGAAGGTTTGGGAAGGGAAGGGAAGGGAAGGGAAGGGAAGGGAAGGGAAGGGAAGGGAAGGGAAGGGAAGGGAAGGGAGAAGGAAGGGAGAAGGAAGGAAGATCAAGAAACTAGGAAGGAAAAAGCAAGCAATCAAGAAGGAAAACAAGAAGGCAGGAGGGAAAGAAGGAAGGAAAGAAAGAAGGAAAGAAGGAAGGAAGGCAGAGTACACTCTGTGAGACATGTGAGAGGAACAGGGAAAAACTGGGGTTGGTGATCAAAAAGGATTAAATAACATTAAGGGGAAAAAAGGAAGAAGGAAGGCAGGAAGGAAAGAAGGAATTTTTTCACAACCCTTGTTGACATGAGCATGTTGATGCCCCATACCTTTGTATAAATAACTGGGATTTATCCAGTCTCATGCTTCCCCTTTTGTATTCCCTTCCTCTGGCTCCATTTGGCCACAGGAAGCAGCAATCACAGCCTGGGGCATTTTTATTTCTTTATTTTTTTTAATAAACTTTATTCTATATTACAAATAGGTTTTTTTTTCCTTTTTTTTTTTTTTGTTCTGGACTGCAAAATAGGAATGCCTTATATTTACATACACAGGTATACAATTAATTATAACAAAGGTACAGAAGCTTTGCCTTTACCAAGTAACAACGGGATTCCAATTTAAATAGTATAGATTTTATTTAATTTTTTTTCTTTAACTAGGATCAATTCCAAAGAAAATCAAAACAACAACAACAACAACCTAAGAAAAAGGATCCCAACCTCCTTTCTAATGCTGTCTTGACATCTCTTTGAGGCTGTTAGTAACACTGAAGTGAAAGGATATGTCTTTCCATTGATTTTGGATTTAAGGTGGAAGCTTTAGCAAAACAGAGGATGAGACTTCTGGGCTCATGTACGTCCAAGACACAGGGTCAGACACAAGGAAGGGCCTGTCTTGTGACTTTAAATAATCCAGTTGCCTCTCAAATCCTTGGGGAAAAACACTGGGAGCATTTAGCTAGCACCTAATCTCTCTGCTTCCTTACCCCACTCTGGGCTGGCAAGTGGAATTTCTCCAGGGAACGGAGAAAGAGCAGCATAGAAATTTTAAGTAACGCTAAGTTTCTCTTAAGATACTTCAGAAAGGACTCCAAGCTTGGACATGTGCCTTGATTTCTCCAACTGGCTCTTGTGCCTCAGTCTATCCCACAGTGAACAGCAGCCTCTCCACTGGGAAATTCCCAGTCTGGGAAACGCCAGACCACACCAGCGAGAGAAGGGAATGCTGAAAGAGCCTGAATGTCCTGCTTTTCCCTCTGTTTTCCACACCCAGCTTTGCTTTACTGAGCTTCCCTGCGTGCTGCTCTCTGCTGTGAGTGTCTCTGAGGTGATCTGTTTCCAAGTAGAAAGAATTTCTTGAGGTAAACTCTCCATTTTTAGAACAGAAGATTAAAAAAAAAAGAAAAAAAAAAACAACCCAAAACAGCCAAACAATGAACAAACAACGACGACAACAGAAATCACACACGTGACAGGTTGATTAGACTAAGCAGCTTTAAAACTTCAATGGGGTTTTTGGTGGGTTTATTTTTCCAAGTGTAAATCCTTTTTTTTTTTTTTTTTGCCTTTTTTATTTTCTTTTTTTACTTTTGACATCTCTCTACAAATTAATTTTTTGCTGTAAGCCTGTGTCCCCTTGGGTGCTTCTCTAAGGGTGTAGTGAACTGAGCCATCCCAAATAAACATGGTTGACAAGCTCCATTTTCAAAGCATTCTCCTCAAAACAGTTATTCCCTGTAAGATAACACAATTTTTTTTTTTTTTTGGAGAAATGGGCTTTGCACAGTGGCAGGGGTGAGGGAAAACTGCAGGAGTCTGTGGATCAAACAATACTTTTAAATGGGAGCTGCAAAGTAGGAAAAGTCAGGCTGGGAGTGACCAGAAGGTTGAGGTTCACACCATGATGTTGAGGTTCACGTGTTTCATCAGACCAAGACTGGATGGGAAGAGTTAGGACATCCCAAAACCTCCACCTGCCCTGGAGGACAACTTACTAGACATCAGATGCACAGAGCAAATTGTCCTGGAATCACTAAGGCTCTTTGGGTGGTTTTAGGTTGCCCACAGAAGTTGTGGATGCTCCATCCTGGAAGTGTTCAAGGCCAGGTTGGACAGAGCTTGGAGCAACCTGGGATAGTGGAATGTGTCCCTGCCCATGGCAGAGGGTTGGAATTAGATGGTCTTTAATCCCTTCCAATTCAAACCATTCCATAATTCTATGCCAGTACTTCTTTACCCAACAGCTGCCCTGGTGAGGCATCTGCCAACACAGGAACACAATCTGCTCTGATCATAAATGATCATAACTCCCTGGTTTGGGAAAAGAGATCCATTCCTGGGCTCCATTCCCCCCTCCCCCAGGAGGGGGGTGGTTCTCAGAATCTCAGAGGTTTAAACAACACTGATTTGAGAGTTGGATTTTTATATCCTTATCCTCTTTCAAGAGTGAGGGATAAGGAAACTGGGCTCCTGGATGCAATTTTTGGTGAGCCACCTAAAACCCGCACGAACTGGTCACAACACAATGGACATTTCCATGCAGTGTTCTATGTCTGTAGCTCAGGGCTGAAGCAGGGAGGAGAAAGGGACCAAACCCACCTTGGTGGGACTGCTGGGGTTCCAGCAAAGTGCTCATCTGGTCCCATCAGCAATGGTCATCACAGAAAGCAACAGATTCCTACGGAGGAGCAAACCTCTTGCACACTAGAGCTACCTCAGGAATTTGGGAAGGAGGATCAGTTTTCCTCCTCTCCCTCATTTCTTCTACAGCATCAAGAAATGTGTCCACACTATCAGATGACTCTGCTTCATGAGTAATTCCTTTGCAGGCTGCTGGGAAGGGTGAAGAAGGACTTGTTTTACTGAAGCCCTGGTGATATGAGAGAATAGTCCTGGTCACCTCCAACAGGCCAGACTTTTCTTTTTGGTCTGAGATTGCCTTTGGACTTAAGGACTTCCATTCCTGGAAGTGTTCAAGACTAGGTTGGACAGAGCTTTGAGAAACCTGGTCTAGTGGAAGGTGTCCCTGCCCGTTGCAGGGGGGTGGAACAAGATGAGTTTTAAGGTCCCTTCCAACCCAAACCATTCTATGATTTTTAAGTGTCTCTTGTTCAAACACAAATGTATGTCCCACTAAGAAAAGCTCTTCACTAAAGCCTTGGGGAAGGACAGACCTACATTTCATGTTTTGACTTACTTCTAAACAACTTCCCTCTTGATATCAGCTGTTCTGTGCTCGGGTTGTTACCTCACATGCACTCCAGACTTAGAAGGAACTTGTAATACTTATGTTGGCTGACTCAACACTGAGACTGACCACTGGACTCTTCAGATTTTATCTATCAGTTTTCAGCAGCATTATTAAAAATAATGACAATTATGTGATTTACTTGGTCTCTTTCCCTTCCTGGTAAACAGTTTCTGGGGGTTAATGCACGAGATCTGCAATCTCTGGTAGTTGCTTTTCAATCAAAGCAAATGCCAAAAAAAAATTGTGCTGGTAAATCTTCATGACTTCATAATTTTTATGGTCTTCAGTGTCAAAGAGGTGAGACAAGACAACTGCAGTGGGAAAACTAAGTCCTCTTACCTACTGGAGCAAGGCTGGTCTATGCTGGGTTAGACTGAACCTTCAGATAATGTCCAGGATGGAATGAAGAGCGGGAAGAGAAGGACTGAGGAATGTTTTAACATTTGGACTCTGTGACCTTAGAGGTCTTTTCCGACCTAAATGATCTTAGGGGTCTTTTCCAACCTAAATGATTCTATGATTCTGTGTTGGGAGAGGAAGGTGACCTTGAGTGGCTGCATTTCTCCTTCTCCATCGTTCTCCTGTGCTGTGTGTTCGAGAGCAAACAATCTCTAACACCTCCTTCCAGACACACCCAACTTTTCCCACACTGTTTCCTGGTGTTTCCTGGTGTTGCCTGGAAGGCTCAGTCTGCAAAAGTACGTGGCATGATGGATTATGTCTCAGATCACTGTGGCACTGACAGGTGACCACACTCACAGAGAGGACACGATGCGACTGCAGAGGGACTGTTCACCTTTTCTTCCTCTAAACCAGGCACAAAGCCCCAGAGCAAACCCTGCAGTGGAGAAATAATCTTGGCTCTCTCAGTAGGACCTCAGAGAATCTCCATGACTTCCCTTTCCCCATTTCTGATGGTGCTGAAAGGGTTGGCATTAATTATTTGACTGCAGTGTTCGAGAAACACCCATGAAGATCAGCCTGTCATATTCTGGATATTCAGAGCCTGTCCATTGACATCTAGGAATTTTGGCTCCAGTTCTCTCTATGTGGCTTGAAAAACAGGGTGGAATAATACCAATTTATCGGGGAATTTTTGGTGAAGTGTGGAAAGGGAGGTGGGGGAAAAGAAATCAAAGGAAAAGAACTTATCCGTGTTGTAGTAGGGCTCATTCTTCTGCTTTTGTCTTTGTTTTTAGTTGTATTTTACATGCACTTAAAAAATAGTTAAGCTCAACAGGTGAGGCTGGGAAAAAAGATGCCAAGACCTCTCATAGACTGGGGGATGCTGGGGCAGTGGTTGGAAATGGGAAGGGCACTGAAGGGGACAGGGGAGGAAGCCCACGCATTTACATCACAATTCTGGCACATTTTCCAAGCAAAAAGCCAAAACCAGCTCAAACACCAAATAAAGAGAAACAGAAAGAAGGAAAAAATAATAAGGAGGAGATGAAAGAGAAGTAAAATGCAGATTTTCTTTCAAATCCTGGGCATGGGGGAAAGAAGAGGGTGGAGAGAAAGCAGAAATGCCTAAATGGGAACTTGGGAAGGGTTAAGGCACCAATCTCGTGGTGCTTCCCGTTCCCTTTAAGTGTTTCATTCTCAGTGTCTCTGAGGTGTTCAAGTTTTTCTCGAAAAATATATATATAATATACAGATGAAAAACTCCGTACCAGCAAGAAGAAACAAAATAACAACAATGGCAAACAAAACAACCGTAGTAAACCAAAACCACAGCCCTGAAAACAGCGAAAAGAACATGGGTGAGTCTCAGATTTCCCCTGTGGTGTTCCCCTGACTCCAGGAGGATCACAGATTTCCCCTGTGGTGTTCCTCTGACTCCACGAGGATCACACCAGTTCATTTTGATACCTTTTTTTTTTTTTTTTTTTTTAATGTTAAACAGCTTCTTCTTCCTTCCATGTGCACATGTCCAGGCAGGATTGCCCATCACCCATCACCACTCCCCTCCAAGCCAGCTACTTGTCCTTAAGACTCCTACCATCCAGCTGTGAGAACAAGGCATGACAATAGGGTCCATATTTATCTTTTTGTGGCACTTTGTTTGTCAAAACCTTTGGTTTCTTCTCCTTTTTTTTTTTTAAATTTTAATTTTTTCCCTTTTTTTTTTTTTTTTTAACGTACTTATAAAAAAATATCGTGTTTGTGTCGTTGTTGTTGTCACTTCCTTACCACTGGCTCTGGTGGGAATTCCAAGCCCACTTTCACAGCCATAATCAATGGATCTGGAACATGCGCCGACGTCGCCAAATGGAGCAAAAAAACCGTGGCAGAACCAAGCAAACCCAAACCATCCCCTGTGCACAGGCCTCTTAAAGATGCTGAGATGTCCATAAGGTGCATGATGAGTCCATCAGCTCAGCAATCCAACAGAAAGCAAGCAAAATTAAAAGGGGAGGAACACGCACACGCGCACACAGATAAACACACACACACACACACACACACACAAAATAAGAATAATCAGAATCAAGAGAGAAATGTCTGGGGTTTTAAAACCAAGACGTGTCCCTAAGTTTGCTGTTTCAATGTGAATTTTGTGATGTTCTCCCCACAGACACATCCAGTTTGGGACTGCTGTCTGAAATGGTTTTTGGAAACACTTGCCTACGTGTGTATCTGCTTGGCTGAGGGAAACCTGCTCACTGACTGACCCCTGTTTGCACCCCACCCCCCCCATTTTTCCATGCACTCATGGTCTGTCACTCTGAGGAGGTTCTGGTTGGACAGCAAAAGGCATCAATAAAACCAAATGCACTCGTTCTCCAATCAATTTACACACCCTGTCTTTACCCCTTCCTCCCTCCAGGTGCAAAGTAGACGCAGGCTGGAGCTCTGAGGATGATGAGGTGGATGTGGGCTGATTCTCCAGCCACTCCTCCATCTGGGAGTGAGCTCTGTTGGTTTCTGGGGAGGTGAATGCAGACCCAGCTCTTGCCTCCACGGTGTACAAGGTTCTCCACACCCCGAGGGTCTCTAACCGTGGTGTTATCCAGGCTGTGTGAACAGAACAGCCAAAGGCAGGGGAGATGGAGGAGTTCACTCCTCTTTGGTTGGCCATGAAACGGGTTGAGATGTTGTTCTGGAGGAGCTGAGCAGAGGATGGGACAGGGTGGTCACCTACAATTGTCCTGTGGTGACAGTGATCTCTGAAGGGGTAAGAAGTGCAAAGAGAGATAAAATCCTTCAGCAAGGCCTGTTGGTTCCAGAGGTGGACAGGAGGAAAGACCAGGAATTGGCATCAAAAGGCAGATGGATTTCAGAGAGACCTCTAGAAGATCAGCAGTTCAGCTGCAGGTAGAAGAATTTTTTTGCACTTTTTCTTTTGGATTTCCTCCAAGATTTTTTCCAAAACATGTGGTGACATTTCCCCTTAGGAGTGGCTTGGAAGGAAGGTTTTACCATCAGTCCTGTGCACCACCTTGGTTCCTGGCAAACCCTTCAGCGTCCTTCTGATATTCCACCAGGAGAAAACAACACCTTTGTTCCAGTTGAGGAAACAAAATGGAAAGAACTAACAGCTTTAAAAAAAAAAAATATCTCTGGTTGGTTTGTTGGTTTTTTTGTTTGGTTTTTTTGTTGTGGTTTTTTTTTTTTATTGAGGATGGAACAAAATGAGACCTGTGGCTCTTGCTTTCCAAGCTGAGGTGGGAACAAGGGAGATGCTGTGCTGTCCATTGCCAGAAGGAGCAGAACCACCACTGACAGGAGGCCACTGAGCAGAGAGAGCATTTTTGCTGCAGTGCTACGACCAACAGGACACGACGGGAAAGACGGAGGGGGACACGTGTCTCTTGGAAAAATAAGAATAACCATATGAAACACATGGGCAGGGGAGGGTTGGTCTCCTCCTCCCCTCTTGACCCTTTCCCTGCCCCAAGGGAGCAGCTACACCAGGCAGGTCAGAGCCACAGTGGTCCCACTCTGGCATTTTCCGGGGAGCCTTGGGGTTCCTCTCCTGGTGGGTCACTCTCAGGAGATAAGAGTTGTGATGGCTCTGCAGGAGAGGAGCTGGATTTGCTCTGCCCTCCAGGATCCCTGCAGGCAGCTGCCTTCCCCTTGGGGAGACTTTGAGTAATACTGAGTTCATTTCCATGCCCACTCCAGGGGCTACAAGCCCTTGGAGGGCAGTTAAAGCAGCATGACAGAAGTTACCTCCCAATTTCGCCTCTGCAGAGTGATGATGAGATGTTGGGGGAGGGTTTGTGGGGGGTGTTTTTTTGTGTGTTTAATAGTTTTTCTCTAGGGTGAAGGCAGAGGGGAAGCTGTGAAAAGGAGAGCTCCACCTGAATGTCTCCATGGCCCCAGAGCCAAGATTCCTCTGTAGTCTTTTCCTTTAACCCCTGGGGCTCTGTCACTTCGTCCATAGGTTTGGAAAGAGAGAGAAATGAGGGAGAGAAAGAGAGAGAGAATGAGAGAGAGAGAGGAGCTGTGTGGGTGACTCTGCTTACAGCCCATCAAAACTTGCACTTGGTAAAGATGATGATCTTGAGTGAGGCACGACTTGGTTTATCCCTCCCAGGGTGGCCCTGGCAGGACAGTTCTCAGCTGTCTATGCTCATGAGGGTTATGACTTGTTCAAGTTTGTAGGCAAGTTTCTGTTTCCCAGCCTGGTCGTCTTGATCGAGGGCTCCGAGAATCTGGAAAAGGAAAGAAGAAAAAGTGATAGGGTTTATTTTTTTTCCCCCAAACAACTGAGTCCAGCATCTTATAGCAGCAGGTGAGGATTAGCTTTATCTAAGGTAAGTCCCAGGCTTAGCTTAGATCATGCAAAGCAGGTCAGTCAGCCAGCAGGGAACTAGGCAGGCAGTTTGGGCTTGATCTCACTAAATACAGACTTTTAGATTTCAACCAGTCAAACAGATTCTTGTCTTGGAGATCAGTTATTTAAAAGCTTTACTCATCACCTGGCCATGCCACTTGAGATGCCCTAAAGGGTCTCAGCTGGTCTTCAATGCACAGAACCACGCTGGACACCTTAAAGTGTGTCTCATGCCTGCTGGACCATTCTTGGGTGCTTTAGGGTATCTGGAATGGCATTGGCCACATGTTCTTAAACAACCTCTGGCCACATGAGATGCAGAGCTCATGCAGGGCTCCTCTGCACCAAGCAGACCATCATCTACTGCAAGCCAGCTAAATCTGATTGACCAATAGCAGGAGATAAAAATAACAGGGATCCAGACAGAAGAGTGCTGTGGAGACCGAAAATCCCAGACCTTCCCTTTTACAGGCCCCAAGCCTTGCTTCTCATCCCATAAACCCCCCTAGCCAGGATGAAGATAGGCATCTGTGACATGTGGGTGGGCTGTGCCATGGTCCCCCAGAACCTCTCCAAGGCTCTCACCTCCTCACTGTACTTGCCCACGTAGGAGTAGATCTCTGAGAGCGCGCTCATGGTGTTGAACTCGTTCATGTGCATGCGGGACTGCTCAGCCAGGTAGGCATTCATGTCCTGGTCACTGATGGCTGGCATTTTGGCAATGTCTGAGTAGTACCTGGGAGAGAGAAATACAGGGGTTGCTTGAGAGGAGAGAGAATTTCAACTCATCAAGAGATGAAATTTGCCAGCAATAAAGAGAAAAACCACGTTTGGCAGTTCAGGCGCTGCTGGTGCATCAGGGAAATACCTGGTCATGAAGTACCTGGTCATGCCTTTTACAGCAAGGGAGATGACTTAGGGCAATCAAACACTGTTGAAGCATTGATCCTGAGCACCAGGCAGGTGTTGTATTCACTCTACCCCAAGCTGAGATTGAAGTCCCAAAGAGCATCCTGGAGACGTTCTCCATGCCATCAGAGAAGCAGGAGGAAGGGAGTGCTGGATTCCTTCATCTGGCCTTCAAGGGCTTTGAGCCCTGCCTCTAGTCCCACAGAGAAGCCCCACTGAGGGCTCAGGATTTCACTCCCATAAACAAAAAAGAAACCAAAAAAACCCAAAACAAAACCAACACAAAAAAACCCAAAAAAACAAAACAAAAAACCAAACCAAAACAAAACAAAAAAACCAAACCAAAACAAAAAAAAACCCAAAAACCCCCCAAAAAAACCCAAACCAAAACAAAAAAAACCCCCTTGATTCTTGCTTGTGCCAGTCACACAAGTACATCTGCCCACACTGCTGACATCACCCATCTCCACCACTCAATCCAGTCTATCCCAGCAACTCTTCTGCTGCTCAGCATCCCCATTTTGCCCCACATTTCAAGGTGATGTTTCCGGCAACAGCCTTCAACCCTCACATCCCCACTGTGACTGGGGGAAATCTGCTTTCCTTAGCAATGAACACCATTCCACCTGTGCTCAAGAGGTCTGGGGTTTTATCCATAGGATTTGGATCCCCCAGAAAAGTTGCCCAACAGGCCTCATGTGCAGAGTGATGTCTCTTTAAGGAAGTTGCTATTTTTGATGTCCTTCCTCTCCAGGGTAAGGCAGGTCTTGGAGGACAAGGTTTGCAGAAGGTAATCAGTCACTGTCATTTGCAGCTGTGCTCCGCTGTCAACTGGTTAATTAGACTCCATCATTTACATTTTTAATTTCTGCAATTTGACATTTTGTGCACAAGGAAAAAAAAAAAAAGAAAGAAAGAAAAAAAAAAGCTGCATCAATCCACGATTTTATAATTAGGAGGCAGAGGGGACAGGGAGCCAAAAGAGCTGACAGGTGTCCTGTAAACAGCACTGAGACACCTGCTGAGATGGAGCCTGTTTTCCACTGCAGAGAAATTGGACATTGAAGTGCTGTATGCTAAGATTCTTCATGCAGATGAGAGGGAAAACACTCTGTGACAGAGTGGGGTGAGCAGCTGCTGGAGCCTCCTGTGAAAGGCAGCACAGAGCAAGAGCATGGGGGGAAACCCCTCCACACCCAGCTTTGCAAAGTCTGGTTTTGTGCCCTACAGTCCCATCCTGATTTACTGCAACTGGTCTCAGTTGCTATCCTGGTTTTGGTGGTGGGATGCTGATGTAACCCTTGGGAGATGAAGGTACAGGAGGCAGATTTTCTTCTCCCAGCTCTTGCAAAGTCCTCTTACCTGACTCCTTCCAGAGCCAGACTCTGGTTCATCATAAAAGCTCATGCAAACCGCATTAATTTTACTGCAACTTCCAGCAGGCTGGAAAGCATTACTCTCTCTGGAGTTCTGGCATCTTGTCTGCTGGGCTCAGGAGCAGCCAAAAATGCCAGTCTAACTCAGTCCCATGGTCTAAATATTGCTCACTCCCAGTACTCTGAGTCTGGGCTTGGTTTTACTTTACACTCTGCCTAACTCTCCATCCCCAGGCACACCTGAAGAGCTGCCTGTGAGTAAAGCAGGCATTTAGAGATGCCAAGAGGACCTTCCCTGGGGAATTACCTCCAGGAGGAGATGGTGAGCAGGATGAATGAATATTTCTAGACCTTTACTACTTCCAGAAAAACTCAAACAAGTCTCAGCATCAGCTGCTGGCCAAAATCAGATCTGTGCTACATGGACAAGAGTGTCAGGAAATGGTGGCATCCGTGATATTGCTGAGAAAACAAGGAATCCTATGGCCAAAAAGCAAGGTGTACCTGGGCATACAAAAAACCCCCTACATCCATGTGCAATTGGCACAGTTGACAGACTTGTGGGGAAAACAGGCTGCAATGCAGTGAAATGCATTGATTTATGGTGCCTCAGAAGAGCCCATGGAGAAGAGCCCATGGAGAAGAGCCCATGGAGAAGAGCCCAGCTCCTCGTGAATATTGACTGGCACCCTCCTGGTGGGTGAAATGAGAAGGGAAGGGGATTAAATCACAGCAAAAATAAACGAGGCAGGTGGAGGAAAGCAGAGGTGCCAGTCTGGCTCTGACAACCAGTCGAAATGTTCCCTTTCCTCTCTTGTTCAGCTGTCATCAAATAGTGGTAGGGTGGTGGGTGTAGGGACAGGCTGCTCCCAAAAAGTAGAGCACAGACACTTATCATCTGCTTCTCCAAGTTTGTTCTGTTTCCCTTCCACCTGGTAGCAGCAGCCTCTTGAGTCTGTGACTCACGAGGGTTTGAAAGCTCCCTATCCCTTTCCAGCCCTTCAGAGATCATTTTCCAGCATCACAACACTCCCATGACTCATCTGAGCAAGGAAAAGCTACAGGAAACACTCCCTGGAGAGAGGGATGGGATGCATGGATCTGAGTTTAAAGAATCAGAGTTTCAGGGCCTGGAGGCCTCTGTGGCCATGACAGACTCTCCAGCTGTGATCTCAATGTTCTGGGTTCATGGGCCATTACCCACCATCAGACCAAAGTGTCCTGGTCTCCAGACTCAATTCCCTGGCATCACACACCTGAGCAGTCATTCCCCATTAAGGCTGCACGCCAAGATATTGTGGGAATGTGTTTTATGGCAAAAATAAAAGAAAAAGAAGGGAGAAAAAAGCATGTATCAATAACCAAACCTATCTGAGGGAGAAGACAAAACATCCTTCCACCCGAATTCTGCAGTGGCCCAATGACTTATTTACACAGAAGAGTTTCTAATGAAGCCATCATTGCACTCTCTAAAGAAATGATGGATGTGTATATTAAAGCAGCCTAGCAGGGGGATGACAACATCCCTGCTGAGTCTTTATTTACCTTCTATTTGAGCCGGGATCCTCAGAGACACTTAGGGCCTCTCTGCCATTTGCATCCCCCTAATGCAAAAGCTGTCACCAAACCCCAGAGGTCCTCGCACTGCCACTGCTGGAATTTGCAGTCTGTGTGTCTTTGTGCTGCTTCCCCCAGACCCTGCAGCTGACAGCTCTCCCTCACACCAGAGCAGAGCTGTGAGGTAATTCCAGGGGGAATGGGATGCTCTGTCACGGGTGAGCAACACCAAGCTGAGGGCTCAGATCTCACCTGAGGTGTGGACAGGTCATTGGCTCACACTTCCAAAGCCAGCAGGAGGCTGGGAACACAAGACTAAACCAGATTCCCTCTGAATGAGACAGCAAGGTGGCAAAGCAGCAAATTCACCTTCACCTGCACCCAAAGGGTCAGAGTGAGAGTCTGAAGCAGAAGACGGTGAATGTTTGGTCAGATGTGCCTCACTTGCTGCTGTTCCCATTCTCCAGTTTTGGTTATCTCCAATGGATCCTTTCCCAGCTGTTTCCAGAAGACCCTGAGCCAGAAATCAAAAGATCCAGCCTAATGTGTTCTAGTTTCCTCTGAGTCCCAGGAACGGCCTCCATTCTTACCTCAAGGCTGTTTATCCTCTGATGTGACAGGAAATTTGTTCACTAGATTTCAGAAGCAATAAAAGTAATGAGGAACTGGGGTAAATCCATCATTCCAGCGCATCATCAGCTCAGATGGAGGATGTGAGGGTAACCAGGCCTTGGGATGTGACCTCACAGGTATCATTTTAGCACAGAAACTCACCCCAACCTGGCTTGGAGTGGAGAGCCTATGAGACCATCCAGTGCCACTGAAATATGGAGAAGGATTTGGGATGCACCAGTATAGAGTTCTAAAGAATAATTGTTCTTTTTTGTTCCACAACCGCCTCTTTCCCCAGGTTGTCTTTGTTTTCTTTTGTTTTGCTTTGTTTTCTCAAGGAAAGCAATACAACAGCGACCTGGGAACACATCACAATGACCTGGGAATACATGTTTATCCAGAGGCAAACTGCTCTTTCCTTCAGTACCAACCTGGAAAGGCTCCTTAGGGGAGCTGTTTCACCAGAAAAACTGTGCCTGCTGCCACTCAGTAACTCATTAACTCAACAAAAGAGAAGAGAAAAGCCATGTTGCCAGTGCTTCCTCTCCAGCCCGAAATTTTCCAGCCCAGCCCATGGTTTAGGCAGCTTAGCATGGAGCTAATTGCCTTCCAAAAGATCTTTTTGTCGTGGTTGTTGTTTGTCGCTGGGTTGGGACTGCGCTCATTAATAATCATTTTAGCATATGAAAAGCTTGTAACGAATCCATGAGCTGCAGACGGCAGAGCAATTACAGCAATCACATAATTAGGGTTATGCAATAGCCGGCTGTACCCAGACCACTGGAGGAGGAAAAGATGCTTGAAAGGGATATGGGGGACTGCTAAAGCAGGGAAGGGCTGATGGAAAGCTTGGGAACAACCTAGTGGCCAGCTTTTTTATGGGATGAAGTGAAGCAATGCAAGGACATGCTGTCAGTTCTGGTTTTGACACAGAACGGTGGGTTTAGTTTCCTGGGATGCATCTGAGCTGCTGGATGAGGCCCTGGCACAGATTGCCCAGGGAAATTGTGGATGCCCCATCCCTGGAAGTGTTGAAGGCCAGCTTGTACAGGGCTTGGAGCAACCTGGTCTAGTGGAAGGTGTCCTTGCCCGTGGCAGGGGGCTGGAATGAGATGATCTTTAAGATCTCTTCCCACCCAAACCATTCCAGGATTCAGCCACAGTCAGCGACAGGACTGTAAGCCCAGACTGACCCTACTCCAGGGAGAGGTTTAAGGCCAGGCTGTTGGACACTGGTTGGACTTTGGCAGTACCAGCATGACAGCTGAGCAAAAAGCATCCAAAATTAGCTGAAGACCTCTGAGTACTTCCAGAGATTTGCCTTGAAGAGCTTTAGGGAATTTAGGGAACTGTTCTATCTGTGTATGCAAACCCTAGGTAGGGCAATGATTTTATTTTGCCTGTGCATGGTTTTTCCTGCTGCTTTTCAGCTCCGAATAAAGAGTGGAGAATTGATGGACAGCATTGATTAAATGGCTGAAGAGTGAATTGGTGCACAGGTAGTTTCTCTGGGAGGGAAAATCATCCAGCATCACCTCAGTGCAGAGGTTGTTTGGGGCTGTACCCTCGACTAGCAGACACATTTTCATCCTGCCTGCTGAAAACTGCACCGTGTGAGAACAGCATGTTACTGTGAGGAGAAAATGTCAGGATTTTTTTTTTTTTTTGGAGATGAAAAGTGAAGAAAAGGCTAGTGAACAGTCTTCAGATGCACCAAAACCTGCCTCAGAGAGGCAGGGAATGAGCTGCACCCCCTACCCCGGGGATGAGATGACGTGACCTGGCCTCTAATTACAGCCAGGAAGATTTTGGCTGGCCATGAGGGAAAACACTGGGATGGGAAGGACAGGGAAGCACAGGAATGGATTGCCTGAGGACAGCAGAGGCTCTGTTGTTGGGGGCCTTTAAGAAAGGGGTAGACAAGCACCTGTCATGAAGGCTTTAGACAGGGCTGATCCTGCCCTGAGGCAGGAGCTGGTTGGGTTGACCTCTCGAGGCCCCTTCCAGCACTGTTTTTTATTATCTCTGCTGACAACACCCCCTGCCTTGACCCTTGGTATGCAATAGTTCGAGCCTTCTTTCTGGCAGAGGAATGAGGCACAGAGGTCTGTGTTTTTTAAAGTAGAGCCAGGATTTGCACCTGTCATGTGATGCTCTTTTTTAAGGCCCTGGGAGTTTCTGTCTAAAACCTCAGTAACTTACAGTGTTTGGGTGCATGAAACTTATAACCTTTATTGTATTAAACTAGTCCAATTGTGTTTTTTTTTCCCTTAAGTTGGCTGCAAAGGGGCCAACAGACATCAACCACTGCACAGGTGGAGACCTTCTAGTGAATAGAGAGTCCTGAAACCACAAGCTGACACACCCTGTGGGTTAGATCACGAATTGGTACAGACTTGCTCTTTTGTGCATTCCAAACATGCTCCCAAAGCATTTTCTAACAAACCTGAGACCTGACATCTAGAACTCATGGCATGTAAATCATAGATGCTTCAGGAATCACAGAATCATAGGATGGTTTGGGTGGGAAGAGACCTTAAAAATCATCCAGTCCCATCCCCTGCCATGGGCAGGGACACGTTCCACTAAACCAGGTTGCTCCAAGCCCCATCCAACCTGACCTTGGACACTTCCAGGGATGGGGCAGCCATAGCTTCTCTGGGCAACCTGTGCCAGGGCCTCCCCGCCCTCTGAGTAAAGAATTTCTTCCTAAATTGTGCCTAAATCTCTCCCTTTTACTTTAAAGACATCCCCCTTGCCCTATCACTATATGCCTGTGCAAGGAAAAACAAGTAGGTGAGACCATGGACACAGGACCTGGGTACCACCAGCTCAGTCAGGCAGTGTTTGTACCCAGGTTACCATGATAAAATGCAGGTGTTATAACTCTGAATCCCACATATCACTTCAAACTTCTTTTAGTCCTGATCCTGGCAGGCCTATTTTGAAATGGGTCTTCACTGGACGACTCTTAAGCTGTTAAGAATACTTGTAATGTCTCCATTGACTTTCAGGTTTTTGTTTGAGGGGCTCTTTTCAATGCACAATTGGCAGCCAAAAGGAGACCAAGTCCCTGCAGGGGTGAGGAAAAAAAAAGCACCAGTTCCTCTCCTTGCAGCACTGCAGGTATTTTGGGCACCAGTGTGAAATGGAAATACTCTTTGGCTTCTGCTTTTTGTGCTCTGCCCCTTTCCAGTCTCCCACATCCCTGTCTCCGTGCCAGGCTTCGGGTAGGGAAACATCATATTGATTGTGATGCAGGCAATTAAATGGTGTTAATGAAGTTCAAACAAGTGTTATCATAAGCTTGGCAGCACGGAGAGAAATGAAAGGTCAGCCACAGCCCTTTGTCATCTTTTCAGTGTGGTGTTGAATGCTAATGAGACAGCCCCAATTAGAACAGGCTCCCCTTTGTATTGCTTGGGGATTGCATCAAATGCTCCCAAGTCCTCCAGATTTCCTGGCTCAAAGGGGACATTTGAAGTAAACTTGAAAAGATGCAGATCTGAAGCTGCTCTAATGTAAATTCAGCGAAGCCTATGGAGTTTTACCAACTGAAGTCAGACGAAATTCTGCTCCACCGTTCCCATTCTTTTCCTCTTTTTTTTTTTTTTAATATTTTTTTCTTTCAATAGACTCATATAATGATAATTGAAAAGCCTCCACTTTGTTTTAGAACTTCAGCCTGGCTCTTCACGGTTTCAACAAAAGTCAAATAGCCTGTCCCCATTTCCTGGGTTAATTCTCCTGCCTCACCAGGATTGTTTCAGCAGGCAGAGTCCACCCCTGCTTCCAATAGTGTTGTAAAAGACTATCACGGAATTATGGAATGGTTTGGGTTGGAAGGGACCTTTAAAGGTCACCTAGTCCCCCTGCAATGTGTGGGGACAGCTTCAACTAGACTTAAGTGAGGCATAATAATTTTTTCTTGCTGTTGTCAGCAAATCCATTGCCTTGGATAATCACAGAAATGGGCACTAAAACAACCAACCTCTCAGAATATCATGGAAGTTCTCAATTTCCTTTATAGTTTTCCATGAAGGTGACATGGAATTGCAAAAATTGGTAAATTGGTAAATTTTAAAACTTTTGGATTAGTAGTTGTCATGAATCCTAATTCTGAGCCCAACACTTGAATCATCACAAACTGAAAACAAGAGAAAATCCTTCCATGAACCAACCAAATAAATAAAACCACTGGAGAAGATTCCTGATGGTCTTGCTATTGAAATCTTTTGGAATCAAATTTCCAGGTGACTCCTGCATGGAAGTAGATCACTGGTCAGACCAGATTTTGTAACTATTCCCCTCTCAATGTACATTCACAGCCTAAAGAGGCAGAAAACCACTGTTTGAAGGATTGGAGGAAGGTACTTTCACCCATTCCCGCTTCTTATGCCAAAGTCATTCCCTGCTCTGACTTTTGGGAAGTCCTGAAGGCACATTCCACATGAAGGAACCAGTTTTTCAAAGGGATGGCTTGGAGTGACCCAGCTCAGCTCCATTCCAAGAGTTCCTTAAAAGCCAAGAGTCCCTCTTTACTCCAGAGTGCCTCTGAGTTGGGTACAATCTCCCACTGCCTAATTACCCTCTTAGAGTTTCTTCTTCATCAAAGAAGCTCATTTGATTTCAGGTTCTTCTGATTTACTCAACCACTTCTTAAACTCCATGACTGAAAAATCTTTTTATCTCCTGATTCACCCTTTGAAGAAATCTAGTGGTCTTGAAGGATGCCTCCTCCAGCTGATGCTGACTACAGAAATAGCTCCAACCAGGACTGGGAGCCTTTGGATTTGGAATAACTCCCTCAAAGCACAATTGCAGAATGGAGAAAAGGAATTAATTAGCTCAGGGTAGAACTGAAATTATATTTTATTCATCCCTGAGATGTTTTTTTTATTTCATCCACCACAGCATCCAGGTGCCACTGCCTTGAGTCAGTGGATCTGACACACAATAACATAAGCAGGGAAGAAGCTGTAACCATATTCCAAACCCCACAGCCTCCCCTTGGGCTTCAGTTCAAGTTGTCAGACATGAGTGCAGAAAACAACGCAGCACATGCTGGGGTCAGACATCCAGTGATGTTTAGGAGCAGCAGGAGGTGTTATGTACCTCGTTTGCAAACCCAGTTGTTTGGGAAAACTTCCAAGGAAATGCAGCACCTACTGCTGAAGATCACTGGGCACCAGGATTTAGCTCCAAAAAGTTGTAAAGTGAAATCAATACTGGAAAAACAAAATCAGAAACTGCAGCCTTTTTTTAATCCACAGAAAAATATCCCGTTCTCCGCTTCTGTACCTCAGTCTGTCACTCAAATGTACCTTCTCCAAAGATGAAAATCAATCAGGTTCATCTGTCAAACAAAGTATTTGGCCACAGAAAACAATCACACTCAAAGAATGTTGTTAAAGCATCACTGGAGAATGACATCTTTGGGTCAGTATTGATGCAAACCTGATCTGTAAATGAATCTCAAACACTACCTTCCCATTATTCAGGTCAATCCAGCAATCAGCCTCAATACACACTAAGGGACACTGCACCAGTTGTTTGGGAAAACTTCCAAGGAAATGCAGCACCTACTGCTGAAGATCACTGGGTACCAAGATTTAGCTCCAAAAAGTTGTAAAGTGAAATCAATACTGAAAAAAAAAAAAAAAACCAAAATAGAAACTGCTCCTTTTCTTTATCCGGCAAGGGGAAAAAAAAGGTGCTGCATAAGGAAATTCCTATTCTCCACTTCTGTACCTCTGTCACTCAAATGTACCTTCTCCAAAGACAAAAATCAACCAGGTTCATCTGTCAAACAAAGTATTTGTCAATAGAAAACAACCAAACACAAAGAATGTTGTCAAATCATCACTAGAGTGTGACATCTTTGGGTCAGTATTGGTGCAAACCTGATTGGTAAGTGAATCTCAAATACTTCCTTTCCCGTTATCCAGGTCAATCCAGCAATCAGCCTCAATACATACTAAGGAACTTGGACACAGTACCAGAAGTAGGTCATAATTAAGCAAGGTGGCTTGTGAGAGTCTTACAGGTTGCCTAGAAACCACATTTGCTGAAGTGTTTAACCACATCTAAAAATAGTTGTCCAGACAAATCACACACCAATGGGAGAATCGTTGGGAAAAATGCTGCCTCGTGCCAACCAGGGGACAGAGCTCTTTGATCATTCACACTCCTCTTCCACAAAATGAGAGAAAACCATCCCCACCAAAGGCAATCCAGGGATTTATAGGGCAGTGTGAGGTGTCTACAGAAGCAGAGGTCTCCTACAACCTGCATGACATGGTATCAGTTTTAGGCCATGCCTGTGAAGTCACCCAGAGAAATCATTGCTGAAAACTGGGTGCATTGTACAGGAATGATCTGTAAGATAAACCTGCCTTTGTGTTTACAGGGTAACAACCATTCTCCACCTGTGCAGGTCCCAAACCTGCCAATAACACCAGGAGAGCTTTGGAAAACAAAGCACAGATCAACTGCTGCAAAGCTTCCTCCAGCAGAAGGGATCCCACTGAATGGAGTGTAGGATGGGCTGGTTGCTTTTCCTGGGGCAAACCCTACAGAAACTGAAGCTCCAACATGCCGCAGGAATAGTTGTTTTGGTTGTGTTCCCTGTGGAGCAGCTTTGCCAGACACTGACTTTCAGCACATGAGATTGAACAGTAGAGCCACAGGAGACTGAACAGTGGAGCCACAGGTCTTGTAGATGTGGATAAAACACTTGGGAAGACCTGTGACCATTCAGAAAACACCTGCAGGGCTTCAGTCACCAGCCTGTCAATCTTCTGGTATCTCACTCAAAGCACAGAAGAACCTCCAAGGAAAGTTACTGGGAGATAATTAATTGTATGTACCTTGGGATCTAGGCAGTGTGGGGACTGTCACAACGATGCTGAGAACAGCAAACCACTTCTGGTCTGTGTGGAAAGACTTAGAAGCCCATTTACTTCACAGGGCTCAAACACATCACCTCCCCTTCCTTCCTCCCTCTACAGTTTCTCTTCAAGAGAAACAATAACACCAAACACCTTCTTTCACACCTCTAATTAAATTCCCATCTCTGCTGCAAGGCACCTGGGAACAAAAGGCTGACGTGGAGATTTCTGCCTAGAAAAAAAAGAAAAAAAAGAAAAAAAAGCCCAGAGGCCTCTCCCAAAGGCAACAGTGGTGACACCTCCTGGTATCACAAAGCAGGGCCTTGCTGAATCACTTCTGTCATTCCTATTTCTAGGGCTAAAACTCACCTTTCCACCCAGTTCTTGTAGCTGGGGATGTCCTTGGCGTAGAGGAGCTTGTTGGAGGGGGAATCTTTGCCCAGCCGGTGCTCTGAGGTGGAACAGGAGTCCATGAAGGTCTGGGCCACCACAGACAGACAGGCATCTGTGATGCTGTTTTTGTGGATGTCGAAGACAAACTGTGGGTTCTTGATCATGTTGACCCAGAACCTTAAGGGGAGGCTGCAAGAGGGGAAAGACAGTCAGGGCACAGCTCACAGGCTTCGTTGTGTGGGGTTACAATGGTAAATGGTGGGTGGAAATCAAACATCGTGGTGTGGAGATGAGGGTTTCAGGATGAGCTTGGTAGAAAATAAATTCCTCCCCTACACTCCAGGGACAGCAGTGGAGTCACCTCGGGAGTGGCTTTGCTCCCTGGTATCCTCAGAGGGCAGATTCTGGCAGTCTTTATGTCAACACAATCTTATTAAAGTTGCACACAAATTAATGGGAGCGATGGGACACTGGAATGGGCTGCCCAGGGAGGTGGTGGAGTGACCATCCCTGGAGGTGTTCAAGAAGAGACTGGAGGAGGCACTCAGTGCCATGGTCTGGGTGACAAGGTGCTTTTGGGTCATAGGTTGGGCTCAATGATCTCAGAGGGCTTTTTCACCCTGGTTGATTGTGTGATTCTGTGATCCCATGATATCTGAGGTGAGGACAATGCTTCCAAGCTTCTATACATCAAGTTGCAATGTAATTTGGCCCCTATTTGTTGCTTCATCAGTCAAACATAGGCACTGCATCCATAAAACTTATGGATGGTAAGTGTGGTGAGGCACAGGAACAGGTTGTCACATCCCTGGAAGTGTTCAAAGCAAGGCTGGACAGGGCTTTGAGCAACCTGGTCTAGTGGAAGGTGTCTCTGCCCATGGCAGGGGGCTGGAATTGGATGATCTTTAAGGTCCCTCCCAACCCAAACCATTCTGTGATTCTAAACATTTGTCATTGAGGGATTTGGCTTTTAGGTCTCATGGTAACCCCATGGGAAGAAGGGTAGGTAGAGCTCCCAGGATGAGGCTGGGAATGTTCATGGCATGCACTGTGTGCTGTGGACACCTTGTACTGTCACAATCCACTGCTCAAACCCAAGGCTGTAAATGATCCCAGCACACTGGGCATGAAACAGTTGCTACATGACAGGGAAAACCCTGTTGCCTCAAGGAAAAAAAAAGAAGAGGAGCTGGGAAACAAGCATTGCAGCTTTTGAAATGAAAATCTATCTGCCCTAACCAAGGAAATGTTATTCCAATTGCAATCCAAAGCCCTTTCTCCCTTCCAATTTTTTTCAAAAGAGAGGTTCATTTGGATGAGATGCCCTGAGGTATCAACCTCCAGCCTTTGCTTCAAGCCTTTCTGTCAGGGCAAAGGTATTCAAGTGATCATGGCCTAGGAGCTGAGACGTGTCACTGATCACAGAGCCCAGCTCTTGTCTCTCTGTCAGGCAGAATGTTAAGCCAACCTTCACTCTCTGCACCTTCCCAAGAGGAGGATGTTATTCAGCTCAACGAATTCTCCTGGTATTCCAGCTAAACTCCCCAGTTCCTTCCATTTGCTCATTACCCCCATGTGTTCACTGTAAAAAATTCAGCTCCAAGTGTGATATATTTTGGGTCACAACAGGCAGTTTAACGCGTCCTGACAGAGGGATAACACCATGTTTTCCTAAACCACTTTGTGTTCTCCTGAGCCAAAAAAGTATAGAACAAATGTAAGAAAAGCCCCACACAAGGAATCCTGCTTGCAAGGTTCAGGAGAAGTGGGAGATGCTGGAAACTGGAGAATTATAGACTGGTTTGGGTGGGAAGGGACCTTAAAGATCATCCAGTTCCACTCCCTGCCATGGGCAGGGACACCTTCCACTAGCCCAGGTTGCTCAAAGCCCCCGTCCAACCTGGCCTTGGACACTTCCAGGGATGGAGCAGCCACAGCTTCTCTGGGAAATCTGTGCCAGGGCCTTCCCACCCTCTGAGTAAAGAATGAGTAAAGAATGACAATGAGACCTGATGGAGTTGTGGGGGAAAACATTTTAGGCTGGGGATGGAGGATTGTCATTTGGAGGACGAGGTGGTTGAGTGACCCCTGCAAAAGTCCTTCTGCAGGTGTTTGGATGACAGGCACAGCCAGCATGAAGACAAGCAGAGTCCATGTGTGTGACCCCGAGTGCAGGAAAGGGCTGGGGGTGATGGCCCTCAGAGCCCTAATGTGATTTTTGAGTTCATTTAATCTGATGGAATAGATTTCTCCAGACTGCCCCTTTCTCCACACACACAGGCACACAGACACAGTGCCTTCCCCCTCCCCCCTTAAACAAACCTCCTGCTCATTTAGTCTGAGTGGCTGCAATCAGCCTTAGATTAGTGCCGCAGATAATGTTAATAATATGCTAATGTTTCATTAGTTGAAAGCCTCCTTGGTGCGTGGGGTTTCTTTTTTTATGTCACTGCCTGTGACGATCTGCCATCAGCATGGCTGGGAAAGGGAAAAAATGCATGAGCTGGGAGCCCCATGGCTCTCCTCTGCTGTTCCTTTTATAGTCCCTCTATTTGCACAGGAGAAGGGGAGGGAGTGATTCCCCAGGGATGTCTTTCCAAAAGGGAGACTCAGTGGAGAGGAGGTTTTTCTCCACCGATCCTGGTTTTTCCCCACTGTCCTATGACATATATGAGGAGAGGCCTGATGAGAGCAGGGGCTGATGTCACACTTTGTCACTGATGTCACACTTTGTCAATCACTCCAAAGGAGACTCACATCCACCTCCAGACCCTTTAAATGCTCAGTACCATTGGAGATGCTCTCCTGGCCTCCAGCTGCCACCCAGGACGGTCTCCCATGGGTGCTGCACATTCCCTGTGCACATCTGGGATATCTTAAAAAAATCCCAGCTGGCACTAGACACCTCTGTGTGTGCAAACAAATGGAGCTTTAAGCCCCATCCTGACTACAGTGGGAATTCAAACACAGTGGGAATTCAAACACCTTGCCTAGATGAAGACAGTGGTGCTGAATTCTCTCCCACACCTCCCTAGGTATTCCCACAGTCCTGGGCACTGCAGCAGTTAAACACTTCAGCATTTTTCCACATGAAATGCCTCAAAAATGCTGCCATTCCCGTGGAATACAGGCAAACTTGGGCCTGTTTAGCCAAAGTTCTCCATCTTTGAGAGAATCATTTAGATTCTGGGATAGTCTGACTCGTGAAAACTTGGTGCTCTGAATCCCACACCAGGCTCCTCATCTGCCCCAGCAGCCAGATTCCAAACCACACGTTCCTTTACTCTCCTTCCAGCCCAGTACCTGGTGCTGGGCCACACTGGGGTGTGTCACTCACCAGTTGCTCTTCCAGGTGTGCCTCACGTGGGGGTCGTGGATGTTGTGTTTGTCAGCCTGCTCATCCAGGAAATCAAACATGTACTTGATAGCCAGGGGGAGGGCGCTGCCACGGTGGGCAGTGCTGAAGATGGTCTCAAAGAGGTCATCTACAAACTTCTGGAGGGTGCCCTGTCGGGAGGAGAAAGGGAAGAGGAACGTGAGACAAAAAGTGGGAAGAGGAGGCTGAATTTTGGTACCTCCCTGGACACAGAGTATGTCTGTGGATCAGGGCCCTGAGGGTGCGATTGGAAAATGGGAGCCATGAAAAATCAGTTAAATGTCACCTGATTTGGGAATTTCAATACAGGTGTCACAATAACCACTACAGCTGGTTGTCAGCCAGGTCCAGATGCTCCCTGTCCTCCCTGCTCTGAGCATTCCCTGTCTGGAAGGTGGCTGAGCTGAGGTGGGACACTTTCCTCCATCTCAGGTACATGGTGATGGAGAGGCCCCACTTTGTTTCCAGTGAGATTCCTCTCCTCTGCATCCCATCCCCAACTGCTTTAGTGCACTCATGAGACAAAACCCAGCTATTTTCTAGGCTGGCTTTTCACCCAGGGCCATTTTTTAAGCTGGGAATAGAAGTCAGATGGCTGTAGAGCACAGCAGAAGGTGTCATTGAGACAAATAGGACAAGAGTACCTAGAGAGAGACAGTTGGTTTACCTGTGTGACTGGTTTAATAAATAAGGCAAAATTCTTCTTAATTCCCAAGAGGCCTCCTCATTTTTTACTATCCACTGGCATGGGACTAAGGTAAATCCTAAAAGCAATGCATGGATCTGCCATGCACTACTCTGCAGAGCTCAGGAATGTCCACTGCTCCTCTACGAGGAGAATCCCAGATCCTGGGCTTGGAAAACTACCCTGATGAGAATAATTGACCTTTAGCAAGAAGGAGAGGAGCTGGAATATCAGAGGGTTGGACAGAAGGGTACCAGAGGAGCTTTAGGCTGGACTTTGGGGAGAACCAGGCAAGGCATATTTTCTCTGCCACCAGAGCTTCATAGGCATTTCTATGTGAACAAACCACACAGCTGTGAAAATAACCAAAAAATAATCGAATTTCCAACAAGCAGTTCCTGATGTGCAAAATCTCCTCTTCTGAAAAGTAAAATTCTTCTCTTTCTTCTCTGCAGACCCAGGAAAGGAATTTCTCCTTTCTGGAAACAAAGCACCAGGTTCCACCAGAGTGGCTCGAGTTTACATAGAGGTACAAACACTTAATTAGAAAGCTGATGTCTCTGGCTGATTCACCACTTGATTTATTCTTTGGGAAACCAACAGAGGCACCTTGTGTGAACTCCTACAGGGTGAGTAAAGCCCTACAGCACATGTGTGACTCAGAAAGGGCCCCTGAGGGGAAATCTTGTTGCTCTGACATGGAGGAGCTGCCCTCAGGTTCAGTTGCTGCAGGGAATTAAGTTCTCTACGAGCTCACCCACACAAACACAAAGAAAACCTCTGAGGCTTTTAGGCAGGAGGATCCAGGTCTCAGAGGTCAGGGATTTACCAGAATAAAAATCACTGTCAGTTTAACTAAGTATTCCTGGGGATTGTATTACCAGCAATTGCTCTCTCTCCTATTTCCCTCCCTCAAATGGTCATGATGAGAAAATAAAATTGTTTAACCCAAGAGGGGAAACAATAAACCCCCAACCCTCCTACTTTGTTTCTGTGCAAGTCTTGCAGCTGCTTTCCTGCCATTTCCACAGAAAAACCAAACCAACCCACAACCCAAGTGTTGAATCTGTGACCCAGAACACAAAGCACAAGCAGTTCAGTGGTGGCATAGGGGACATATCCCCAGACAGTGGAAATCAGCACTGCTCCAATACTTGCTGGTTTGTACCAGCTGGGGCCAGAGCCCTGGAGAGCATCATTTTCTTTTAGTCCTGTGATCCATAAAAGCATCTTGATGCCAGGGAATGGGGCAGGTACCAGGGGCTAAAGACAAAGCCACTTTATCTCCAAATCCCTCTATAACACAGCCAGCCTGAGTGAGGCTGCAGGGAGAGTGAGACATCAGAGGCAAAATGAGTTGAGGAATAAATGTGCAGATAAAACTGTAAGGTAGGACTTAAATTAAGTGATGGGGGTCTGAACTCAGATGGCATTTGCACGAACACATGAAATTGTGTTTGTGCCTATTCACACCCTGACTGAAAATAATAAATAGTCAGAGCTCTGGATATGTCTGGAGATTCCATTCAGGATGTCCCTGCTCTGCTTCCACCTGACTTAACCTGTACTTTCTCTTTGGAGCCCCTGAGCTTTCTATGTCTCAGATCAGGGGGATCTGCTCTCCTTGGAGCTGGCCATCCATTGACATCACAGTCAACTTAAACCCCTGCCAAAACATCAGCACTAAAGTCTTTATTGTCCCAGGGGGAAGGTGGAGAAGATGGATTTGTACAACAAAACTCAGAGGTTTCTGGCACGGGAGCCCATTTCAGGCTGTGAGGCCTGACACATCCTTGGAACCTGAGCTGGGCACATTTACTCCCTGGCTCTTCATTTGCTCAGTTTTGGGCAAAACTACAAACCAGTACAATCCACATCCCCAGCAGCTCCCCCTGTGCTGACTCTCCACCAGTCTCATGGCCCTGAATTCTTTACTCCTCGTTCCTTTTCCAGTGTTCCTTTTTTCACTCTGCTTTCCAAGTTCCAGCTCCTCCCCTATGTGCTTGGAGCAGCAATTTCCTTCTGTTCTTTATCCTCCTTTGGCACCCTTTGAGTGGTCTCTCGTTCCTTGGTGGCAAGAAACCCCATCACGGCCTCAAACCAAGCATTTCCCACCCTCCTCCCCGCCCCCGCCACGTACCTTGGTGGCAAGAAGTCTGGTCAGGTAGATCTCAGAAACCATCTTGCTGCCCCTGTCACCCTCTTTTTGGTCACCGTGCTCGTGGTTCTTCACCAAGTGCCACATCTTGACCCCGCTCTCCAGGTCGGGGGTGATCATGGGGGTTCGGGACCGGAGGCTGTCGGGGCTCCCCGTGTAGCGGATCATGTTTTCTGTGGAGAGAGATGAGGGCTCTCAGCCCTAGGACCTCTCCCATTGGGATTTTCAGGAAATATCCCGATGATATGATACCTACTAGGTGCTTTTCAAAGCATTATCTGAGTGAGTTTGCTCGGGAAAGGCAAGGGGTGTCAGCCAAGCCAGGTGTGATGTCAATATGCTACTAAATTAAATGAGGTTCAAACACTGATTTCCAGTTGTCCACACTTTTGCCTCTTATCTTGTTCCCTGGCAAAACCTTTGGCCTGGGACAACTGGCACTGTCAGTGTCAGACACTGCCCAGGACAAAACCAGTTACTCCTGGTAACCAGTATGGCTGAGTAACTGGTTTTACCCCTGTGGATGTTTAGCCATACCCTGCCATGCTGTTTGGCACAGTGTCACCTCTTGTCTAGCTCCTCATCCCTCACTCCTTTGGCAACAAATTCCTGCCCACTCATCCACTTCACTCCCCGCTCCAGAACTGTATTTTTGGCAGAAATTAACCAGAACCCCAGGTGGGCCCACACAAATTTCCTCTCCAAGAAGGCTTTTAGCCTCCAAATTTTACCTCCCTTTGCCTCTGAGTCATGGCACAAGGCATTCCCCTCTCCCTGACCTTCCAGCAATGCTGCAGATCCAGGCTTTTCCAACCATAATTAACAGAAGTGTTGCACCTTTCTGTAGCAAGATCTGAATCAGCCTCATTAATGCATTACCAATCTCTACATATTAATTATCAGATGGAATATCCTTTTTCTCTCTGGATGCTGTTTTCTTAATTGCAATTAACAATCACTTCTGACCCACCACATCTTCTCCTCCCCCTGCCTCCTTCCCCACTCCCTCCTCCTGAAAAATCAAATGGCAAAAGAATTAAAGAAATCCAACAGAAATTAACCCCCCTCAAGTCTTCCTTTTCAAAGGTCACTGTGTCTTTCAGTAATTGCAACAACATGGCAAAGAGGATGAATATTAATAAGGCCTGGTGGATCGTTTATGTCCTTGGAGAAAGTGGAAGGGGGTTCCTCTGGACATTGAGGAACTCTGCCTTCCAAGATAAAGGGAGTGAAAAAGGACTGGAGATGCTTTCATACATTAAAAATAATAATAAATTGATATAACAGCAGCATGCAGGTTGGAGGGGGGGTTTGCAGTGCTCTGGTTGCACATCAGAGAGGTTCTGATTTGCTGTCCAGCATCACCTTAGCGAGACACATCCTGGGCTGCTGTTCTGTCTCAGGGGAGAAAGGGGTGTGAGGGTGTGAGGGAGACTCAGGAGGTCCCTGTTTGGCTCTACAGAGGAGTTTCCACCTGGTCTCTCTTTCACAGCTCTCTCATTCTCAGTCGTCTCACGGGTCAAGTGGGAACAACAATCCACTGCCTTGGGATATATTGATACAAGACTCTACGAGTGACACCCAGTGATTTAAGATGTGGGCAGCTAATTAAAAAGGCTCCTCCTTTCATTAATGAGGGAGGAGAACTTCCCAAGAGCAATCCAACCGCTTGGCTCAACAACTTGAACCAGATGCCAAAGTTTTAGATGGCTGAATCCTCTCTTCCTGCCATTCCTCAAGCAATCTCATCAAGGAATCATCTGCCCATCACTCTCCCTGCTGGTGCTCCATGTTTGGGATCCACAATGTTTGGGATCTCTTCCCCAGAGCTCTCCCAGTCCATAGGAGCACACAAATCCTTACCATACTTGCTGGCTGATGTCCTGGAGACTGTGGAGTTGTTGACTGCATTGTAGGCAGTGACTTGCTTGGAGACTAAAGCTACCACAGATCCATCTGGCACCTGTAGAGGAAAAGGGACATTTTAAAGCTTCTGGAAACTGGCTGAGGGCCATGCCAAAGGCAGCAGAAACTGAGATGCAAACCAGTGTCAGGGTAGGCAGGACAAGTAGTTTTGGCTCCAAGCTTCCAATGCTTTCCTCAGTGAGTTGTCTTTTTAATGAAAAGGGACAAAATCTGCTGTTACACAATTAGAATCCTGCACTTGGGCAGTGGGACAATTGATGACACATTCTGCTCCATTCAGGCCCTGATTCAAAGCCCAGTGATGACAATGTGAGTCAGAGAAAATAATTTAGGTTGGAAAAGGCTTTTAAGATCACTGAATCCAACCATTAACCCAGCAGTACCACGTTCACCACTCAACCATGTCCCCAAGGGCCACATCCAGAGGCCTTTCAAACACTTCCAGGGATGGTTTTTGCATTAACCTCAGTAAATCTGACAACAGGTTCTTGTCAAGGAAGCTCTTGTGCAGAAAAGGGGTGTGAGAAGAATAAAATCATCTGAGCAAATTCAAACAAGCTCTGGCTGTCCCACATGCACGATAAACCTGAAGGGAAATGTTCTGTTCCTTCCACCTTGATTGCAGGTGGTCTCTGGGTGCCAAGTGAAGAAATGGATGCCTGGATTTTCCACTTTCAACCTCTCCATGCACTGTCTCCCCCTTCCATGTGACAAATCCACTGCTGGACTGAAGTGACCACCACAACTTTTCCCTTTGCTGTGTCAGGGGGGGCTCAGACAGGGAAAAGCAGCAGGTTTGGAGTGGCTGGGCTCCAGGGTGCCATTGGATTGTGTTACAATAGACCACAGAGCTTTCTGAAACGAGCCAGACCTCCCCTTTCTCCAGCAAGACATGTGGGTCCCATATCAGAAATGCTAAAAGAGCCATATCAGGACCATCTGTGATAAATAAGACATCACAAAAACGAGACGGGTGAAAAAAGCTCCCGCTAACAACGTCTAACTCTCGGCTGTGTAATAATAATAATTAGCACTTGCATGGAGTTTTTCATCTTCAAAGCACTGCAGAGGCTAATTAAATAGCCCCTCAGCTATCACTGAAGGCAATTATTGGCTCTTTGTAGTTTTAGCCCCACACTGAAGATGGGGAAACTGAGGCAAAAAAAGGAATATCAGCATCTGTCTCAGTACGATCCATGTGAGCCCTCAGGACAGCCAGGAAATCATGTACCCTGGCAGCTGAGGGCCTGTTCTGCCACAGCTCATCCTATAGCTGGGAGCTCATTGCCTGCAGCAAAAAAAACCAAAAAAAAGTGGAAAAAGCACATGAAGGAAAAAAAATTATGCCTGGTTTGTTGTTGAAATAAAACAGAAAACGCCCCTGTTCTCTCTGAGGAAAAAAAAAAAAAAAGTAAGCAATGTTTCAGTCAATCTGAAGGGAAAAAAGTTTTGTTTCCTTTTCAAATTACTGCTTGCTGCCTCCTCAGGTCAGCTCTTAAACGAAAAGAGAGAATAATCTTGTTATGAAACATAGATTGCTGAAGTGTGATTGAGGAAAGGACAAAATTGTCAGCGCTGGATTAAACTTAATGAGGTGCTTTTCTTCTTGTTTGGTTTTTTTCCAAGGGAGAAGCTCTGGACCGAAACTTCATTTTTTATTAAATTACCACTCATGTAAGATATTTTCAGACTTCTTTAGCTCTCTACTATGGATTTCAAGGTCATGCAGAGATGAAGGGAAGACCTGTCCCAAACCAGGTCACAAGGACCAGGACAGGGGTTCAAAACAAGTGTTCCTGGGTCAGTGATAACCCCACTGCACCCTGTTCTCCAGTGATGCTGTTTCCCACCTTCTTCTTCCAGACACTCAGACTCCCTCTTTCCATTTTTCTCTCTTCCATCCTTCTGAACTCTGCTGGGATTAGAAGGCCATTGATGCATGGGGAAAAGGAGGATGGAAGGCCTTGGGAAGGCCTTTCTTTTTCTTTTCTTTTTTTGTCTGCATGAGAAATGTTAACTCGTGTTGTCTTCATGACCATATTTCTTCTTCACACCCTTCACTCACCAGGGTGCCCCTCCTTTGAGAGAAAAAGGTTTTTTCCTACCCTTGGCTGTATCTTCTCTGGGTAATTCTGACAAGGACAGTGGAACACAGTGGATAAACTCAACGTGGAGAGTTTGTCCAGTTTATTGCCCACTCAACCATTCTTTACATCTGCATCTTGTAGTCATAAAATCACAGAATCATCAAGGTTAGAAAAGACCTTTAAGACCATCAAGTCCAACTGTTAACATGTCCCCAGGTGCCACATCTTTTTTTGAACACTTCCAGGGATGCTGATTCTGCCTCTTCCCTGAGCAAAAAGAATATTTTGCCCTTCTCCTTTCTATTTTATGAGCTGATCTGATTCCCACCCATCCTCTCACACAGTTACCTGGTAGTGTGCCAGGGTGTTGAGCCTCTTCCAGTCATTCTCTATCTTGGTTGTGATGTCTTCATCCTGCAGGATCATCCTTGCCCCACTTGCTTGTCTCCACTCTGTGGGGAGAACAGGGATATTGAGTTCTGACATAGGGGCAGAGCCCTGGCAATCCCTGTGCCCACAACCTGCTTTACACTCTGATTACTCACAGTGCTTTACTCTTAATTTATTTATATTTCTTATATCTGTTCCTGCCCCAACGTGGCTGTTTCCGAGACCAACCTGCCCTTGCTTGTGTTTGTTCCATGGGACAGGAGCAAATGTCACTTGTGTCAGGGATAGAAACCCATCCTTGGCTCTCTTTCCTGTATCAGCCCAGACACAGCCTTTATAAAATATCTGAGGTATTTGTCCCTGCCATGAC
Source organism: Chiroxiphia lanceolata (assembly GCF_009829145.1). NCBI lineage: Eukaryota > Metazoa > Chordata > Aves > Passeriformes > Pipridae > Chiroxiphia > Chiroxiphia lanceolata. Next base: position 2,857,437 of record NC_045641.1, on the reverse strand, counting down.
CCAGTCACAGAGGGGGCTCCCCTGGGCACAGCACCAAAGCCTGTTCTGGGCTCAGTTTATCTCCACTAGTGCTCACACGACACTTCCTGCATCTCAAACCCAGCAGGGATGGAGAGCAGGAAGCCCTTGGCTTCAGGCATAGCAGAAACACAACAGGGAGAAGAGTGAAGAACAGATCCAACCCCTGCTCTGTGGAGGATTTAATCCCCACCAGCCTCTCACGAAATGATGAATCCCCTCTTTCTGCAGCACTGGAGCAGCCTGACACTTCCCAGGGTACCACTTTTTGCTCAAATCTCAAAGGATGCTCCATAGAATCATAGAGTGATTAAGGTTGGGAAAGACTTCCAAGATCATGGGGTCATGTGGAGGATTGTCACAGCTTTCCCCACAGAGCACTCACAGACTTGCCTAAAGCCAGAAAAACATAAACGTGGCCAAAAGGAGAGAAATGTTCTGTCACCTGGTGACACCAGGGAAAGCTGTGGCTTAATCACAACCTGGACCATTCAAAGCTCTTTTTCTGGCTGTAATGTTTTCAGTCACAGTGACCTAACCAGAGCCAAAGCAAAAACATTTGCAGGAGTTAATTAAAATGAACTCTTGGATACGGAAGCATCACCTGCCACCCTTGCTTGTTTTTTCCTAATACAAAAATGCAGGGACCATTGCAAATTTCTTTTGGTTTCAGCAGTTTTCTTATCACATAATTAAAATGCACTGGGAAAGCTGCACTTGCCTTTATTATTCATTTAAATTAGCAGGAAGAGGTCAGCAACTGTGTTTATTGCTGGGAGTTACTTTGGCTGGGGACACTCAGAGAGTAAGCAAAGGTTGTGTTGGCTGAGCACTGATCCTGAACTGCCCTTCATCTGCTCCAGCTCCTCAGATCCTCACCTACATTATCCTTGTGATGTCTGAGGGTGATGCTCCCTGCTCATTCCCACCTGGGCAGGATTCCTGGAAGCTAACTGGTCCCAGATATTGCTTGGAAGAGCACAAAAGTGCTGAAGTTTAGGCCGGGCTGGGAAATGGTGCTTTTACAAAGTGCCCCACAGGGCACCAAAGCCAATTCTGCTGTCACAGAGTGTCTTTTCTGTGCCTTTCCTGTGCTCCCTTGGGTTTGGTGTCTCTTTGACCTCTCTCCTTCATGGCTCTGCACGGCCCTATGGTCCTCCTCTCTCCTGACTCATCTTTGGGGAGAGACACACACACTCACACTGTGTTTTGGGAGGGATACACTGGTTCCTGGTGTGGGGCTCTGATAGGAGGGGTGGGCACAGCTTTCCTCACTCTGTGTTATATTTGTATTCCTGGACTGGACAAAGTCCTCAGAGCAGATTTCCCTCTGCTCCAGGGGAGCTGAGGACATCCTGAGATGTCCCCTCAAGCTTCTTGTGCTCCTGCAGAGACACGGGGGATTCCCAAGCCCTTTCCCTTGGCCTTCCTGCAGAGAAGGAAGATCTCACAGGATTATATGAGGAAGAGGAAGGGACAGAGTAAGAGCACAAGAGAAGGAGGAAAACACCCTGCAGGGCATGTTCAGAGCACTGGCTTCAATTTTGCCCTGGCCAAATACAAATCACTTCATCAGGCATCTGAGCAATGACAGGGAAAGGACCCCCAGCTCTTCCCAGTCCCACTTCACGCTCTTCTTCTCAGTGAGGGTCAGCTCAGGTAGTCACACAACCATCTGCAAGGAAATGCAAAGGGAATGGGAAGGGAAAAGGTGACCCTGCCATCCATCTCCACAGCACTAAGTGAGCACTGTGAGCTCTGTCCTCGCTGGCAGCCCCTGTCCCCTCTCTCATCAGATCTGAGCAGAGCCAGCACAAAGGAGAGACACACTCCAATCCAATTTGTTACACTTCCACCTTCCAGAGAGAGGGAGGCAGAGGGGGAGGGAGGTAAAAATCCCATTATCTTTATCAAGCCTTCCAATCAGGAGCAGCAGTAAATGCAAACTCAGGAGACAGCTGCTGTGAAGCCTTTATATTTCATTCAGCAGATAGTGTATCTTTTTATTGCACGCAGGAATTACTTCTTCTTTTTCTTTTTTTTTCGTTTTCTTTTCTTTTTTTTTTTTTTTTTAAGAAAGAACCTTTCTCTTCAACTTGGCTGGGAAAAAAAGAGGAAATTCCAGAGGTCTTTGACAAAGAGGTGCTTCTTGGAGCTGCAGCAATGCCTGGCCAGGGAACGACTCTATAGGGAAGTGGGAGATGGGGAGATATCATCCAGCACCTCAAATCCTATAGAAAATGTTCCACCTCCCCCATGCCTTCTCTCTGACTTGGGTCACCCTGAAAATGCCCATCGAATAAGGGAGAAAAGTGCAGCAGAGGGAACATTTTTCAGAAGCAATTGAAATTCCCAGGTGGATGGAAGACCTGCCAGCTCACTCCAAGTGCCTTCATTAGACTCCTCATCCTCAGTTCCACCATCCTGTGCACAGCAATGGGGTGTGGAACAAATGAATGTGGCTCACCCAGATTTGATGCCTGTTTCATGATCACTCATCTCCTGAATATTTAGCCTGAAGAGCTGGGGGGCTGCTTTTAGTCTTATTTTCCAGGTGAGAGGCAGTTTGGCACAGGAAACAGGAGGATAAACCCCCTGTCTGTGTGTGCAGGCACCAATACAGCAGGTGGGTTAGAAAGAAAAAGGGGTAAATGGCTGTGTGATGAGCTCTGGAAAGAGAGGAGAAACTCAGCTCTGGTTTTGGGATAGAGAAAGAATCATCATTGTTGGGAATAAGAGTTCATTTCAGAACACAGAGACGAAAGATGCCTGGGAATAATTTCATCCTGTATGGAACGAGTCACAGAATCACAGAATGGTTTGGGTTGGAAGGGACCTGAAAGATCATCCAGTTCTAACCCCTGCCATGGGCAGGGACAACTTCCACTAGCCCAGGTTGCTCCAAGCCCCGTCCAACCTGGCCTTGGACACTTCCAGGGATCCAGGGGCAGCCACAGCTTCTCTGGGCAACCTGTGCCAGGGCCTCCCTACCCTCTGAGTAAAGAATTTCCTTCTAACATCTAATCTAAACCTGCTTCTTAGTTTAAAACCATTTCCTCTTATCCTATCACTCCAATCCCTTGCCCAAAGTCCCTCTCCAGCTCTCTTGGAGCCCCTTTAGGCACTGGAAGGGGCTCTAAGCTCTCCCTGAAGTCTTCTCCAGGTTGAACTGCCCCAACTCTCTCAGCTTGTCTTCAGGGGATATGTACAAGCTGCCAGCTTTACTCAAAATGTACCAGAGTTAGACCCAGTTTAAACATTTCCAGTTTAAATGAACTCCACATCCTAATCCTGCAGGGCTGGTGAGGCAGCAAGAACTTGTCTGATAAGGTCCACAATGAACCTGAAACAGCATCACCGAGTGCAAGGCAGCCAACCTGGCAGCTCCCACCACCTCAGCAGCCCCTTTCAAAAAGCATCCAAAACACAGGGAAGAGCGAATGCCTCAGCATGAAGCCAAATTCCTGTTTTGTGATCCTCACACCTGAACTTGCTCCCAAAGACGGGGTGTTTCATTTGCGGCGAGGGCTTCAAAAATGATAATAACGAAAATCGCCACCGCAGAAAGAAGTCTTTTTGCTCAGAGGGCTGCAATTTGGGGGACTGGGACTGAAAATGTAACCTCAGGGTGTCCGAAATAAGTGCTTTCAGCTGACAACCCCCTCCAGGAGTTGCTGGGTAACAGCCAAACATTATGACATTTGCGACACACAGGCGAGTCCCTGTGCCTGCAGCTCCCCTGCACTTAACGACTCACAACAACTCATTAGCTTGTTTGCTTTCTTCCACCTGGGCAATCCGGCCTAAGCAGGGACAGAAAGCCCTGGAAATTGTAATGGTAATAGAAAACGCTGTTTAAAAGCCATCGATTTCAAGGCCAGATCACAGTCATCTACTCCGACCTCCTGTGAGCACGGGCTGGTCCAGCCCCTCTGCAATCCTGAGGATTCAGCCTGGGGTAGGTTGATCTGGAGAGCTCTGTGATGATTCCTAAGGGCCAGCAGTGCTTTCTGCTCTCCCATTTGCTTCCTTCAACCTCGCTGAGGGATGCCAACAAACATCTTTTCCTGGGAAAAAGCTGGGATGGAGCTGTGGGTGGATGTGAGTGTCCTGCCCACGGCAGCCCTGCTCCTCCCACCTTGGGAGCTGATATGGTGAAGGAGCAACTACACTGCTGCTGGCAAGACTCTCCTACTAAATAAGGGGGTTTTTGTGTGTGTTTTATTTTGTTTTTCTTTTCCCCTACTGCCCAAAGAGCTGCTGATTAGCCCATCTCTTGTCACTGTGGGCAAGCCTGTCCTCTGAGGAGTGCACATGCTCATATCTCCTCTCTGGAACTTTCTGGTCCTCAGAATCACTCAGATCATAGAATCACAGAATGGTTTGGGTTGGAAGGGACATTCAAGACCACCTCATTCCAACCTCCTGTCATGGGCAAGCACACCTTCCACTAGACCAGGTGCTCCAAGCCCTGTCCAGCCTGGCCTTGAACAGGTCAATATTTCTTAAACCAGCAACAATTCTGGCTGTAAAATTGTCAGGGACCCTGCACACACACACACACACACACACACACACACACACAGACACACACACACACACACTCTTCTGTATCTGATGGTTGTCACAGCTCCAGTGGAATCTATGGAGCCAAATTTATCCCAGGCATTTGCAGCAGGCAGGTAGAATTCCTGCATCCCATTGTGGATGCATTGTTCATCCCCACAGCAGAACAAACTGCTTCCCCCTCACACCCAGTGTGAGATCTGAAGGCAGTGGGCTCTGTGGGTGCCATCCAGCATCAGACAGGTCGAGAGATCCAACTGCAAACCCCACTCCTCTGCTCTGCTGTGCCCCTGGCACCGTGCCCTCCCTGCCCTTCTGCTCACCCCAGCACTCACCATCCCCCTGCTGACTCCCAGAATCACTGTGGGTCCTTTCCTGATGATGTATATGATCTGTTCTTTACTGCTGCTGTTTTTGGCAGCTTGTCTCGTTATTCTAACTGCTTTTCATGAGCAATTTCTGTCAGGAATCCCTCCCTGCCCTGCATATACACACACACAGACACTTAACTTTAATCCCTGACCTCTCATTCCTGTCTCCATTTATTGCTGTGAATTGTTTCTTGGCCTTGGTCCATTCCTTCTCCTTTTGGTTCCTCTACAACTTTGCTGGGTTTTATAGACTCCATCATTTTCCACTCCTGTCTCTTTCAGTGAAGGTCACTGAGGGAAAATTCTGGCAGATGCACCCACAGTGCAGTCCCCAGCCCCACACCAGACACCCCAGCAATGCCCCAAGCAGATTTTCCTACATTTTTTTCATAGTACCCTCCAGGTGTGGCATCACATCTGCCTGTGGACCCCAAACTCAGACATCTCACTCTTCCCAGTATCCTTGCTCCAGGTACTATTTTTCCAGGGGTCTTTGGTAAGAGAACAAGAACAGTCCCACTCACGTTTTTTCCACACCCTTGTCTGGGGTGAATTCTGTGGGCAGGAAAGTAGGAATGGCTGCTGGTCTTTTGAAGTCCTCAAGGCCAAAGATTCCATAAGACCAACACAGTGTGTCCTCTGCCCTCTCCCTGCTGCTCTGAGGGTACACACAGCCTGGAGAGGGGACACCTGCCCCAGAAAAGGGTCTGGATGGGGATTGGCTGCCTCCCCTCCCCAGTTCCCCCCTGCCTGGGGTCAGTCACCTACCCAAATCCATGTCAGCGGCCTTGGGGCGGTGGGAGCAGGGCACATTCTTGAAGATGGCATCCAGGATCTTCTCCTTGACCTGCGTGATGGTGTCACAGTTCAGGATCTTCACCGGGATCTCGGGGCTGTTCACGTTGTCGGGGTTCACGCAGCTCAGGACCTGAGAGAGAGGCAGTGAGACCCACCACACATGGCACAGCAGCACGGGCACCCTCTGGCTGCCCCTCTGGCTGCTCTCTGCGTCCCACAAGCCATCTAGGGTGCAACAGTGGGGAAAAATGGGCCTTGAGAGTATTCCCTCCTTCAAGAGGGCGCAAGGATCTGGTTTCACATGGGGGGGATTCCCTGCATCCACAGCTGTGCCCAGGGAATTAAAGGAAACTCAGTGTTTGGCTCTAAGTACGTGCTGTGGGCTCCCAGATGTTACAGCCTCTAAGTTGACTTAGGGCTGATATGGAGTTTTTTCTGAACTGGTGTCTCATATCCCTGTGAGCTGGAACTGCTGCACCTGTGGGAATAGCCCTTTGGATTTGAGACTCATTTCCTTGGCATCTTCATTATACTTAATCACAGAATCACAGAATGCTTTGGGTTGGAAGGGGCCTTAAAGATCATCTAATTCCAATTCCCCTGCCCCAAATTCCACTAGGCCAGGTTGCTCCAAGCCCTGTTCCAATCTGACCCTGAACAATTCCAGGGATGGGGCAGCCACAGCTTCTCTGGGTAACTTGTTCCAGTGCCTCAATACCCTCACAGGGAAGAATTTGTTTCTTAATAACATAGAGGCCATGAATACCAGCTCATGGGTTCTGGTGCTTTCTGTACAAATGGTCATTGGCACAAACTTTTCATAGAATCCATTAAAAATGTACTCAGTTCTGACCCTGGCTGGAGCCCAGCTGATACCCACAGGGCTCTCCAGAGCTTTCCTTGGCCTCTGACCCATTCCATGCTCCCTGGATAGCTGGCAAGGTGCCCTAATTCAGCAGTGGTCTCCTTGCAGTGTCACCTGACTTTGATAATTTGGGTGAAAATGCTCTTTAATCTCTAAACCTTAAATCTGCCCAGCCATGGTACTGACCAGGTCCCTCTCAGAAGAACGTGATTCATTTTGAAATGCAGGGCTTCTTTAAAAATGAAACACAAGCCAACATCAACAACCTCTGCTTTCACATTTAGCAGAAGAAAACTGACCCAACTGGAGAGGCCTCTCGTCCCTCTGAAGGAAAATTTAATTTTCTCCAAAGGCTCTGTCCAAGAGTAAATTTAAAGCACATGGGGTGGTGAGGGGGGAAAACCTTAAACACATGCACAGTGTTTAACAGCAACCTGCTGCTCACCCTTGGCCATGACTGCACTGACCATTCTGCTCTCTTTTGGCTACAGAAGTGTGAAGTCTATAAAGTTTTATAAACTTAGCACACCTCTGCACTTGAAAGGAGTGTTCCCTGGTGCTCCGGGCAATATATAGCTATTAAATGTTCCTGGGCCACTTTTACAAGTGCAGACATGTTAGTTTTGGTGCCTGAAACAAATTTTATCTTGACTGTAAATTCCCTTCTGTAGCACACAAGAGGTGCTGGACCCTCCATCACTTCTATCTTCACCTACTAAGATGCAGTGGGAGCTCAAAGTTGCTTAAAACAGGGTGAAATCATATCAGTATAATTACACACTGGCTCCCCAGGCTCCCTTTGGTGATGTTATGCTCAACTAAGAGGGACTTGTGAAGATTTTGCTTACAAAGAGCTCTGTGATCTTGCTGGATGAAAGGGGAGATGTAAATATGAGATATTGATTAGATTATAATGCTATTATTTATGTGTCACTTCCAGAAGTATTGAAGAAGCATCAATTCAGATAATAATAACAGCCCAGATTTACAGTTCTGTGGCATCTTTCATCTCAAAGGATCACAGAATTAGGCATAAAAAGCCCTGTTGAAATGCATCCAGTGTTGAGGTTATTAGCTGGTGTAGCCCTGTGCAGCCCTCCTGGGTTGTGCCCATTCCTTGCCTGCAGGAACCTCTTTCTCTGCAAACTCCTTGGGTGTAATCCAGAAAATAAACACTTGACTGCTGAGAGCCTGTGCTGCTGTTGGGGTTATGGTTGGGCTCCATGACCTTAAAGGTGCTTTCCAACTTATCCTATTTCACACCTGTAGGGGAATGGAAAAGGGATGGCAGGCTGGGACAACTCTTTTGAGAGTGTTATAGGGGTTACATATGGTTCTGGAGACCAAGGTACTCTGCAGGTGTCTCCCAGAGATCTGATCTCAGCTGAGATGAAATGAGCTGATGCCAAGCACAACAAGCCCTGTGATGGGATTAATCCCTGATTCAAACAGCTGGAATTCAGTTTAGTCCCCAATAAAAAGCCCTTTAGTGCTCTTTAAAACAATCTGGGCTGCCCTGCCAGGCCAACATCTGGCCCAGAGGACCCAACACCTCCTGCAGGTGCTGACTGGTGTCCACCACACCAGTACCCACCATCCAGCTGGAAGGTGACAATGAGGATTTGCTCTTTTTAACTTGTTTATCCTTGAATTTCACAGGCTGCCAGGTTTGGAAGGTGTCAGAAAACTCTGCCCAGTGAGCCACAGTCCTTCATGCCTTGACTACCACAGCCCTTGATTTCCTCTGCCAGCTCAGCTGGAATAAGAAGAAAGAGCAGGGAAGGCAATATTTGAAAGAAGTTTGCTCTCAGGGGTTTTAGACATAGGTGGGGAAGGTGATAGTCCCTGTAAACCCCTGAGTTGCAATGGGTTCATTACAATGACCATCAGGATTCTCTTTTCAACTTATGGAGACCAACACCCATCCCAGAGCACAGTGGCTTTGACATACGTGCCCCAGGTTTCACATCAACTCTCCACTGGTGTTTTCCTGCTCTTGTGGAGCAAGAAACTTTTCTCTGTACTGATGAAAACGAAGCTAAGACAAAGAACTAATCCTATTGCTCCTGCAGTGCTACTCAGCTGCATCAACACATTCTTGGATGTCAACTGGGGAAGACCCCCCCCCATTATGGCCTGTGTTGTATTCCCACAGGATTAGTCACCCTGAGGGAAGTTTTGCAGTGCTGATCTCCCAAATGCAGTCACTGCTGCTGCTCCATTACCCATCCCCTGCCTTTGAGCCCTGAGGGGCAGAGCTGGTGAAGTGGAGGAAGGGGAGAGGAGACTTCAGTGTCACTCAAGGATGTGAATGTTGTGGCACTGAGAGGACAAGAGCACTTGGCACTGCTGTTCTGTCACACACTGGGGTCTGTGTCACATGAGGATGTGCCAGTTGTGGGGTCAATATAAAAAGGAATGGGACTGGGAGCACGCTGAGTAGTAATTTCTGAGCCCTGCCCTTCCCCTGTATGACCTTGGGATGTGTCATCTCATTGGATTTGTGTTTACTGACCTTTTTCAACATCCTTGGGGTTTTTTTTTTATCTGCCAGTCCTTCCAATCATGAACTGTCTCTAAGTGTCTTATTTACATGCAAAGCTTAGCTCAGCTAAGCCCTGATGGCCATTACAGATTACTGACATTTAAATAATAAAGGCAGAACTTGTAACTACTCATATGGCTCTGCAGTGTTTCAGTGGCCTGACCTGGGAACTGGATGTCCCTACAGTTTCTGTCCCAGGGACAGAAATCCTTCTGTCCCTTCTAGACTGGGCTGGAAGGTTCAAGGGGGGTTGCAAAAAGAGAGGCTTGGTGGAGAAAAAGAAGAAGGACCACCAAAAAAAACAAGCATAGGAAAGCCTTCTGATGTCATAGAATGGTTTGGGTTGGAAGGCACCTTAAAGACCATCTAGTCCAAACCCATGGGCAGGGACACCTTCCACTATTCCAGGTTGCTCAGAGCCCCATCCAACCTGACCTTGAACACTTCCAGGGATGGAGTGTTAACAACTTCTCTGGACAACCTCTTCCAATATCTTGATGGTGACTTTCTTCCTGCCACCAAACTCCCTCAAAAGCCTTAACCAAAGGCAGCTGAAAGGATCTTTATCCATCTGGAATATGTTCTCAGGAGAGAGGATCCCATTAGGCTGCCATGAGTGGAGCCATGAGGTGTGCAGGGATCACACAGGGCAGGTCTCTGCTCCAGATGTTCTGGGCATCTCCTCCCTGTCACCCTCAAACACTAATTAGCCAACACTCTTGACAGCTTCTAACACATTTCTTTGCTCCCCTGTGTTATTTGTATCAACAGAAATGCAGCTGCTGCAGGAAATGGATGGTTTTTCACCTCCCAGTGAAGGCAGAGCAGTGGCAGAAGCAGTGGGAGTTTTGCATCTGGATTCTCCTTTGGTGAATGGCTAAAAACCCCACGGATTCTGGCAAAGGCAGATGGCAGCCAGCAGGGATGAGATCTGCCTGTGTCTCATAGATGGGATAATGTAACTGGGTTTTCAAGAGCACTGCATTCCAGAGATGATGAGCACTAACACAAGAGGGGGTTCCTCTGGGGTTCACAGATTAAAGAAGGCCCACTGTTTAGCTGCAACCATTTATTCCAGCAAAATCACATCTGTAAGTAGCTTAGTTTCTCCTGGCTGAAAATTCCTTCGTAAATACAAGAATTCTTAGAGACTGCAAAGACCCTCAGACACCAAGGGCTGCTTCCTTGGACACCTGTAGGACCTGGCAGACAGCAACTTGGAGTTACCTGGTTTTGGAGAGAAACCAGACCAAAACAATCTAAATTTAGTACATAAGGTGTGTGTTGTAAATCAATTCATTCCAGGTGCCTGAATGTGCTCCATCTTTTTTTTTTTTTCTCTCCCTGGATAAGTCAATTCCTTTGGATCTGCTCTTCACTCAAACCATGTTTAAAAGCATGATTTAAAATATTAAGTCATAGAATAGAATCATAAAATCATAGAATGGTTTAGGTTGGAAGGACCTTAAAGATCATCTCGTTCCAATCCCCCTACCATGGGCAGGGACACCTTCCACTATCCCAGGTTGCTCCAAGCCTCATCCAACCTGGCCTTGGACACTTCCAGGGATGGGGCAACCACAGCTTCTCTGGGGAACCTGTTCCTGTGTCTCACCACCCTCACAGTAAAGAATTTCTCTCTAATACCTACTCTAAACCTACTTTCTTTCAGCTTGAAGACATTCCCCCTTGTCCTGTTAATCCATGCTCTTGCCAATAGTCTCTCTCCATCTTTTTTCGTGGGCTCCTTTCAGGTACCACAAAGCCACAATTAGGTCACCCCAAAGCTTCTCTTTTCCAGGTCGTGATTAACGAAGGCTAAAGAATAAATCATGGAATCCTTTAGTTTGGAAAAGACCTCTAAGGTCCTCGAGTATGTGCCTTCCAAAAAAAGCCCTGGCCTTGTCTTCCAGGAATAATGGCAATAAACAGCCTCTTTCTGCGTGCCATACTGCTGGAATTGGGATTTACCTCAGTCAAGTGCTCAGGATATGTGAACATCTCAGTGAATTTTAGCCCCATAAACTGCAAACCCACAGTGCTGGTTCAGAGGAGGAGATTGAGGGAATTCCCACATTAAAAACACTAAATCAGTTCTTTGCTTTATTTCATTACTGTATATTTTTAATAAGATGTGTCACACTGCTGAAGGAAGGTAGGGAAAGGACAAAATTAAACAGAAATACAGAGAAACAGAAAGGAAGAACAATCCTGTTCCCATTCTGCTGCTTCTTAATCTCCTTCACCTGAGCTGATCTCTGTAAATCTGCTGAGATTCCTATCGGGATATATTTGTCTGCTCTTGAGATGTAAGAGGGAGAGCTGATTAACATCAAACAGCACAAAGGGAAGGAGGAGAGCTTTGTTCAGGCTGCTGTATAATTACTACTCTTTGCTGGCTGCTTTCTATCAAGCCTAAAAGGATCTGGGGGGATTTCCTTTGGTGAAAGGGATCACTCCGTGTCTGTGTTTTCCCTCCTGCTCCCTCTCTCCATGTGAGAACAGCCTCTGAATTGCTCCACAACAACAGCAAAGAAGGACCATGCTGATGATTTAACAGGAAAGTCACGCTTTTAATACGCAAAATAAAAGTGTGATCTTATTTCAGGATAAAATCCAACCCCCCATCAGACCTGGATTCAATCAAAGCTCAGGACTAGACTGAAGACAAGCAGAATTTCAACATCAGCCCACCTGAGAGGAGGTTTAAGACAGGTCAAGGAGCCAACATCGACTGGGGGTTGGAATCAGATGATCTTTAAGGTCCTTTCCAACCCAAACCATTCTGTGATTCTGTGATTAGGCACAGTTTTCAGAGCTATCTAGAGTGAAGTGAAACGAATGTCTCTCATACGAAACTGCAGTTAAAATAATCTGATCAATTTAGAGCATCTTCTGACGGGCCTAAAATTTGGGGTTGGGTTTGTCTGAGGACAAAGGCACAGGAAAGAGAAAAATTACAAGGATCACTGAAGACTTAGCAAGTGATCTTTATCCCACAGAGACTTAGAAGCTCCGTGGATTTAGCGTATCCAGGAAAGAATGAAGGCCCAAAAAAACACACTAAGAAGAGATATCTAATGCTCTTTAATTGATGCTCTTTAATCAAGTGGGAAAGGGTGTAATCTCAGAGCAGAAGCTAAAGCTGCACATCTGCAATGTATATCTTGCACTATGCAGACAATTCCATTTTGAAGCGAATGACTCAGTGCCAGGGATTAGTTTGCTTCCCCTTGAAATCTTTAAATCAACTTCATTTTTCTTTGACTTGGGCTTTCTCAAGAGGAATGGCTGCACATGTTCTAGAGGAGACCTAAAGTCCCTCCACTGTGTACCTCTGACATATCCCTTGATGCTGAAATCCTCACGGGAGAAAAAGATTTTTAATTTTAATAATCAATCTTCAGCAGGGTTACCCTGCTGGGATACAGGGATAATTGTCCCAGAGGGTCAGCATGCCCATCGTGGTCTTCTGTTCTCTAAATTCCATTTTTCTAGAAGGTTCTGGACAAGCCCACAGGACTCAGAGCACTCACCAGTGTCTTGTAGTCGATCTGCTGTCGGATGAGCTTGTCCTCACTCAGGGAATACCGGGCCTCCCCAGTGATGGAATCAATGGGACCCTTCTCCATCTGCTGCTTGATGGCACAGAAAAGGGAGAAGAGAGGTTCTCCAGCACACTCCTGCAAGGGTGAGAGACAACCATGAGGTGAAACAAGAGGAGGAGAGGTGAGAACCAAACCTACGTGGCATCTCAGTGACTGCCATGGCTTGCCATCCCAAATCTCTTCAGACCAAAACATCAGTGTATTCCATACAGCCCAGGAGCAGAGGTCACCCTCCACTTCCACAGAGTGCAACCAGCCCTGGAAAACCAACCCCACAGTGTCCTGTCACGGGACAAAGGTGTCAGTGCTCCCTGGCAGTGCTGGGACCAGCAGAGCCTTGCAGGTGCTGTTCCAGAGAACCTGGAGGCAGCTCTGAAAGGGAGATGGACTGATGGTGCCTCATTCTGAGGGTCTGGGCAGTGTCCACAGCCTCCCTGAGCACTCTCATGCTGGAGGCAAATAGGGATGCTCAGGCAGGAGCAGCTCCATGGGCCAGGGGAGATGTGCCCTGGGTCTGTGTGGTTGCACTGGTGATGTCAGACGTGTGGAGCCCACACGGGACAGCAACAAGCAGCCCACAGGCAGGGCCAGCAAACACACCTCTGCCTAATTTCCCCTCATCATTCACACTCTGCACTCCTCTCCCCACACTTTTCCCAGCCTCTCCTCCCTTGCTGCCCTCCCTCAGCACGTTCCCTGCCATGAACCCCTCCTCATGCTTTCCTCTCTTGCCTCTTTCCCCCTTCATCCTTCCTCCCCTCCTCACCCTCTCCTCTCGTGTCCCAACTCAGGGAGCGAGGTCATTTTCCCCTGGTGTAAATCCCAGGGAAAACAAGTTAATAATCAGAAGCAAAGTGGCCCCTTTTTCAGTTCCTACACCTGTCTCCCACTTAATTAGCTTATCTGCCAGCAGCATATTGCTTCTGTGTGCCTGTCTCTTGCCCTTATCAGGCCTCTGTTCAGGCTAAGGCAAGAAGACAAGTAGCTGAGTGGGGTGAAAAAAGCCTATTATAAAAGCAGCTCTTTAGAGAGTCACCTCCTTATATCCTTTCCTTTCAGCTCAGAGCAGGGATCTGATACCGAAGTCACTAAAATTACCTTCCAGGGACCTTCAAAACTTTCCCCTGTGTTCATCCTTGAACTGGGGGAGGCTCAGGGGATTGGGGTTTGTTTGTGAAGCCTTGAATTGCCAGGCAGAGGGTGGTTATTGTGTCCAAATGAGGCTGTCAGGTGTGAGGATATTTAGCAACTGCTCTGGGAGTGGGGGAGAGGAACAAGTCCAGCTCCTTCCCAACAGGCTGGCTCTGAGTTTGGTCTCTTGGCAATTGTCATGCCTGGGGCTCAGTGTGGGTCCCCAAGGGGGACCTGCCATCACCCAGCAGGTCTCAAAGGCTGAAAGACCCTTTTTTTTTTTTTTTTTGCTACCCACCACCCCAAAGAGACCTTCCAGGAGGCACAAGAGGGCTCAGAGGGTTCTTTCACTCTTTTGCTGCTGCGTGTCCTTCCAGCTGGGGCTGGATCTCAGTACTGCCTCTGAATTGGGGTGGAAGGGGATCTCCAGCCACCACGCACCAAAAATATGGGTCACCACATGATGGAGAACTCAGGCTGCTGGTAAAAAGAGAGCATTTTCCATACAGGTCTCGATCATGGTCTGAAAACCTCCACATTTCAGCACTGACCCTCAGATCCCACCTCTGTGTGCAAGGAGAAAGACCAACAGGCTGCTTCTCTAACAAAGTGTCCCTCTTTGTTCTTCCTGGATGAGAAAACAGCCCATCTCTCCTATTAGGCAGTGACCTCCTTCCAGAGAAAAAAAAAGAATTTTTCCTTTATATCTGGGAAGTTTTTGCCCCAACTAAACCTCACCAGGAAGAAATGTATTAAAGCAGCTGTTTTTCCAGGCTCCTCTTACCTTGAGGAACTTGTAGAGAAGGAAGGTGAACCAGTTGGTGAGCATTTTCTCAGCCACAGACTCTGTCCTAAAATCAGGGAGGGAGAAAAGGCAAATTGGAAATGATTTAGTTGCGCTGATCATATCAAAGAACTAATCAAAATATTGGCCTGGTCCATCTTACTGCCCAGATCTCTGAGCCCTGTGCTAAGTCTGGCACGACAATTTCAGGCTTCAGCATGATTTGGATTTAGGGAACCTGCAAATTCTTACTTGTTCTTACTTCACACTCTCCTGTGACCAGAACTCCCTGTGTGTCTGTTTTTCAGTTTCTTCAAAAACAACAAAGAGTTGACAACATTTGAGGGAATCTTCTGCGAAGAGCTCAGGGAGGATAAATCCATCAAATATGAGGAGCTCAGAGCTAGGCCATATGTCAAGTAGGCTATATAAATACTCAAGAGAGACAGATCTAAATCACTAGGGAGCAGTTATCCAGCACTGCCTATCTCCCTGGCATTTGAGAGTGATTATACTCCTCAGTGTGGCAATGTGGAGCATTCACAGAGCTCATACTTTTGCCCTTGAACACTCTGTCCTCCACGAAACAGAGATCCATCTCGAGGCTTCAGGATGAACTTTTCCTACAGAAAGACCAACTCAGACCTGTAAGTGTGGTGTGGACACCAGGGGCACAGGATAAACCTGTGTTGGCTCCACTACACGCACTGGTGCTGCTCAAGAAGAAAGCACAACTCCCTGTCTGGCTGAATTAAAGTGGATCCTCCTTGTCCTGGCTCTCACCAAAGCCACACGGGGGTTCTTGCTTGGTTTTGTTGTTCCCTGCCCTGAAAATCTCTTTGGAGCTGTAGATACCATGTGGGATGAACACTGGACTCAGGTGAGGGGGGAAAATCACTTCTGCCAGCTCCTTCTTTCTGTCAAATATCTCCAAAACAGCCACTGCAGAAAGGTGTTGGAAGATTCCCTTCCATCCACAGACTCATGGGGAGGGAAGGGAAGCATCAAGTTGGATCCAGCTGCTCCAAATCATTGTGTGAGGACCTCACACCAACATGTGACCCAAGGCACTGAGATATTCATGTGTTCTGTGCTGGTGCTGCTCGGGGCAGGACCTCCATCTCGGAGCACAAGGCACATCTCTGGTTTCTCCTCATGTTTTCAGACCTTGGAACAGTGTCTGTGCCTTCTCTGTTCCCTGGCTCTCCTTCCAAAGGCCACAATTAATGTCTGACAGAGGACTAGAGTTAGAAAAGAGCTGGAAGAAGGAGAGAGAGGAAAGATGGGATGCTCAGGACAAGACAGGGAAGATAAAGAGAGGGAGAAAGGGGAAGAAAAAGGAGAACATGAAGGTAGGAGACAGCTGGAAGGAGGCAGTGCCACCCAGCATCAGAGAAAATGCACAGAAAGGAAGTCTGGGGACAGCTGCAGGGTGGTCACCAGCCAGGCTGGAGGGCTTGAATCACATCAGGGAATCAACTGACACCAAAGCAAAGTCCAGCCTGTGCCCCTGGCATTGCTGCCCTGAATGCCAGGAAGTGCCTTCTGCTCCCTTTTCTACTGATTGACCATAGTGGGCCATGTGCCAAAGGAAAAGTCTCCCAGAAGGCACCAGAGATCTCTTCCCTGCCCAAGCCATTCATCATAATCAGCTGAGGGCTCCTCAGAGTTGGCTCTGTGCAGTGGCAAAGGCCATTCCTCTCCAGAAGAGTCCCCCTGATTTTACTCAGGATCAGAAGAATTGGTTCAGACCGTGAAAAGGAGACTGATCCTAAAGGGAGAAGAGGCAGCACTTCCTTAGGCAGGGAAGGCACTTAAATTACAGAGCAGTAGATTTCTAACTCGAGGTTTCCCACAGAACTGTGGAGTTTAGACCTCAGACCAGGCCAAGAAGCACCAATTCAAACTTGTGCCTTGTATAAAACCAGCTCTGTTGTTCTGCTCAGCTCTTCTGCTGCCTTCCCCAAACTCCCAGCACCGATGCTCTGGGAGACACAGGAGATCCCACAGTGCAGCTGAAGACTCTCCATGTGTTCATAGGTAATCAAGGAACAAAAAACAAAGCTGGGAATTCCACACCCCAGGCAGGAGATGGAAGAAGTTGACATACTGCTCACCAGGGATATAACACAGCCTGTTTTATGGGATACACTTAGGGGTCCTACATAGTTGGAGTTTGTAGGCTAAAAGGAAAAATAAGCCTAAATTTAACATCTTAAGCACACAGAGAGTCCAAAATAAGGATTAGGAAACAGGGGCTTTTGCTGCCCTTATGAAGCTTTATGGAGGATCCACATGAAAATCTGGAGACAGTTTAGTTCTGGGACTTTTAATTCCTTAACTGTAACTTAACCCAATTCTGTAATTTAACCCAATTCTGTAACTATCAATCACTGACCACTTTTTGGTTAGGGAGGAGAGGGATCAAGAGCTACATCTTTCCTCCAAAGATGACTACGATTATGTTGGACAGCGGAGCACAGGCTTCCCAACCCAACTCCCTCCAGCCCCAGCCATCCTCACCTCCGGAGCAGCAGCTTGGGGTGGTTCTTGCTCTCCAGGTTTTTGTCTATGAGGTCGGCCAGGAGCTGTTTGAGGACATCAGTGGCATATTCCAGCTTGCTCTGCAGCACTGTCATGATCAGCGAGGCCACGTTGCCGCGGTCCCTCATGGAGAAGCTGCGCTGGGACTCCAGAGTGCGGATGAAGGACAGCAGGAACACCTTGTTGTTGATGAGCTGGGCAAAGAGCTTCAGGCCTTTCTCCACCCTCTCCTGCCTGTAGCCAGGGACCTGCACAAGAAGAAAGGGAGTCTGTGCCTTTATACCTTTCTCAGACCTCCCCAAATGGGTCTCACACCCTTTGCTGCCTCTCTGCCCTCATCCCTCCAGCTCCTCCAATTAAGGGGAGAGAGGAAGAGAGTCCACACATCATCTAATGATTAGGAAGCCTGGCAGAACTCTTACCCACAACCAGATGATTTTTTTTTCCAATCCTGTGTTTCCCTCTCTGAACAGCACTTCGAAAAGATATTGCTGGTGCCTGGATGTGATACTACACCATGTTATATTTTTATTTTAGTCAAACTGAAGTCTTATTCTAGTTTCATCTGAAACTTCTTTCTCATCCCTTCAAGAAACCTGCTAACAGAGGTTTGGGATTCAACTTTAGGAGAGGCAGAAAGAAAGTAAATGGGAAAGAGAGAGTGGGGTCAAGTTTTGAGGAGATGAGGAGATGAAGAGACACAGAGGTTTGTAAGTCTCTAACATATCTCTCAGCTGTGAGAGGTTGCTGAACTAGTTTTTATATAGAAGAATTTAGGACCTCAACACTGGAGCCTGTGCTCAACAGTCATAGAATCCTAGAATCACAGAATCAACTGGGTTGATCATCAAGTCCAACCCTTGCTCCAGCCCTGCTGTGGTTCCCAGCCCATGGCACTGATGCCACATCCAGTCTCACCTTAAACACCTCCAGGGATGGTGATTCCACCCCCTCCTTGGGCAGCCCATTCCAATGGCTGAGCACTCTCCATGGAAAACATTCCTTCCTCATGTCCAACCTGACCGTGCCCTGGCACAGCTTGAGGCCGTGCCCTCTTGTCCTACTGCTGGTTCCCTGGAGCAGAGCCCAACCCCCCCCGGCTCCCCCCTCCTGTCAGGGAGTTGCAGAGAGTGAGGAGGTCTCCCCTGAGCCTCCTCCTCTCCAGGCTGAGCCCCCCCAGCTCCCTCAGCCTCTCCTCCCAGCACTTGTGCTCCAGTCCCTTCCCCAGCCTCGCTGCTCTTCTCTGCCCCTGCTCCAGCCCCTCCAGGGCCTTGCTGAGCTCAGGGCCCAGAGCTGGACACAGCACTCCAGGGGTGGCCTCCCCAGCGCCCAGCCCAGGGGCACAAGCCCTGCCCTGCTCCTGCTGCCACACTCTTCTTGATCCAGCCCAGGATCCATTGGCCTTCTTGCCCCCTTGGGCACATTCTGGCTCATGTTCAGCTCCCTGTCCATCCCAACTCCCAGCTCCCTTCCTGCCTGGCTGCTCTCCAGCCCCTCTGGCCCAGCCTGGAGCTGCAGGGGATTGTTATGGCCAAAGGGCAGGACCCGGCCCTTGGCCTTGTGGAACCTCAGCATGGTGGTCCATGGTGGGCTTCACCCTTCCTGGTCCTTCTGATTCTAGAAAAAAATGGAGCCTAAATACGGAACCCCAAACTCCTTCCTCCCTGTTGCTGAAGCTGTTCCAGCCCTTGAAAAAAAAACCTTCCCTGGAAGCTGGATGGTTTCACCAAAGAGCAACACGTGTCACTGAGACATGGATGTATTAATAACCAACCAAATTTGGCACTTTAATACAGAATAAGTTGGCACGTTTAAACAACCAACTAATGCAGGCCCCTTATAGAGTCATTATTTTAATTCAGGAAATTAGAGTTCTTAACTCTTTTTGCATACAGCAAATAAATTACTTCCTAAATAGCTTGAGACAACCAACCAACCAACCAACAAACCACCACCACCCATCCTGCCAATAATTATTTTTAACTCACTTGCTTGAACATTTAATATTGTCTATCCTCGGGTTATTATGGAGAATTAAATAAAAAAATAACAAGAAAAGTATTTTGTGCTGCATCTGGAAGCAGTTAATTAGCAAATGAACTGGAAATAAGTGAGACCTTCTCACTGCAGGATCTTTTGCAATAAATAGCAACTCCTTGGTGCTCCAGAGAAGGGAGCAGAATGGGAGCTTCCTTCGTGTTGGTACCAAAGACGTTGACACTGAAAGAGCTTCTGAAGCTTTACAGAGGATTAAGGGAAAAAAATAATGAATGGAATGAAAGGAAGGAGAGATCAAAGGTGGTGGATTGAAACATTAGCTCTGTGTGTATCTACAGAGGGGAGCATCCATGCTAAGACCTCTGTAGGGGTCAGATGCTATTCTGTGATCAGCTGTCTGGGGTTAATGAATGTAGGGATTGAAATTGGCTGTGGGGATAATGAAAGTGTTTGTGTGTGTGGACACACATGTGAGAGGGAGATTCAGCACCCCTTGTTTCTCCTGCCCATTTATTGAAGCTGCTGAGTTACTCGTCCTGAGGGAAAGCAGCTTGAGGCCAGTTACCTGCACCCCATAATTAAATGTGTGCTGCAGTGAATGTGTAACAGCCTCCCACCCAGTCCCACAAGTCCTCCTTGCTGACAGATCAGGTTTTCTAATGGTTCTCTCCACACAGCTCAATGAATTTTGGCTCTTCCGAGTGGAAGGAGCAAAGACGAGCAGGGATCTCTGATTACACAGCCAGCCAAGCACAGGACTGCCTGTGCCAGCTCCTGCCTCTCCTTACTGCCAACTAACCCAAGTCTTGGCCTTCAGCAATCTCACCAGTCCATGCCAGAGCCCCTCTGAAGATCAGAACCTGCCAAAGACTTTGCAGAGAGCTGAGCCAACAACCTCCCTGGCCTTGGCCATGGTGTAGCTCCTGATTCTCTGGTCCAGGTATTCCCAGAGAAGAGCCTGTCCATCTGCCAGAGCCTGATGCAGATTTTAGGCTGGCAGAACTCACCTGGGCTCCCATCAAGCTCTCTGTCACCGCTGAGGTCACGCAGGCTGTGTGGAGACCCCAAAAGTGGTGGGCACTGTCTCACTGTCCTCCCACCTCTGTGGTTCAGAGAGTCGGGGTGGAGGAGGAAGGTGTGGGCAGAGCATTGACAGAGCAATGCTGCAAACCACAGAGTGCAGCAAAGGTGAACCTCCTTCAGTGACAGGAGGTTATTTTTACAGGGGTTGCCACAAAAATACTGGCCTCTTGGTAGTGTGAGGGTCATACAAAGCTGGAGTGACACTGGGAAGTGTCCTGCTCTGCCATACAATTTCTTTTCCTTGCCCCTGCACAGCAGTAACTAATTAATCCAGTCTAAAAATCAAGCCACAGCAGGGTGAAAACCAAGGAGAAGCTTAATAGAGTAGGCCTAATGCACACAGATCTGTGAGAGTCTTTCAAATAAGTGAGGGATCAAAGAGAATTTAACAGGTAACAAGTGACAGGATGAGAAGAAATGGCCTCAAGTTGGGCCAGGGGATGTTTAGATTGGATATTAGGAAAAATTTCTTCACTATAAGGCTCGTCAGGTATTGAAACAAGCTGCCCGTGGAAGTGGTGGAGGGATTTAAAAGATGTAGATGTGGCACTTGGGGACATGGGTTAGGGTGGAATTGGTAGTGCTGGATTAATGGTTGGACTCAATGATCTTTGAGGACTTTTCCAACCTTAACAATTCTATGATCTGAGTCAGCAGCCACCATCTCCCCCTTTCCTTATGGATTTTTAATGAGGTGCAGTTTTGTCCCTGGTAGCACACAACATTGGAAGCCACAATGTCCCCACCACACCCCTGTCATTGAGGACCAAACAGGGAGGAATGAGAGGATTCAGAAGCAGCAGGTGTTGGTTTCTTACCTCCAGATCCCTCAGAACTGGGTGATCTTCAATGCCAGGGAAAAGCACCCTCATGGTGTAGGTTCTGTAATCCAGGAAAGGGATCCCGGCTCCATCCAGGTCACTGGTCAGCTCGTGGATATCTGTCTGCAGCTCTGCAAAGGCTGGCACCAAACAAAGGAACAACTCAGGTAGCAGTGACAACCCAGATCTCCCTCTCCATGATGGGAAAGGCCCTCAGACCCACATGCATGAGAGTAAGGTACAAGTGGAGAAGCAACTTGTGGAGAGGAAGAATAAGGTGGACAAGAGCGGTGTCACCTTTCCTATACCACAGCCTTTCCCCAGGGACATGTGCCAGGGATTTCTCTGGACTGTGAGTTAGCAAATGCAGTTAGGACAGGGTGGAGGAAGGCTGGGCTCAGCGAAAACAGGCAAAGTCAGATTAGACCCAGGCTTGAAGGCTCAACGCTCTTTTTGCTTGTGCTGTTTTGGCTCAAAGCTTTGTGGCTGGATGTCTCTCTTCTACCAACACTGACATTGTGCCAGCTGCCCTCCTCATCCTACCTTCTTTGCACTCCAGAGCCACCCTGGACTCCAGGTTGTCCATCTGCATCTGCAGGCGCTTGAGGGTGAGGTCGCTCTCCCGGGATTTGCGCTTGTAGGCGATGAGCACGGCCACGATGAAGATGATGAGCAGCCCACCAGCCACGGCAATGCTGACAATGGCTGGCAGGCTCAGAGGGCTGTCTGGAGAGATGTAGACCATCCCTGGGGAGAACTCCATCCCTCCTACACGAGCCTAGAGGGGAAGCAGGAAAGGGTTGCGTTGAAACTGTCAGGGGAGCAGGGACACGGAGGAACTCCATCCTTGGCTTAGGCTGAAGGATGAGCTCTTGTCTCCCAAGCCAAAAAGGGAAGTGTTTGGATAGGGAACATCTTAAAAACACCTGAAATGCCACACAGAATCACCTCTGTTGACAGAGTGACCATGAACCCAACCAACAAATGACTTGTGGTGGGACAAGTCACTGGTCTCAATTTCCTGGCTCGGTATCAGTTCAGACTTCATTCTGTGCTTTCCATTCCTTGTCCTGAACACCGTGTTTTGCTGGAGACTGATGTCACTTAGTCCCAAAATACACACTCATGGTTATGTCCCCACAATGGGACGGGGGACATCTGACCCAGTCAGTACAGTGAGACTGCAGAAATCAGAGTCACTGTTTTCTTTTGACTCTTCCACCAGAGAAAACTGTACCAGGAAGCCTCCGAGACAGTAAGAAAAAGCCTACAAAGACCACAAAGCCTGGCCCATGCTCTTTACAGCCCCTTTCTCAGCCACACATTGGCATGGTACAGATGCTCACCAGTGGGACAGGGAGTTGAACACAGCTTTTTGTTCTCCACGCACTTCCAGGGATTCCCAGAGCTGCTGCCAGCCTCTGGAAGGAGCTGCTGTGTGAGGACCTTTCTTTTAACAACCAGAAAGAAACCCTGCAAGCGTTCCTGCTGCAAGGCCAACAAAATGTTCTGCTGAAGCAGGTCTGTTATGAGTCCATTTTTACAACAGGAACACCACTCCCAGCAGTAATCCCACAGGATCCTGCTTGCTCGGGGCTACTACAAGGTTGTTTAAAGCTATTTGTAGAGTAGACTAACTTTGAGTGACGGGGGAAAAGCTCTGCTGAGCAGCCTGAAGTATAAAAGAAGGCTTGTAGGGCTGCGCTGTGGTTGGGGAGCACTGGTTATAGATCAGCAGAAAGCTGGGAGGTGCCATGCTGTTGTGGAGGATTGTGGAGGATTGTGAAGGATTGTGATGTGGTGATGAGCCCCATCACTCACCCCAGAGGAGCTTTGTCACTGAGAGACACAGCTGGACCTGCAGGAAGTGCAAAATCTTGCTGCCAGGTAGAAATGCAGTCAAGACCCCAAGGCTGAGTGTTTCCCACTCCTATTGCAACTGGGACCATTACAGCACACAATTAAACTGTTTTCTTCCTCTGTTATGAGGAGGATCCCTCACGTTTCCAGCTCCCACAGCAACTGGAGAAAACACCTCCCACATCCCAGCCTGGTGTCCAGCCTTGTCCTTCATCCCTCTGGCTCTCAGCTCATCAGTCTGTCTCCAGCCTGCCCGTGCACACATTAATCCCAGGCCTCCCATGGCTCAGCTCAGGCACCTGCTCAGGTTTCCCCTCTGGGTTGCAGGAGGAAGGATCTGGTCCAAGGATGAAGGGTTGGAGCCAGAAGAGACTATGGAGCAGAATCATGAATTAATGAAGAGTATTCCAGCTGCTCACCACCACAATCCTTTCTGGGGACATGAATCTCTGCGACCCCACCATCTCCTAGAAATTATTCCAGTCCCAGATGCAACCTCAGAGAAGACGCTGGTTTTGCTCTGTCACCAGGTGTAGGCTGCTCCTTACTGGGTCCTGGCCAAAGACACACAGCTACAACCCTTATGTCATGGACAGGACAGAAATGAAAGTCTGAAAACCCACAAGGTCCTCTCATGCCATTTTTTGGACGGGCTTTATAAAGGTAACAATGTCCACAGTGAGAAATGAAACCAACCCCAAATTTATCTGCCCAGGTAATAAAGTTGGTCGTTCCTGCAGTATGACACTGATGACTTGTAGAGCATCTTCAGAGGCCAAGGAACAACCCTTGTTGGTTGAGGAGGCAGCAGTGACCATTTTCCCATCTATTTCAAGATACAAGGCCCAACTCATTCATAAAACCTGCACAGGGCAGAGGTTTGGGATTGGTATGTGACACACTACCCAACTCACATCCTGAGCCATGCACTAAAAGCTGTTCCCTTTTACTGTAGACCACTGTTCCAAATCCTCCCTCCTAAAGCTTGCACAGTTTCCTTCCTGTCACAGTGGATCAGTAAATGGATTTATTCCATTTCATTTTCTCTTCCCAACAGTGGCCCTTTTCCTCCAAGCCCTGCAGTTAGACGAGTCTATTCAAGGAGTATCAGACTAAAATCAAACAGGCCCGTCCCAAAACCCAGTGCAGGTCTGTCCTCAAAGCTCAGAGAACAGCCCATCTCCATGGGTGGGATTTCTCTCTCCAAATATTCCACATGCACATCTGAGTTAGACGTTCCAGCACGATTTCAGAGTCAATAAAGAGAAAAAGCACTTTTAGGATGTGATTTATGTGAGCTGCTTTTGACACCTCCTTTTGACATCAGGATGAGATGTTTGATTCAGTGGAAGTTCCCATTTCTCTCCATTAACTAGGAGAGGATTTAGACTCCTAAAGGCAGGCGTCTAACAAAGTGTGTTCCTCTCCAAAGGTGGTTTCAACACTGGGAAGGTCTCACAGTCCACAAGTAAAACTGCCTTGATGTGAGAGAATCTGCCTCTTGAAGGAGAAAGCCTAAGAGGCTGCAATATTATTTTGAGAATTTAAAAGAAAAACAGGCAAATATATAGATATAGCCCTACTTTATTTCTTGGGCCACCAAGTGGTTCTAGAGGAAGCTGTTTATGCCTTCCAGAAGACTGAACATGAACCCTCCATATTACCAAGCACCACTTTGGCCACCTGTTAAGCCTGTTAATCATGAATTTTTTCTGAAGGGCACTATGGCAAACATCAGTTTGCTCCAACAAAGTCTTAGGGGTCGCCTGTAGCAGTTCAGGAGCTCCTCTTGTGCAAAACTTGCCTGTTGTGGTGTCTTTCCTGGTGCATGTTTGTCCTGGCCCAATGGAATTCTCTAATTTAAGATGAGTAGAAATGTGCCCTGAACTTCAGTTGCTGCATTTGACCATCTCTCCATTCACTACAAAAAGAGTCCAATGTGAATTTCTGGATACAAGCACCTGAATTAGATACCAGGAATCCTTTAGATGTATCCCACATCTTCACTGCAGACCTTCTCCAGCACAGTTTGAACAGGGGAGCAGGGACACGGTGAGACTCTTGGGGATGGTCCTGTGCAGGGGTAAGAGCTACACTCAATGGTCCTTGTGGGTCCCTTCCAACTGGGCATATTCTGTGATTCTGTGATGGGTCTTCCTCATGTTTCTTTCTATTCCTTGGAAAAAACTTGCCTCTGAGTTTCAGTCCCTCTTTTTTTTAACCATTGCTCGAGGCTTTTTATTCCTTTCCTATTTTTTTTTTTCAAATACTTAGCTCTGTCACTGTACAAAAGACAGTTGAACCAGATCAAAAGCGTGTTGACATCAACGTGTGTCATTGTCACTGCTCCTTCCCTTAGTAATCATCTCTGTGTTGCGGTGGTTGATTCACTCCCGTGGCCCCCTCTCAGATCTTGGCCACCTCACTCTGCAAGGAAGGGTTTGTTCAAGGATCTCCTCAAGGTCACACAGCAAATCATTGGCAGAAACAGGAGGAGGACCTGGGAGAGCTGCCTGTCCATTATCCCGACCATCAAAAGATGTTCACGTGAAACGCAGGGATATATTTTGTACCAGCCCCAACAACAAGAGATGCTGTGCTGTGCTGGAGGGGGCATTTCCCAGCCCAGCTGTCCCCTGTTAAGCTCCAGATGCAAAGTCCATCCTTGAGCAATGGCCTCCATCACAGGTGACCTTCTGCCTTTTGTTCCCAGCCCAGATGCTGTCCAAGTGTTGCCTCTGTGTTGGCAGTTAAATAAAATCTGTAACCTGCCCTAAAATTCATGCTCATCAACAGGCTTCAATGCCACTGCCTTCCCATGTTTCCAGCATCCTCAAAAAGGGGTTATTTTTTGATCTTTGGCTTCACTTAAACTGTCTCAAGCTGCAGGAGCAGGGGAGTCTTCCCAACTGGTACGACCTGACCAGATGTTCATCCTCCCTGATCCCCAGGGATTTATTTATTGCTCACCTGACTTGGAGTTTTCTCTCTCTAGGCTTAGCTTTGCCCACCTCTGACTGACCATATGTTTAATCATATCTATGAAAACGACAGGGAACATCCTTTGCCACGTTCCAAAGCTTTGGTGTTCACACAGAGAAAATCTTTCACTTCATTATTGCTCTTCTTGGAGCGTCTTGATGTGCTTTAGAATGAAACCAGAGTCATGGGATATTTGCATGGCTGGAAAGGATTATTCCCTCTATTTTCCAGATGACAAACTTTGGCACAGAGAAGTGAAGTAGCCAGTGTGAGGT
Organism: Chiroxiphia lanceolata; assembly: GCF_009829145.1. Classification (NCBI taxonomy): domain Eukaryota; kingdom Metazoa; phylum Chordata; class Aves; order Passeriformes; family Pipridae; genus Chiroxiphia; species Chiroxiphia lanceolata. The sequence goes on along the minus strand of NC_045641.1, from coordinate 2,831,188 downwards.
CTCTCAGCAGCACAAGACCCAAAATGATCATCATAAACTAAAAGTTCCCAGAAAACTCTATTTCTAAAGAGCCATACAGTGTGTGTCTCCATCATCTAGGGGTCTCACTGCACTGAAATAAATAAATATGTGACAGGTGCAGCTTTGGGAGGGTAACAGAGAGGTGGAAAAAAAGTCATTCATGAGGGATAAGTAACACTGATGTCACTTGTCAGCTTTTGTTGTTTCTACCCACAGCCTGGTCCAGCTCCAGTGAGTTTGCTGATGTGCTGTTTATCAAGCAACAGCATCAAGGAATGCAAATCACTGAGAGGAAAGTAAAGAAGGAGTAAATAAATCAGCTGTGAGAGGAGGAGGAGCTCCCTCTGATGTAATCACTAGGTCCATTCTTCACAGGTTCCAGGAAGGATGTGCAGGAGTAAACTAAGTTTTAGAGATGTCAAAACCTCAAAGGCCAGTCACACTATCATCCATATCCTGCATTTTTTTTGTTCTTTCCCACATTAAGGCAAATTTTAGCCACTAGCATGTCAGTAATTGGTGGGGAATGTGCTGAATTTAACAAAATATGTCATGTAGGAACATGTTACGTGTATGATCTCACATGAGCATCATAGTTCATGAAGAAACAGAAGAGGGGCAAACTTTCCTAAAGGTTTTTGATTATGAAAGGTTCCTCACTGCCCACAAAGATCCCTGGGTCACTCGTCTACTCTTCTACTTCTCCAAGTTACCCTTGAAGGGGATATTATATCAAAAAAGGACTTTGATGTTTCTGGGAAGGCAAATAGTGATGCAAACCCCTCAGAGATCCCTCCCAGCCCTCCAGCATTGCTGTGCCCTCCCAAGCCACCCAGGGGGTAGAGGCTGAGGCTCAAGCACCACTTACCATCACCTTGTGCCTTCCAATGAGGTTTGGGGACTCACAGAGCAGCTGCACATCTGACACAGTCACTGCACAGGGTTTCTCCCCAACCAGAACGGTGTAGTTCAGCTTGGCATTCCCTCCTGCCACTGGTGGGATCAAGTTCTTGCCCTGGACAGAAAGGAATATCACCCCACAAAATCAAATAAACACCAGCGAAGAGTTTTCTTTCCCCCTGTAGTTCATTCCTAGGACACAAGTTTTGACATTGCACTTCATAGCTGTGGCTGTCCCATCCCTGGAAGTGTCCAAAGCCAGGCTGGATGGGGCTTGGAGCTACCTGGGATAGTGGAAGGTGTCACTGCCCATGGCAGGGGTGGAACAAGATGATCTTTAAGGTCCCTTCCAACCCAAACCATTCTGTGATTGTTGTGACATTTGTAGTTCACCATTTGCTGACACAGAGAGGAAAAGCCAAATTAGGAAGTCAACACGAATGGCTAAAGACTCAAATCAGGCACAACAGCCTGTCCTGCTCCCTTCTCTCTGGAACTGAATTAGAAATGTTGCATCTAGGTCTTGCACAATCAAGTGCTCACCAAACATAGTCAGGCAAGGAAGACAGACCCCCCTCCAAATGTGCAAGAAGCACAATCAACTCTTTGCATATGCACCACGTAAAAGAGCTGATACAGAAATGTTCCATCATAAAATCCCTCCCCTGTATTGCTGTGCAGACTATAGAGATGACAAAGGGCTGGTTTGGATTTAAACAGGGGTGAGAGGAAGGTCTTGCAACCCCAAAAAAGAAATAGAGTCGGGTATTTAATTGTCAGCCCTGTTGCAATCATAGAAACTGCTCTCTGGTGAGCAACAGTTGGTACCAATTTGGGCTGCACATGGATAGTTCCAGTAGGAGTTAATATTTCTTGGTTATGGTTATTGGCAGTGGTTGGTGTTTGCAGATGGTGGGTGATATGATGCAGTGTGGTAGGGGCAAGGAATGGAGGAAGTTTTTGGGATGCCACCATGGTTTGTGGGGTGCTGGCAGGCACAGAGAGGCAACAGGCAACACGTGTTTGTCCTTCCCCATCCAGGCCTTGGTCCCCATCTCACCTTCAGGATGATGGGACTTCCTGGCTTCAGCTCCAGGATCCCCGAGGGGTTGAAAACCTCGAAGATGGGGTTGGGGTAGTAGGTGAAGTTGGTTTTGTTGAGGATCAGCAGGGACTGCACGTTGTCAAGGATGAAGCCAAACTCCTCCGGGCGCTCGGCGAGCTCCGACTGGTGATTGGGGTCCACAGCCAGGGCTGGGGCCTGGCAGGTCATCTCTGTGCTGTTCTGCACCTCACAGTTCTGGGGAAAGAAACCCAACATGAGCAGTGTTTGTGGAAAACGTCCCTCCTGGTGGGCAGATGCCACTCAGATGCTACCCTACCCACTGCTGGGGGACAGGGAGGAGCAGAATTTTTTGGTTATTGTGAGGACCAATTTTAGTTATTATTGTGCTTCACTGCTTCAAAATATTCCCCATCCCCATCACGAAATCAAGGTTGGGAAGGGATTAGAAACACTCTACTGGGGCAGGTGTGTGGAGAAGTTTGCCCTTCAACTGGGCATCCTGTGCCTCTTGAGGGAGCTCAGCCTCTGGGGTTGCCAGTGTCAGCATCTTTCCCTAACTTCATTTCCTTCTGGAAATACGAATTTCTTCCTTTTTTTTTTTGTACAGCACTGACTAGTCAAAGCCTCTCTGTCACACTGCAATTAGATCTCTGGGCATCACTCCAAAAGTGTCTGTTGTGCTCAAGATTCCAGTTTGAACATCAGGTTACCTGAAATGAATCCCAGGAAGCTGGAGAGGGGAAGACATAAGGGTAGGAGACCCTGAAGTTTGGTTCCAGCCCTGCCAAAAATTTCCTTTTTTTGTGTGTATTTGAGAAATGAGCAACAGATTGTGCCAGGTGTTTTACCCTGACTAAAGGCCTAGGAATTAGATGCCTGGTTGTCCTTTAGGACTTGAGCCTTCATTTTTCCTCATCATAGTTGCTACCATAATGCATCCTGGTCTCACCAGGAACCAACAGGATCTGTAGGGAAACAGCACAAGCTCTGTGGGATCTTTACAGATTCTCAACATGAGAATCTTCTCCTAACTAGTGTGGTACCTCCAGCACTGAGAGCACACTCATTATCCCAGCTGGAATTGCCCAGGGGCTTAAAGGTCTTTGGTTCAAATCAGCAGAGAGAGAAGTGACTTGGACCAACCAGTTCCATATTGTGAGGTCAGTCAGATGTTCTGGGCTGTAACAGCTCTCCCAAGGAACAAAAGGCACTGGAGAACTTCCCAGCACAAAACTGAGTTCTACATGAGCACGTGGGAGGTGATGGATGGGCTTCATCATCTGCACAGCACAGGGTTGTTTGAGACCAGTGTGTCAGGCAAGAGCTGGAGTCTCCTGGGTGAAGAAGTCCTGCAGGCTTCTAATCCTGCAGAAAGCTGAGAAGAGTTTGGCTGTGCTGCACCAGGAAATACAAGGCATTGCCAAAACACACCCATGAATATCCATGATCAGCTGGACCAGGGTTCTCCCAGAGTCCATGGAAGACTCTCTGTCAAGATTCACATCAGACCCAGAACCCAACCTCAACAGATATATCCTGAATCTGGTGGGGCATGAGAGGCAACAAAACTGTTTTGGGTTTGGCTTCATGAAGGGAGATATTAGTTCATGGCAGAGCTGGGATAAGACCAAAATTCAGGTGTCTCAATCTCCAAACTGCAGATGCAAACGAATTTGCCCCATATATTCCTGCGTTTTCTTTTTGGATCTAGCACAGTTTTGCTGCTGTTCATGTGGCAGCAGATCATTTGTTGTCTGAGAAGTGCTTTGAGAACCTTGGGTGGGAAGCTCATGGATTAATCTGAACACTTGAGAAATGCAGAGGATCTGGACTTTCTGCCCCCAACGTAATTATTTTTAGAGCCTCTTCTTTTGGGTTGGTCTTCCACATTTGGTCCCAGAAAGTGCCCATACACAGCCAACACTTTTTCAGATGCTGTTGTGTGGCCCCATCCTCCAGCCTACGGTAGATACCACCAGGTGCTGCCTATTCCAGAATCTCCTAATTGGAGGTGCCAAACTCACACCTTTTACAGCTCTACCTGGAGCTGCTCAGCAGCTACTGGCAAGTGTCTCCTTCTAAGTGAATTATCTCCCAGACCTTGACTTTGCTGGTGTCCTCAGAGCTTCTTCTGATTCCTCACTGATTCCTCACTGAGAGTTGAATTAGGTTGTAAATCTAGCTGGCTAAACCTGGATACACCCTTGTAGGATCCCAAATAGCCCATGGAGTGGACACAGTAGTACCAAAGAGTATTATTCTGTCCCCAACATGCTCAGTTAATAACCTGAATTTGGGCCTTCTTATGCACATAAATAACACAAGTTATACACATGACAAGACAGAGGACAGATGTCCTTGAGCCAACAGAAGAAACAGGTTTAGAAGAAACTGGAGCTTCATTACCCCCCTCTCGCTGCCCTCTTTGGTCCTATACTCCTTCAGGGATGAGGTAATGTTCTGGAAGCAAGTCATGCCCTCTTTTTGGGATGCAATTCCAAGCTGCAGAGCTGTTAGCCAGCCCCTAACACCACCATGGCCGTGTCCCCTCCCCAGCCCAGCAGCCACACTCACGTTGACGTGCTCCTTCCCACCGTGCTTCGCCCGGATCTGAGGGTTCTGGATGAGATCCAGGTGAGTTCCCCACACTGCAATGGGGGTGTTGCCACTAGAGAAGAAAGGGAAGAAAATAAAGAACGCAGCTAATAGATATCAGGACTGATCCCACCAAAAATGTGTGATCTGTGTTTGTAAATGCTGGTTGCAAAGTATGTGACCACATCTTGCAGTGCCACGGGGAGGGAAGGAAGAACAAAACAAACAAATGATTTTTCGTTCATTCATGAGGAGAGGAATAATTAAAAGCACATGTTTGCTAAAGCTGTCACATCAGGCAGAATCTGGATGTTTTTCTTTGCCAGGACTCAGCAATCACAAGAGTTGATAATGGGAGGAAATGTAGAGATTTAACAGGGGCTCTTCAGAAGGGTCCATGGGCTGTATCTCCTGTATCACTTCAATCAGTCCCAGAATACCCTGAGTTGGAAGGGACCCCCAAGGATCATCAAAGTCCAGTTCCTGGCCCTGCCCAGGACACCTCAATAATCCCACCACATGTCTGAGAGCATTGTCCAAATGCTGCTTGAGCTCTGGTAGCCTTGAGACCATAACCATTTCCCTGGGGAGCTTGTTCAGTGCCCAACCCAAAAAGTCCTTATAGATACTGTCCCATGCAAGCAGCTCTTGAGGATTCAATGCTACCTGGTTGAGGCCTGTAGTCCCATCTTGCATATTAAACCTGCCATAAAACTTCACCCTGAACAAGAAAATGCCACCTCACTGAACAATTTTTGCTGCTGCTGAGGAGCCCAGTCCTGCAGCATCTACAAAAAACCAAGCCAAAGTCTTCAGCCTTGGTGTGCAGAAGGCATTGCCTTGGTGACCCAGGCAGATCAGCTCTGCCATGTGTGTTGGATCCAACATATGACAGCACAGAGATTTCCTGTTGCTGCATCTCTTTGCTCAAATACCAGTTTCCTGAGAAAGCCAATCCATCCAAGTCACAACCTACAAGTCTCTGGGAAATTTTCTCCATTTTCTAATAGTCCTTTCAGCCCAGATGAGATGGGGAGATGCAAATGGAGTTCATTCCCTGCAATCACTGTCACCAGAAGGAAAGAGCTTTCAGAAACACCCTTCTCTCCTTTCCCTGTCTCTTCCAGCTGCAGCCAGTGCTGCTGACTGTGAGACTTCAGGGAGCAGGGGGGAGGGAGGAAGGAAACTGCAAAGGACCATTCCCAGGCTTCAGCAGGGTTGGCTTTGAACCCCATGTTAAGGGGAAGGGTTCACCACAGGCAGCTTTGGCCATCCCAAATTGGAGCAGCCTTGCTCTGCCAGGGTGAGCTCTCCCTTTGCTCCATGTGGTGGAGGGAACACAATGCAAGGCCTGGAAGGGGAAGAGTTGTCCAAGAAAGCAAAACCTGCAGCTGTCAGGGCTCCCACAGCCAGGACAGGATGAGGAAATGTCCTCAGCAGACAGCCCCATCTCTGAGGGCTTCCTAGGGTGAGGAGTGCTCTCATCAGATTCAGCACCTGCCTCTATAACTCCCCTTGGAAACTGTCCAGGATGCAATTTATTTCCTTCTGAGAATGGGAGAAATCGAGGGGATTGTGAAAAGAAAGCTCAGAATCCCTCTCCTGCCTCCAGGTAAACCTGCACATACAGAAAAGGTGGAACACCTGCATTATAAATGAGGAAACACCAGAGAATAAACACGCTGTGAGGAAGGATCCAACAGATCTACCCCATTCCCGACCTTTGTTTTCCATGTTCCTCATTTATCTACCATTAATAATCAGATGGGGAGGCAGGAATGAATGCAAACAGACCTCTCTGCTCACAGAAGAGCTCTCAGGTTTTGGTGAGCTGGGCACAGATAGTTGGGGCTGAGCTTCAGCCCCTTCAGCTGCACCCACATGGATAAACCAAAGAGTTTTGGTTTATCCCAAGAGAATTGGCACAATCATATCCTTCAGCAGCTGCTCCTGTGGCCCTTCTCTGAGAGGTTCTCCATGGTCTTTCGTTCAAGTAATGTTTGGACTGGTCCATGTTTAGGACAACATTTGAGTTTTGCAGAGTATCTCAAATTCTTGCTCTCTGCAAATGTCAGCTCTGATGGGAAATTCCTAATGGGAAGTTTTATGGGGCAAACCCACGTTTTACCATTTCCATGAGATCAACTTGAATGGTTGAGCTTTCTTGAAATCTCTCCTGAAGTCATACAGCTACTTACAAGAGACTTTCCCCTCTCTGCCTTACAGAAGAAATACCCTCTCCCCAAAATTCACAACAAATATTCCTGATAACCCCCAGAGAAATATCAGGGGGAACTTGCTCACCTAAAACCATGAGCAAAGTTTCTTAACTACTTTGTTCTTTCTCCACTGTCCTGGTTCTTCTGGATGTTTGGCTGTGAGCCTTCACAACAATAATTATTATTATTATATTATTATCATCCCCATTATTAACCTTTGCTGATTCAAACTGGAAGGGATTTTGAATCTTTACTCAGCCAAAAGTTTTACACGTTCCAGACATACCCAATGGGTGCACATACACAGAGACACGTGATAAATAAAATCCCTTTATTTAATCAACCAAGTCTGTGCACACAGTTTTAAACCCAAGTGTTAAAAATTCTCTGTTTGATTTGGAAACTGAGCTTGCAGGCTCAGACCACAGGTATTAAACACAGTCACAGCACAGGAGCAGAGAGAGGGGAAAAAAAAAGAGGTGATGAAGACACAAAATCACCTCCAAACTCACTCTGGCTTGACAATGAAGTAAATAAAATTGTTCCTTGCCCTGAAAACCACTTTTGTGCCTGCAGCTGAATGTCCAGTCAAAGCCACCTCTTGACCAGGTCAGATCAGAGCCTGGAGACCTAGTGCTGCCCAGCAAAATGACAGAGGTGTCAAAAGCTTTTTGAGTTTAACTCTTCATTGCCCCCAAAGCCCTGGGTGTAATTTTCTGTCTGCAGACTCAGGTAATTGCTGGACGTAACTCAAATGAAACCCAGATCAAAAGTATTAATGGGGCCTCATAAAATTCTATTTACCTGCCAGCCCAGTGTGACTCCTTGTTTTTTTGGCTATAGGAGTAAATCAGCAGTAATCTTTTCTTTATTGTCTTGGAAAACGTCTCTCGAAAAGGTTTTAAGCCAGGCTTGGTACAAGCAATCACTGATTTTGCAAAGCTGGTTTAGCAGCAATCATCTGTCCCTCAGAACAGCTCAGCCCCACAGTTGGGAGTGATGGATCAGAGGAGCACAGTGGATTTGCTGTAATGAATCATTCCACATAGCAAATATGCTGAGCAACAGTCTCCACATCCAAATGTCTTGTCTAACTTAGTTCTTGCTTCACTCTCGGGGCTGGAGTTGGCTGTGCTTTCATCCAGCTCTGTGTGCTGTGCCCACACTGATGCTTGTCCCCATCACGACCTACTGGATGGAGCTCCGCAGTTACAGAGCTTAAAACTGTCCCTGACACCCTGAACATCCTGGATATTCCACCTTCTCCCTCTGCACCCTCTTCCAAGGTTATGCACCTTTGGAATGGCTCAAAAGTGCACAAGAAAGAGGATGAGATTGGGTAGGTCTGGTTAAAATGAGGCTCCTGTTAGTGCTCAGTAGATCCTTTCTGATTTCAGGCACTGAAGAAAGCAAAGTGTATAGATTGTGCCTAAAGGTGTTTACTCCCTAGAAGTGTTCAAATCATCCCTGGAAGTGTTCAAAAGCTGTGTGGATGTGTCATTTGGGAATATGGTTTAATGATTGGACTCAAAGATCTTAGAAATCTTTTCCAATATTAATGACTCTATGATTCCATGAGTGAAGAGACAAGTGGAATCCCAGTCATCCATCCTGGCAGCTACACACCCCACAAATAAGCTGGTACCCCCTAAACAAGCAACTCATCTTAATTTCCTTTATCTTGGGAGTTGGGATGGGAGATCCAGTTCATCAGGACACAGAGTCCCTCCAGTCTGGGTAAAGCTTTGCCAAAGCACCTGAAACATCATCTTGGCTGCTTCTTCATGTCTTACTGGCATTTTCAGCAGAGAAAACAAGGATCAAACAGCTTCTGAGCCTCTCACCTCCCAGACCTGAGGCCAGACTGAGGAAGGTCCCCATGCTGAAGCTTTCCTGGGGATATTAGGGAATTCACTCTCCTAAGTGTCAATCTTACACCTTTTAAGCAGCACTGAACTCACTTTAATAGGGAAAGGAGTAAAGTGATTTCCCATTTCACTGATAACCTGGACTCTGCCTGAAAATAAAAGCCCCAAAAGGAAAATCCCAACACTAAAGCTTCAAGCCCAATGTGCAAAGACTCAATCCGGCTAAATCAGTGAATTCCCTCACAGTAATTAAAGGCACTAATTGGTTTGTGAAAACATCTTTGGGATAGGAGCTGAACTGGGGGGGATTTACAAGCCCTGCTCCTAATTCCCAGATACTCCAATCAGTCCAGTTTGACAGGGGAGCAGAGAGCTGTGGGTGAATGAGGGGAGACTGAGATTCCTTATTTTGTATCTTTTCAAGGCAATATCAGTGCATTTAATGACCAGTTTCCCCTTTCCTGAGGCCATTCCTGCAGGCTTCTGAGAGTGTTTGGGTATCACTTTGATGCCTTCCACACCCAGGGCAAGTGCTGCTCTCAGACACCTTTGTGTGAACCCTCTGAATTCACCAAAGCAGCATCAGTGGGGTGAGGAGAAAAAGGGATTCCTAATGAGGAGGAAGCTGCTGGAGAGGGCAGGGAACAGGATTCCTTTTGTGTTCCATCTCAGGACAGAGCCCTGAGGTTTTCAGGTGTGATGGCCACACCAGCAATGTTTAGTCCTAAGGCATCAAACCCATGAAGGCTGAGGAATTGCAAGTCCATAAAGGTTGAAGAAAACGTAGAAATTGCAAGTCCATGAAGGCTGGAGGAAATGTAGGGATTCCTGCTTTCAAACCCAAGGGAGATTCACTTCTCTAAGCCCAGTTATGACATTTAAGCCTGGGTTTAAGGGATCAGTGACTGTTCCTGCTGCCATGCAAAGCTGTGGGTCCATCCCAATGGGGCCCGAAACACAGACATGACCACAAGCACCAGAAATTGCAGCTTTTAGGGGTACAACTGCGTAGTTTAAGCAGCCCCAGTGGCCTGTAAACTTCTATCAGGGAACATCCTGGTGCTGAAGATAGACCTTGAGCTACAGAAAAGAGGGAGAAGGCTTCAGCTCTAGGTTGGAGACCTGCTGCACCCACGTTAAAGCATGGAGTCTCCAAGGATTCTGGTGAGTATTAGCATCTGGATTTTGCTGCATTAAACCAAGAAGTTTTGTTCTGATAGTGAAGGCAGGGTGCAGGATCATTTAGTTTGGACTATTTTGTCTGTTTTGACAAAAGACCCTTATCCTGCCCATCCCTCCCTGGGACCTGTGGAAATTTTGCCCCAGGGTACCCACTGAGCAATCAAGGTGTTACTATCACACACAGTGCACTGCTAGACTTTTTGTCTTCCCAGGAGGCAAATCCACCAGCCCTCATTGTCTGGGCTCTGGGAAGCAGCTCTGCACAAATTCTTAGTGAACACAACTCTTGGAAAGCTGTTTTCTGCACCAAGGACCAATATTATCATGGCAGTGCTGGATTGGAAACCATGGGGCGTGGCAGGGGGTTCCCATGGGATGTTCACCTGAAAATGCTCCACTCAGGCTCGATCCTCAGGATGGTTGGATCCTCTACATATTCATAGTGCAGCTCCTGATGTATCTTGGCCTTGTCCACTCTCACAGACACCTTCACCTTTTCAAAGCCCTCATAGGAGGCAGTGGTGTTACAGACAATGTGCTTGGTGGATCTCCTGGGAGAAGAAGCAAGTAAATATAAACCAGCAGCAAAAAAAATGGTGTCAAAAAGAGCCCAACTACTCATTCTTGTGTCCTGTGACCTAAAGCTGTGCACTGTGAAGTGCTGAAAGTCACTGCTCCAGGAATATGGTGCAAACTGTTCATCTGAGGAAGTGACATTGTGTTGTTTTTTCACTAGTTTAAGTAAAACCACAAGAGCCATCATTTCTCAGGGATCAGAGTGAAAACTGAACCCCAAGGGAAGTCCAAGTCAGGCCTGTCTACAGAAGTATTTCTCTGTGATTAAATATTTGATGTGTGTTTCCTTCCTGCCTGTGGACAGATGCAGCAGCAGCTCATAAAAGGGGTGTTTGCACCTCAGCCTTCCAGCCTGGGATCATAAAGTTTACTTTGCATTAGGACTGTAAGCCTTGTTTAAGTGCACTTTGCAGCGTGCCTGGGACCTTTGGAAAGTGCTAATACAGTGGGGAGCATTTTATGATTATACTCAAAGAGGATTCTGCATAAACTTTTCCTTTTGGGCTGGGCTCAAAACCAGCTCCAGGTCCGAATTTTGCAGCAGCCCTTTCGTTCCCCAGTGAGCCAAAAATCCAGACTCCAAACATCCTCAGTCTCCCCAATCCTGTGACTTGTGATGCAGCCTCATCTTCCACTCCTAGAAAGGGGGTACAAGTCACCTTCAGTGGCTGCACCTCCATGTGCTCCCCAAATTCCCCTGAAAGACAATGTTCAATACTTCCTAAAATTCTCCAGTCTCTTCAATAAACAACTCCGAGCAGCTGTGGTTCCCACTTGGCATTTTAAATCACAAGCTGTGACTTCAGCCTCACGCATTATAGATGCTGAATCACACCAGAGTCATGACAGGCAGCTAAAGAGGATCCCCACAGCCAGGAGAGGGAAAGGCATTGCCCCAGGGCAGCGCTCCCAGGTCTCCTGTGAATGAGCCCTTGCTCTGCCAAGGACATACTGGGAGAAATGTGCCAACTTCATCTTCAGCCTCCACCGACACTGGCAGCAAAATGTGTGGCACTGGGTAGTTTTGAGCTGCAGGAGCCCCTGGGAATGGGATTCAGGCTCATTCTCACAGGGATCAGGGAACATTCAGCAGGTAACACTGACATTAAGCTTCTCTGAACTGCAGTTGAACAGGAGCCAACCCAGAACTAAAACATTGCAAATCATCCATTTCTTAGCACTACAGGACTGTTCTGGGATAAAAGGGAGGTGGTTTAATGCTCAGAACTGATGTTGTCAGATTTTCTTTGTCACCTCTCCTAAAGCAGGGACACGAAAATGAATCTTTTAAACGACGTACTCCCGGCGCAAGTAGCAAAGCGCGGGACCGTGGAGAATTGTAGTGAGATTTGACAAGAGGCCACGGGAAAAAGCACATCAAATACCAATCAAAACAATGAAATAAATCCTATTCTCTCTCCCCAAAGCATGCTCAGTAAGGCTGTGCATGGTGCAGAATGCACAAGTCCCATTGCTGCACAGACACGGCCACAGGCAAAGGAGGCACTTGAGGGACAGGTTGCAGAAGCCTCTTGGCTGTAATTGCTCACATCTTTCACACCCAGGCAGGAACAGGAGCAAGGACTCATCTGTACCTGTAGAAGAGGCAGGGCTGTCTCCCAAAGGTCACGATGACGTTGCTGCCAGCGTTGAGGTTGTTGCCTGTGATTGTCACCTGGGTGCCACCCGACACTGGTCCCCGCTTGGGCTTGAGGTCAGAGAGAGTCAGAGTCTGTGAAGGCAAAGGGTGGTGTTGAAAAGACAGCAGAGGAGCAGAGGTACCTGGCATCTCTTCTTTCAGTTAATTATGTCACACATGATTTCAGAAGATGACCATGCCTTCTGGCCAATGGAGGACACCGGTCCTATCACAGACATCCTGTTTGAGTGCCAGGTGGGGTGGGATGAGTTCACACCTTACCCCAGTCTGTTCTCCTCAGCTCTGCAAAATCAGCCCTGCCCTTGTACCCACTCAGAAATACTCTGCTTCCAAAGGCAATTCCATGCCTGGAGCAGCTGGAGCCATGATCTCCCTTCTCCACTGCTTGTTTGACACAGCCTGGGTGTCTTTTTGCCATCAAGCAACATCAGCTCTGCGAGATAACTCAGGTCTTTAACTGCTTGATTGGATCTTAATGGGGAATCTCCGCTTCCAAAATTTGGAGCTCACAAGGGGGGAAAATGGTTTGGTCTTGAAAAGATCACTCAACCCTATTGATCTGAGAATCACAGAATCACAGAGTGGTTTGGGATGGGTTGGGTTGGAAGAGACCTTAAAGACCATCAAGTTCTACCCCCTGCCATGGGCAGGGACACTTTCCACTAGCCCAGGTTGCTCCAAGCCCCATCCAACCTGGCCTTGAACACTTCCAAGGATCCAGGGGCAGTCACAGCTTCTCTGGGCAATCTGTGCCAGGGCCTCATCACCCTCACAGCCAAGAATTCCTTCCCAATATCCCATCTAACCCTGTCCTCTTTCAATTTAAAGCCATTCCCCCTTCAGTTTAAAGCCATTCCCCATATCACTTCAGGCCCTTGTCTAAAGTCCCTCTCCAGCTCTCTTGGAACTCCTTTAGGTACTGGAAGGGGTTCTAAGATCTCCCCAGAGCCTTCTCTTCTCCAGGTGAACACCCCCAAGCAGAGAACAGAACCTGCTGTAGGGTTCCACAGAGATGTCTGTAACCTACCCCTGCACTCACAGGATTTTTCCCTGGGATGAAGGAGAGCTGTGCTTCAGCAGAGAATCTGAGCTCGTTTCTTGCTTCTCCCACATGCCCACACATGACCCCTGATCTTTCTCTTCTTCTTCTCAGATTTGGATGCTGAGACAGCCCAGTCCTGTAGGAGTGTCGTGCACTGGCACAGCATGGCCTTGCTCAGGTTGAGTGTCCCCTGAAATGCCACAGCCACAAAAACCAGCACTGCCCACACGAACACCCTTTTCCTTTCTCTGCTGCCTTTCAGAGCCTCTTTTCCAGGCACAACACAGTGCTGTGTTAATATATCAAAAAGGGTCACAATTCCTTTAGAGGCTCCAAATCTCAAACCTCTTTTTCTCACCCTCCTGCCCTCCCTTCTTCCCCGAATCAAGATAAAATACTTGCACTCTGAAGGCACAGATCACCCTGTTACCACAATGCAGAGAGGAGACATCAATTTTCAGGGAAAAATTTGGAGTTACAGTTTATTCTTTCATTTGCATTTTAATAGAAAAACTTTCCATTCAGTCCCAAGTGAAAAGCTACTATATGCATTTAAATGAAGATTATTTCTTTCCCCCTCTCTTTAAGAATGATGACACAAGTGCTTGAAGCTCTCAGCTCCTCTGAACGAGCAGGTACATCACGCAACCACCTTATTGAGCTTTGGAGACCATTAATCCATGTTTATAAAACCACCTGACACACACCACAGCTCCCACTTTCACACACACAGAGCCTTCTCTGTTCCTGTCCCCCCCCTGGTTAATCATTTTGAAAAACAGCGGCCAGATTTCCATTTTGTTTCTGTTCAAAATGCAGCTCTTGGAGGAAGGGCAGAACATGAAAATCAGACACAGAGCCCTATAGAAGGATCTGCTGTCAGAGCTGGGCACTTCTCCTATTTAAACTCCAGGGTTTGGAAGCTGCTTTTTATACTTAGAATCACAGAATTATTAAGGGTAAAAACGACCCCTAAGATCACCGAGTCCAAATGTCAAGCCAGCACCGCCAACCCCACCACTAAACCACATCTCTAGGCACCACATCCATGTGTTTCTTTAATGCTTCCATGGACAATGGTTCCATCACTTCCCTGGGCGGCCTTGACATCCCTTTCCATGAAGAAACTTCCCTTAATATCCAACTTAAACCTCATCTGGAACAACAGGCTGGGAGCGGCCAAGCTGGTGCCCAAAGCCCACACAACAGCACTGCAATAGTATCTGATTCACAAACCACAGAGGAACACTTGAGTTAAAGATTCAAAATCCTTGTCCCACCCCTGGATGAGTTTCCTGCCCTCTCCTCAGAGGTGGATAAACCAACCAAGCCCTTCTGAGGATCTTCACCAGCAACACTCCTTGGCAAAGCATTGCTGTGTCGCGGGCCAAGTGTACAAATGGGTTTGTGGCTGAGCTTTCAAAGTTGTGATAAACCATTAATTATTCACAGTGGCCTTCATAAATATTGCAAAGCATGTTCACAGCACAGCTCAGCCTCCAGACTATTCACCATTTCCTTGATGGTGAAAGGTGATGATAAAGAATGCAAGCTTTGGCTCTCTAAAGGCTGAAGTGGACAGTGACAATGAGGGAAATTGGAGAGGAAAACTGCACCTTTCTAGGATTTTACCAACTTTCCTCAGCTCCCCAACCTTATACTTTCTTCCAGTATCTCCTCCACACAGGCTGTCCACCATCAGAGCTGTGTCTGATGACCTCATGGTGCATGTCAAGACCTTGATTCCCACTTCATTCCTCCTGGGGACAAGGGTGGAGCAAGATGTGACTCACACAAGGGTTTCCTTCTTATAGATTCAACAACAGCAGCAAGAGAAAGACAGAAGAGATGCTCTCCTAGGACCAGGATTTAGGAGCAGACCCAGAAGAAATGCAATCAGAGTATCCCACATCACCTGCACTGAGACACAATATTCTCATCTAAACCCAGAAAAAAGGTAAATTTGCGTCAGTACCTGAATTGAAAAGTGAAGATAATTTATTTTTTTTTTAATGGAAAGACTGTGGCAATAATCACAGCAAGAAAATGAATAACTTTGAAAAAAAAATTTCATTTAGATCATCATAAATTTAATTTCAGCTTTGTTTCCCTTTTGGCTTATTGTAGTCTCTAATGCAACGTGCAGCCTTCGATCACAGACGAGTTTAAAACAAACCAACAGCCTTTTGAATTTAAAAGTTCTCGTTAGAAATGTGGAGAAGAACTGTTGTGGCACCACTAAACAAAGGTGCCTCTTTGTTAAAACACTGAAATTAAATACTCTGATGAGCTCAAAACACGATGTCTTCCAATTCTTGCAGGAGAGAGGGAGGCTTATTGTCCAACTTTGGGCAAGTTTTGCCTCAAACCTTTTGAAAAGCAATTTTCCAGAGGATTTACTATGAGTCAGAAAGCCACATTTATCTGCCTTCCTTACTTTTCAAACATCTTCCTTCCCTTCAAGCTGCCAAGGATGCCAAGGCACGTTGAGATGCATCCACATCTCTGCCCTCCTGGCAGGAGCATCCAAGGAAGCCAAAAAACACAGCTCCTGATGTGAAAACACCGGACACAGGAGAGGGAATATGATGGGCAGGTTGGAGACCCTCTGTTTTTTTGGGATTTTTCTTGGTCTGACACAAAGCTACCGAGGTGTTGAGCAGTGAAAGCCCTGCTGACTCCGAGCTCCTGCACAGCTGGGAATGCTGGCAGTGGAAAAGCTGTCACAGATGGACACGGATGATCAAAACCAGACAGGAATTCCAAGAGTGGCAAAGGTGACACGTTGAAGTGTAATGTCCTGGAAAGAGCCCTTCTGTCTGCCTGGCAGGGGCTTTGTCTCATGGTGTTTCTCTGCCCCCACCCCGGTAACACCTGAGTGACATCGGAAAACGCAGAGAATGGAGAAATGCCCGTGGCTCGAGGGGGAAACCTGAGACATCTGCATTCATTACAAGTCCCTTTACCATCAAAAAAAAATGCTCAAGCATGTGAATAATTACAGAAAAGTCCCATTCCCTTGCAGGAGTCGAGAGCTTTTGATGGGAACAAAGAGACCCTCTCATGTCAAGCCCGCACAGATCTGCACAGATCAAGGCCAGGCAACGCTTGCATGTCCCCAGCAAGGGGCCTTAGAGGAATAATCAGGTCTCTTGGACAAGGAACATCATCACAAAGGAGAAAATAAAACCAAGTCAAGTGTACAACATGTGTTTGTGCTGGAACTGAAGTCTGAGCTTGCAGGTGTCCATCGTTTCATCGTGGAGCATCCAAAACAGTTGCCCACTTGCACTGAGCCCCAGTCACATCCTACAGCTCCCCAGCAGCCTGATCTGGATGTGTCCTGATCCCAGTGCTGCTGGGATGGACGGGATGAAGAAACCCCTGGGGGAATCCAAAAGTGAGGAGGAAGAAACCCCACCATGAACATCACACTCCTGCTGAGGACTCAGTAGTAATGATTAATGGCAACCCCCAAGTTTCTTCTGGAGGACACTGGTTTTTTCCATTTTCTTTTTTTTCCCCCTTCTTTTTTCCCCCCTTTGTTCTTTCCTGTACAGCATTTTTAAGTATTAATGAGAATTTTCTGTACTAATTTGGACTGTGGCCGTATGGAACTGTAACTGGACTAATAATCTGGACTATTATTAGATTGTTAAAACTTTAATTAGACAAGTTATTTTTTGCTCAGAACAAGACGTCGAAAGGAAATGGAATGAACAATTTGGTGCACTCAGAACTGCAGTGAAGAGCTCAGAGGTTCAATATGATCAAGGACAATGGGTAGATGCAGCAAAGGGGACCAAGGCCTGAGGACCTTCAGGACCAAGGAGAACTTCTTGCAGGAACTTACCATGAAGTAATAGAGCTGTGAAGATCTGGCCATGAACTCTGGTTTGCACTCAGCCACACAGATTTCCACAAATCCAGCATGCTGGCTGGGCTTGGCCTCCCCCATCTCACACACTATCCTGTGGAGAAAACACAAACCAGAAGCAAAGTTTGAGGGGTGGTTTGATGGTGTGGGTAAGATGGAATTGGAAAAAATGAGTCCAGAGTGCTGGGGAATGGACTGTAGACTTAACCCATCCTGTCTAATCCAAAATCCAAACTGTGGACTAGGTTATGTTGGCACTTGGTGGGACACACGCTTTGGTGGTGTAAATCTATATAGTTCCACTCAAATATACTGAGAAATTCTAGGCTGAGGTTTGACACTGAGGGTCCCTCTCTCCTCCAGCCGTGCATGGTGGAGGCAGCTGTAAGGTTTAATGATCACTCCTGCTCAGAGTGATCTCAGGATTGCTGCTGCCCAAACCAGAACTAAACACCCCTGTGGTGTCTGCTTTTTGAAAACAGAGGGTAACTTCATGGCATAAGTCATGAGAATCATCTAAACATGCAATCCAAATACAGTAATACATGGATTATCAGCTCCTGAGCTGCATGTGGGGAATGGCAGTTTCCACTCCTCAGCTCCCATGTTGGCTGGAATGGACTCCTTGGAAGGTCCTACAGGGATGACTGTCATTAGGTGTGCAGTGGCCCACTGTCTGCCACACACCCCACTTACTGCTCTGCAGGGATGTACCCTTCCACCAGAGGTTTGCACTCCACGCCGGCCACTTTGACGTGGGACGCGATGTCCCGGAACTCCAGCCCCAGGTTCTCCCCACGGATCGTCACCTTGGTCCCTCCCTCGCGAGGGCCCGTCACTGGGTTGATCTGTGAACAAGCCAAGAACAGGGAGAATAATCAAACCACTTCTGTAAATCACAGAATCACAGGTTGGAAAAGACCAATGAGATCATCAAGTCCAACCTTTGACCCAACCCCACCCTGTCACCCAGCCCATGGCACTGATGCCACATCCAGTCTGTCCTTAAACACCTCCAGGGATGGTGACTCCAACTCCCTCCCTGGGCAGCCCATTCCAATGCCTGATCACTCCCTCTGTGAAGAATTTCTTACTGGTGCCCAACCTAAACCTCTCCTGGCGCAGCTCAAGGCTGTGCCCTCTTCTCCTTCTGCTGGTTCCCTGGAGCAGAGCCCGACCCCCCTCGGCTCTCTCCTGGCAGGGAGTTGTAGGAGGTCTCCCCTGAGCCTCCTCCTCTCCAGGCTGAGCCCCCCCAGCTCCCTCAGCCTCTCCTCCCAGCACTTGTGCTCCAGTCCCTTCCCCAGCCTCGCTGCTCTTCTCTGCCCCTGCTCCAGCCTCTCCAGGGCCTTCCTGAGCTCAGGGCCCAGAGCTGGACACAGCACTCCAGGGGTGGCCTCCCCAGCGCCCAGCCCAGGGGCACAAGCCCTGCCCTGCTCCTGCTGCCACACTCTTCCTCAGCCAGACCAGCAGCCATTGGCCCTCTTGCCCCCCCGGCCACACTCGTGCTCCTCTTCAGCTTCCTGTCAGTCAGAACCCCCAGCTCCCAGAATCCTCTCAGGTGAAAGAAGAGCCAATATCAGGTCTTTTTGTGACCACTAGAGACACCCATAAACGCTGCACAACTGAGGGAACAAACCTACTCCAGATGCCTCACTCAGTCCAGACCCCCTGCAAATATATATCATACATCCCCCAGCCTCAGAGTATACAAAATTCTGCTCCACATCCCATTTCCTCCCTTTTAACTACTTGCAAAACATTCAGAGATGAGCAGAAGATGTTTTCTAGGTAGGAGGAGTGATTTCTGGTGGTGCAGCTGAGCTCTGTACTTTATAGACATGAGCCATGGAAAGACAGGAGAGGGGCATGATGGAAAGAAATGGGATAAAGGATGTGGAAAGGACATAAGTGACTTCAGCCAGTCACTTTAAATCCTAAATTCCCAGTCCAAAGCACATGGAGTTTTTGATGTGTTCTGGAGAACAGGTCATACATCACAAACTCCACTGAAAACGTCCACCTGTAAAACCAGCCAAGACAGAACAGGAACAGGGTGTCAGATTAGGTGAGGAGAGGGTGAGAGGGGACTGACACAGCAACAGCAATTAGACTGTGCCAACACCTATTTCTGAAAGAGCTCCAGCTTCCCTCGGGGGAATATTTTCCCTCAGGGGAAAGCTGGTGCCATTGGAAGGGCAGGAATGGGAGCGTGGACAGATTATTTATGGGGTGGGAGAGTTCTGACGCCCAACATGAGATGAGCAACTATCCCAACCATCCTGGTGCCTGCTGGGAATGATGTTTGCACCCCAACTGGCCCTCACCAGCCCCTAGCAGGGTTGGGATCACTGTGTCTTTCTCCATCACCCTTGTCCAGAGCCAGGTGGAATCAGCACAGGAGCTGCCTCCTCGACGTTGGAACAGCACTGAAATCCTGGGGCTGGCCCATAATTATCTCTGTTGTGCCCTTCCAATTATTCCCTGTGCCCAAAAGCTCTGCCATGCAACTGGTTACTTGAAAGGGGTTCAAACACTGCTTTGAAAGGGTATTCCCTGCTGCCCGTTCAGGATGCCATGGCTGCCATCTGCCAGCCTTGGCAAGGCTCTCTCTGCAGTGAGGGAAGGGGAATTCCCTGTCTGAGGTCTGAGGTCCTACCCACTCTGCCAAGTGGGAATCTGGGCTGGCAGCTACACCCTTCCCTAGCAGTTGGACTGGCAGGGAAAGTCCAGGCATTGGGATAAACAGGGCTGCTCTCCCCCACTTCACAGCACTGAGTCTGGCACCAGGATCAGTGTAATTCCCACCCGAAGGCCAATTTTTAGAAGGTCCACCTTTAATAAAAAGAGAAGAGAATCTGGCACATTTAGGGGATATTTTATTTTGGGATATTTTATTTTAGGATATTATATTTTAGGATATTAATTTTTAGGTGCCATGAACCACCTCCTCGATGAGGGTGGCTTTGCTCTGACTTCACAGGGAACCAACAGAGGTTATTAAATTAATAGCACAGATGGTCACAGAGCACTTCTTAGACCCAGAGTGTTGTGTGTCATAGTCACAACCTCTACAGCACAAGATCCCTGCAGCAGTCCCATCTCAGGCCCAAAAACCAGGCAAATACCACTTGAACCAACAAAATCAGAACCCTTGGAGGTTTATTCCTACTCCAAAAGTCAACAAGGTACTGAAGCCCTAAAAA
This sequence comes from Chiroxiphia lanceolata, assembly GCF_009829145.1. Taxonomy (NCBI): domain Eukaryota; kingdom Metazoa; phylum Chordata; class Aves; order Passeriformes; family Pipridae; genus Chiroxiphia; species Chiroxiphia lanceolata. Next base: position 2,810,979 of record NC_045641.1, on the reverse strand, counting down.
GAAAATAAATAGCACAACATTCATAAACCTGACAGGTGAAAGGATTATTTGGGTTGGCTGGAGATTTGATCTTTGGGTGGTTTGTGGTGATGAGATTGATAGACAAGGAAAAAATAGACAAAAAAAGAAGGAAAGGAAGGAAGGAAAAGAAAGGAAGGAAAGGAAGGAAAGGAATGAAGGAAAGGAAGAAGGAAAGGAGAAAAGAAGAAAAGGAGGAAAGGAGAAAAGAAGGAAAGAAGGAAAGAAAGAAAGAAAGAAAAAGAAAGAAAAAGAAAGAAAAAGAAGAAAGAAAATAAGGAAGGAAGGAAGGAAGGAAAGAGGTTTTTGTGGTTATTTTCCAGGAAAAGAGGAAGGTTTCCTAAAAGATGATAATGAAAATGAAATTTCTATTCCAGGAGAAACTAGTACTGATTGTCTCAGTTGGGGAATCAACATTGAAAACCTTTCCAAAAATGGCATTTCCAAAATATTTTTATGCTGAATAATTAATAAATATCTATTCAAGCAAAATTTTTCTATTAAAAAAAAGATTTTGCTGATGTCAGTTAATCCCCTCCTGATAAAGCACTATATCAATGATGCCAGAAGGCTGGAATATATCACCATACCAAATGCAATCTCACATGTTCTGAAAATGAAAAAAAAGAAAGATAAACTAAAATTCCCATGGTTTATTTTGTTTCCTATGTACTACACATATTTTTTAAGAGAACTGAGTTCCCCATGGAATATTTTGCTCCTGTTTGTGGTATTAAACTTGCCATCAAATGGTTTTTATTTGTTCTGGTAAGGTGGCTGTCAGGTAGGGGAGGTCTGTGGTTAATTAGGGCTCACCTATGTTTTGAAGAGCTCAAAAGAGGATTTTTTTTCTCATATGAGTCATGTCTTTATCCTGAATAAAGCAGGTGCAGTGGTGAAAAAGAAGATCTTGCTAGAAGAGCCCTTTTCTTTAGAACTAGGGGTGAGTTGGAGACCAAATTTTCCCTGCAGAAGTCACACAAAAAAACCCCCCAAAAAACTCAGTGGAAATACCATCCTATTTCCAGCTCGGTCTAAAGCCCGAGATTTTAAAAAATTCTTGCTATGACTCAAAAAAACATCAACAGGAAAATTCCCAGAGTGAAGCCAACAGAGAAACTCCGAACCCTCCCCGTGCAATACTTAATTTGTGGAGGCCAGCTACAAAAACCACTTATTTCCTCAAAACAGGAGGGCCTGGGATTCTCCCGGGAGCACGTGGGAGATGGTTTAACCCCATTTCATTGCACTCCCGTAGGTTCACACAGGAAGGTGTTGCCAGGCTGTTCTCACAAGGGGAGAGAAGGAGCCTGTTCCTATCACAGGTGCAAAAACACGGGATGAGACCTGTCAGTTTTGGGGGAGGAAAACACAGGCAGGGAGACAAAACTGCCAGGAAGCCTCAGCTTCTTCTCCAAGACCCCAGAGCTGCACCACAATTTACACCCTGTGCTGGTGTCAGCTCCTGCTTGTCACTCTTAAAGGGGGTTTTATGGCTCAGCAAGTCCTTTAGTTTCCCTGAGTGGCTCCATAAATGCAGGAGCTGGTACAGAAGTGCAGGTTTTGGGGAGCTCTGTGTTCAGAGGGGGGGGGGTGTTTGTGGCCATACAAGTGTGAGTTCCTCCTCCTTCCCTGCGCAGATCCAGCCCTGGCTCCTCTCCAGACTTATGGATGCTCCCACCCCCAGCTCCAGGCCTACCATTAGCTGCAATATATATCCAGTCACTTGAGATTACTTCCATGCTAATGGCTCAGGAAAAGGTTTTCCAAGAGCTCCTTATGGTTGCACCAGACAGCTGGAATGTTTCAGGAGCGAGGGTTGCAATGATCCGCTCGAGCTCTGGGAGCTGCTGGAGGAAATGCCAGCAGAATCAGAAGGAGGAGCTGTAGGGTGGAGGATGAGGTTTTTTTCTCTTCAAAAAGAAGCTGTAGATGTAGGGTTGGGGTCAAAATATGGCAGAGAAATGTGGGTGGACTCCAGAACATCCTAACACTGTATGTCCTTGTGGACTTCTGCTTTAAGTTGACCATCCCCATATCAAATTCTGTGAATGTTTCACAAGGTCTGAGAATCTTAAAATATTTAGAAAAAGATTTCTCCCAGCTCCCAAGAATGTTCAAGGCCTCAAAGTTGAACATTCAGATAAAACTCTCCGTTCTGGCTGGCTGGGCTTGGTTTCACAGCTTCGGGTGGTTCAGGTGGGCTCAAAATTACCAGTCTCAGATAAATCCAAGTGTGGTGGAGACCTTCGCCTTGGAAACACCAGAATAAGCCACAAACATCAGAATAACTTGAACAGTTCAGCTGAGTGAGTACTTTGAGAACTGATGAATTGCAGAAAGATGGATTGAAACACAGTAAGAGAAGTTCTTTTCAGTGGCATCTCGGAAAAACAGATTCAACTCAACCTTTGCTTTCTCAAAATGTTCCAGCATGAACGTCGGTTTAAAGCTTGTCCATAACACCCACACTTTTTGATTCTTAACCAGGTACAACTTAAAAAAGCCTTTCCTGCTTTCTAAGAAAATAACCCACCTAATTATTCATACCAAACCACCACAGTGGAGGCTGGATTTTCCTCCTTTGCCTTTCCCCTTGTTTTGTCTGTCTCGTTTTCCTCCCGATTCTTCTAAATTCCAAAATAAGGCCCTGGTCACATCAAAAGGGTGACTGAGAGATGCTTAAGGCAGGAGGCAGTTGGAAAGGATGGGGACCTCATTTTCAAGGCTCAGGTCCTTCTGCCTGCCCTGTGACCCTGAAATGGTGCCTGTCATTATGGCAGAGGCATCCTAAGACAGCAGACAAAAGTCCCTTTAGACTTCAGGCCTGATTTGCCTCCCTTGCCTTCTCACCGTTCTTCTGCTCCCCCTCTCCGATCTTTCCATTATTTTATGTCCTCTCTGAACCTTTTCCCCATCTCTTCCTTTGGCCCACTCAATAGGAAACCTTGTAAGGAACAACGTTATCCTGCAGGTCCTTCCCCCCAGCCTTTCCCTCATTCTCTCTTTATCACTTAATAGGACAGTTCCCAACTTTTCTTAATCCAGGATTGTTCCTGCCTCCTTCTTGAGCCTTCCAAGGGGAAACCTGACAACTGTACAAGGCTTTGTTTGCATTATGGGAGCTTTTTTACCCCTCAACACCAGCCAGGCAAACAAATGGGCTTTAATCTGCTGGAGTCAGTGGAGTCTTATTTTTTTCTGGACATGGACTCTGTCCATGTCATGCTGCCAGAAAACATAAACTACAACCATCTCCCTTCCTTGACCTCCTGTCAGCAAAGCTCAAACCACTCTGGGATCACTCAACATCTCATTTCTCAGCCAGAGAGGCTGTTTCAAGAGACACTTGGGTTCCTCTGATTTACCCTCACACCGACCATTTGAGATGCCCCAGCGCATCTTGTCTCACCTTCAGCTGTTCCTCTGGAAGGCCAAGTTCTCCTAAAGGCTTGCTGTCACATCTACCAGCCCTGTGTTGGGCAATCTGGGTTCCTCAGATTGCACCAGCAGACTGATTTGTGCAAATGAATCACATCCACATGGACTATGGCATGGGAATTCTGACACCCTGGCTTGTAAACACCTGGAGTTTTGTGCCTGCCTCTGAAGGCCATCATGGCCTCCCATCCCCAAGCCTGGCTCAGCAGGACTCAGCCCTGCCCTTCCCATCACCAACCCGAGCCCGAATCATGGAAAATCGCCCAAGGAAAGGGTACAAGAGGGAATACCCCATCTTCTTGCAGATCCATGACTTACATCCGTGATCTTGGGGTTGGTGCACTTGCCCTTGGTGCTGGACAACTCCAGCCACTGGCTGTCCTGGGCTGGACAGTGCTGCTTCAGCGTGCACTGGTTCTGTCCCTGGCACCAGCCACACTCGAAGTCGGGGTCGGCTTTCAGGCAGAGTCCACAGCTGTCCCTCATGGCCCCACACTTGTACAGGTGAACTGCAGGGACAGGAAAACACAGAGGGCCTGAGGGATGCAGAAAGCACGGGAGAGTGGTGGGATGTCAGAGGGAAGGACGAAGGGTGAGAGACAGAGGAAGGTGTTCCAGGCTGCTCGTCCCAGAGTCGAGATGGGAACTCTCCAAGGGGGTGAGCAATGGGGCAATAAATGAGCACACCCTTCTCGAAATAAGCTGCACTTGTTAGAGTTCACCCCCCAGGAAAGGTATTTATGGAAGCTGAGAGTAGAAGGAAGTTGAAGTATGGATAGGTTTGGGGGAACTGTGCTTGAGCAGTGACTTGCCCTCAGTCCCTTCCTTTTTCAGAGACTGAAAGCCATAAAGTGCCACCTATAACCAGCCTCAGCCTCAGCACTTCATCCTAAAATGATTTTCTAGACCAGGTCAACCCAGAGCTTAAACTTGGGGATTTGTCCAGGGTGAAACTACCCGGAACTGCATGTTGAGTTGATGCCACTCAGGTTTCTTACTTAATAGAAATAATATTAAATTAATTACATATTATATACTATATATTAATATACAGTATAAATACAAACACATTGTTTATTAATATATAAATAATATAATATATAAATATATTATATATAAAATAATGTAATATAGAATATAATATTTAAATAAATGTAAATATATAGTAAAAATACTTAATAGTAAATACACAATGGTTCACTCTGAGGCTGAATCCAGGGATTCACAATCAGCCTTTCCCCCTTCTCCTGCTCCAGAAATTGAGTTTGCTTTACATTTTGAAGCTCTGAGTTGATCTCCCTCTAATACAAGACAGTGATTAATGCTTAGCTCCAGTTTGGGCTGTTAAGTGATTAGAAGCACTCAGAGCTTCTTCAAATAAAGCCTAAAAATGTTGCAGCCCTCCTACGAAACAAGATCATGTTATTTATCCTTATTTTGCAGCTGTGTAAGCTGAGGCCTGATAAAAGAATTGTCCTCCCAGAAGATGATGATGATGATACAATCAAGGCTCTCAGACTTAGGGTTTTTTTTCTGTATTTGTGGGCATGCTGGGGGATTTCTTTAGGAAATGGGGGATTTTTCCTCTGTGCTTCTGTTTTGCTGTGCCTGTAGGTGACCAAAGCCTTGTCTGTGGTTATCACTACACACAATCCCAAAGCTCAAAGGCTCTGGATACACGTCCTGCACCCAAGAAGTCAGCAAGTATTGGCCAATGCAAGGAAAAGCTCAGAAACTCATTATTTCTCTAATCTGAGTGCAAGAAGAGTACCCCAAAGTACCCCCAAAAATAGCTTGCAAAGCATCTGTCACTTGGGTAGGTTCTTGTGCCAAGGACTAAACACCACAAGATGTTTCTTGGCTTCATCTTCTGGTCTGGTTTATGTTCCCAGCACCAAAAGACACAATCATCATGATTATGAGCTTGATTTTAATCTTACATCACCCTGGACCGTTCAGGACTAACCCAAAAAAAAAAGGTCCACACTCTTGGTGTTGGCCCATGTTGTGTCAGGAACACTCAGTTTATAATGGGAGCAGAAAACTAAGCAGGACTGGGGCAAGTGCCCAAATTCTGACCTCCAACCCACATTGCTGAAGGTTCTCACAGTCCATGGCACTGTTTGGGCTCATGGAAATTAGCAGTGTCCTGGCAATGCCTTGGCACAGCTTGGAGAGCAGGAGACAACTTCAGCATGGAGGGAGGGCAGCAGTTTCAACACGTTACTGGATGCCAGGGCTGGACAAGAGCCTCCAGCCTGTTGTGTCCAATGAGTGCATTTAACCCTTTAACAAGTTGGGGGGTGGGGGGGGAAGTGCAGGACCTTTGTCATCCAGACTGGTGATTTGAACCCATTGGCTGTTGGAGAAAGACATCAGAGAGGTGGGAGCAGGGAGAGAAGGACAGGAAGGGGTCAAGCTGTGGGAAGAAGAGTTGAATTGTGTACTGCTCTCCAGCTTCCATATGGTGTTGGTGGGAACCTCACCCATCACCCCTCAGCATGAGGGTGGGTGTGAAACGGTGTGAGAGTAGTGTGGGAGTGCCTGATGGAGAGGGATGGAGTGGGAGAAGACGTGGAAAGTGTCCAGGAGAAGGTAAAGAGAGGGAGGGAGAAACTTCTGAGAGGTGGTGATGTGAGAAGGAGAGAATCTGCAGGTCTGAGCTGCAAACGCAGAGCAGCCAAGAGGAGGGGTTGCCCGGGGGAAGGATTTCAGGGTGGATGGACAAGAAGGAAGAAGAAGAAGACGTGGATGGACCATCCACCTCCAGCAAAAACCCCCTGCTAGATGTGCAGGGTCCCTCTCTGACGGGCACATCAATCCTGTGCCATCAGAGGTGGTTGAACAGAGCCAGGCTCTGGGCAAGAGGTGCTTTTCAGGCCTCTTCTCATTCTCATTTTATTTTGTTCAGAATGTTCCCACTGGTGAGCTGCAGCCTTTGTGCCCCCCCTCTCCCTTCCCCTGTTCATTGCTAGAGCCTGGTCTCCCTGCATGTTCACTTGAAGAGCATCCCTGCAGGAGCAATAAAGAGGGGGAGAAACCTGGAGAAGGAGGGGCATGAAAACCAGACGCACAAAAAAAACCGCGGGGAGAAGCGGGAGGCGAAGACGATGAAGGGAGAGGGAAAGCAACACAGGTGAGAGGGAGAGTTGCATTTCCCAGGTGGAATGAGAGAACTGGAGGGCTGGGGGGGAGAGGAGGACACAAAGCACACAAAAATTGGTGATTTGCAGAGTGTGGAGAACAAGTGTGTTGGTACCAGACAGCACAGGGGAGATGGTGGCGGCTTTGTTAAGTGTAGGGGAGCGCTGCTGCCCGTTGCTAAGGTTACCACTTCCAAGGACAAGTTGAAATAACTCCTTACCTTTGTTCTGTGCCGGGTTGTCAATGTTGAAATTCCCGTTCCACACGACAGTCAGCTCCACTGGCAGGCTGTTAATCTCCATCCCTTCGTAGGAATACTGGAAGTGGGAGAGGAAAAACGAAAGAAAACCCCAAACGCAGACTTACAAAGTGCCCAGGGGTGGGGAGGGGGTGGGACAAGGCAGGAGGTGCTGCTGCACATTGTGAACAAGAGAAATGGAGCTGTCAGACACCTTCCTAGTCACCATCACCTTCCACAATGCCATGGGATGCTCTCAAAGCTGTGGATCTCAAACCATGTCCCTCTCAGCAGCTCTTTCAGCCATTAGGGGAATATTCACAGAATCATAGAATTACAGGTGTGGGTTGGAAGAGACCTTAAAAATCATCCAGTTCCACCTCCTGCCATGGGCAGGGACAACTTCTACTATCCCAGGTTGCTCCAAGCCCCATCCAACCTGGCCTTGGACACTTCCAAGGATCCAGGGGCAGCCACAGCTTCTCTGGGAAACCTGTGCCAGGGCCTCCCCACCCTCACAGGGAAGAATCTCTTCCTAATATCCAATTTAACCCTGTCTTCCTTCCACTTAAAGCCATTCTCCACATGTGATAAATTGGATATCCACCTTCCAGGTGCTGAGAACAGCTCTGGAATATATTTTGCCAACTCTTGGATGCATTTTAAGGTGTAAACAACACATTTTGGGTCTGTCATCCAACTGTACCTCTGCTGTCTAATCCACAGGTACTGAGCACATATATGGGGTTACCTACACTAGTGGTGTTTTGAAGGACTCTTGGAAGCTGAGTGAGGTCTCAGAAATCAGGGAACGGGCACATCATGGAAAAAAAAGGGGAAAATGGAGGTTCTGTGTAATTATAGACCTGTCAGCCTAACTTGGCTTCCCTGAAAGAAAGTACATCAAATTATTAAACAATCAATTTATAAGCACCTGCGAGATGATAAGGTGATAAAAATCAGCCAGCATAGATTTGTCAAGAACAAATTGTGTCAACCCAATCTAATTTCCTTTTTGACAGGCTTAATGACTTTGTGGATAAAGGGAAAGCAGCAGATGTCATTTATCTTGATTTCAGTAGAGTATTTGCTACTGCCCTACAGGAGATTCCCATAAACAAAGCAGGGAAATATGAACTAAAAGAAGGCACCATAAGATTTATGCAAAAACTGTCAAAAAAAAAAAAAAGTCAGATAATTCCATGGCAGGCTGGGGAGGATGTTTCAAAAGGAATTCTGTCCTGGATCTGGCATTTCTCAGTATTTTCACTATTGACTTGGATGATAGGCTACAGATTTCATGAATGACACTCTTCTGGGAGAGGGTGCAGGGTTAAGAATTCAAAACAAACCTGGCAAATGGGAGAAAAACGGGCCAAAATCAACCACCTGAAATTCAAAGCAGGCAAATAGGGTCTATTTTTCAGTAGGCAAAATCAGTGCAAACAACTATGAAATTGGAGTGACTGGCCAGTGCTGCAGGAGAGACTGGGGACTGCTGAGGATCATAAACAGACTGAATCAGCAATGCCATATTGCTGCCAAAACCCAAGCAATTCTCACTTGGGGATGGACCAAATAGAGTTTGTCACATATGTAAACCCCGGGACGCAAACATTTTTCCCTGCTCAGAACCAGAAAGGCTTCAGCTGGAGTGAGGAGTATCCAGTTTCCAGCAAATGCATCTTAAAAAAAGCCATAGAGAACTTCAGAGAGAGTTGGACAGCTTTAAACAAACACTTGTCAAGGACAGTCAAGGTTCACAGAGGTGGCCTGAAGGAAGGAAAGGGAAGCTGGTCTCTGGAGGCCCTCTCCACTTGGAGAACTCTCTGACAGCGCTTTTTTTTTCAGCTAAATTTTAATTTATCTTCAGCCAGTTCACACAGGGTTCACTCAGGTGCCCCTCAGATCCCACTGCCAACCTCCATCAACAGCCTCCATCCCACACTCCACCAAAAGGCAAAAAGCCTCATAAAGGGAGAGGAGATGGTTGATTAAAGGACAGAATGAGAACAAAGCAAGAAGGGGAGAAACATTCCATGCCTGCTACTGTTACTGAAGGATTTACCCTCCTCAGACCAGGAATCTCCCTCTGCACTGGGATCTATGGTGGGACAAACTCCCACTTTGAAAGAAAAAGATGTTTTCCCCACTAAAAGATTAAATATAACTCAGCCAGGTGTCTGGTTTGGTTGGGCACATCTTAGAGAGCAGTAAAGTGTTCCCTACAGCCTAAGGTCTCAATGTGATTTTCCACAGAGATGCCAAAGCTCTGAGCCTTTACAGGAAGTTTTTCCTGTATCCCTTAATTGCCATATAATTGGGAGTAAATCATAGATGGTGATTTCTGTCCATTACAGCAGAGTGAGAGCTGGTTTCACAGTAATTCCTCTTTGGACAAGCTAAACACAATTAGCCATTAATCTGCAAAAGCCTGTGATTATGATCTAGTTGTGGGGTATTTATGGGTATAAGCTCTGTGGTTTCCATGGAGGTAAAGAGCAGCCACAGGTTACCCTTTGCAACAGGGCTGTTCCCTCCAGTCTCATTCAGCATTAGCATTTTTATGACACTTTTTGGTGTCACTGCCAGCGAGATGCAAGATGATGCAGAGCTGCTTGGACTCACACCACTGGCTGTTCACAGCTTTTCTGAGCTTGAGGTGAGGATGGGGAGACAGGATTGGGAAGGAGAGTGCCTGAGAAGCAGTGAATAATTAATCTTGTGCCACTCAGCAGTGCCTGCTCTGCACAGCGCTTTGAAAATGCTGGTTGGGAACGGGAAAGGGGATATTTAGAACTCCTGGTCACCCTAAAGTCAGATGAGTCTTAGGAAGTGCTACATTCTGCCTCCCCCAGAGCCTCATGTGTGTTTGGGATTTACAGAATCATGGAATATGCTGGTTTGGAAGGGACCCACAAGGATCATAGAGTCCAGCCCTCAGCCCTGCACAGGACCACCCCCAAGAGTCACACCATGGGCCTGAGAGGATCATCCAAACACTCCTTGAGCTCTGGCAGCCTTGGTGCTGTGCCCACTGCCCTGGGGAGCCTGTTCAGTGCCCAGTCATCCTCTGGGGGAAGTTCCTTTATTTAATATCCAACCTAAACCTTTCCTGACAGAACTTCAGACCATTCCCTGGGGTCCTGTCCCTGGTCCCCACAGAGATCAGTGCCTGCCCCTCCTCTGCTCCTCATGAGAAAGCAGAGACCAGGCAGGGCTGCCAAGGGACAGGCAGCTGGAGTCCCCCGGAGCCTTTCATCCCAGGGAGGATCCCAGTGCCAGCAGCAGGAGCCCAGCTGGGAATTCAGATCTTATCTCACCTGCAGCACCAGGAGCAAACACATATTAAGCTTTTTAACTCAGCAGGCTTGATCCAGAGCTGGAAATGGATACGAGGGAATAAGCAAGGGGATCCCCGTGGAAGAGCCCCAAGGATGAAGCCAGGAATGAGGATGCTCACACTGCCATGATCTGATCAGATGGTTTTTGGGCTGCACGGCAGCGAAACGGAGCGATTTGCAAAGTACCGGCGAGCAAACCCTCCGTCCTCTGCAGACCACAAGAGCTGCTCACTCATTGTGACCCCTCTTCAAAGCCCGCTGAACTCAACAGGAGTCTTTGAAAAGGACTCACTCAGCTGTGACAATAAGATGGAAATGTGTTCCAGGGAAGAAAAAAGGGATGGTGCATCGATCTCCGGGACAGTGGAGCTTCCTGAGTACTCCTGCTGGGAGTGTTCACACCATTAGGGCTTGGCTGGACACCTTTCCTGCCTCCAACACAGCAAAACTGCTCAGAGTGTGTAAATCTGACCCCTAAACCTGCCAAATCTGGATCACAGTCATGAAAATCAAATCAAAGCACAAAATCATGGGCAGTTCAGAGGGCCAAACTGAGAATGCCAAAACTCTGCTAGAAGGAGCTGCTCCTAGAAGGAGCTGTTGTAATTCACTGGAACTCCCAAGTATCTTTTTTTTTGCCTCTCAGACTCTTTCCTTGTATCAGATACTTCTGCAGTTTGTGCAAATCCACATCCACCCTTGGCCACTTGCTGTATCCTGCTGGGATGTTGTGTCACAGGGTAAAGCCCTTGGGTAATTTGGCTTAGGCACACTTAGGATGATAAAGGAAGAGTGACTTCATGATGTTTCCCCTTTATATCTTAAGAATGTCCAGCAGTGGAGGAAGATCTGCAGAAAAACAGCATTTTAGTAGTATTTTAGTGTTAGTCTGTTTTCCCTGACACCACTTTTGTGGTTAAAACTCAGGCCTGAGGATTGATTTCTATACCAGGCCCTGCCATCAACTCCTTTGGTGATCCTGTGCAGATCACTGAATCCCTTTTTGCATCATTTTTCCAGTCATAAACTGAGCAGAAGAAAACTTCTTGTTCACAGTCAACCCATCTTCTTGGACTCTTTGCTTCCCAGAACTGGGGCTGAATTTTTGTGTCTGGGTATCACCCAGGCCAACAGAACCCGTGTCACAACTGGGGTTTCTCTGTGAGGTTTGAATGTAGACAAGCGATAATAATGCATCAAAATAATTGAGAAGCAGATGTGCAAGTCTGCCCATGGCATTCCTGCCCATGGCAAGGGGTTGGAACTAGATGATCTTTAAGATGCCTTCCAACCCAAAACCATTCTATGATTCTACAACTCACAGCCCTGTGCTTGTCTTTTGGCCACCCATAACTGTGTTTTCCCATGATTTCTCTGAACAGAACTCCTCATTTTTTTCCCAGCTCTGCTTTTTATTGGTTTTTGGTTTTTTTTATCACTTGCTCCTCTGTGAGCCACACCACAGAGTCAAATGCCACTGAGATCTCTTGCTGAAGTGCAATGATGTGACAAATAGAACATCCTTGCTTTCCTGTCCCTAAGTCACACAGCACTTTCAGCTGCACCACCTCGGGTCTCACGACACACAGACCTGTGAAGGACTTGAGACAAATTATCAGCAGGGATTCTGCTGCCAGGAATCAGTGCCTGCTCCCTGTGTGTGTCAAGGCCAGGGGTGGGCAGGCTCACACCACCCAAGGGTATGGGATTAGTCAGTGAAGCAGGGAATGGCAATAATCACGGCGTGCTCAGGTGGGTCATCCCTCACCCATCTCCCTCTTCCTCGTGCCAAAGGCTGATAATACTGGGCTGATTGCAAGTGCTGGGGCTCCCACTGTTTCCCACTGGGAAGATTGCTCTCTGCCCTGATACATCCAGCAATTTCAGCCCTTCCTGCTGACATTTTTACTTACTTATTTATATGTCTCCTTTGCTCCCCTCCCTTTTCATTTCCGCCCATCACTCCGTGTCCAGGCTGTTGGCAGAGCTATCACAAGTGCAATAAGGATTGGCAGGTAGGGCACCTCTGAGTGATAATTGCATGCCTTGGGTGGTGTGACAGGGGACAAAGCCCAGAGCTGAGAGTCTCAAACCACTTGACAAGAACAATAATTGTCCCGAAATGTGCTGCCTGCGGTGACTTATTGCTGTTATCAAATGAAACATCTCCAGGAAAGACAGGGAGAGGGGCAGATCTGAGTCCTGACTGGGCTGAGCACCCAGGGACCATCAGAACTGGATATGACATCCCTGACACACCACGAGATAGGCTGGTCCCACCTGAGTGTCCTTAGAGCACCCTTAAACTGAAGTTGGTGCCACTTAGAAAAGCGCCTGCTTAAGGTGGTTCTGATCCTTGGTGTAAACCTTGAGGGATTGGGAAATGCAAGGCGAGAGTTAAGGCTTGTCCCTGATTCTATCCTGTGGGAAAGCAGGAAAAAATCCTGTGCTTTGCAAAAGGGGCAAATCTGAGCTCACTGGTGCCCAATGTGTGATGGGAGGGGGGAGACCTTGAGGCTGAGGATGGAAAACAAGGGAGGAGCGATTGCTTGGCCTAATGTGCACCACCAACAGATCTGCTGGCAGGACAGCTTCCCTTCAGGGACACACCATCACAACACATCCTCCCACCCTCCTTTGGACCTTCTCCAAGCCTGCAATGCAGGTGCTACATTCAGTGCCTCCTCCAGCAACCGTGCTGAGTAAAAAGCTCTGCCGAAGGGGGTTGATTCAGTTTGCAAACAAGCTCACTCGGCTGTTTCTAAAGCCAGGTGACCCCCGGAGCAGAGGCTCATTGTATCACAGTGGCTCCAGGCTGAATGCTAATTCTGGCAGGGAAGGGAATAATCATGATGGAGACGTATCTCCAGCACTCCTTCCCTATTGTCTGTGTCCTCTGCCACCTGCTCAAACAGCCAGGGCTTCTCTGTTCCCTTTTTGTAGCTGTGTGAACGTTGCTTTCTTTTGTCTGGCTCTCCCTTCCACATCTCTTTCTCTCAGTGTCTGGCAAATTCAGAGCAACAATGAAATAACATTTCTCAGAAATAAAAAAAAAAAAAAAGAAGAAAAAAGAACTCAAATCAGAGTTAAAGGACCTTCAAAAGAAAAGGGGAGAAAAGGAAAGGAAAGGGAAACAAAGAGAAGGAAGAGGAGGAAAGCGAGGGAGAGGGAAAGGGGAGGGCAGAGGAAAAGGGAGAGGAGGCAGAAAACAGCACAGAAAAAAGAGTTGATTTTATTTCCAAACGAGCCTCTCTTCCTGGAGAAGAAATAGATCCACTTGAGCCACCACCAAACGGGGGACAAGCATCCTACAGACAACACACAGCAGGGAGGTCATGGGGTGCCAGTGCCTTGGCATCAGCCCTGAGACTCAGCCCTGCCACCCTCTGCAGCTCTGGCACAGCCTGGAATGTTCTGGTTCAGCAAAACAGACATTAAGATCAAAATGGTGCAGTCACAGCACTCAGGTATCCCATGAGGAAATCCAGCTGGGGACTCGTGGAACCCCAGTTCTCCAGTCCTAGGCTCTGCAGCTTCTTGGGGCAGGCAGGTGGTGTGGGAATAGCAACCATTGCTTCTCAAAACCAGAGACATTTCTTGGGTCCCACAAAAGCTGAGAAGTTAATCTGCTCAGCCCAACTATGCTTAAAATCATCCTGAGATAATTCATGCTAATGCCTATGTATGCCAGAGAATTCCTGGCTCTAGAAGGTCTTTAAAGGTCTCCCTTCCCTGCTAAGGCTCTTTGGACAGATATATAATCTCTGCCCATGTCCATATAACACCCCTTTTTCACCATTGTAAAAGAAAATGCTTTTTTAAAAAAGTGTAATACCTTCTTAACTTCTCAGGCCACCTGTTCCTGGTGAAACCTCAAACCTGGAAGCCCACAGGTCATTAACCGGTAATGAAAATCAGGAGGAGGGAGGGAGAGGGACAAAGAAACAAATAAAAGAGCCTCATTGGGAAGTTGATTGTTTACAAAGGATCGTAAAATGTGCTTAGTGCCTGCGATGTTCAGCTGGTGCCTAATGCAGCAGAATATGTTGTGACAAGCAGTGCCCAGCGTGGAGTGGCAGAGCCGCGGTGAAGTGGCTAAAGCCTGTAATTAGCTCTTTGACTAATAAATCATCTCGCAGCAGCAGCAGTGAAAATGACTCAGATGCATATCTCGGAGACATGAACCTCATGGAGAAGACTCTGGAGAAGTAGAGACGGCTGTTGCAGGTAGGAATAGCTCCTGGCAGATGACTGATTTGTCCCCAGAATGGGCATGGCTGTGGTGACAGCGCTGTCGTGACTCACACAGGCTCCCTGGGAGGGGGGTCACTGGCTCTGCACTGCAGATGGGAAGTGGAGGTGGGCAGAGGGAGAAAGGGACTCACCAAAGAGCATGTGGTGAGTCAGTGGCTGCAGGAAGGTCTGACTCAACCCAAGGCCAGGTTGGACAGGGCTTTGAGCAGCCTGGGCTAGTGGAAGGTGCCCCTGCCCATGGCAGAGGGTTGGAATGAGATGATCTTTAAGGTTTCTTCCAACCCAAAGCTTTCTGTGATTCTGTGATCTCACCCTTCTTTCAACTCACCACATCAGGCTGTTTACATGGGGTTTTTCTGTGTCCCATCACCAAACCCCTACAAAATAACCTAAACTCTCCATCTGGAAACCCTGTTTGTGGCACTGAGGATATGAGCAGGTTAAGCTGACAATGATGCCTTATAGATCATGGCTAAGGTGCTCCTGTGTGGCCAAATATTGGGATCCAGGGCTCTGGGGCCAGAAGCAACTACTGTGTGGTGACACCAGCCAGTCTGATGAGAAAAAGGGGCAGTTTTCAAGCTACCAGCCAGCATTTCCTTGACTGTGGTTGGAATCATAGAATCATTGAGGTTGGAAAAGACCTCCAAGATCATCAAGTCCAACCTATGACCAAATATCCCCATGCCCACTAAACCACATCGCCAAGTGCTATGTCTACACGTCTTCTAAACACTTCCAGGGATGGTGACTCCACCACTTCCCTGGACAGCATGTTCTAATGCTTAACCACTCTCAGTGAAGAAATTTTTCCTGCTGTCCAACCTGAAACTCTCCAGCACAACCTGAGGCCATTTCCCTTTGTCCTATCGCTTGTTATCTGGGAGAACACACTGACCCCCACCTGGCTACACCCTCTTTTCAGGGGATTATAGAGAGCAATAAAGCATCCCTTGAGCCTCTTCTCTAGATTTAACAGCTCCAGTACCCTCAGTAAGGTGAAAAGGGCTGTGACACCACCCCAGATCCCACTGGGACAGTGCTGTGGGCACTTTTGGTCTTGTGTGGCCCCTGCAGCTCTCCCGGGCACACAGAGCTCACTCACCGAAGTGTTCTGGCACTGCACACTGGAGCTGTTGAACCTCAGGGCTGGCACCCTCTGCTCGCTGCCCTGGATGTTCAGGATGCACTCGTAGCCTCTCTGGCCCGACTGAGGCTGGGGCAGGTTCTTGGCCTTCAGTGTGATGGGTTTGACCACTTCCACCGGCACCAGGATCTTCTCAGCCTGCAGCAGCTGGGGACAGTCCTGGGGAGAGAGCAGACAGCACAGCAAGTCAGCACATGGGGTTTCCCACCCCCAGGTGGAGCCCTCTGATGCTTCTCAACCTTCTCACTTTGCCTGCTTACAAATCCTTTGCAGCTCCCTGGACCTCGCTCCGTTACGGGGGAATTGGGGAGTGTTACAGGGAAGGCTCAGATATACAGGAGAGGAAGGATTTCTTTTACAGACCATCCTTTCCTATCTCCCTTGCTTACACTGCAGACTTTCAGCCTGCAGGACCCAGGGAAGCCACCTCTGGTGGCTTTTAATACCTGCTCTGTTATTCAGGTAATGGAAAAGGAATCATGTTCCCTCCATGGGTTTAGTCCAGTCACAATGCTGTGATAGAAGTGAATAAAGCCAAAATCTGAGCATAATTCCTTGCTTCCCAACACCATTATATAAAAGGCACAGCTCCAGCCAGCTCCAGCAAGATGTGTTGCAACCTATGGAGTCGGGGATGTTAAAAAGAGAGTTTATTTTGGCTTAGAGGAGGACAAAAATATTTATTACAGATAGATCCATCTCCCAAGAAACAACCGTGTGGAGATCCCTTGGAAAGGCTCACCAAAGGAGCAAAGCCAAGTGGATGTTGTTAATCTGGTGCCTCTGGGTGGGTCCCTCACAAAGGTAGAGGTCTGGGCACCCAAGGGTGGCACGCAGGAGGCTGCACTCAAAGTGTCATTAATTTGCACAGCTTTAGAGTGGCCACGTGCTGCTTCCTCACAGCACAGTCAGACAAGCTGTCACATCCATGGATTCTAGGAAGCTACTACACCTTTAGGAAATTACTGCAGCTTTTTCCTGGCTAATCCAAGGCCATTTGATATAAAATGGGATCCCTTAAATAAACCACTGCAACGGGCTACAAAACAAAAGCACAGACCACACTCCCTGTGAGTGCCTGCCTGTCCCCCCTGGTGATTCTTTTCAACTCCCAGATGCCAAGGTCAAGTCTGTCCCCTCCTTTTCACATTTGGCACATTGGTTGCTCTCTGTAGAGAGCTCCAGCATCATGATGATGCATCTACCCTGCCCACTCCAAAGAGCAACACCATTTCAGCCTGTCCTGTCCAACACTAAAGCCAGGCCCAGTTGGGGCCAGCAGAGACAGGGAACTTCCTTAAAGACATGAAACTTTAATCTGTAGGGGTCAGCAAAAGGAAAATGACTGATTCAGGGGAGAAAAGGAGGGAAAAGAACTGAAAGGTTCAAAAGTGGAATTTATGGCTTATTGAGAGCCTGTGAGCTTGTTAGGGCAGATGGTGGGAGCATCTTACTGAAGCAAACAGCTTAGGGAGATAAAGAAATGGATTAGACATGTAACATCTGCAGTTACAGCAAGTACAAGCAGAATTACAAGAGCCATCAGTCATGACATTGCATGTGTGAGTCGACCCAGGGGCAGGAGGAAAATCCAGTAACCACCCAATCCATCCCTGCAGTGAGGTCCAGAAGCCTTCCTCAGTCCCAAAGAGGGTCTGTCTGTCCTGGTGAGGATGCCAGATAGAAGAGTCCTTCAGGGCCATGTGATTTCCCATCTGCACTTAGAGGCTGAGAGCTACTGGTGGGCTCCAATTGGCCTTGCCCAGGTTGGCACCAGAACCTGGACAGGAGCTGGGTGGAGCTGAACCATCTTGGGTCCAGTGTCTGTTTTCCCCCTAAACTGGCACTAGGCCTGGCTTGATACCTGCTACCAGGGGCTGAGGCTTAACAGGCCATCAGGTTAACCTGGTTGGAGGGTGTAAGCATTGGAGGTGGAAAGGAAAGCTCATGGGTGACTGCAATTCAGTGATGAACTTCACAACTGTGATTCTCTGCACTCGGAGGGATTCAGGATTAAGTGCTTGAGGGGCTACACCCTGTTCCAACACTCCCTTCTCTTGCTGCTGGGCTGCCCTGTGATGAAACATCTCTAGGGAGTTACTAACGCTCAAACACAATGGTTAGAGTGCCAGAGAAGTGTTTTTCTTGATTAAAGAGCAAGGCTTTACCATCTAGAAAGTCTTCCCAACCTTGAGTTCAATGGTCCTACACACCAGCGTTAAGGATAAATGCAGGGTTAAGTAGATACTCAGCATGAGAAAATGAGGTATAATCTATAACTCTGTGTGATTTAGACCTATAAAAACCCAGAGGACAGGGGAAAGAGATGGTCTAGGCTATATTAAAGCAAGAGTGAAAGTTTCCAGTGCTGATCATGCCAGCAGACACCACATGTAAACGCTATTTGGGACTAAATGGTTTCAACACCCCCGACCCTTCCCCGTCACGCGCCCAACATGTCCTGGGGCTTCTGCATCTGCTTCCTCTCTTTCTCCTGGCAGAAGAAAAGACCTTGGCAACATCCTCTCCAATTTTTTTTCCCTCCCCAGCCACAGGAGTTGAGAGAGAGATGCATTGGCAGAGGGAATCAGTGGGACAGGAGGATGGGAAAGCCGTATCTGCCGCTGAGCAGCCGTTTCCCAAGAGTGGGCATTTTGCTTGATGTCTGTCAAACAGCAAAGCCTCTGATGGGAGCTGGAGGATGGAGGTTGGAGATAGTCCACCCTGTTACCTGCAGGCCAATCCCAGCTCTTCAGCCTGGTCTTTCTTGTGGAGCTTTATCCCGTCCCCCTCCACCACTGGTGCTGTAACCTTTCCGATAACACTTGTTTCAAGTTCATTAACAAGCCGTGATTGAGGCAGCCCCAAAACAGGATTCGTTTGCATATAAAAAGCTTTGCAGTGCTGTGAGGAAGTTCATTATAGATAATTGAAGAGGCAAGCGCCATAAAGAGGAAATCCTCCCAATGTGGCTTTATCTGATTGACCTAATGTTCTTTCTAATTGAAACGGGGAGGGGAAGAGGCAATTTCATTGGGTGTTGTGCTGCATAAAACCTCAGAGCTTGGACCAGGCTCTGGGTTCAGATTCACACAGAACTCATTTTGCAGCCTGTGTCAAGCTTTGGGTGCCCGGCCAGGTTTGTATTTTTGAGGGGAAAACAACAAGCTGCTCAGAGCAGACCCAAGCAGAGGGGTCCTTAAAAAAGATTTATCTTGGGCATTTTACAGTGGAGGCACTTTCTCTGCACCCTTCTCCTCTGCAATGGACATCACCTAGGCTGGAAAATATGTTTTTCACATGATGTAGAGGAAATAAAAACATGCTGCCAACAACTGCACCAAAGAAGGGCACAATCTCACCCCTTTTGCAATTGGTATAAAATAAATTAGCCTTTTGCCCGACTCGAAGGGCAGATGGTTCAGAATCCAGAGGATCATTGTTGATTCATTTTGTGTAGCTTCATTCTATTCCTTAAACGCTTTCAGATGAGTCAGACCATTTACAATAATATCCCCCACCCTTGCCAATTACTCCTATCAGCAGCAATGCACACCTCACATCACCAAAATTTTGCCAATTACCAAGTCAGGGAGCTTTTGCAGTGAAAACACTGCATGAAATGGGCTGGACTCATTGGGTCGATGGTAGTTTAATTTTCTTTATTTATAACTCCTCACAGAGCGGCTGTGAATGTGTTTTGTTGTGGCTTGCAGAAATAATAAAAGTCTCAGAAATATGAGAACCTTTTCTCTCCCATATGTGTTATGGCCTCCATCACAAAACCTGAGTGAGTCCCCAGTGAGAGCCATCAGGAGGATTCTGCTAATGGGAATGACGAAAACTCTCTGAGGTCGTGTGGTCTTAGCCCTGAACTAATTAGTTAGGTTCCTTTATGGTGCTTTATACACCTAGAGTTATGATTTCATGGAAATTTCATCCTGCTTTTTCCCAGTATAAGCTGGAGGCTGACCAGATACTCTGAATTATCATCCTCTCCTAGGAATGTAGGGATCTTTCACAGCCTTGTGATGCTGCATGGGTTTTATTCCAACCTTATTTTGTACAGTTTCACTCTCTGTTACTGGTTTTGGCCAGGGTTATGATCTGAAGTGTCATCAAAGTGTTTTTCACTTTCCAAAAGACAGTGGGTTTTATCTACTTTGAATAGGGGACATTCCACATGGGAACAGGTAAAACATCCATGAAGGTTTAATACAATGACCCATCCACCCATCAACAATCTCCAACTTACATTGCTGTCCCAGTTCACTCGTCTTCACTTGTGCATCTCTCCTCACACAGAGCATCCAGGTGAGGGAATCTTTCCAACTTTTCCCTCATACTGGCTCCTCATGATCCCTGGTAGCACTGGCTGGATCTCCACTTAGAACTCACCTATCACTGACTTCATTGGAGGAATCTTTGGCAAGATAAACTCAACCCTTGCCAGTGGATTTTCACCCTTCCTTTCCCAGAAGGGCAGGAGTCATCTCCATTCAGGACCAGACACAGCCACCACCACCAATTCCTTTATTACTCATCTCAAAGCATCCAGTTCCCTTTTTCTTTCTTCTCCATTTCTTCACCCTCCAATTCAGGGCTTTTTTTTTTAAGACTTTCTTTTCAATATCCCTCATCCACCCACCATCTTTGTGCCTTGTCCGAGCCATCTTGCGTGATAAAAACGTGACCGTAAAGTGAATCTGAGAGGGAAGCAGAATTTACTCATTCAAGACCTTTGGGGCCCCACAAGAAATGAAACTCAGATTGTTATTTACTCACATATCACATAAATAAATACATCTTTTGTTCATCTCCTCTGCTGAGCTGCAATGCTCTGTTTTTCCCTGTGCTCCCTGTGGCTTTCTCACCCGCCCACACTGTGCTGTAATCAAGTCAAGAGGGTAAGAGTTGAGAGACAGGGATTGGGTATTTATATAGATATCTAGACCACAGCATCTGGATGCTCTGTAAATCAGATTAGATTAGAAAACATCATGACAAACACAGAACAAGGAAAGAGAAAGAAAAGGAAGGGAAGGAATGAGAAAAAGGAGGGGAAATCCGGGCAAAAAAGAGGCAAAAAAAGAGGCAAAAAACCCCCCAACCTTTCACTGACTTTAGAGAAATCAGATTTCACCCGGATAAAAAGCAGGAAAACAGCAAATTCACAAATAAAAGGCAGCAGGGACTGCCTGGAATATGTTGCCTGAACTTCTCTCTCACACTTTCACACAGTCACTCGGGGTCACCACCCGAGGTCTGTGTAGCAGCTCCCTCATTCTGCTGCACACGAAGGCCTTCGGGCTCCAGGGCTGACAAGCTGGTTCCTCTGATGAATCACTTTTAAACTCCTGCACAGCTTCCCAGACCCTGGATAATGTGGAGAAGGAAGCAGCAAGGAGCTCAGCGTTCCCAGTGAGGGAGGGGAAGGGGTGACTTACAGTCCACGCTGTGTTTACATTATTACACCACTAATTCTTAACATCATAAAAATTATATTTAAAATTTACACAAACGGTGCCGGGGAACGTTATTACGTTATAAAGTGGAATCAGGTCAATGCCTTGTAGGCAGGATTCCAAGCTCCATAAATTTCTGGATATACTTCCCCCAAATTTACATCGACACCAGCAGCAATCAAACCAGCTCCAAAAAAAAAAAAAGCTCACCCGGTCAAAGAATTTTTTAATGCACCATATATTTTATCTGCACTTCCTAAGTTTGCAGTGTTGTTAGTTTGATTGATGGTGTGCTTATTTATTGGCACAGCAAAAGTAATAATACACAAGGAAAATGCTCAGAACTTTAAAGGCAGCTGATGAGGAGAAAGCAACAGGATTTATGGGAAGTGTAAACATCTGCAGAGACAACAAAGGAATAATTGAGTCCTTGCATCTCTGTCACTTTTGGTGGCTCCTTTCTAGTTAAGAGCCTTCCAGGCACTCAGGAGCAAATTCCAGCTGTCTTTTCTCAGGGATATTGCAAGGGATTCTTGTGCCTGGGAAAAGGTGGTTGGTGCTCTGTCTAGGGAAGAGATGTGGCCCTGTTTGAGCTCTGTGCACTCTGGTAGTTACACCCTCAGCCCTACACAGGACCATCCCCAAGGGTCACACCATAGGCCTGAGAGGATCATCCAAACACTCCTTGGGCTCTGGCAGCCTTGGGGCTGTGCCCAGTGCCCTGGGGAGCCTGTTCAGTGCCCAACCACCCTCTGGGGGAAGTTCCTTTATTTAATATCCAACCTAAACCTGCCCTGACACAACTTCAGGCCATTCCCTGAGGTCTTGTCCCTGGGTCCCACAGAGAAGAGATCAGTGCCTGCCCCTCTTCTTCCTCTCATGAGGAAGCTGATGATGTTTGTGGGTCCCTTCCAACTCAGCCTATCCTGTGATTCTGTGATTTCAGTGCTGGCTTGCCCAGACCAGTGCACAGATATCGTAGCTGGAGAGAGGGAGACCAGGACATCATGGAATGGTTTGGGTTGGAAGGGACCTTAAAGATCATCACATTCCATTCCCTGCCATGGGCAGGGACACCTTCCACTATCCCAGATTGCTCCAAGCCCCGTCCAACCTGGCCTTGGACACTTCAAGGGATGGGGCAGCCACAGGTTCTCTGGGTCATCTGTGCCAGGGCCTCACCACTGATGGATAGCAGAGCATCAGCTCAGCTGCCAGAGCCTCTTGGGTTCCTGGCCTCAGTGATGTGAAGGCTGGAGAGCAATGAGTGGTGCTGGTACCCTGGAAGTGGGTACTTTAAAGCAGGAGCTAAATGAAGATAACCAACCTCCTCTCCCATGGATCCCTGCCAAATCCTGCTGATTGGGAGCAAAGTGACTCCCCCAAGGCCATGCAGACAGTGCTGGGAAATGACCCAGGTCTGTTGAGAGCTTGATCCAACCCAGGACTATTCTGCCTCTGAAGTCAGTCCACACATCTCTGCTGATGAACATTAATGATTTTGCCCTCCTTTAATTCTTTATTAATAGAGTCTTTCTTAGCCGGTCCATTAT
The DNA here is from genome assembly GCF_009829145.1 of Chiroxiphia lanceolata. NCBI lineage: Eukaryota > Metazoa > Chordata > Aves > Passeriformes > Pipridae > Chiroxiphia > Chiroxiphia lanceolata. The sequence goes on along the minus strand of NC_045641.1, from coordinate 2,788,375 downwards.
TTCACAAGGATCAAGGTCAGGCTGCCATAATTATCCAAGAGCCACATTTATCCCTTTTAAATAGAGACACAACATTAGCTTTTTTTCAGCCCTTTGCTGCTTTGACACACTCTCAGAAGGAAAAGTAATGATCCAGAGAGCAGGAGCCTTCTGGTCACTGGATGAGGGGAGTGGACTAGTGACAAAAATAGTAGATGGTTTTGTCATGAGGTCCATCTGCTCACCAGAAAGGAGCTACTGGAGACATGTGAACAGTCTCAATTCTGGTGTTTCCTGAGTTTGGAAATCATAAGAAATATGATCATGTGCATCAGAGAAGGTGGTGTGTGTTCAAGAGACAAGATAACCATATATTTACTTGGACAAAGTCTGTAATTTTTTAAAGGAAAACACTGGTAAAGTAAGACAGTCCTTCTGAATAACACACACAGGAAAATGGGTTGTGCAAAGCTGTAGAAAGCACAGGTAGTTTGTAAAGCAGTAATTAACTTCTTCTCCAATTATGATTATTTAAATCTGCACCCTTCATAGCCAGCCTTCTGTCCTTCTGTAAGGACTTCATCAGAAGTTCACAAGCCCTTTCATGTGTATTGTCCCTGCCCATGGTAGAGGGGTTGGAACTAGATGATCTCTAAGGTCCCTTCCAACCCAAAACATTGTGTGATTCTTTGATATCACTGCACATCTCTGCTTGGCACCTCAGCAGCCCAGTGAAGTTGAAAAGTTTGAGCATCGACATAATACCCCTTTCTGCTCATCCATGCAGGTACCAGTGACATGGACATGTCACTCCTCAACAAAGTTTACCATTCATCTGTGTCAAAAAATAGGTTTTGCATGAGTAAGGGACATTATCCAGCTAAGACTTCCTCAGAAGTGAGAAGGATTCCCATGGCAACACTCTCACATGGGGATTTCTGATGTCTAACAAGGGTTAAGCCCAAGCTGTAGCACTTTCCTCCTAAGAGAGGACAGAAAGTCTATTCCTCCTCTAAAGTTGCCCAGTTTTACAAAGTTAGTAGGAACTCAGTGCCTTTGAGAGCTCCAGACTTTGGCCCAACTAGGCCAGGAATTCTCAATGAATTCAGAAGTGAACAGAGGACATGGAGGACCAGCTGGACCAGAGGTTGCACACACAGGCCATGTTGATGCAAACCCGCTTCCTTCAGAAACCAGGACAGAAGCCCAGAGAATCATCAGACTTTGGCTTCCACAGTGGGAAGGCCAGGACCACGATATCATGGCTCTTGTCATCCTCCCCCTCATCAAGAGCCATGACAGCAGGAGATAACACCCAAGCCAAAGCAAATGGACTCAAGGCAGGGAAGGAGGGGCTGGGCTCAGCCTCCTGGAGATGCCCCAAGCAAGGCAGGAGACACATTCCAGCCTCACCTCTTATCTGCAGCTTCAACATCCTGAGAATGTTTCTCCTTGGCCAGGCCCCAAAAGCTCACATGTCCCAAAGCGGCGAATGCAGCTGATGCTACAATGGAGAAAAGCAAAATCTTTTGGCTTCAGAGCCAAGACATCTCCCTGGACTAAGTCTGAATGGGGAATTGTCTTTCCTTCCTCACACTGCAGGGTGCCAGACTGATCTTAGCATCCTGACAGATGTCCAGAGAGCCAGAAAACCCTGTAGCCACTTGAGGCATGACAGTGGCATTGCGCTGAGCTGGGCTATCAAAACAACATAAGCTCTTCCCGATGTTTTTCCAAGGATGTCGTGTTGGCAGGGACAGATGAACATTACCCTGTTGCATTCTGAGATCACTCTGTCCTGTGGGATAAATAATCTTGCATTACAAAGATGAGCAGCCCAACTGTTATGAAAAACATTTAGCTGGGACATGGTATTGAGTGTCAGATGCTTCTTACATCTCTATTCCAATTAATCTCCCTGAGTTGCTCCTGGAAATCACACAAACAGGTCCTTGATTAGTCACTCACAAGGCGGCTGGAGAGGCAAAGCTCTAAGACAACAAACTATGAGTTAAGGTAGGATGAACTGACCTCAGGGAGGCCTTTTCCCATCATTTCTCAGTTCCTGTTGTGATTTGGTAGGAGATGTTGTGCACCAGGACAGATTTCCTGCAGATCCACCACAGTAAAAATCAGAAATAGATTAGCTATTAGATATTAGATAGATGAGACAGATTGGATATTAGGAAGTAATTCCTGGCTGGGAGGGTGGGGAGGCCATGGCACAGGTTGCCCAGAGAAGCTGTGGCTGCTCCTGGACCCTTGGAAGTGTCCAAGGCCAGGTTGGACAAGGCTTGGAGCAACCTGGGCTAGTGGAAGGTGTCCCTGCCCGTGGCAGGGTGTTGGAACTATGAGATCTTTAAGGTCCCTTCCAACAAAACCATCTACGAATCCAGGAAATCCTACAGACAATGAACAAGTTACCAGCCTTTTCCCTTGCCAACTGGGTGACAGCAGGGTAAATGGCTCAGAGATGACAAAAGGTACCCAAAAATAACAGAAGAAGCCACTTCACACACACCTTTTCCTTCACCTCAGTGCAAGTCACCATGACTTGCAAACAACAGCAAATTATCTAATTTGTTTGTACATGCTCAAAGACTTCTTATGAGCAGCCCCCACTGAGAGATCATGGCTCCAGGAACTAAGTATTGTACAAGCACCTATTAACTGAAAGTGTTTACCCAAATCAGAAGGTGTGAGGGAATCAGGGGCACAGAAAGGTGAACACGTCCAAGTAATTCAATCAGAAATATAACTCTCATCTGCTGAAATAAAACCTGTGGCTCATCAGTGGCTCTGAGCAATATTTTCGTGCTCTAATAGGACTCTGTGAACATGGAGAAAGCTTTCTGCCCAGCCTCCAATTTCTCTGTTTAATTTCCTCTCATGATTATCTGAAGCACCCCCTCTGACGAGGATGTACCCACTACAGGACACATCTTTTCTGGGAAAGGGCTGTGACAGTGGATCAGAGCTGAGACGCCAAAGCACCAGGAGCCCTGAGGCACAGCTGGATCCACACTGTCAGCTCCAGCCTCCTCCCAGGTTACACCTGCCTCCCCCTGGACAGGATGCCAACCAGACTGAACCCCTTCACCCGCTCTTGGAAACCCTTCTAAGAGCGAAACAGTTGATAAACACCAACCCCTTCTGCTGCTCAAAAGCAGGCGGCACAAAACGTGTGCATCCCTCCACCACATCCCACCTGCACGGGGTGGCTGCTGGTCCCCCTGCCTGCTCACAGCACTTGAAGGCAGCAGGTTGCCTGCAGTTGCCATGGAAACCACACCTCACACCCTCCCCTTGATGACAGACAGGTGCCAGGAGAAGTGAGTGGATAATTGAAAGCTGGGAAGGACTGGGAGCTCTGGAATTGGCCTCGCTGCAGCTGTCATTGCAGTCCCCGAGAAATGAGAGGGGCATTCATTGGAGCAGAGATGGGTTTTCTCCTCTCCCCGTGCTGCTGCTTCCAGCAGAAGCCTCTCTAGATGGGTTAAGTGAAGCTGGAAACGGGAGAGGGATGGAAATCGAGCAGTTGCCACAGCAACAGCTGAAGATGCATCACCAGGAGGTTTGTTGATGCAAAGGGAGCAAGGAGTTGGCCCTGCTCACCTGATGGCCCAGCAGGTCCTCTGCCCCCTCCCCAGTGCAGCCACCCAGAGCACTGGGGAGCATTTTGGTAGGAGGTGGCCACTGTGCCTTCCTTCTACACCTCAGGAAGAGGACAAAAGGGGACCTTTGGTCTGGTTTTTGTAGACCTTGAGGCAAAGTCCTTCCTGAGTCACAGGGGGATGTACCAGCAGGATGGGGAAGGGCAATGCTGGGTTTACTACAGACAAAGTCCATGATGAGGAGATGTGGGCATTAATACAAAGAAGAGGGTAGGACAGGATAGGATAGGATAGGATAAGATAAGATAAGATAGAAGTAGGATAAGATAGAAGTAGGATAGGATAGGATAGAAATAGGATAGGATAGAAGTAGGATAGGATAGGATAGGATAGGATAGGATAGGATAGGATAGGATAGGATAGGATAGGATAGAAGTAGGATAGGATAGGATAGGATAGGATAGGATAGGATAGGATAGGATAGGATAGGATAGGATAGGATAGGATAGGATAGAAGTAGGATAGGATAGGATAGGACAGTAGGATAGGATAGGACAGTAGGATAGAATAGGCTAGGCAAGGTTAGACTAGACTAGACTACACTAAAATAGAACAAAAGTAGCATAGGATATAAGTAAAATAGGCTAGGCTAGGATAGAAGTAGATCAACATAGAAGTAGGATAGGATAAGATAGGATAGGATAGTATGATAGACTAGGTTAGACTAGAATGGAATAGAATGGAACAGAAGTAGGATAGCATAGGATAGGATAGGATAGAAATAGGATAGAAGTAGGATAGGATAGGATAGGACAGAAGGATAGAATGGGCTAGACTAGACTAGACTAGACTAGAATAAAATAGAACAAAAGTAGCATAGGATGTAAGTAAAATACGCTAGGCTAGGCTAGACTAGGCTAGGCTAGAATAGGACAGAAGTAGAACAAGATGGAAGTAGGATAGGATAGGATAGGACAGTAGGATAGACTAGACTAGACTAGAATGGAACAGAATAGAATGGAACAGAAGTAGGATAGGATAGGATAGGATAGGATAGGATAGGATAGGATAGGATAGGATAGGATAGGGCAGGATAGGATAGGATAGGGCAGGATAGGATAGGATAGGGCAGGATAGGATAGGATAGGGCAGGATAGGATAGGGTAGGATAGGATAGGATAGGGCAGGATAGGATAGGATAGGATAGGGCAGGACAGTAGGATAGACTAGACTAGACTAAAATAGAAGGGAACAGAAGTAGGATAGGATAGAATTAGAATAGGATAGGCTAAGATAGGATAGGATAGGAGTAGAGTAAATTATGTTCAGCTCAAAGGGCACCTACAACAACCATCCAGTCCACCTGCCTGACCACTTCAGCCTGACCACCAGTTAAAGCCTGTTGTTAAGGTCATTATCCAACTGCTCCTTAGAAGTCAGTCAGTTCATCCTGAGTTGTCATCATCACTCTCCGCCTTCTTTTTTCCCCTTCCTTTTTCCCTGTTTTCCAAAAAGATCCATTCCCAAGAAGGACAAGCAGCTGGGCAGAGCTAAACCACTGCACACGACTGCAGAGGCCACTGGTGGAGCTTTTAGTACAGCACAAGGCACAGGCAAACACTGGGCAAAGCATGCTCTGCTCTTCAGCAGCTGCTTCCAGGATGCAGCTCACAAGGCTTTCTATCTCTTTTGACAAATTAATATTTGAAGCAGTTGTTTCTTTTATGTGGGCTCTGCTGTCATTAGCACGTACAACTCGACATAAAACACTCTGGTGCGAGATCTTTTCTTCTGTTCCCTTTTTAGGCAGCAGATGAAAATCCTTTCAATAAAAAGGCCTGTTTGGGGGAGGAAGGAAAACACATGCACACACAAATCGGCTGAGAAGGGAGAGATGAAAACCTCCTTCAAGGTAATTAAATGATTATGTATCTGTTAAAGCCAGTGAATAATAGATTTGTTATCTAGGCTTGCTTTTGGCTTTTGCCATTTTTTTTCCTCCTCTTTTTTTCCCTACACAAAGTTAAAATCCTTGCAAGGCCTGGAACAACATAGTGTTCATCTTAGAGAAAAAGGCACAACGAAAAGATTTAATCCTTTATCCCATCAACTCAAGTAGGATACCCCAGCACCCCATCCTTGGACAGAAACACTGATGAAGTGAAAATTACCCCCTTGGATCAGAGCAGATCTGTACAAAGATGAGACGGACAATGCAAATCAGGAGAGACAGGAGCTGTTCCTACAGCTTCTGTCCCGCTGGAGACCCTCAGATTAATTGTTTTCCACCTCCTTGCCTCAGTTACCCCCCAAAATTGTTGACTGTCATGCTCATTTACAGAAGAAAATGACTGAGCTCTCTTACTTGGTAATTGTGCCAGGTAAGTCAGGGTTGATTTCACAGTGTGTTAGTCTGGTTTGTGCTCAAACTCTAAGCCTGCACTGTGACTTTAGTTATGGTCAGCAACAAATGTCAAAAGCAGAGACAGGACAGCCAAAAAAACCCCAGAAACTCAGCCCACTCCCTTTTATATCTAATTCTCTCCACTTTTGCCATCAGCTCTTTGGGAAAAACAACAACAGCAACAACAACAAATCCACTTCGGTATTAAAATGCCCTTTTTTCCTCGTGCTTTCCCTTCCTGCCCTCAGTAATGATAACATCAGCTCCCCTCTATAAAGCAAGAGGTCACTCAGTGTATTTTGAGCCAGTGGGCCTGGTTTTTGAAAACCTGCTGTAAGGGGAAATTACACGCCAAGGTGAAGCATTTCTGCCACAAATCATCCAGGGACTTTGTCAACCCCGTGTGATTAAGATCAGTGCCATAATCATAAATACTCTTGCTTTATGACCATGCTGGAATTCTTCATTGGAGCAAACATGGGCTTTCCCAAGGCTCCCAGACTAGTTGATCCAGATCTGTCACAGGCAGAGCTGATCCACCTGACAAATGACAGGAAAGAAAGTCATATCTCCATGTTGATGGTGTTGTGCCTTTTCTGTCCTTTCCCCATCTCTGGTTGTTCTGCCAGGTGGGACTGGCTGATCCCAGCTATCCATGATGCCATTCAAAGGCTCCCCTTGGATGGCAGATCACAGGCTACACAGACACAAACAGCATTTTGCCTTCTGGACAACGTGGGTCATGGCCAAAGCCTTTCTGCTGTCCCACTGGATCAGCCTCAAATTCATCCAGCATTCTAAATTAATCAGCAACTCACACTAAAATTAAAGTAAAACCCCCAGATCCTCTCAGAGGACATCAAGAAGACCTGAGTGAAAGGCTGAGCCCAGGGGAATCCAGAAAGTTGTGAGGTGTCCTAAGGAAATTATGGAGTCAGAAAGTACACAAGGGCACAAACCTCCCTTCAAAGCACTCCAGGCTGGTCCAGGGGTGATGGATGCCAGCCCAGCGAGTCCATTTGCAGCCCAGGCCATCTGGAGAGTGGGAAGTCTCTTCCCACATGATGGCAAGATGTTGTACAGGCAAACAGAGAACAAAAATCACCTGAGGGTGGGTGTTACAAGAGAAGGTGAAGGCCAGAGTGAGGGGGAGGGTAGAAGGCTTGTCAGGCCAGCAGTGATGATTACAGAGGGAAGGAGTTCCTGGCACTGATCCATATGACAGAGCAACACCAATATTTGTTTGCTTGGCAAGGAGTCTCTTAGTGCAAGATCCTGGAAGACGCCCAAGCTAATCTGCTCAGCAAACCCATGGAAAACTGCAAATGGGATGGTCCATCCACTCCACACTTGTGGTACACCCTTCCCATCAGTCCTTTCTCCAGACTTACTGATTTAGCAGGTACTCATGCCTGGATAGTAGGAAACACTCCCCTCTCCTCATCCTCCAGGGATCTAAATGCTTCCAGAGGAAAGGATTGAAAGAATCATGGAGATGAGAGGCCAGTAAGAACAGAGCCACTCAACATGATGGTGCATTCCAAGCACTGCTGAAGGTGACATTGGGAAGTCTGGAAATGGACCTCAGTCCTGGCAACCTCGTGAGTCACCAGGAGCTGGGTGAGGGTCTGGATGGGCAATGAGGAGCCAGGTGTGGATTCAAGACACCCAATGGTTTCTACTGCTCCAAGAACCGACTCAACAACCAAGCAAGTGTGCAGGACAGAAAATGATAGAACTGCAGGTGAAAGTGAAAAACAGGCAGTGGAAGTTGCAGCGAGAGGGATGAGTCAGTGGGAAGGTGGTTTTTCAAGAGAAGCGTGGGAGACACGACGCAGCGTTTGCTCAAAGTGCCATTTGACAAAAACCTTCCTGGCCGCAGAGGGATTGTAAATCTCTTTGTCAGAATGCACTTGTGATGCCATCCTTCCCCAGCCCAAGTGTCCTTGACAGCCACAAACACACAAATGGAACGAGAGGGACTTTGAAGTTACAGGGCATTTCTCACAGTGCCAGGCAGAAAGGCAGCTCGGAAAGTTTTGGGGTTTGGAAGGTCATTATCCTTCCAGATTTTGTAGTTCCAGTGCTGGGAAGTGTTTCCTCTGTCCAGTAGACAGGAAACCCAGCTCCTGAGCTGAGCAGCTGAGTGCCAAATGTTGTATCCCAGGGGAAAGAGGTCCCATTTGTGCTCAGAGATGGTTTTGCCACAGCCCTCGTTGGGAGTGACCGCTGTAACATCCATGTCTCACATGATGTTGTCATTGCCTTGGAGATCAATAGTTGTCTTCCAAGGTCAAGTTTGTGCCTCTCCATGTGCCATGCAAATCCCACAGAGCAGCTTTGCAAGATCAGAGAGGGAGTTTATGAAGCTTAGCAGGAAATTCTCTGTTTAAGGGGATAGAAGAGAGAAAGAGCAAATTCTGCTGGCAGACAAAGCCTCCCAGGCTGGACCTGTCTGCTGGTCTGAAGAGGACACCTTTCAGAAACCAAACTAGCAGAGAGGTGATGAAGCTAAAACAGGCAGATCTGCAGAGTTTGATGAGTCCACTGCCTTCCTCCCCAGTTCTGCAGAGCAAGAGTGGCCTTGGAGTGGATAGAGGTCAGGGGCTGTGCCATCCCCAGTCCATTCCCTAAGAAAGTGGGATCATTCTCGTGGTCTCCTTTCTGATGAGAGCAGTGTCCTGAATACCAGGGGTGTGATAGGGGTTGAGGGACATCCACTAAGGTTTGTAGGCATTTGGTTTTGGACAGAGGGCTGGAAGAGAGAAGAGGTGGGAACTGGGAAGGTGAGTCCTGTGCTTGGTACATGGGACACCCCAGAGGAGCCAAAGAAGATCAGTGGTGGTGATGGTTTTGCAGCAGTATTTCAGTGGGAAGCTGAGACAAAGTGTCCCAGGGGATTCCACTCAGCAAGAGACCCTTCCAGCCCCTGAAGTGGAAGGCACAGAAATCTGTGGGCAGCAGGACTGGACAAACTGTGCCAAGGCTCCATGTGAGGGAATAGTCCCTCTCTGGCTGGGATAACCTTCCAGAAGGGTTGAACTTTGAGCTGCCTTCCCTCACCCCTTCACCACCAAGCAGAGGGTGCCAAGCCCTCCACCTCCTCAGCATGTTTACAACAAATTCTGTATCCTGGTAGACTGAGAACTCACGAATATTTATGGGTTGTCCCAGTGGCACAGCAGGTCAGAAGTTCTGATGCAGGACACCTCAACCAGCACATACGTGGTATCTCAAGCAGCAATTATGGAAGGGGTGAGAGGGAACAGGGATGCCATGGGAATGTGAAGACACTACATGTGGGTCTTCTGGTTCATCTGGGCTGGGGTAGGGGCTGGGGGTGGGTGGGGGACCACAGTAGAGACACCAGAACCAGCAAGCAGCACGGGGAACAGCGAGGGTTTCACCCTCTGAATGCAGCACACATTGCCAGAGTCTTCAGCAGCCACTTGTGCCCTGGTGGCTCAGCAGGTATCAGATCTCTTAATGGGTACTGGTCCCTTGGGCCAGGCAAACAACCAGCCCTCTCAGGTCATTTACCAGACAGCCCAGGATGCTTTCAGACCGTTCCTGGCCAGGAAGTAATTAAGTAGCTTCCTATTTGTATTCTCCCCAGCTCCACTTGTCTGCAAGTGCTCGTTAGTCACCGTACCTGCCAGGCAGCATTTGCAGCTCTGTGTTCAGCCCCAAGGTCCAGTTCAGCTCAGTGACTGGCAATGAGGCATCTCCTGGCCTCATCTGCAGGCAGTTTGAGGCACTGACCATTAGGCTTCAAATCCATGAAGCCACAAAGGTGTTCAAAGCGCGGCTGAAATCTACAGGTACCACGGATAAAACCCTAAATCCTTCCCAGATCTCAACTGCCTGGGAGAGGTGCTTAGAGGAGTAGAGTATCTCTGTCTCTCCTGGAGACGTATTACCACTGTTTTCCATCCCTCCCAGCCCCTTGGTGCCAGAGTTTGTCATGATTTCCCAAGGTAACCCACTCCCCGTAGTGTGTGGGAGGGAGGGAGAAGCTCCCTGAGATTTTGGCAGAGCAGAGAGGAGAGGAGCTGCGTACAGAGAGAGAGGTGAGGGTCTCCTGGAGGATGAGGGTGGGACTGGAGGTGGAGAAGGCTTCCTGGGCTGTTAGTTTGACTGGTGACATCAACCCCTGACACACATTCTGTGCCTCTGCCTACCTCAGGCATCTTGACTCGTCCCTCCTGGAAGGAGCAGGAGCTGGGGTCGTGGGTGCACACGTGGCGGTACTTGCACCAGTGACACCTGTAGGGGCTCTCCACGCATGACAGACACCTGGGAACAGAGAGAAAGAGCAGTCACCTGGCCAGCAGGATCCCATCCACCAACACGACAGGCCTTGAGGCTCAGAGCCTTTCCTCAGAGGGAAACACAGCCTGGCAAACATGGCTTTTTTTTTTTTTTTGACACAACACCATCAGGTTACAGGATGGTGCTGGACCTGCCACAGCCTGAGCTGGTTGTCACTGGGATCACAAGAATCTCATATTTATTAGTTAATTTAGGTTGCATTCATATATTTGCAACCGGAGGAATAATAAATACTTCTTGCATTTTGATTGCCCTGTTGCAACTTTTATTCAGACTATCAGCAAGTTCTTGGCTTCACACACAAGAGGCATCCCCATTTTTGCCCAGATCCTGGGTATAACAAAAAATATGAGATCAGGGGATGGGTGGAAATAAGAAAATATGAGATTGGGGGATAGGTGGAAATAAAAAAGTACGAGATCAGGGGATGGCTGGAAAATACTGCAGCCTGGCTGCCTCCACACTGAGCTGCACCAGTGCCCTGGGAGCTGTGAAGACATCAGGAGAAGGTGGCCAAATGAGGGACTGGTGGGAGGAGTGATGCCCATGGAAGGCAAACTCTGGGCACCAGCAGTTCCATGGGATTAATCCTCCCACACAGAGGCCAGAAACCAAGTGGGATGCACCAAAATCAAAAAGTCAAGGATGAAGTAGGGAATTTTCTCCCCCTGCGTCCCACAGGTTTATTAGTGTGAGTTCTGACCAGAGTGAGGAGGCTCCTGCAAATATATTAACTGTATTTTTCTTTTCTTCACTTCAGCAGAGAAGTACAGACCATTGGAGCATCTACCTGGGAAGCAGAGGGCATATTTAGGACATCATCTGCTCAGGATGTAGGAAAGAGCCATTCTCTCCACCTTACAAGGTTTTGCTCTCCTGTCCCCAGGGGCTCTGCAGAGTAAGAACTGCAAACACCTCTCCTGGCTGTGTCACAGCACTGACTTACACCTACCTCACACTTCTTTTTAAATGTAATATATGTCTGCTCACCAGCAACCAAAAGGAGCCATAACAAACTCTCTGCACAATCCTGGTCACCCACACTCTGGAGACCTTTCACATCCAAGGCATGGAGGGGTTGGAGCGTGTGCAGGGAAGGGAAGGGAGCTGGGAAGGGTCTGGAGAATTCCTGAGGGAGCTGGGGGGACTCAGCCTGGAGAAAAGGAGGCTCAGGGGAGACCTTCTGGCTCTGCTACTCCCTGACAGGAGGGGGGAGCCAGGGGAAATCAGGCTCTGCTCCCAGGGAACAAGGGACAGGATGAGAGGAAACGAACTCAAGTTGTGCCACGTGGAGGTTTATATTGTATTAGGAAATTATTTTCCATTCAAAGGGTTGTGAAGCCCTGGCATAGGCTACTCAGGGAAGTAGTGGAGTCCCCATCCCTGGAAGTGTTCAAAAATGTATGGCTGTGGCACTTGAGGACACGGTTTGATGGTGAACATGGTGGTGGAGCTGGCTGATGGTTGGACTTGGAGATCTCAGAGGTCTTTTCCAACCTTATTGATTTTAAGACCCTATAAAGCTGCAGACTCTAAAGTACCAGAAGGGATCTTGAAGGGGGTAAATTTTCCTGGCTTTTACTGGGCTTTTAATGGGCAGGAGAGAAAAAAACTACCTCCAGCAGAGCTTGTCTGAGCCCAAGAAGCATCCACACACCCTCTCCCCTGTCTCCAGGAAATCCTGCTCAACTCCAATCCACCCTCAGCTCTGGTAGAGCAACTTATTCTTCAAATTGGTAACAAGTGCTTGCTCTGATACGTCGAATTAAAAATGGATAGCGTAGTACAGTTTGTCAAGTAAGGAACCAAAACATGCCATAAATATTTAACACCACCATCTCTCCTGCTCTCCCCATCAACACTTGCTTTCTGACACTGTTTGTCAAAGCAGCAGGTACATGGAAATAGGAATTGCCTTTCCTTGTGAATTGCTGAGCCGCAGTAATTATGTGCTTTTGGCACTTCTGAACAGGCTCAGTGGTGGGGACAGAGCTGCTCAGCCTTGCTCAGGGCTGGATCATCCCACTGGAAGAGCATCTTTCTGTGAGGCAGCTGCAGATCTGCTCTGGTGGGGCAGCTCCTGAGCAGTCCTGGGTGGCAGCTGAACCCCAGAAAAATGGAGTGGGAGGCTGGAAAGGAGCTCACAGCACGGAAAAGATGGTCTTGAGGGAATCAGCTGGGTGTTCCCTTCTCAGTTCACATCATGCACGAACCAGCCTTCCAGACTGGAAAGACCAATCCCATATTAACCACCTGGGGCAGGGTCCTGATGGGGGGACTGGCAAGATGGGTGAGGGTTGGAGATGCATATTATGGGCAGGATCCAGCCATCCACAAACACCTGATTAACTGGATGATGAGGGGGCCACGTGCTGAGGTCATGACCCAGTCCTGACTCAATTCTGTGGCAAACTGCCCCTAATGTGACGCTCTGCCTGCAGAACAAATGGTGCCCATACTCTTGGTCTTCTCGGGAAGGACCCCATCATCCTGACTACCACACAAGTGACCCAGACCTCATGTCACCTCCACACCTAACCAGCTTCCTGAGGGACACATGCCCATCATCAGGGGGTTCTGTGGCAGATCCAGGGGTGGAATGGGAAGCAGGGATCAAAGGAAAGGAACATACGAGTTGTGGACGCTGCAGTTGTAGAAGACGAAGCTGGTGCTGGCAAAGGTCATACCCGTTTCCTTGGACTTGAGCTGAAGCTGCACAATGTGATGGTCTCCTGGAGGGAAAAACAGACACATCAGTGTGTGACTGCTTTGTCAGCCTAGTTAAGCACTGCTGGCCATGCCACCAGCCCGAACCTGGAGCTGTCCCACAGTACCTTGGCTGGTCTGTCCTCAAGAGATGTGGAAAGTACAATAAAATCCTTCTAGAGCCCAGTTCTCCAACAGAGTGACCTCTCTGTTGGTGTTGGGATGATGGAGTGCATGTTCACCACTGGAAATTATTGTACCTGGGAGCAGAGTCTGGGCTAGACCATGACAACAGGTCTAGATCATACCCCACTAATCTCAAAAATATGATGACTGAAGCCATCAAATAGGAAAGTTAAGCCCAAAGAATGAGTACAGATGGTTGGAATTCAGAGGCTGTTAAAACAGAGTATTCTCCTTAAAATTCTTCCTTGCTGCTGGTTCATTTGATGTTCCCAGAAGGAAAGGGCCTGTGGACATTTCTTCCACATTCTCTCACCCCATTAACCCCAAGGTCCATTCCCCTGGTCTTTGGCTGCAAAGAACCCATCTCAGTGTGAGGGACGTGCGATCCATCGCACTTCCAGAAGGATCCATCCATTTCCACAGCAGACCCACGGGAACCTCAGCTCCTACACCCCATCTCCTCCTTCCCACTGCTCCCAAACTGGGCAGTCGGTTGCTACCTCTTCCCACAACACCAAAACCACTATTCAGAGCCCATCATTGTGGGTAAAGAGTGGGTGCAGTAACTGCAGTAATTTGGTGGGGAACTGACCCACAGTTAATTTGAGACTTACTTGGGTGACCCTTTCTGTGCTATTCACACAAGGGGATGCAGTGATAGGACAACAGGGAATGGCCTTAAGCTGAAATAGGGAAGGTTTAGATTAGACATTACTAAGAAATTCTCCCCTGTGAGGGTGGGGAGGACCTGGCACAGGTTGCCCAGGGAAGCTGTGGCTGCCCCTGGATCCCTGGAAGTCTCCAAGGCCAGGTGGGACAGGGCTTGGAGCCACCTGGGCTAGTGGAAAGTGTCCCTGCCCATGGCAGGAGGGTTGGAACTGGATGATCTTTCAGCTCCCTTCCAATTCAAACCATTCTATAATTCTATGATTCCATTATTTTCCTCCTCACCTAAAGACTCACAAATCAATCAGGACAAAGCAAACTGGACAGTCCATCACGAGGTGCAGCCACATGTACGTACACTCACCCACCTTCAGGCACACACAGACTCAAACACACACACACAGACATTGCACAGACCACACACTTCACTAAAACACATTTTCCTGCCAGTGCTGGGCTCTGCTGCCCATCTGGTGCCGCCAGCTCCGACAGCTCTGCCATCAACACACCGTATTTAACAACTTCACAGCATCTTCCATGTATTTTGAAGCAGGAGGCAAGGATTGGATGGCCCCAGGGATCAGACATGTGACAGAGCAACACATCCTTTGGTTCCAATCCAGCCCCTGGCTCTGTGCATGAAGCACTTGCTCTGTGCAAGGTGTGGAGCATCAGCTGCTGAAGTTGCTCCAAGCTGCTTCTCTGAAACCACACCACACATAAATCTCTCTCTTTTGTCTTGCCTCCAGCTTCCACTGCTATTTTTGTTTGCTGGTTGATTGTAGCCTGGCCTGGAAGAGATGTCCATACCAAGGAAATAGTTTCTGGCATCTATAAACACGACTGATAACTCAGCAGGACCTGAAAATGGTAACAACCTTCTGGGGGCTTGTTTTGGGACCAAAAGGAGAGCACATGCAGCAGAGATGATGCTGACAGCTCATGTCACTTCATTTTCTGTGGTCTGAGGATGCTCAGAGGCAAACTTACAGTAAATTTTCACAAGAAGCCAAGGACAAGATTGACAGCATCCTCTGTCTCACTGAGTGATCAACAGGGCCGAGGCTTTTATAGTAAGTCCTTGCAAAGAGCCGCAGGTGTTATTGAAAAAAGGGGGAACAAAAAAGGGCAGGAAGTTGTGGGTGAGGGAAGTATCCTTGGAGACAAGGTATTTTTCTGTGCTGAACCACTTTAGGAGAGGGAGTCAGCAGCAAGTCTGGAACAGCTGGAGGCAGTAAAGGCCAGGAGTAGGGACCTGAGCACAAAGACCTAAATCTGGGAGGAACAGGATGAATTTACAGACAGGATCACTCTGGTGTGCAGGACTTTCTGGCTGCTACACGGGATGGGATGTGTTGAGAGCACATACAGCCTCGTTCCCCAGGTTGTGTAACACCAGCCTGGGCAAAAGGTGAGGGAATATCCCACATTCATGTCTTGTCTTTGCTAAATATATGTAACTGCCACTCGGTGGCAGTCTGAAAACACCTTGTGTCACACACACAAGCACCTTAGGGCAGGTATTGGTGTTGCAGCTCAACACTTGCACAAGTGTGCACACAGAAACACAGGCAAATTCACACAGCTCATGCCACAGTGTGCTGCTGGGCAGCTCCACCAGCATCCCACCAATCCCAGTGCTTTCCAGACCCTGCCCTCAGGCTGCCGTGAGCCAAATCCTGCTTGGTGAGAGAGCAGGAGAGGCACAAGGGTGTGGGGTGAGGACCTTCAAACACTCAGGGAGGGAGAAGTGGTGCAGGTAGGGGAGCTGTGGGATACTCACCGTTCTCTGTAATGATCTGAGGCACCTCTTTGGCAGCTGGTGAGATGCACTGGATCTGACTGCCCACCACCAGGCCATCCATCTCTGAAAGGTCCTCGAAGGTGCAGTTGACTCCTGCTGACAGCTCGGGGACGTTGTAGGTCTCCAAGACCAGCTGCAAGCAAAGACGGAGCGAGAGAAGAAAAGATAGAGAGAGAAAAAAAGAAGAGAGAACACTAAGCCAAACAACAGAGCCGGGTCAGCAGGAGAGAATTACACTGGAGAGGTCAGACAAAGAGCCTCTTGCTAGAGAGAGCATCCTCCTTCAACAGAAAGCAGCGATTCGGGAGAGGGGAATCAGTGGAGGGGAAGGGGATGAGATGCCGATGCCGATGCCGACACAAGTGGTTTGTGGCTGTGCAGGGACAGCTGCACTGCATCCCAGTGCTGGCTGGGTCAGTGGAGGGGTGGGGGAGTGCTCACTATCTGTCATGCAAGTGTCAGGTTAGGCAGGGAGTCTTTGGAGCCAGCAGTGAAGCCCGGGGCGGTGGTGGCCCCAGGGCCCGCGGTTTCTGAGGAAGGTGAACTGCTACTCACAAGAGGCTCTCTGCAGACTCCAGAGAAACTGGAGCGCTCCAGTCTAACTCTCTACGGGCTGCTCTCCCAGCATCAGCAGGTGGGGAGCACTCTGTCACCAAGTTCCTGTGTGAGGAGAGTCTAGTTACAGCCTTCAGTCCACCACAAAACCACCGCTGTCTCTAGAGGCACAGCAAACCTCTCCTGCCCATCCCACCGAAGGAGCAGTTGGCTCTAGGGGACCTGCCATAGGTAAAAAAGCCTTGAAAGAGGGACTGATCATGTTTTTAGAGTTCACAGCCTCTGGCATTGCTGTGTCATTGCTCATGGTTGTGGCAGAAGGAATCTCGTGGCTGGTCTCCAGCATGTCCACGCTTTGGAGAAGCACCATCATAGTGCCGACTTCCCAGACCAGCCACCGTCCTGCACCAGAGCCTTCCATCACTGAGGGTCCTGCTCCACTCACCAGATCATGCCTGAACACAGGGAGGCATCCCAGGGGACTTTAGCACCTGCTGATGCCCCAGTAATTAGTATAAATTTAGCATTTCTGTGACCAAACACTAGAGCCAACCACTAGACACAGATGGTCTCCACACTTGCCTCCTCCACAAGCTACCTGAGGCCCCATCTGAGGTGACAGCCACTGAGAAGAGACACAGATGCATGCTGAAGTGTTGTTTCTACCAGCACAAAGAACAGAGGTCAGTCCAGGTGACAAAGCAGGACAGGATGAGAACACAACATAACCCTTTCTGCTCCCACACACTGTGTTTTCCTCACTTAGGGAAAGGTTGGAGCTGTTTCTTCACATGAGGCAACACCAGGGAGAAAGGCTGAGCAGACAGGTCTTAGCCCTGGCTGACATTAAAGTCTTTGTGAGAGTAGGTTTTCTTGGTTTTATAGACAATGATAATTTTGGGGCAATGGGAACGGCAATGGGAAAGGTGAATTTTTTTTCTTGGGTGGGGAATAGGAAGAAGCTTTGGATATCTGGATGGATTTAGCACACAGGTTGAGTCCATTCTCCCAGCTCATTGACACCCTGCTGGCAATGGAGAAGGGAAAACTGTTCTGCTCAGCAAGTTGCTTTCTGAGCATGGATGATGCAGAATGAAGGTGTGCCATGCAAAAGATGACATCAGTGGACAGAGCAGAAGTGCTTGGCCACAAATTCCATGAGCCTGTGCACACTCTGAACACACAAGAAGTCCTACATCCCCCACTCCTGCTCTGGACCTGCTCCAGTGAGGAAAGCATGGATCCTTGCCCCAGCAAGGAGCTCTTCTCAGAAATCCCAGAGCAGCAGAACTGCACTGAAACAGACTCGGTTAAAATTTTCCAAGCCCCTGTTAGTGCCCAAAATTTAAAAGACTGGCTGACCACATAATTCTCTGCCTCAGTATCACTGACCCTTTGCCAGAAGCCAAGTGAGATTCCATAAGGATACCACCAGCCATCTGTTTGCTGGTGTTCCCTCCTGGTTTGGCAAGAAGCTCTCTGTGGTGACTGGATGAGCTGAGTCACCAGTTTATCAGAGACTGGGCTGAGACTCCCACCACAATATTCATGCACATTTCTGGGCAACAAATAGATTTTGGCAACTTCTGATCCCAGCAGCTCTGGGCTGTCTCGCCCTGGGAGTAACCCAGAGGTAAAGGTCTTTTATTCTGTTATCATTTCCAGTCTCCCTGAGCCAGTCAGTCCCCCAGGATTTATTCCAACATGAAAGAATTCAGCAGCTACTGAGAGAATAAGAAAAAGAAACCTTGAACTCCCAGAAGAACAAAGAAGTTAAGATGTCTCAGATCAGTTTTGTTTGAAGCCTAGGAAAGTAAAGTCACAGCAAAGTTAAGAGGCTGAAACAAAGTAGCAATGATTGGACATGCAGGCTTTGAAAGGCTGATTTCATTGTCACTGAAATAGTCCCAGCACTCCAAAATCTTCCACCTGGAAGGTGTCTGGCACCTGCTGCCTGAGCAATTCCATTTGGACCTTTCAGGGTGTGGGGTTAATGACAAACTCATCCCGAGATGGGAGCTTTTAGGGCCTGGATTATCAACTTAATTCCAGCCCAAGCTAGTATGGCCAAAACCACAGAGCTCTGGCAGGCTGAAGGAAATGGGTCTGTGCCTCCTTCTTGGAGCATGTTGGGATCTCACCACACAAGGTACTGCTGCCACAAGTCAGGAGAGAAACCACAAGCTGGTCAGACCTTCAGCAGGAGATTTCCTCCCTTAAGCCCAGGAAATGATCAGGATCATCTGCTGCTCTGCCAGCACTCACTGTGTGCCTTCGTTGGGTGCTGACCAAGTAACTCAAGGCCTTAAGGGTAAAACCTTGTGCTGCAGACAGTTACAAGAGACAGCACAAACCTTGGAAGCCTTTGGTTCCTCTGCACAGCATCCTGCCTCTCTGCTCTGCTGTCCATACTGTGCTGGAGCTGCAGCAGGGTGGAGGTTTTGATGGCTTAGAAGGAGATGTTTCCAACCAAAATGATGGGAACTTGGAGCTCACTGAAACTCATGGCTTAGAAGGAGATATTTCCATCCAAGCTGATGGGCACCTGGAGCTCACTGAAATAACTCATGGTACCCCTCATCTGTCTTTCTTCTAGGATGTAATTTCCAACCATGATAATGTTCCTTGGGCTAAAGGCATAAACTAATCCCCATCCCAGGGAAGCAAAAAGCAACACTGGCTGCACACAACACCTGTAGGGCACAGAATCTCTTCAGACCTGCCCTCAGCTGCTCACAGCAAACAGGGAAGACTATTTCTAGTCCTTTCCTAGACTTCTAGACAGGGGATAACCAAGGCCTCCCATGGCAAATCTTTCTCTGTGCCAAAAAAGAAGTTACTGGGCTCTGGAGAACCTCTTGCATCAAGCTGCCGGTCCTTCCCTGGATCCAGGTGGCACACACCCGGGCCTGTCACACTGCATGGGCAGATCAGACTCGAGGGGGAGGGGTCAGGGATTAGCATTCCTCACCAAAACGTTGTACTGGGACACAGAGATGTTGTTGGGATGCACGGTGAGCCGGACGCACTGCTTCATCTCCGAGGCGAATCTCCGCGGCTCGCTGGAGCGCTCGCACCGCTCCTTCCTCGTGCACCTGGGGAAATGGGGACAGAGAGGGACAGGGGGTGACGGGCTGAAGGGTTGGGAATGTCTTAAACGTTGTCAAAACCGTGGAAAGGCTTTTTGTCAAGCTGCAAGGAAGCAACTGCGACCATCGAAGCACAACCCCTCCCTCTCCCAGCGCCTCCTCACTGGAATTTGGATTGTGACTGGGGACTTGAGGTGAGATTGCTGTCTGATCATATCAGCTCTGAGGAGAAGTAAACAAGGCCCAGGGGGTGGTGGAGGAGAAGGGTTTTGGGGGTGTGATGGTGAAATCCCTCCACATCAAACCTTCCCTCCTTCACCTGCTCCAGGAAGGCCACGTACACATGGGACATTAACCTGAGGGGCAGCTGAGTAGGGTCATAAACCATCAAAGACCCCCAAAGCGCCCCCCAAACTCATTCTTGAGGCCTCCCACCACCAGAGGACTGCCTCTCACAAGAGACTGCAAAGCTTCACCCCCCCACCAGGGCGATATTAATCCAGTGGACTCTGTTTTTTGGGACCATCAGCACCAAGGAGACCAGAAGAAACAGACCCATGGGATGCCACCAGGTTACATGGAGTGGTGACACATTTTCTATTTAAATCTCTCTCTCTCCGTCATTCCCTTTCTTCTCCCCCCTCGCCCTTATTTTTTTCCGTCTCTCTTTCTCTGTCTCACATTTACCGTTAAATAAAACCCCATAGTAATGACTTTGGCATTTGGTCTCATTTATACCTTAATTCAGGCAGAGGCATTTCTAATAGTTTTAATAACTGGATCATAACACAGGGTTAACACAGAGTCAGGTTGGGAGGGTGAGGGCAACCCTGGTACATGGGAGGAGCAACAGCTTTGACTGGAAAGTCAGCTCTGTACTCTCTGGGACTGCACTAGATGGGCAACTCATGTCCTGGAGCGCTCCAATTCATAGAATCATAGTCAAAGGATATCCTGAGTTGGAACAGACCCACAAGAATCATCAAATCTGACTTCTGGCCTTTCAAAAGGACAACCCCAAGAATCCCACCATGTCCCTGAGAGTGCTGACTCCTGTGCCAGCAGCCATGGGATTGCTCAGCAGGCTGGGGAGTTGCAAGGACACCATGAAAAGAGGGAAGGTGATGGGTGGAAGCCCCAGCAGCTACAGCATAACCTTCCCTTGGCCAAACCCACAGCCCTAAAAACTCTCTTGCTGAAGGGCAGTGGGACATCTTAGGCAGGGATGTCCTTGTAGAGAAGCTGCTTTTTGGCCCTGCTGAGGATGCTCCACTCCTGTGGTACCTCTGGGCTGTTGGTCCCTCTCTTGAGGGGATGGGGCCACACTCCAAGCCATTGCCCAGCAGCTGCTAAATAGTCCCTGCAGACTAAGGAGCTTTTGGTATCTGGTTTGAAAATGCCTGACTAGAAGTGCTGAGGGGTTGAATCTTAAAACTTCTGGTGTCCCCAATTAGTGGCAATTCAGCGAGAGAGGTGGGTGCACACACCTGGGCTGCAAGGGCCCTCAGAGCTCACACCACCCACTCACTGCTGGTGCTTTCAGTCCTCTCACTGCCTCTCTTCTCACCTCTCTGGTGTAAACACAAGCCCAGCAATGTGAATTAGTAGCTTTTTGCCCTGTTTCCATCCAGCTTTGCGTTTGCTTAACGTGAACCACGTCTGTATTTCACCCCATGTGCTCTGCCCAGGGCCACTGCTCCAAGGGAGGTGTCTGCCTGGAAATCCGTGGGGTTAATCCAAAAGGACAGCTCCAACTGCATGCCAATTACCTTTTGCCATTAAGTTAATGTTATGGACTTAGGGTGTCTTCAATGGATTTTGTTATTAGCAATGCTATTACCCCCCATTAAAATCAGCTATAAAGACTAAGTGTGGCTGTTAAATTATTCACCTGCTCCCAGACTTCAGAGTTTTAGTTGTGAGAGCACATGGGGGCTGCTGGAGCTGTAGCTCCAAGATCACTCTTCAATGTCTTTGTTCCCTGGAGAAGAGACTGCACCTACCTGGGGATTTGCAGATGAGGACCCATGGAAACACGTGCAAAAAACCCTCAATATATGGGTAACCATAATATTAAAAATCTTGAGGTGACCTAAAGCTTTAGGGCTTGGCTTCTCTCTGGTGTCTGACACCAGATAAAATAAACACCCCAACTTCAAACTCTGATTTCTCCATCTTTCTGGTAGAGGAAAGTTGTGCATTTCCAGAGGCAGGAGTCATGAAAGGAGATCTCTGCCGTTCTCAGCACATTCTGGGTTTGCTCTGCAGGTCTGAGAGAGCAAGAGCAGCATTGCAGCTCCTGCTCTCTGTTCCCCAGGAGCCTCCACCCCATTAACTCTCCTGTAGTGCCTCCACATGCTGGATCAGGAATTTTAAGCGGGCATTCTCCAGAGGGTTGGACCAATATCTGATTAACTGCCCCCAAAATTGTGAGTCCCCTATGGTGGCACGAAAGCCAAGTGGCAAAATGCTGACCTGAGATTTTTCTAAGCACTTCCATAAAACAAACAGCCACAGCAATCCCATGAAAGCTCTGCAGGGTGTGGGAATTCTTCTCCTGAGAACAGCCTGGGAGGAAAACCCTTTTTGGTCTTGTGAACACACAAGCACCCAAATTCTTCAAGATGTCCTTCTACCTCCCTTTTATTTAGTCCACCTGTAGCACAACAGAAATATCTGGATTTTCTAGAATTTAATGGGCAGATACCCAGGCTCAGTTCAAGTCTATGGATATAGATTAATCATTAGGAATAAGGTTTGTATTCCTAATCCCATCACTGAGCAGGGATATAATAATCCACACCTTATCTTGCTGTTTACAGGTTATACACATTTAAGACATGTAACTTTTGAGACCAAGAACTCACTCTACATTTGCTTGATGTGTCTTGAAGCCTTAATATCTGTCGTAGGGCATTTTGCCATCCAAATAATAATGAAATTATGAAAAACCAAACTAAGTCTGGTTTTAATAAAATGTTAAAGTTGCAGTGTCAGGGTCTCAGGAATTAGGGACAGCCAGACTGAAAGGAGCTTCAGCACTTCCAATTCTTCTCCCTGCACTCCCACACTGAAAGCTGGACTTTAATTAGAGGATCACAGGTTATTATTCCTTTCTTCCACGGTGACCTCAATTCTTCCACTTCCCAACTTTTGACTTCAACTCTGTGACTTTTTCAATGGTATTTCTCAATTTAAAAAACCCCAAAACACCCAACTGTGCCTGTGCTTGAGTCTGATGGTGGAGGAGTTCTGCCCAGCTGGCTCTGGGTCACCAGCAGGGTTCAGGCTCCGGGGTCAACATCACAGCAACATAATTCCCCCAGGGAACTGATCCCAGCTGCTGCTGAAATCAAGACTAAAGGAATGCAGCTGCCTGCCAGTGGGTTTTGCAGGTTTGCCCATGCAGGAGAGAGGGATGAGGGCTCTTCTTCAGTGTCTTGTCCCCATGGTCTCTGCATCTCCTCCTTGAACACATTCTCTATCCTGAGCTGGAGCAGAAAGAGCATCCTGTGGGTTGACACACCACACTCTCCCAAGGTGTGTGTGTCCAGCACCTGCAGATGAGGTTCCTCAGAGGCAAAACATGATGGATTTTTCCTGTGAAGGAGGGAGGATTTAGGCTGGGTATTAGGAAGACATTTTTTGCTCAGATAATGGTGGGGCACTGGCACAGGTTGCCCAGGGAATTTGCTGATGCCACATTCCTGGAAGTGTCCAAGGCCAGGTTGGACAGGGCTTAGAGCAACGTGGGATGGTGGAAGGTGTCCCTGCCCGTGACAGGGGGGTTGGAACAGGATGATCTTTAGCCTTTCCATGAATCTGTGATTCCTGGAGGAACACAGCCTGTCTGTCATGCTGAACACACCCAGCTGGGGGGTGTATTTCAACATCACCTTCCACAGACCCCCTCCCTCACTTCCACACTCTCCTCCCCCCTGTGCAACAAAAGATATTGGAAAGAAATTCTTCCCTGTGAGGATAATGAGGCCCTGGCACAGGCTGTCCAGAGAAAGTGTGGCTGCCTCATCCCTGGAAGTGTTCAAGACCAGGTTGGACAGGGCTTAGAGCAACCTGGGCTGGTGGAAGTTGTCCCTGCCCATGGCAGTGGGGTGGAATGAGATGATCTTTAAGGTCCCTTACAACCCAAAACATTCTATAATTCTGTAATTCAGGGGAGCACAAAAAGGTACCTGTCATAAAGCTTCCAGCCTTCCTCTGTGCTGCCAAAAACCTTCTGCCCTCCCCCAGGAGCAGGGTGAGACAGTACAGAAAATTGTTTCAGCATGTGCAGAGTAAAGTGCTGCCCTCCAGCACCAGTCCCAAATCGCTGAGTGGTGGAGGCTGAGACGCAGAAAAAATTTGACAAAGCACCCAGCTGCTGAAGGCACTGCCCAGAGGGGACACTGCAGCCCCACAAGTTCAGCAAACTGTAAATAAAGGTAAAAGGGACTTTTAATGAATAAGTACCTCCAGACACAAGTGCCCCCCTCAGAAAAGTGGTCACCTGGAAGGCAGCTGCCTGCACTCAGACTGTGAGAGGGGTAACGAAATATCCTGACCCCAACCCATCCTTCCTGTTGTCTCTGTGGAGAGTCAGGGTGTATTTTGGGCTCTGGGAGATTCCTGTGACTCTGCTCTGCTCTCATCTGGTGTGCCTACCATGGTTTATGAAGAAAAAAATACCTTGTACTGCCAATAACTGTTTTGCTTTAATAAAATCCCCGTAGCTGCAACATGCTGGGGATGTAAACGTGCAGAGATCACTTCCCGTGCCATACACCCTAATTCCCTGCTATTCATGCTATAATTACCTGATGTGTAACTCCCACCCAGTGGCATCACATTACACTTAAGGCACCTAAGAGAGCATTTCCCACTCCTGAACTTATTTGAATAAGATTATGGTGCAGAGGCTGCACTTCTCTGTGTGTCTTAATAGCAGCTGCTATTTCATCATCAGCTGCTTCTCTCACAATTCCAAGTGTCCTGCTTTGTCCAAAACCATTAGTATGAACACTAAGAAGCTGGTCCTACCACTGAACCATGAGGAATGTTATTTCCTCCTCATCTCCCATTAAGAATAAATCCTGCTAACACTAACCTTCTGTTCACCAGCCACTACCCAATTATTTTAATAATGTTAAATTAATGCTTTGTGTTTCTACAGGGTCTCTCATCCGAGGATCTCCAAGGGTTTTGCCTGGAGCTAATTAAACTTCATGATACCTCAGTGAGGTTGGAATATTACCAGGCAGAGACAGGAAAGTGATGCACAGATGTGGCTGTGCCAGGGAGCAAGAGCAATTCCCAGGTCTCCTGAGGATGAGATGAAGGTCCTGGTTTGGCCAGGCCAGGCCATTAAGCCATGGCCCAAGAGATCATGGCTTAATCCCAAGGACCTAAAGCAACTTGCAGGAGCAAACACAGGCCCGAAGAGGAACTTGGTGCTGTTCTACCTTTGCAGTGAGATGGTTCTTCTGCCTTGCCAGGGTTTGGTCAAGGCAAGTCCTGACTCACTCCACCACCTCCAGGATTTGTCCCTAAATGCCCAAAGTTAGGAGCCCAGAAATCTCTGGAGAGGCTCAGCACAGACACAAGATACACCTGGATACACCAGGTAAAAGAAGGATTTGGTGGGGTATGTCTATACCTGCAAGCTCTTTGTTTTCCCTAAGAACAGTGTGGAAAAAAGGGCTGCCAGCTGGGGCTCTGGGCAACCTGGTCTAGTGGAAGGTGTCCCTTCCCATGGCAGGGGTTTGGAACTGAATGGTCTTTAAGGTCCCTTCCAACCCAAACCCTTCTGTGATTCTAAGGTATGTGTGCCATGGACATTCTTTCACCTGCCTTTGCCTCTCAGTGAAGACACATCTCCATCATCCTGTTGTAGGAGAAAAAAACCTAAATCAATACCCTGAGCTCCCACACATAAAGCTCCTCAACCCCCAAAAATATGACTTTCATTTTTCAATCTGACCTCTTTTTGGCTGTATCTTTGTTTCCCTCGTGCCCAACCCAGTGGGGCCTTGATCCTTGCTGCCCACTCACCACCTGGGCTCTGGGCTAATGGGGGTAAAGTGGTTGTGATCACAACATCTACAGGGGGTGGAGATTGGGTCAGGAAGCTGAAGGTGGAAGGAAGATGTCTTCTGACTATGCAGAAGGTAAGAACAGGGAGAAAATTGGGGGACAGGTGCTGCTTGCATGAAGAAGGGAGCAGGGGAGTTGCAAGTGCTGATTGAGGTCACAGAATCACACAATGGTTTGGGTTGGAAGGGACCTGAAAGATCATCTGATTCCACGCCCCTGCCATGGGCAGGGACACCTTCCACAAGCCCAGGTTGCTCCAAGACTCATCCAACCTGGCCTTGGACACTTCCAGGGATCCAGGGGCAGCCACAGCTTCTCTGGGCAACCTATGCCAGGACCTCCCCACCCTCCCAGCCAAGAATTTCTTCCTGATATCTCATCTAAATCTACTCTCCTTCAGTTTAAGGCTTATCCTGTCTCTCCATGCCTTGTCCCCAGTCCCTCTCCAGCTCTCCTGGAGCCCTTTTAGGCCCTGGAAAGAGCTCTCAGGTCTCCCTGGAGCCTTCTCCTCTTCAGGTGAATCCCCCAGCTCTCCCAGCCTGGCTCCACAGGTGAGGTCATCCCCCATGGGAGCAGTGAGGTGGCACAAGTGCCTCCAAGGGGGATATTTCTCTGCCTCTCACGCTTCTAGTCCATCTCTCCACTCCATCACTACTTGAAATGCCTGAGTTTGCTTTGGGTGGCTCCTGATTTCTCAGCAGAGGGGAACCAGAGGAAGGTTGGTAGAGCTGCAGATGCTCTTCAGACCTGAGCCAGAGCATCCCTGCAGCCCCCATTTCTCACACCAGGATGGAGAGATGCTGCACAGAGAGCTCTGGAGACCAAAGTCTCTGGAGCCATTCATTACCCAAACTGCTTCCCAGTCCCATGAGCCTTGGGCTTTTCCCTTTCTCACACCTGCCAGTGAGGCAGCCACTTGTGATAATCCTGGGGGAGAAAGCCAAGGAGGGAGTTTCCCTATCTCTTTTTTGTATTTTATTTTCCTTTTTTTTGGTGGAAATAATGCAGTCAGAAAATCAGCACATAGTCCTGACTGAGCCTTTCTTGTTCATAACTGTTGAAAAAGGAGATTTGGATTCTCCTTCCTTTTTCTTTCTCAAAATTTCCCAAGAAGTAGACTAAAATATCTGAAATTTTTAATATGAGAAAAAAAAAATCAGTTTTCTGGCAATGGAAAAGGTCTTATCTGCAAGTTTGCTAATTAATAACAAATTTCAAGACAAAAGAGTGGTGATTGGATCTGACCAGAAATTCCTGCTCAGAACAGAGCATTTGGGGTTGTTGTTTTTTTTTTTCCCAAATGGCAATTAGCACACTACGAAAAATTTTAATGCAGGAAATAATACCATAAAAAATAAATTTCTAGAACTAAATTCCAAGGAAATTAATCCCTTTTGGAGAAGCCTCCCCATTTGATGCACAGCAGTTTTCTTTTGGCTGCTTTTGCATTTCAAGGCTCATCGGGGCCACTCAGGTGGGTTTGTAGGGAAGAAGAGGGACACGGAGCACCTGTGCTTGATGGCAAAGGTGAGAGACAGCTCAGTGGTTTGGGTGACACCCTTCCACCTCCTCCAAACAGGTAATTTTCCAGCATCACTGTTTTGCAAAAGGGTTTGACATTTCAGCTTCCCTTTCTGATTCCAAACGGTGACATTTCCCTCAGGGGATAAATTCTCTCACCCTTGGATTGAATCATTCCAGCCACCCCTTCCTTCCACCTTCCCTCCAGTGCTAGGAGTGGCAGGTGGGATTCACAGCAGCGAGGGGAGGTCTCCGGGGCAGGATGGGATATTTTGATGGGATGGCATCCCCATTTTCATCCCCAACCCATTCATTCCTAGGCATTTTTTGGTGCAGGGTCACTCTCACTGGGTTCCTCAGCTTCTGCAAGATGGACACGTTGTCCCATCCCACTCCTCACCTCTTCCCAGTTATGTGTTTTTAGCTCAGGTACAATTCCCATTTTTTCTCACCTCTCTCTAGGTCTTCCTCTTAAAATTCACCCTGTGACCTTTTCTTCTCCTCAGATTATCTATCTGCTTCCTTCACTCTTATCACCACCACCTTCAATGGTCTCCTTATCCCAGTATACTGGATAGATAAATCCAAGAAGAAAAGCCAGGAGGAAGATAGAGAGGATGACAGGAAACTCTCAGGGAAATCTGATTTAGGTGTCAGTTTGAGGACCCTGACTAGCCCAAATGGTCCTATCTGTTGTGGATCAAGACAGGCTAAGACAAAATGATTTTCCATTTCTTCCATCTCTTCATCTCCAAGGGGAAATCTGAGATTTCCCAGCCCAGCCAGAGCCCACAGTGAGGTGGCTGTTCCAGCAGGTACCTGACAAGAGTCAATCTGAACAGGGTCCTGCCTCCCCAGTTCAGCCCAGCCCAGACCAGACCAACAAACTGGGAATCTGAACTCTAGCAGGGGGTGCAGGCACGGCCCAGCAGCAGCTCTCCTTGTCCCCAAAGGGAAGCATGACTTGTGGCTGCCCCATCCCTGGAAGTGTCCAAGGCCGGGTTGGATGGGGCTTGGAGCAACCTGGGACAATGGAAGATGTCCCTGCTGATGGCAGGGGATTGGAACCTGATGATCCTTAAGGTCCCTTCCAACCCAGGCCATTCCACGATTCCTACAAAACGAAATAACAGAAAGGATGGCTGTTCCTCAAAGCCTTTGATCTTGTACCACACCAGCATTTTTGTCCTGGGAAAAGCTGGAGCAGAGCCTGGTGAAAGGGAGACTTCTGGCATCACTGCAGCAACGTGGGTTTCCCTCTACACAAAGCCAGAATTTATGGCAGTGGGTCCCATTTCCCAAACAGCCGTGAGCTGATGTCCCACCAGTGTCCCAATCCACTTCACATCCATCACCCAAGAGTCCCTGTTCCTGCTCGGAGACAGGAGGGGATGTGTTTCCTTGAAGGCCAGGTGGGTCTGAGATGCCTTTTGCGAGGTGATCAGCAGAGGGAGCTCGGTGGAAGCCAAGAGCAAACCCTCAAGTGGCATTTTTATCCAGGACTGGGGACAGGAGTCCGGGAAAGAGACTGCAGGACACAGAGATCCGTGGCTCTGGGAGGCTCTAGAGATCCGACTCATGTGGTTTTGATGCTCTGAATCAGTCTCATTACTCTGGTCCCTCTTTCAGGATGAGATCCAACATGACAGCTTCATTTTTTATTGGGGAAAAGCATTTGATTTCCCAGTTGGAAAGAAGGGTGAGACAAGAACAGAGCAATTAAAGGAATCTGGGGATGGAATAAGAGGCTTGTTTTGCCAAAGTCTGGCCAACGTGCAGAGCCAGTTTTGTGTCTCCTGAGATGGCTTTATCACCAGGGGGGAGCAAGGCTGGGGAAAGAGGGAGCAGCTGAAATTTGCCTTTCCCTCTGCCGGAGCCAAAGCAATTTTCTGGCCAGAGCCAGGAAAAGGGAGGAGATTCAGTCCCACTCACATGTAAAGTTTAAGGTCAGTTTTAGCAATGTTTTGACATTTCCAGGCTCCCCCGGGGTCCTAAGAATAGGGATGCCATAAATGTCGAGACTCAGACATAATTGACCTTAAACTTTATGTGGTCATGTGGAGAATACCCCACTCCCTCCCTGTCTTCTCCTTCTGGCCTCCAGGTTGCCCAGAGCACAGCTGGAATTTCGCTTTCCCTGGCATCAGGGAGTTAAATTTTACCCACTGCCCAAGATACTCCATTCTTGACAGAAAGGCAGGAGATGCTGCAGGAAAAGGGATAAATTTGAGCTGAGATAATGCACAGGATCATTCCTGGGAAACCTGTCCTGGCAGTGAGAGGAGGGAATTTTTTTCAGAGGGAATTTTTTTCAGTAAATTCGTGTGGTTCTGAGGAAGGAGTAGTTGGATCCCTGTTTTCATCTTTGTCTCTAACCACAAACAGGCTCATCTCCCAAAAACCTGCTCTTTGGACATCAAAGATGAGCTGGGGAAAGGGAGAAGTAGAAGCAGTGGGGTTTTTAACGGGTGGCATTTGTAGACCAAGAGATCTGGGGATTCTTCCAAAGAGACATGGAAGAGGTAACTCAAGAAAGCTGAAATTCACTCTTTGGAGCTTTACATCTCTCCAGGGCAATTTTTCAAGCCATGAAAAGTTTCAGACCATTAACCAAAGCTCACCCCCAATGTCCCAGCAGGGCAGCACTGGGGGGGGAAAGACCAGAAGTCCATCCTTTTTCTTAGGCTGCAGTTCAGGGAGGGAAACGTTTCCCTGCCAAAGCTGCCTCTTCCCACTTGCCTCCTGCTCCCACCACCACCCTGTCACTTGGCCAAGCAGAGGGAGGCTGCTAATTGCTCTGCCTGCTAATCTATTCTAATGCATGGTAATAGAAGCTGAGTTTCTGCCCTGATAACCCTCCTGGTTTATGCAGCAGAACGACTATCCCCCCCTGCCCATCCCTTATCTCTGTCCCCAGGTGGGCTCCTCCCTCCATCCCCACAATTGTCTGAGCCCACCCCCGGAGCCCCACGAGGGCGTGGGTGCAAGGGATTTACTTCTCCAGCTCCCACCCTACAAAGCCAAGCACTCCATAAACAGCATCCCCCCCCCCCCCACACACCCTGCTTTGGGGGATTTCGCGCCCCTTCCCCTTCCCCTCGCCCCCCTCCCCAAGTTTTCCAGAGCTGTGGATTGTCTTGGCCCTGCTAATCTTGCCTGGGGGAGGCTGGGTTGGTGCATCAAATGCAACCTGCTCCTCAGCCCCAACATGTGAACAAAGGGTCAGAGGTGGCCCCAAGGACCAGCCCGGCTTGTGCATGGCTGGGGTGCAGCCAGGGACAAGCGATTTGTGTGGACACACCTTTGTGCCTCTGCTGGTGGATGGATCCCTGAGGAGTGTTTTGATGGCTCATTCAAGCCTGAGATGAACAGGAGCATTTCTCATGCAAATCCCTGGAAACTTGGAGCCTTTGTCCAATGAAGAATTGGAAATCATTTGCTGGCTCAAGGGGAGGAGAGTGTGGAAATGAGGGAGGGGGTCTGTGGAAGGTGATGCTGAAATACACCCCTCAGCTGGGTGTGTTCAGCATGACAGACAGGCTGTGTTCCTCCAGGAATCACAGACTCATGGAAAGGCTTGAATTGGAAGGAACCTTAAAGATTATCCTGTTCCAACCCCCCTGCCATGGGCAGGGACACCTTCCACTCTTCCAGGTTGCTCCAAGCCCCATCCAACCTGACCTTGAACACTTCCAGGGATGGGGCAGCCACAGCTTCTCTGGGAAACCTGTGCCAGGGCCTCACCACTCTCACAGTCAAGAATTTCTTCCTAATATCTAATCCTAAATGGTTCCCTGTTGTAGAAGCAACCTGAAAAAAAGCCATCCTGCATGTTTGACATGTGGGAGGACGGGTATCACCTGCCTCCATCCACTGACCTTTTCCAACCTCCTGCAGGGGTCAAAGACATGAGGAAAGAATGTCTCTGAAGCTGCAGGGCCTCTGCTTTGCTGTCCCTTAAATCAGGGCCCTCCAAGGCCTTTTGCTGCTGAACTAACCAGGCACAACATGAGCCTGGTAGCTTAAAGCAGGAGGAGAAACTCAGAGCACAAAATCACAAGCAGGAGGAAGAACTCCAGCCAAAGGCAGCCGGTGCAAAGCACTGAGGTGGTCCAGGAGAAAGAAATCACAGGAATCTGCCTGGAATCTGCTTTCTGCCACTTGCCCATAAAAGACTGAGCTTGAAATGAAGATGGAAAAACCCCTGAAGACTCAGCTGAAGGCTACCTGAGTAATACAAGCTTCTGTCCCCGAGGAGGCAGGAAAATAACTTTCCCCACGCTGAATTCACTTACAGCCATTTGAAAGAAAATTAAAAAAGAAGAAAGCGAGAGAAAGGGAACAAAGTTGCCAGATAAGGCAAGTAATTAATGAACAAAATTACTTTTGCCAGAGAGCATCCTATCATGGTGCTTCCTATTCATGCTAATAATATTTGTGAGTGTCTTCCCCAGAACCTGGGCTGATAACACCTACGCTCTGCCGTGCTCCTACATGCTCTCCTCTGCAAGGGCTGAGGCAAAGAATTTGTTCAAAGGGGCTGAAGGTCTTTGTTCACGGCCTGATTCAGAACATCAGCCCTGAAT
Source organism: Chiroxiphia lanceolata (assembly GCF_009829145.1). NCBI lineage: Eukaryota > Metazoa > Chordata > Aves > Passeriformes > Pipridae > Chiroxiphia > Chiroxiphia lanceolata. Next base: position 2,756,843 of record NC_045641.1, on the reverse strand, counting down.
TCTTCGTGGGAGCTTCTCTAGAGTAACTCCTAAGAAATTAATTTGCTTTTTTCCCTGTCGCTGCAGCCTAAATGCCAAATATCTGTTGGGAAAGATGATGGGAGGTGCCCACACCTTCAGAGAGGTGAAATTTGGAGTGTGCTGCTCAGAAATCAGGGCTAATCCCAGCCAGTGGTCCTGAGGCCGCCTCAGGGATCACTGCCAAGGCTGCAGTGAGACCTGGAAGTCCAATGAAAAGGGTGGGAGAGTTTGGTGCCACTTCATCCTTGTCTCTTAAAGGGCAAACAGGGTAGGAAAACTGCACACAAGGAGCACAACATCCATGTCCAAAGAGGTTAGCTGGGAGGCTGGGGAGCCATGGGAATACACTGTAAGGGGTCCCTCACTTCTACAGACCCTGAATCACTGCCAGGCTCAGCCAGCATGTCATTAATTGCTCTTTTGCTGCTGGCAGCTGCTGTCCTGACTTGGGGAAGCACAGCAAGAAACAGAGAAAACATTTCCACAGGACAGACAGATCTTGATCCAAATCCCTCACCTCTAGAAACCCCTTGCCCCAAGCAGTTTTACCCAGAAAGGTGCAGGGCATAGAGGACCCCACAGAGTTTCTCAAATCACACTCTCCCAACTTTTGACCTTCATCAATGTCTCCTTTTTCATGTCACTGTTCAGCTCTTTCCCTTTCCTCCTCCTCCTCCTGCCCACGTGCCTCCATCCATCTGCCCATGTCCCCCAGCAGCAGAAACAACATGTGCTGTGACTCTGGTTATTTGTTGCTGGCAGAGACAGTTCCTCCCTCCAGCTCCAAACTTTCCCCGTGCTCTGCAGCAGCATAATTGGCAGCCAGAAAAACCACAGGATAGCACAGAGAGAATTACATTAAGTCCCCATTACATGCAGACCTGGAAAGGGAGGTCTCCAGCTGCCCTGGAGCTCTGGTTTAAGAGGAGAGACTCTGGGCAGCAAATTAAGTCTCACTGGGAAAAATAAGCCAAGGAACCTCTTAGCCCAGGCTTGGCTTTCTCTGTGAGGTGGGATTTGCTGCACCCATGGAATTCCACCAACTCCCCTCCCTCAGGAGTCTGAAGCTTCAGATCCATCTCTAAGGTATTTGTTTCTTTGGAGCAAGGGAAAAGCACGGGCTGAGGTGGATGTGCATCCTTCAACAGGTGAACTGTCTCAGAGATGAGAAGTAAAGGAGAAAATGTGTTGACATGGTAGTTTTCAGACCCTCACATGGTGGATGCACAGGTTTTTGGTCAGAGCCAGAGCCTCCCAGCCACTTAAGTCAGCATTTCACCCCTAACAATAAAAAAGCTGCTCAAAGTATCCCTCATCCAGACTTTAACAGCTCAGCCTTCTAGGAAAGGGAAACTGGGGGACAGAATAACAAGAGGAAAAATAGAGCAAGAAGGATTTTAATTTTAGTCTCTGCCCAAGCTAAAAAGTCAGAGAACAAGCTGAATTCCTCTCTTCTTAAGCCTCTTCTCTCTGCTGAAGACTAAGGGCTACATCAGGCAGCTGAGCTCCCTCACAGTGGTTGTTGAGCCACCAAGGAGAGAAAGCTGGCTCTGCAGAGAGGTCTGGAGTTGAGGGAGGATCCACCCAGAGCCAAGCCACAAGAGACAGAAGGACCAGGATTCAGAAAACCCTAAAAATGATCCTTTCTCCATCCCTCTGGATGGAGAATTATTCTCCAGCTCCTAGTCTGGTTTAGGACACCCCCTCTGAGCCTGCCCCTCGCTCTGGAAAGCACTCCCTGACCCCAGGCTTCACCAGGGATCCCAGCTAACATTCCAGCTGCAAGGAAAATGCCATTGGCATGTGATGTATGAATTTCCTCTCATCTGTGCATGGCTGGAAGGGATGAGTTAAACACTGAAAAACTGCTGTGCTCTGTGAGTGACCTCCAGCAGGCCGGGCTGTCAGAGGCACAGCACCAGAGCCATTCATTATACATTCCAGGTGTCCATCTCCCATACTCATTTCCTAGTTCCCTTCCCTTTAAAAGCACATAATTTCTGGAGAAAGCTTTCAGGGTGCTGCTCACTGGAAACTTCTGGGAATGCTGTGGGAGCCAAACAGCCAAATTGCACTGGTGGATGTGATGGGAGCGATTTTGGGAAGGTGTTATTCCTTCTGGCTGAACAGTGCACAGCAGTGCTGCAACACAGGCTGGGACAGCATGGATCCAGCGTGGGAAGGTGGTTGGAAAAGGCTGGGAATGCTGAAGGAGGTAGGAATTCAAGTGCAGCTTCATGATGTTGTCTTTCATGCACAATCCACCCATACGAGACATTTTCTCCAACATGATAATTTGTGATGGACAGGAGTCCAACTACACCCCTGAGGGGCTAATGAGTTCTTCTAGACTTCAGGTCCTTCAGGATCAATATCCTAGCCAAAATCCTGGATTCAAATTATGCATCTTATGGGTTGGTGACAGGGCTCAGGTTTTTAGTTCCATCTCCCAAGTTTTAGTCTCTTCTCCCAGGTAACAGGTGATAGGACAAGAAGAAATGGCCTCAAGTACAATCAGGAGAGTTTCAGGCTCAATATTAGGAAAAATTTCTTCACTGAAAGAGTGTTTAAGCATTGGAACAGGCTTTCCAGGGAAGTGGTGGAGGCACCACCCCTGGAACTGTTCAAGAAATGAGTGGATGTGGCCCTTGGCTTTATGGCTTAGTGGGCATGGGGGTATTCAGTCAAAGGTTGGATTTGATGACCTTGGAGGTATTTTCCAGCCTTAATGATTCTATGATGTCCCAGCACTGGAGAAGCCTTGGACCAGAGTTTATAGTGCAGATATGTCCTCGGAGCTGGACTGGCAGATCCAGGACACAAAGGGTGCTTGGTGCAGGCTCCGACCCACCCCTGCCCCTTTCCCTGTGTATCCATCCCCACAGCCCGGGGTGTTAAGTGTCATTTGAATCAGGTGCTGTGCATGAGGTGCAGGTGTTATTATTCACACCACTGGTTCCAATGAGATTATCCAGTCTAATGGAGCAGCTTGCATGGACCTCCTCTAAGCCTGAATTTTCACTGTCAGAGAATCCCCAGTCAAGTGGAAAATTAGAAGGAGAAGGGAAGAGAAGGTTGTGGAGGGGAGAAGGGGGGGGTGATTAAGTTCTCCAGAAATTAATTCATAACTAGAGAGATGGAAATAATAACTCCCCAAGCCCATGGACAATCCCCAGCAAACACATTTCAATTTGGAAGCCCAGCTTTGCTGCCGTTGCATCGTTTGCTTTCTGGCTCCTGCTGCTTCACTGATTTAATTTTCCACCCAAGGTGTTGACTTTGTCCTGGAATTGTGGTTCCTGCTTTCTCCCTGCCAAGGTTGGAGCAGCTCAGAGCTCCCTCACTACCCCTGGTCACCCAACCTGCAATGCCTGGTGTTGGGTAGGTCCCGTGGAGTGCACCAGATAGAAGGGAGGGTAAAGCTGCAGTAACACCCTGGGGGAGAGACATGAGGAAAGGAAAGGGTGGGAAATAAAAAGAGGAAAGGAAGGAAGGAGTTCACTTTTTAGTTTTCTTTCAATTTTTTTTTTTCACAGGAATGGATTCCAACACTCAATAGGTTCAAAATATTCATGTCTCTTGGGTGTATTGTGATCCCCCACACTGTCCAAGGGCAGGATTTGGTCAAAGCCCCTAGACTGTAAAGCTGTTGGGTGAAGCAGCTTCCAGGCATAGTTGGACATTCAATTCAGAGACATCAGGGCTTATCTCCTCAGTGATACACAGAGAAGTTTTGTCCCCAGTTGTCAGAATGCAGGTTCATAAATGGTTTCTTATGTCAAACCATGTCCTCAACCATCCAAAACCCAAACCTGTTTCCCAACAACTTTGTGGACCTTGGAAATGGCAAAACAGCAGTGCAGAGCTTTTGGTCCCAATATGCAACCTGGTCTAGTGGCAGATTCCAACCTCCCGTGGCAAGGGGCTTGGAACTAGATGGGCTTTAGAGACCCTTCCAACCCAAACCATTCTGTGACTCTGTGCCAGGACCATGGGTCCAACTGAACACCAGTCAATGGACAAGGGGACATCAGCTCTCCAGCTGACCCCCTCCATTTCAGGGGTTTCTGGCCCCAGAGACCTTCTCAGCTGCTTGGCAGGATCTGCACACGCGGCCGCCCCGGAAAGGCCTTGGAACGGGGCTGGAGAGAGTTAACAACTGTTTACCTGATTCCCCAGCGCAGGTTGGCGAAATGTTACTGCTTCCCAGAGGCACCAAATATAATTTTGCCTTAAAGGTTAATAGTATTCGACTCACTGAGGGGAGAAACGAGTGCTTAGAAAGCCCTTTCCTTCGATCCCAGCCTGCTGCGCCTCACGTGGTGCCCAGGGCTCCGGCCATCGAGGGGAACTGGCCTCTCCTGCCCAAAATCCTGCTCTCCCTCTCTTCCCTCCCTGACAGCCAGCAGTTCTGCTGGCAAGAAAGGTCTCTTCCCAGGGATTCAGAAGTTTCCAGCGCTGAATTTAAATTAAAGGCACTACCTGTGACCTCAGGCAAGAGTGAGCCCCTCGCTCGTGAAATGCAAGTGGTACCTCTGTGCTTTGTGGGGATTTATTGACCTTACTGACAACAAAAGCACAAAAAAATAGAGAAAAAAACGCCTAATCCTTGTGGCAGGGGGAAAACTGAGAGTCCTCACAACCAGAGGCTGCCCAGGAAAACCTGCCCTGAGCCAGCCCACCCCTCACTGAGTCGCTGACCCTCTCCAAGGACACCCTCAGCAGCGCTTGCGGGTACAGTTGTAGGTCAGAGGATGCTCCCACAGCTGCCAGGCAGTTGGTGACTGGGAAGATGCTTCCATGGGGAAGCTTATGTGCTTTAGGCCTCTCCCAGGATGCTGGAAAACAAGACTGCTCCTAGTTCCTGCGTAAATATTCCGGCTGCTGTGATCCACTTGCTTTCTGCAGCCACAGAGGCTTTAGCTCAGCTCCAGGCTGTTTGATCTGAGAGTGTCTCATCAGGCAGACACTGTCTGGGTCCTCCTGGGGTGTGAGTGTCTTGCTGTTTATTGTGGAGCCTGTTTTAGGGTGGGTTTTTCTGGTCCCTGTCTGACAGCTCAGATTCAGTCCTCCCAGGCTGCCTCTGCATGAAAACCAGGGCCAGCACTTGGATCCTGAGGCTCTTGGTGGGTCTCTCTTCAGACTTCCTTCCAAAAACAGCCTGCCAGGTCAGCTGTGGGGATACCAGGCTGGCCTGGATGGATTTAAGACTCTGTTTAGTTGCCAGTGTGTGTGAATCTGCAGCACTCATGAGACTCAGAGACCTTCTGCTCCAGTCTTGCTCCTGGTCTCTGGTTCCTGCTGTGTCCAAAAGCCTGGGCTTGGCATCAGTCACGTTTAGGTTGGACATTAGGAAGAACTTCTTTAGAGAGAGAGTGACTGGGAATTGGAATGAGCTGCCCAGGCAGCAGGTGGAGTTCCTGTCCCTGGAGGTGTTTAAGGACAGAGTGGAGGTGGCATCAGTGCCATGGTCTGGGTGACAGGGTGGTGTTGGGTCAAAGGTTGGACTCGACGACCTCAGAGGTCTTTTCCAACCCGGTTGAGTCTGTGATTCTGTGATGGAACAGGCTGATGTTTGCCCTTTGTCCAGCTGCTAGGAATGGACACGAAGCCAAAACAGTCCCTGAGACAAATATAAACTGTAGGGCTCTTCTCCAAGCTCCATGTTTCACAGACACGGCGTCTCCTGAGCCTCCCAACAGATCCATCACCTCCCGCAGCAGCTCAGGAGGGGACGAGAGCCACAAAAAGCAGCAGCAAGCTCATCCTTCTGCTCTATAAACCAGCCAATAATATGCAGGACATTTCCTATTAACCACCACACATCCAGACAATTACTCTGATTGATTCCAATCAGGTTTTACACCGTGCTTTATCCATCAGCACAAAGCTTCCCTGCCTGTTAATATCGTGGGGCAAACCATTCTTAATGGAGGCTGCCACACTGTACAGACTCAGCAGCAGCAGGCACAGGAATTGATGGAGTAAACACAGCGTTGGGATGGCTGGGGTTTTGCAATCTCTGTGGAAAATGCAATAAAAAATCTATTAGAGCGTCCACACAACGCCAATAACTCTCCCTGTGCTCTGAATAAATTTCTGTTCTGATGGAAAGGGCTGGAGAGATACCTGGAGATAGATGCCTTCAACAATCAGGGTTATTATGCATGTGTGACGCTAATGGGATAGAGGGATGGATGGACAGATAGACTGACAGAGGATCTGGTCCATTCCCTGCTGCCTTTTAGCTGTGTCTGGAAACCTTTTCCTCCTCTCAGTTCCAGTTTTCATTGTGGTCACTCTTTTTAACTGTAGGAGGCATAATGACCTAAAAAGGAGGCTGTTGAATTTAAGAAACAGAGATCTCCATGAAATTTAGAGACATCAATCAACTATTATCTTCTCAAGGTGGGGATGAGAATTATTTTTGTCCTCTATCCCCTGCCCTGATGGAAAAAAAAGTCTCTGTGTAGCAGAGAATAAAAAGTCACTGTGTAGCAGAGAATGAGGTGAACCAGGAGGATGCTCTGCCTTGAACTGTTCAAGCTTGAACTGTTGCTGCCAGAATCAGCAAAAAATCATAGGATCATGGAATATCCTGACTTGGAAGGGACCCTCAAGGATCATCGAGTCCAAAAGGAAAGTCCCCATGGGAGATTCTGTAGAATGAGAACAACTGGGACCTTCCTCTGAAGGGAAGAGATGATTGAGCTGTTCCAACAACCACTTCTGAAGACATTTAGAGCCCTTCCAGCCCCAACAAACTGTTGTGTGTCTCCCCACTGTGTCTCTTCATAAAACCAGTAAATTAGTGACACAGTAGATCCAACCCAGGAGTTTGGGCTGTAACAGCTCCATGGGCACCTCTTAGTTATTCAACCAGAAAATCTGACACTGGGACACACATCCCAAGTCACTCCCTCTGCTCTGTCTGTGTTTTTCAGGCATCTCCTCCAGGCTGTTTTCCATTCCTCTCGAGCCTTATTGATGTGTTTCTGCCTCTTCCATTAGGGAAAGTACTCCACAAGCAAATGAGTGCCCCTGTCAGGGATTTCCCTGGGGGCAGTCTCAGGTGACAGGTTGTTGCCAGCTCACTTCCAAGGAGCCACACAGAACAATCCCTGTCCCACACAGATCCTCCCTCCACCAACCTGTTCATTGCTTTATAGTGCATGGATTTAACTATTTTTGCCATCATGATGACATGTTGCTGCATGCACAGCCTGCTATTAAATAGGACTCATGAGCAAATACTTAGTAGTTGGGGAGTTGTTCTTACTCATCCCATAGCTGAGTAGTTGCCAGTATGGATTAAAATCTTCCCAGCACTATATCTCCTTGTATTTTCAGTTCACCTGAACCACAAATTACCAGCACTCCTGTAAATTAGGCATGCAGAAAATGCTTGTGATCACCTTTAGAAACTGTCTTCCACCAGCATCAGCTTTCTGATACTAGTTTCCCTGACTTCATCAGTTTTCCCCCTCTTATTTTTTTTTTTTTTTATTCCTACCCAGTAGGAAAAAATACCCAACATTTCCAAAGTGCTCTCAATATCACACATGCAAAATGCCTCTGACCAAAGCCCTGGGTTATTTTATCTGATGTTGAGGAGAAAAAGGAATGGCAGAGAGCCCAGAGCACTGATCAGAAAACCTGGTTCAGCTTATTAATTTAACACCTGGCATTGGCTGCCTTGTGCTGCAAAGTCCATAATATGGATTCCAAATAATTAGAGGAAGGTCACAGGCAGGTACAAACCTTCTGCCTCCACTGCCAGCTCAGGCACAGCAGGTGGGGGATGCTGACCTCAGATATGTGTGGGGGCATCATTTCTCCTCAATGACTCAATATCTAATTAAAGCATGTGCAGCACCCATGGAGTGACTGGTGAAGAAGCATCAGTTGGACCAGCAACCTGGGAGAAGCAAATCCCTGTTCCCACCCAGCAATATCCTACTCTCTGGTCTGCAAACAGCCCCTGAAACACAAATTGCATTTCCTGTGTTTCTGTAATAACCTTGAATTGTTCCCTCTGATTTCACTGATGTTTAAAGGAAAGAATTAGGGATTTCTGCCCGTGGCCTCGCCAAGGAAAACATGGATAAACTGGGATGCTCAGCCAGACACAGGGACCCCTAATTCCTTCCCTAGGCACAAGACACAGCATTTAGAGAAGGAATCAGTGCATCAGATGAGTGACAGTGCCAAAGATATTTAATAACTTAATTCCTTTGGAGCAATATTCATGGTGCATCTTGAGAAGCTCCTGCTAAGGAGCTTTTCTTGGAACATGGGATGAAAGTCTGTGCTACAAGTTAGAAGGACTGGGGTGATACAGTCCAGGACTATTTCCATCCTGCTACTGGGTTGGTTTTTTTCCCTTCCAGCTTCCCTCCATCACTTCAAACACAGCTCAATCTCAGTTCAGGTTTGCTTTATGGATTTCTTTCCTTACTCTCACACTTGGATCTTTAGCAATTATCACATGCAACGAAAGAGGATCCTCAGCAGTGAGGAGTCTGGACGTAGCTGTGAAAGAGGAGCCAGAAGCAGCAGCAAGTCAGACCCCTCTTTGGCACAGGGAATTTATCCTGCTAAAATAGCTCTTCCTCTATTCCCAGTCTGACCAGAATAGATGCCCACCAACTCATCTCAGAGCTCACAGTGGGCACAGCTCTCACGTGACAAGTGGAGACGCACTAACATCCATATTCAGGCCTTTCTCTAATCTAGGAGGAAATAAGTCTCAGGTCCAGAGGATCCATACAGTGATTCCCTGAAGGCTGCCTGTGGCTCAGCTCAGGGATTTCTCCACCTCCCTATCTCTCACGACCTTGTCACAATGAGTGGCAGGTTGGATTTGAGACCAGCTGGTGGCTGTGACATTGACACACCTCACGCTGGAATCGTTTAGATGAGCGGATAAAGTTGTCATTCAAAATCCATCCTTAGAGCAACCCCCCTCACACATCCAGAGGAAATCCATAAATCCATCCACATGTCCTCCCCCGGGGGAAGCAAAACTTCTGAGTCACTTTTTTTTTTTTTTTTTTCAGAATGTAGGACCCGAGATCTGCAGGAGAAACATCGCTTGCCCATCGAGCCTCAGCGGCAGAGTTTTAAATGGAAAACCAGGAATGCTGACGCCTGGTCTGCAGGGAAAAGACCACTTCATAGCAGACTCACCATGACAACACTGATGTAAACTTCAACTGCAATCAAAGGCAGGAAAACAAAGGAGGAGATGGAGGGAGACGGCAGAAATGAGTGGCTGGAGATGAGCTGAGCACACATTTTAATGGGGATTTGGAGTCCCCACTGCTGCTGCTGCTGAAAGGCTTCTGTGATGATCTTGGCTTCCCCTTCCTGGTTTTACTGAGCTAATCAAACACAATTCAGCCCAGCATGGACTGTGGCCCAACAGAAGCCACAGCTGGTGAGAGGGAGATGGGAGTTTGTGAGCAGGACCTTGGGGTGGCTGAATGGAAGAGAAGCTCCTGCTCCAGGCAATGTGGGAAAATGGCCAAACCCCATCCCAAAGAGCCAGAGCAGCCAACCATGCCAGCACCAGAGCCAAAGGCACCTCCAAGGCATGCTGGGCAGGGTGAAGGGCAGTTTGGTGGCTGCATGTCTGCAAAGGGCTTCCAGACTCCTCCTGGCTGGGTGGGCAGGGCAAGAGGCTCTTTCCATACTCCACATCAGCTGCTCTGGGGTCAGTACTGGGTGCTGGACTAGTAAGGCCACAGATCAGGGTGGGGGGTATTTAAAAGATGCACAAACTGATGCTTGAGAGGCTCTCGAAAGCCAAAAATGGCTGCGACAGCGCAGCCCAAATATCCACAGAGCCATTCATTCTGTCTCAGACTCCAAGAGCAGATACTTGGGCAGAAAAAAGTAACAAAACCAAGATAACAAAGTGAAAATTCTCCTGCTTTAAACTCCCAGCTTCCAGCAAGGGGAGAGCCTGACTTGGAGCCTGCACTGATGTCATTGTATTGAACAGCTCTCAACAGCTCTTTCTTTCATTAATTTGTCTAATTGCTTTCCAGACAGTTGTATTTCTGCCTCACAATGTTGCCCAGATGAATGACACACCATATGAAAATGTCCTTTCTTCTGTTTGTTTTAATATCCCGCTTGATAATCTCATATAAAGTTCCCTGGGTCTTGTGTTATGAGAAATGGGGAGTAATCATCCCCTCTTCACTTTCTTCATTACCCTTGTGATTGTCTGGATGTATTGTTGCCCTCTCAGTCATCTCTCTTTTAAGATGAAAATTGCCAAGTCACACAATCTCTCCTTGTGTCCTTCTGACAACCCTGAAAAACTCTCCATCACCAATTGCATTTTCTGCTTCATTCTTCACCCATTTTTAGCTCATTTATCAATACCCCAAACACCCTCAGCAGACATTCCCATGGGACCCTCCCAGGTATCCCCTCCCTCCATCACAACCCTTTATTCATCATCTTCATTTCCCATCTTTGAACTGCTTGCTAATCTATCAAAAGACTCATCTTCCTGTCCCATGACACCGTGGTTTAAATTCCCAACTATGGGAAAAGTATAAATTCCCTTGTATCAACCACATCATCCATATCACACGGACTTTGGTTTATTTAAAGAACAATAATTGACTTGTGACACCCACTGCCCTCCCCCAGCGTGTCAGATGCTTTTTTATTAATCTATTCTTAATCATGGCTCAAACAAATTAATGGGGAAAAAATAAAATTCAATAGAATCCCAGACTTTTGCTCTGGTTTGGGTTGGAAGGGGTCTTAAAGATCATCTTTAAGGTGCCAGGGGCACCTTCCACTAGACCAGGTTGCTCCAGCCTGGCCTTGAACGCTTCCAGGGATGGGACAGTCACCACCTGGATTCAAATTTCCTGACTCAAATTCCTGTTCTTGGATCCCTCAGGAGTTTGACCTTAAAAAAATACATGTTTTCCACCTTTCATTCCCCCCAGTAACAAGGCCAGTGTAAGTAAGGAGGTGTAAAGCAGATTTAATGATGTGGTGATTTCATAGCAGAGCTTCCCAAGATCTTTCAGTGAAATCACTTTTCTGCTCTAAAAGCATTTTTTCACTGAACCCTCAGACACTTGTGCCCTTTGGAAAATAAACTTCTGGGGGGACCTCATTCCATTTTAATCATTTATTTTTCTGAGGTTACCAATGTGTTTCCTATGTGGGCTGTCTGATGATTGTTTTGCAATTCACACCCCAGAGTTACCGATATTTTTATTTTTAATTCCTTTGAGTACAACTTCCAGTTTTATGTAGTCTCTTTACCTTGTCATTTAAGCAGGCATTTTAAACTTATTTGTTTAACTCATTTTTACCATCTTTCAGGGTTTTTTTTTTCACAGTTCATCTAACAACAAGCCTCTTATGTGATGCCTTTATGCAAGATACCATGAATCACTCTGCCCTCGTGTCTGCTCCTTTTAACAGGCTGCCTCATTTTTATGTTGTTTCCACTCTGAAGTTGAACTTCAATGTAATTTTGATTTATTTATTTTGTTCTGCTTATGCAGGACACTGAATTTAAGCACTGTGTGGTCGCTCTTACAGAGCAATGCCCTGGTGGCAGCACATCCTGGGAGTAAATCAGGAGTAAATCCAGATTTGCTTCTCTTTTGGTGGGTTTGCAGGTCTGAGCTCCAAGTGTTGTGACATTTGCAAGGCCACTTGGAGTCTCTCATTACCACCTTTTCTGCCCTCCCAACCCTTTGGATTTGTCTCCTCATGTCACAGACACTGTCACCCCCCTCAAGTGGTCAATAAACCAGCCTTAACACTGTGCCCTTCCCTGGGGACCCCTTGTCACTTGTGCACACATTGACCCTATTTTCTTCCTTTGATTTTACATTTTCTGTAACATAAAAGCCCTTTCTTCATCATTTTGGCCTCCTCTATTGTTCCTGTGTGATTTATGCCATAAATGAGCTCCCTTTTATCAAGGTTTCAGGCTGTGTGTCCCATTAGCATCTTCATTTAAAGCAGACTGTTAGCATGTGCACAGAGGCAAGTATATATTTAATTCTGTCTGATTGCCTATTTTCATGTGCCTTGATTAAAAGGGACATTCATTGGGATTGATTTTTGATGCTTTAACCTGAATTTTATCAAGTTCCAATCCAATAGTTCTTCAAGGATAAAGTCATGTTATGACTTCACCTCTACACAATGAGTTTCAACCTTCAAAACCTTTCTTGCTTAATTTTTATTTAACTGGCAACAAACATGTTCCTTCCTGTGTCGGCTCCCACTCTTTGAAAAGGTTTCTTTATTCCTTAGGAACTTTTCATGCTCTGTTTTCTTAACTAATGCACTTGCTCTGTTCCTGGCTTTGCCTTTGAGAAAATGCTTCCATAAAAGTGTTGATTTTTAGCCTGTTATCTCCACAGTTTGTGTCTTTCCTCCTACTGTCTCCTTGCAATTGGGAGCTCTGGCAACATCCCATTAGTGTACTGAACAATACCAGGAAACATTCCTTAATCCTGGGGCCAAATGACATGGTCTGATCTCTATTAACTTTATTAACTTCCAAAACACCAAGTGGAAACCCTCCTTGACCCATTTAATTCCCAAACATGTCCAGGAATTGTTTGAAGGAGCGACAGCAGGCCTAAGCCACACCATATTCTAATAAATTTGTATCCTAGATAGTTGTCTTCCAGTGCCTACGAATCTCACTGTAAGATTATTTCAGACATGTTCTCCTCCCAGCCAGAAACCTTCTCCTACCTTGCACAACAAATGCCTAGTTTATTTTCACTCCCTCCTGGGCCAAGATTATCCACATCATAAACAGCCTTTCTCTTTTGTAGGCATTTAATCCCTAAATCCACACAAAAAGTCCTACCTGTGACCACCTTTGCTTTCTAGACTTACACTAGTGAAGGTGTTCCTGTCCATGGCAGGGGGTTGGAACAAGATGATCCTTAAGGTCCCTTCCAACCCAAGCCATTCTGTGATTCTGTGAGACCCCTGCCAGTCTCTTCTTGCCCAAATATCTCTCCTAGCCCTTCAGAAAGCCTCTCCTGCTCCATTTCTTATTTTTTGCAGTGCAAGAAGTAGAGTTGCAATGTCTTAGCCTGGTACCTCAGGCTAAAGAAACTCCACAATATTAACACCACCAAATATAAATCAAGCCATCAGGAGAAGACACCATGTCCATGTTCCCATCCTACAGAGATCCATCAGTCTGTCCAGCAATGCAGTGACCCTGTGCCTGCTCTGGAGTCCCTCCAGGGTTATGCCAATGTAACCCTGACCAGCTTTTCTGCTCCATTTGTGTCCACACTGTTGGAAAAACTGAGCCAAACTTCACACCAAGTATCCCAAGGGAGCAGCTGCAGGGGGGAGAGGCAGGCCAACCATTTCCCATCTCCTCTGTGAGAGATGTTTCATCTGCAAATAGGTTGTACACGACAGAGACAAGTCGCTATTTGAGATATTCGAAGATATGGTATAACACTGCTTGGCCTTAATTTTGGGCTTCAGCAAGCTATTGATTTTTTGATTCTTTATATTATGTTAATGATGTCCTGATCATATCAGAGCAGAAATGTACTCCTGCAAAGCTCCAGAGTGCAATATTTAATAGATAGTGTTAGTATTAATTGATTTTGCTATAATTCATTCTATGCATCTTGTCACTCTTAAGGGTTTGGGGTTTTTATCAATGGTAAATTCCCTAAACATCCTGGCAGAATGAAAAAGTCAAAGCATTTACATCTCCTCTTAGTTTTTAATTTGGGAATGGGGGTAGTGGGGAAGGTTGACCTCACCAACTCACCTCAATCAATAGCTGATTAAGTGCAACACTCAATAGCAGGACTGATGTGTTCCTGAACAGCTCAAGAGGCCATCAAATAATATTTTGTCAATTGGCCAGATGAGTTTATGCAATGGATCCAACCTTTCCAGATCATAATTCCATTCCTGGAAGTGTCCAAGGCCAAGCAGGATGGGACTTGGACCAACCTGGTCTAGTGGAAGGTGTCCCTCCCATGGCAGGGGGATGGAATGAGATGGTCTTTAAGGTCCCTTTCAACCCAAACCATCCTAGGGTTCTATGATTCCATGATCCTCCATCTGATAAAGCTGGGAGGGAATTCTCCAGGTCAGCTTTTTGCCTTTGGTCTTTGAGAGCAGAGAGAGGAACAGAGAGCAGAGACCCACTACTGCTCTAACAGTGCTGGCAAGAATTAACTCCCTACCACACAGAAAATCACTTTAATATCCAGGTATGCTGGATATTAAATATATATCCAGAGCCATTTCTGAAAATAAATTTTATGAGGCAACAGCCTCAAGATGGAAAAAAATCATTCTGCTTTCTGGGTTACTCATAGTCTGAAAGTTATTTGTGACCTTGTTTGCAGGATTGGGGCTGGGTGAGAACGAGGAGGGGATCAGGTTGATTTGCTCTCATCCACGTTTGCATTTTCTCTTCTCCCTGAGAAAAGCACAGAGCTAAAACTCTTGGCAAGGATCCCAACATCATTCTCCTACCATTATTAACTGGCTGGCTCTTTAGAGGGGCTGGGTGGAAAAGGGCCAGGGCAGCCTGAAGAAAAGCCACCTCTGGCCCTGCCACATCTCAGTGGTGGCTCTGACAGAGATGCTCTGCTCTGATAACACCTTATCAGGTCAGGCAAGCTCTGAGAGATGAGGAACAGACAAAACAGGCCAGTGTTATCTGAACTGAAATCCTGCCCTTTTGCCCTGCATAAAATAATTCAGTGCTCCTTGGCAGGGCTGGCTGGCATCCCTTCCAAACTGGGCTTGGGGGCAGTGTCTGGCTGCCTATTCCCAGCTCCTGGGGCCAAGGGAAAGGACAGATCAGGGGGTCTCCAGCTCCTCTGCTGCAGCTGAGAAAGTCTGCAGACAAAACTTGCACCCCTTTGTGGTGGAGGTTTGGGTCTGCAACAAGACAAAAGGAGTTTAGGGTTGTTGTGGTCATGACTCCACCTCAGCTCTGAGCCATGAGCCCCATTAATACAAGGGCCTCATTAATAACTATTTTAAACTGAAAGAGGGTTGATTGAGATCAGATGTGAGAGAAGTGTTTACAATGAGGGTCATGAGGCACTGGCACAGGTTGCCCAGAGAGGTGGTGGATGGTCCAGCCCTGGAAACCTCCAAGGTCAGGTTGGATGTGGTTCTGAGCAACCTGCTCTGGTTGAAGGTGTCCCTGCTCCTTGCAGGGGGGCTGGATGAGATGACCTTTAAAAGGTGACTTCCAACTCAAACTAGTCTATAATTCTCTGATTAATACAAGTGAGAGACTAAAGGAGCCTCTCTTCACCCCCTTTCCTTCTCCTTCCAGCTGCAGACAAGGATGTGTTTCAAACACCAGAAGCATGTGGCCTCCTTTCTACTCCTGACAGCAAGGAGGGAGGGAAGAGAGGATGCAACTGCACCCAGAGGACACCCACTTGTGAATTCTGGGTTCCCAAGGTCCCCAGGTGCTCAGCACTGCCAGGCACCAGCACCTCCTGGAGCACACTTTGGCTGGATTCTCCAAGCCACTCCCATTTTTAAATGAGACCTAAATGAGGTCCTGCCCTTTCTGCTCTACTTTTTCATGACAGCTCCAGCCTTCTGCCCTCCCACCAGACCCAGGAATCAAGCAAGGATTGAAAAAAAAGAGAGAAGGAACACCCCTAAACCCACCCCCCCCCCCCAAAATGTGCATTCAGCATCTGCACCAAGGTAACAAGGGAGAGAAGCCTTCCAGGCACGGGTGAGTTAGATTGAGATTATTTTCTTAACATGTCTCAATTAAAATGTAGATCTCCTTTACAGCCTGGGGCAGAGGGGCAGGAGGCACTGGGAATGAGATATGGGAGGGACAAGCAAGAAACAGGGGCCTTTGCTTCATTCCTGTCTGCATTAACCCTTGTGGTGCCACCTCTGCTCTAACAGGAGGGGGACAGGGTGTTCATTGGGTCAAACAAGGAACTGCACCATGTCTGCCAAGGCTCCTTCTGCTTTAACTAAGAAACCCAAAGCTTACTCAGCCACTGGTCAGATGAAATTATTATTTTCATGTTTTATATATGCTTTATATATATATATATATATATACATATATTTACTGTCTGGGAGCCTGCAGTCAGCACATCCAGCTCCTTACAGGACTCCTGCAAGCCACTCATCATCCCAAGGGCTCTAAGGTTTAGGACCTCACATCCACCTGTGAGGTGAAAAACTGCTACTCCTCTCCTACAAACAAGGGGCTAAAACAAAGGCAAGTAAAGGACTGGAGTAATTTTAAGCTGGGCATTGTTTGATACGGTCGTTTAGGTTTCATCAGTAAATAGGTACTAAAAGAAACTGGCACTTCCAGAGGGCAATTCAGGGTTACAAGGAATGTGTTCAGGAAAAAGTGCCTCTTTTCTCTCATCACTGAATCAAGAAACATGGTAGTGGGTGAGATAAAGCCCATCCTAAGTAACTTGTCCAAAATCATGCAAAGTATCTACAGCACAGCAGGGAAATTAATTCTGCTCTCTCTTGCCTTAGGAAAATTCTGTGCCCAGTGGATCATGCTGACATCCCTCTCTAAATGTATCAAGGGGTCCAGAACTTGTTTTCTCTGGTCAGAAACTGTCCCAGATCTTGTCTCTACAACAGAGTTTCAGTCCTTCAGCCCACTCCAATTCCCACTTCCTCACAGCCTCTCAAATCCCTTTATCCAGGTTAGGCAGAATCATCCTCCAGCTCCTCCACTCTGTCCCAGCAGACCCTTCAGCATTTCTCCTCCTCCTCAAAGTATTTCTCTGCCCTCAACTTTCTCTTTAACAACCAACAAAAAGACCAGTTAATTGCTGGTGCAGCTTCCTGGTTAGGGAAGCACATGGTGGAGGGAAATAATAAGAAACCTGCCCTTCCTTCCATTAGCAGGGGCTGGTGGATTATTACACATGGGGCTGCCCCATGTCCTGCTGCCCACAAAGAAGCCCATAGCCAGGAGAAATTCACAGCCAACACATCTGTTCTTCACTGTGATTTCAGCCTCCTCTGTTTTCTTTGAACATCCTGGTTTCTTGCATCCAGCTGTCTTAGCCACTCCAGTCTAGCTCTGGCTCCAGGGATGAGACTACTAAAAATGCACCCAATGCCCAATGGAAGAAATTATTTTGGTCCAATCTATTTGGACCCCCCAGAACAGGAGGGAAGAAATGTTGCCTCTCATCTTGCCTAATGTTTTATTTGAATGTAGTGTAGTGCATGAGATCAGGCTGTTGTCTGGCTCCTGTAATTCATGGAACTGAAACATCTGTGTCTGCCTTGGTGGATGGTTCCTGCCATAAATTGATAGGACACTATTCAAAAGCTGCTGAAGGACATATGTGAAGTGGGAAATGATGGAAGACAAGATGTTCAAGAAGACAGGACAATGACTTGCTGAGATTCACTCACCAAAGAAAAGAAATATGTTTATTTTTTGGAGGATTCTCCTTGCTTACGCTATGAGCACGGTCTCTTCCTCCTAACCCCAACAACAAAGCCCCATCAGCAGGATGAGATAATCAGCTTCAAGCTCAGAAGCTCCTGTGAACTCTCACAACCTGCCTCCAGGACCACAGTACAGCTGGGAAGGGAGGTGGAATCATAGAATCACTGAATAAGAATCAGAGAATGTCCTGAGCTGGAAGGGACCCACAAAGATCACTGAGTCCAGCTCCTGACCCAGCAAAGGATGACTCCCAAAATCCCACTATATGTCTGAGAACATTGTCCAAATGCTTCTTCAACTCATGGCTTGGGGCCGTGACCACTTCCCTGGGGAGCCTGTTCCAAAAATATCCAATTCTTGTATCCAAATGTATCTAAAAATTAAAAAACAAAACAAAACAAAACAAAAAAAACCAAACCAAAACAAAAAAAACCCAAACAACAACAACAAAAAAACAAACCTCCCTGGCACAGAAGCCACACGGAAAAGGATTTGGAACTCTGCTGGAGGATGGAGTGCAGAGGGATGTGGGAGCAATAGGGGGTGGAGACAGAGGTGCTGGTGGCACATGGGAAGACTTATTGGCAGGTCACTGAATGTGGGAGTGTGGAACAGAAGATAATTGGGAAGATATTATTCCCTGTGAGGGTGGGGAGGCCCTGGCACAGGTTGCCCAGAGAAGCTGTGGCTGCCCCTGGATCCCTGGAAGTGTCCAAGGCCAGGTTGGATGGGGCCTGGAGCACCTGGTCTAGTGGAAGGTGTCCCTGCCCATGGCAGGGGGTTGGAATGAGATGATCCTTAAGGTCCTTTCCAATTCAAGACATTCTATGATTTTATGACCCTGTGATGGTCTGTGTTTCTGGGTAGGAGAGTGTGTGTGTGTGTGTGTGTGTGTGTGCAGATCCATGGACAAACTGAGTTTGGATAAAGACAAACTTAAAAGCTTTGCTGTGCTTCTCTTTCGGAGGAATCTCTTCCTGATCCTCCCACCCTCCCCTCCCTTCTGAGACCTGTCACAGGTGGAGGATGATGAAATGTCACAGGAGCAGCAGTGGAAGGGGAAGGCTGATGTTCCCCCACCCTGGGGAGAGCTTGTTTTCGGTGCCATTTTCCCTCACTGGCAGATCACTGGCTGCAGAGGAGCATCTGACAGCAAGGCAGAGCAATTCCCTCCAAACAGCCCAGAAACTGAGGCAGTTTCCTGAACCATCCACCTCTCATCACTCTCAGTGAGTGGCACAACCTTGCAGGAAAGCCCAGCCCTGCTTTACTGCAAATTAGGACTCTGGAAGACCTTAACATTCAAGGAAGGAGTAAGACTGGTCAGGTTGCAAAACCTGTAGAATATTGTAGAATCTGTGAGGGCAGGACATCCCAAGCTGGGGTTGGGCTCTATTTTTCTGCCAACCTACAGAAGTCTAAAGTCACTTGGCATCTCCTCAGGCCCCCAGCTGGTCCTTACCCTCCAGAGAAATGGGTCTCCAGCAGACTCTGTGTCCTATTTGTCACCCCCAGGAGAACATTTCAGGCAGCCCAGGTGCTCCAGTTGCAGCAGACAGCAGGGATGGGCAACTGAATTGAGCTGCTTGTATAAATAAAACCACCCATATTTCAAAGTCTCCTCATGTTCTCCATACATCTGTGTTTAGGCACCTGAATCAAGGCCTTATGTTGCTACTCCGTATCTAAATCTCTTTGCTGGTTCTGTCAACATCAATTTTAAAACCTCGGTCAGGGTACACCCATTCCCTATAACTTTGCTTCTCAGCTCCAGTGCACATCTGACAAGCCTTTTAAGCTGACCAGGGTGGTCATACAGCTTTCCCATGCCCCCTTTCCCTCCCTAGATATCTGCTGTGGGATATCTAGATGTGACACCCACTGGTGTGCAGTGTCCCAGAGTAAATGCCATGCTGAGGTGGCACAGGCGACGTGTCCCCTGTCAGGGAACTGGCACACAGGAGATCCTCTAGAAGCCCCTCAAGTACCACTGAGTACCTTTATCCCTCTCTCACTGCCTGTCCAAGCACATGAGACACCTCCCAGCCCATGGCAGGTTGTGTTCTGTGCTTCACATCAGAGAAGAAGAAGAAACCCCAGAGATCTTTTCTCTGCAAAGGCTGAACTTTCTGCAGCGCTAAACCTTGAGCTGCCAATGTTTCTTTGATGAGGACAAATCCCAAGTAGGACACCTCACTCACAGGGCTGCATCAGGAGAAAGCTTCTGCTGGAACCCACTGCACAAACTAATTATCTTCCCTCCCCCTCCCTGCTGCCCTCTAGCAAAATGAGCTAATCAAGGAAGGAGGTTGCTATGAAAACACATTTACCACACGCTTGCCTCTTGTGGCCCACAGTGCCCAGTGCTGTCCCAGAGTCGCCTCAGGCAGGTACAGCCACAGAGATAATCAACCTGTGAAGGGCAGAGCTCTGCCCTGCACTGCTCTGCAGACCAGAGCTGGAAAAGTGCTCCCAAAAGGGACACCATGGCATTTAAGGAATGTAAGGACATCAGCGGTGCCAGACACAGTGATGGGTCAGCTCTCCAGGACTAGCGGTGGGATGTTCTGCTCTGAGGTACAGGGCTGGTTCAGAGAGGTCTATTCAGTGTCATCGCCCATCTGGAGTGAAATGGGATTCCCAGGAGCCTCCTTTATCACCGTCAATAGCCCTGCTCTCAGTCCCAAGAATTCCCTCCTCGTCTCTGGACTGAGAGCCCCGATCCCATTTCAAAAGGCCATTGCAGAGCTGTCACATTTGGGGCCAGTTCCTCTGCCCCAAAGGGGAGGCAGTGCCGAGGTGTGAAATGATGGGCACTTTAGCTCTGCCTCAGCAGACAGATTAAAGATAACCTGGGCTCAGTGCAGAAAGGGCTGATGTCCCTCCACAGAGCCCCCCTGCTGTGCTTCCCTCTGTTCAGAGCCCCAAAGGCCATCTCCAGTTTCGATAACTACCTGAGAAAAGTGGGAATCACTCCCTGCCAAGGCCAGCTGAGGGAAGGTGACTCCACTTTCCTGCACTATCAGATGGACGGGGTTCTCAGGCCAGCTGTGACCAAGCACTGTTTGGAGACAAGACATCCTGACAGCTGGTTCTCTCCCACCTCTGCCACCATCCATGGGCAGCACTAACGCTGACAAACAACTGATCCAAACCAAATCCAAGACTTCAGACTTCCTGCAGTTACTTTCCCTCGCAGCATTTATGTTTTCCTCCCCATCACGTAACTGGAAATCTCCTGTTGCAATGAGAAACAACCCCAGATCCCTCAGACACACAGGGATGTTGAACTTAGCAACTGAAGTAGCTCTGAGCCTCCCTTCTGGTGGAGAAGCACAGCCCAGCTGGCTGCGGATTTCCAAGGAAATGCAGGGTTTGAGCTGGAAGCCATTTGTTCTTCACGTGGCTGATCCATCTTTAGGAAGATTAGGAGACAATTATCATGTGCCTTTGGCATGTAGAGGGTCTCTCAGGTATCTGAAGGCACCAAGACCTGACCCATAGCAAGAAAATGTGAAGGCAGAAAAGAATACAGAAAGATTTTTCTGTAAAAAAGTTGTCCCAGCCATGATTTTGAGACCCAGAGGGTGGCTGGGAGCTGGAACAGGCTCCCCAGGGAAGTGGTGATGGCACCAAACCTGAGAGAGCTCAAGAAGTGTTTGAACAACGCCCTCAGGCACATGATGGGATTTTTGGGGCTGTCCTGTGTAGGGCCAGGAGTTGGATTCGATGATCCTTGTGGGTCCCTTCCAACTCAGGATATTCTGTGATTCTCTGTCTTATTCATCATGTCATACAAATGCAAAACACCTGCAAATTGCTGCCTTACTGGAGGGACTCCAGTTTGCACCTTTGGACAAACCAACATGGGCAGTACAAAGGGAAGATGAGGGTTTACAGGATCAGAAGCAAGAGTCACTAAATCACACTTTTCTCACTAGCTGTTAGAGCTCAGAGTGGCACAGGACTGGGTGTGATTTTCCAACCTTCTGCCCTGCTGGGTCCCTGAAGCCTGACCTATACAGCTTTTCCCAGTGCCCCTTCCCCACACAGCACTGGAGGAATTACTGGGAAGGAAAAGAGATGAGGTGAAGGGGAAAAGAAAGAAGAAGAAAAAAAAAAATCCTCAGCCTGAAAGACAGTCACAGGCTTTCAGACAGCAGAAAGTCAAGCAAGAAAAAGACCCTTCAAATAAAGGTCTTATTGCAGCATCTGTGGGCAGCTTGGGTTACCTGAGACTCTCTAGTGATTCAGAAGACTTTGACCAAGAAAGTTAAAGCCAGGGGCAATCAATGAGCCTCTGCAAGCAGCATCGGGTTTCCTGCTGAGACCAGACAGCGGGAGCTGCACTTTGGAACTTTTCCCTTTTTTTTTATTCCTGGTCTGGCAGTGAGTCTGAGTATGGATAACAAACCTCCCTCCCCCTCCGCACTAATCCCTCACTCCCTAGAAAACAACTTGTTTAAGTGCCTTTTTTTCCCTCCCTATCATGTTATAAAGGAGAATTGTAATTTCTGGGTGTACGAGTATCCTGTGGCTACACGGCAGGTGGGAAGGGGTGGAGGGCAGGAGGATGTGGAGGGTCACTTCCCAGACACTGAGGTAGGTGTCTGCTGCCAGAGGATGGCATAAACCCCTCCTGAACAGGGCTACCCTTTTGTGGGGAATCCAAAAAACTCTCCTATGGCTTCTGAAGTGTCTCTTAAACACCTTCCAGGTCAGCTCAGCCCGAGGAATTGTGTGTAGGAGATTTTGGTCATCCCTGGACTAACCCAGAGCCAAAGGGATCCAGGAAGGTGAGTGGTATGGCCCATATCTAAGACTCTTGTATCATTGCTTCATTCATGGGGTGAGGATGCCCAGAGGAGGCCACTGCATCCTGTTCCCATGGTTCAGGGGTAGGGGAGTGCTGCTGGCACATCCCCTGGAACTGGGATGCAAAGCCAACCTTGGTGAGGTTCTTGGGTGCCAGAAGGACACCCAAAGGACATGAGCAGCTCCTCAGAGATGAGCAGAGGAGTGCAGAGAGCAGAGCCAACTCCTGGCCCCAATAACTCTGCAGTAGGATGGACTGGAGATGCTCAAACAAACCCTCTTCCCTCTGCAGCAAATGTCAGTTCCTCCTAAACCAACAGGGCTTGTTGACGTCCTGCTTTGCTCAGTCTCCAGAGCTGGTAAAGGCTTCTGGGGAAGAAAGAAATCACAGATGCCCAAATGTTCCTTTTTAATGAAGAAAAAAAAAAAGTAATGTTTCATTTCAGAACGACTTTTTATTTTGAAATCTGAAGCAATTTACTAAAAACTCAAATAAAACCCCAAAAATGAGAACTTCCGAAATCTAAATGAATCATTCTCCAATTACTAAATGGAATCAGTGCCTCCCAAACAGCTTTCAGGAACATTTCTTATTAAAAATATAATTGGCCACTACGAGCCAGGGGAAGGAAAAAAAAAAATAAAGTTTTGAAATATCACAAGTTCTCCCAGAAAATGAGACTGTTTTCCTCTCTGATTGCAATTAATGACCTGCCAGCCAAGGAGTCCCCAGACCAGCAAAGGCAGATTCCAGAGCAGAAGGAGGCTGGTGCCTGGGGGTGCATCCTCCCTTGAGGACAGCTTGAGTATGTTCAGTTGTTCCTCTCGGAATTAAATGGACGCTGCAAAAAGGATGAAATGAGGCAGCACAGCCAAAATCTACGAGTGGCACTAACACAAAAGAGCCTGGGACAGGTCCCTTCTGCACCCAGCAAGGTCAGTGCATTTCCTGCAATAAAATACTGCCTGTCTCTAAGTGATAAATAAAATAATGCTGCTCTTCTGCCCCAGGTTTCCACTCTGCTGGCAGATGGGGGGTTAAACACAAGCAGAGACACCATTCAGGGCTGAAAACCTTCGTGGTGACCACGTGCACCTGGAGCAGTGCATGTGCATGGAATAACAGAGTGGTTTGGGTTGGAAGGGACCTTAAAGATCACCCAGTTCCACCCCCTGCCATGGGCAGGGACACCTTCCACTGGACCAGGCTGCTCCAACCTGGCCCTGGACACTTCCAGGGATGGAACATCCACAGTTTCTCTGGGCAACCTGTGCCAGCGTCTCACCACCCTCAGAGAAAAGAATTTCTTCCTAGTATCCCATCTAGACCTAGCCAGACCTTCAGCTGCTGAAGGGTTTATCCCTCCTCTGGGGGTAAAGACCCTGAGCTATTGCTGCCCCTCTGCACCTGAGTGGGAAAGGAGGAAGAGGAGGGTGTAGTCTGTAAATGGATGGAGACAGAAGCAGCTTGCCAGGGGGGTTCTCAGGCATGGTCAGATACTGGATAGCATCTTCGGATAGTGCTGCTGATCTGGCTTGAGAGGAAGCTGCTGAATTCAGTCCAGGCTTGCAGAAAACTTTTCCAGGCTCTCATCCCCCTCTGCAGCCCCTGTTGGGGCTGGTGACATTGCTGCGACCTTGCAGCCAAGGCACCTCGGTGCCATCTCTCAGCTCTGGTTCCTCCCCCCTGCTCCCAGCCCAGCCCAGCCCAGCCCCTCGCCCTCCCCGGGAGGCCCCTGCAGCAGCCGAGCGCCACATTTTCAATTTACACCAACTAAATGATTCATCGCCGCCTAAAGAGCCCTGAGCAGAGCCCGGGAGGGGAGCGGAGCTGCGGCGGGGAGAGGGAGAGGGGGGGGACAAGATCGGGGCGAAGATACGGAGATGAAAAGCTCCGGTGACCTGCTCTCTGTATCGGCTCTTCTCTTCTCGGGGCAGCAGCCGATCAATCCTCCCCCCTCCCCTCTCCTGTCTGTGGGTCTGTCTGTCTCCTCCTCTCTCAGCGGACTCGAGTTTCCCGGTGTAAGGTTAGGACGGCAGAGCTGTGGAAATCGATTCCCGAGCCCTGGCACCAACGCCCTCCCCGCACACACAGCCCCGCTCGGCCGGGAGAGGAGGGATGGGGAGCCTTCCCCGGGCATCCCAGACCTCTCACGTGGAGGGAGCTTGGAAACGGGGGTCTGGGAAAGGCGGCTGCATCACCCCGAAAATCCCAAAATAAGAGAGACGACCATGGGAGAAACAAACAAAAAAAAAAATAGAAGCAGATTTCCCCTGTCTCCCAGTCCACACTGTTCCTCTTGATGGTTTATACTGGAGGGAAAAGATGAGTGAACACATGGCTTTGCTCACAGTCTGGTTCCCAGTCCTTCTCTACCCCAAGTCTTTGCTAAAAACTGAAATAAAACCCCAGAACCAGAGCTTCTGAAATCTAAATGAATCATTCTTCAATTACTAAATGGGTTCCCCCATCCAACTGAGTTTTTGCTGGAGGATGGTTTATAATGGATGATGGTTTATACTGGAGGGAAAAGATGAGTGAACAGCATGGCTTTGCCCACAGTCTGGTTCCCAGTCCTTCTCTACCACAGATCTTCACTAAAAACTTAAATAAACCCCCAAAACAAGAACTTCTGAAATGTAAATGAATCATTCTTCAATTACTAAATGGGTTCCCCCAGCCCAACTGGGTTTTTGCTGGAGGGAGGTTGATACTGGAGGATGGTTTATAGAGGAGAAAGAAGATGAGCAAACACATGGCTTTGCTTGCAATCTGGTTCCCAGTCCTTCTCTACCCCAAGTCTTCACTAAATACTGAAATAAAACCCCAAAAGGAGAGCTTCTGAAATCTAAATGAATCATTCTCCAATTAACAAATGGGTTCCTCCAGCCCAGCTGCCTCTTCCATCTCCCTTCCACAAGCTCCCACATCAGCCTGGCTGGATTCAGCCATGCACTGGATCTCTGGGATGCCTGACTGGGAGGGAAGAAGGAAAGGTTAGCAGTCAGGAGGGGAAATGTTTCCCCATGGTGGTGACACATCCCACTTGAGAAAAAGTCTATTAAATAATCTTTAGATGTTCAAAAAATTCTAATTTACCCTGAATATACTGTGCAGCCAAAACTCATTGAATGGGGTGTAATTGTCCTGTTGACTCTCAGGGCTACCTGAAAGGATGAGGAAACTGAGACCCAGAAAGCCTGAGGCACCTGAGACTGGACTAAAACCCCTTCCAAACTAGGATTAAAAATCAGTTTTCTTAACTGCAATGGCAAATAGAGCGAAGGAAAAGACTGAGGTGGGATTTGATAACATTTGCCTTCAAACTGCTTCAAAAAACACCACAGGGAATTAATCTCAGCGACCCTCCTGAAATGCACATAAATAGGAGGTGTTTCTCTTTTTCAGATAAGGAAACAGAGGTTAAGTGACCAGAGGGAGGAGGACACAGGGATGAACCATCAGCCTGGTCCACACTGTGAGGCCAAACTTCTCCCTGAAGGATCGAGTTTATAAGGTGTGGGTTTTTTTTTTATTTTCACCAAGTCAATGCTGCCAATCCCACTCATCACCAGCCATTTAATTTTTAATACTCCTTCACAGTGAGCTGCTGCACACCCTGCAGTTGTCTCTACCCCTTTTCTCTCCTTTTGGGGATTTATTGCTGGAGGTATTGATTGCTCCCTGCCACTGACCCTGGATGGAAGGAGATGAAATATCCAGCACTGCTGTGGTACAATCAATGGCCAAATTCACCCTTTCCTATGCTGCTTGTCCTCCACTGAGGGCAAAATACATGGGGTTCTGCAGGAAGGATGCAGGGTAAGATGGGATGGAGACATCCTATAGAGCTGTACATCAAAAGGAAATATCCTCAGGTGAGCAGGATGAAAGTTTTATGGGCTCATACTGACCAGGCCACAACTCAGGATTGGTTTGCCAAGGATCCCTTGGACAATTCCAGAGCATGAGTCACGTTTTTGGCCATGTTTTGGGATGTATCCCCTAAGATCTGATCTGAAATTAAACAGACTGTCATGGTTTTGGGTGAGGGTCACACAAGCTGACGAGGATAAACAGAAGGTTGCAATATGGCACAAGTTTGTTCCCTTCTGCTCTAGAAAGGAGAGATAGCAAGAGCATCACTTCAACTTGGATCACTGCCTCTTCCAGGAGTGTTTGTGATGCAACAGGAAGAACTCGGAGGTGAACTCAGCAGGAGAAGACAGACACACTGCAACAGCAGTGTCCATCAGAAAAACCCTCCAAGGCTGCCAAGGACACTGTGAGACTTGGAGTGACAGCCCCCTGCAGAGCCACGCTCAGCTGGAGACGTCTGGGCGGACAGATCCAATGCACTTTGCAGCCACTGTCTCTGCTGAGAGGTTCTTGGCAGATGAGACCACCCTGCCACTCATAGCCAAGAGCTCAGCCAACCTGACACCTCCCTCTCCACGGCTCTGCCAGAGGCCTCTCTGCAGGAGGAGAGCACTGGCAGGGAAAGGCTGAAGAGAGGAAACTTCAAGATCAATAACATCGTTAAAAATCCTAAAGAAAACAAAGCCAGCGAGCCAATATCCCAGTCCTGAGGACACCTGGCTCCAGTGCTCCTTGAGAGGAGCATAAGCCAGTACGACACAATAATGAAATGGTGAAATGAGGTCCCTTCTATAAGGAAGCCCAAGAATATGGACAGAGACACATTTTCTCCTCATCCTGTCCAGATAAGCCACATGACCAGTTTGACCCCTTTGTGCTCATTTGGCCCTGTTGAGTTAGCCCACACAGGACAAACACTCAACTTCAGGGCCAACACTTTCCCACAGTGAACATGCAAACCACAAGGTCCCCTTGAAAATTAACTTAGAGTGGAGCCCATGATGCTTACAGGGATCAGATTCCTCTCTAAGAGCAGTGGAGATCATGCCAAATCCAAAAGGGGAGAGGTTCAGGTCAGCAGTGGAAAGCTGGAGGTGCTGAGACAAGGGCACCCAGTCAGAGCCAAATTGCCTTAAGGAATGGAAACAAGGTAAATTTTGAAAAGCTGCTGGAGGGTTTGATTCAGGGTGGACAGGCGCCTTCCTGGTGCAGTCAGGACACCATGGATCACGTGATGGAGGAGGTCTCTACCATCCTTCTTTCCCCTTGCCTTCCAAAAAAATCCTTCCCAGTCAAACCAAGCCCTCCCCAGAAAGTCCCAGAGACGTTGCTGGAGGTACCTGGGGACTCCTCGGCTCTCCTGGCTCAGGTGAAGCATCATTTTTCATCTCTACCCTGTGTTACCACAGGCACTGAGGGGAGATGGTCGGTGGGAAAGCAGGGCTGGGCTGGTGACCAGCACCAGCAGGTACTTACGTGTTGTGAAGGACACACCATCCACAGTGAGGGTCTCCTGAGCCCAAGCACTCGCTGCAGGTCTCGTACTGGCTGCACGACTCCACGGGCACCCGGGTGAGCTGCAGGAGGAAAGGGGACAACCTGTCAGGCTTTTCACAGCCCATAATGACTTGATGGAGGTGCAGCCCTCCCTGTCCTCTTCCCCTGCTGCCTGTCCTCCCAGAGGGACACCTATGCAGAGCTAGGCAGGCCTGGAGGATGTGGATGCAGTTTGCTCCAGAGCTCAGCCTGGTGCAATCCCTGCTCAGACCATCACATCCCCTCTGGCCTTCCCCTCTTCCCCATGGCCTTCCACCCTTCATTGTCAGATGACCTCACTTGCACAGTTTCCCAGGGAATCAGCACATCAGGCAGGCTGTGGGGACCTGGTACCTTGGGACAACTAAGCAAGGTGTGATCTTCTGCAGCAAGTTCAGCTCACTGGATCTCAGTGCTCTCTCCCTCTTTGGTTGTAGGTCCTGTTGCTTTCTGGCTTCCTAGGAGAACTGAGGTCTTGTGATGTCTTTGCCTCCCTCCCATGACCTCCTGCACCACCAGTCTCCACTGCCACCACTGCTCCTGGTCCCAGGAGAGCATTAGCTCCACTCTCCATTGCCTGTGCATCTTCCCAACCATCAGTTCTCTCAGTCCTGGAGAGGTTGCTCCCAACAGGAAAAGGACCAAGCCTACCAGGCTGGCTATTTCCTTGCTGTCACCCTGCCTTTGCAGCTCAGAAGGCATCAGATGTGGACCTGAAACACCCATCTACTGCCAAAACGCTGCATTTTATTATCTATTTTTCTTTCATTTTTCCTTTTTAATTAAAGTATTTCAGTGAGAGATTTCAAAGGCAGAAGGGACTGCCCAGCCTGACCTCCTGTCTCGCAGACCAGTGCCTTTTGATTCCTCTTGGGTTTTGCAAGCCCCTTAGATCTTTTGAAGCCAAACACACAATTTGGGCCCGATGACCTGATAGTCTCTTTTCCACTGAGTAAACTTCAGAGAGCTTCTCTAATATCCAGTCAATTGCTGGTGTCTTCACCCCAGCTCCCGTCAGCAGGGAGAGTTTATTCCTTCAGATGATATAGTGTGGTATTATCCTGATGAAACACCACTGAGAACTGCCAACTGTAAACTGCAGAACAGTTACTCATGACAAATGACAAGGGGATGCACCTGGATCCCAGTGACAGTTTTTCACTTGGCACAACGTTCAGCGGAGTTTGAGCTGTGAAGTGACAGATTAAGATCCATCCTGATTCCACCTGTGAATGAACCAAGAACCGGTTTTTTTTTCTTTTAATTTTAAATATAAATTTATATCAGGCAAAATTCCAGCTGTGTATGGAGACCTTTTCTATTTGTATCAGAAATTGTCTTTCCCACCCCTATACACAAATCCTACGTGGTCGTTGATAGTCTATGAACAAAAGCTGAAAATTTGGAGCTTTGCCTCTGACAAGTGGCAGCAGCTTTAGAAAACTTCAGGTAGAAATATCGTGGGGTTTATTTATCATTGCACCACTTCCTGTGCCAAGTCACCCACAGAAACCAACTGAAAGCTTTTAATGAAAAATGTGAGAAGGTGGAGGGAAAAAAAAAACAAACAACCAAAACCCAACACAAAACCACTTTTCTCAAACTGGATCTATTGCCATGAGCATAAGAACATAACCAGGACAGAGAGAGCAGCAAAAGTGAGAAGATCAAGAGAGAGATGGAGTCATTCAAACTTCTGTAATTATGGTGGACTTGGAGGTGAGAAGTTAATGGTTGGATTAGATGATCTTAAAGGTCTCTTCCAGCCTACATGATTCTGTGATTCTATCAAGAAGTGTCAAAGGTGAGATGGTTTGGCCATGAATGCAGTTGTTCCGGCTTCCTTAAGCTTCAGGTCAAGAAGGTATAAAAATGCTCATCAAATATAAATGTTATGCTCCAGGATTACACCCAATTGTTGAGCCCAACAGTCTGTGTTGCATCCAACTTCCAAAAACACATAGAATTTTTTTACAAGAATATATCAAGAGTTGCAGACCTTATAATTTATTATGTCGGCCATTCCCACCTCTTTCTTCCACCTAAGAAAAATACATTGTGCGCTATTTTTCCTGGATCACACCTGGCTTGACCACCAGAGTACTCGAAGAAGAGGCAGATAATTCAGTTATGAAAGACTGTCAACCTGCCATTCCTCGATCCAGGTGTAACTGGTTGTGTAATCTCCCCCTTGGAATTAGAAATTTGTGTACACAGTTGGGATTGGCTCTGCAGTTCCTCCCCAAACTACCCTCACTTTAACATATGCTGCTGCTTGATTTGGTCCTCATTAGCTGGGGGTAGTTTTTCTCATCTCTGAGCTCGTTTACATCTGTCTTATAGAACTGAGCCCTGATTAAGAAGTTTAGATCAGAACATGCACTTTTCAAACGTCTGATGATGTTGGGTTTGAATGTTCTGACTCAAAAGCCACTTGTGGCTATGATATATGTGCAAGAGAGAAGTCCTAGAGGACTGAAATTTGCTATTTGTTTGCAAATTGCTGCAAAAAGAGTGGATAAAAAGTGGTCTCTGTAGGTTTTATTATTATTATTATTTAATTAGCCATCAAAGGATATCCAAGCTCCTTTCAGAGTCGGGAGGAACCTACTGGGAATCCAGATCTTCATCTTTGCAGAAATGTTTTCCTTTCAGCGTATTTAGGGTAGTTTGTGGGATATATGTTGTTTAGGAGCACACCTCACTTGTGTTGCTGTCCCAGAGAACCACAGATATGTGGTAAGAGCTTCCCCAGCCTGTCAGTCCCACCAGAGTGTGTCCTGTGTCACTGTTTGCATTGTGACATGTTATTCCTGCTGTCTAAGACCCTTTATGAGTTCACCTCAAGCAGCTTTATTGTGAGATTAATTAAAACTGCCCCACGCTGGTAAATGTCTCGGGCTGTAAGTGTCAGACCTTCTAATTAATACAGAAAGAAACTACAAAAAACAAAGGAGCTGCAACTGAAAGGGAAGCCACCTAAGGGTCGTCTGCTGAAAAGAGAAAGAACATCAAGCAAATAAGGCACATCTGAGGTCTTATTTTCCTTTTTGGAACATAAACTCTAATTAATTCCGCTCAGCTTTCCAAGCTGAAAGTTCTGAGAACTGACCGTGGCCCTCCAGGGAACAGTCAGCTTTTTGTGCTGCTGCTAAAGTATCTGGAAAAGGAAAAGTCCACCCAGCCTCCCAATTACAAAGCCTTGACATTATTCACTGCAACGAAGGGACCAGACAGTGCTGAAGGTTGAAGTCTCCGTGGTAAACCAGGCTGTGATTACTCCTGCCACCTCTTCTCCATCCTTGGAAAGCCTGACAGACTTTTCAAGGTTATTTCCCAACATCAGTGAGGGTCTTTCATTGGGGTGGAACTTGGATTCAACGTTTTGCAGCGAATATCACAGAATCACAGAATATCCTGAGCTGGAAGGGACCCATCAGGATCATCAAGTCCAACTCCTGGCCCTGCACAGGACAAGCCCAAGAATCCCAGCATGTGCCTGAGAGCGTTGTCCAAACACAAAAAGGGTTTCAGCAGACAGAGGATGAACAAAAGCAAAGTGTCTTTAATTTTGGGGCACTGTGAGCCAGTTTAGAGTAATTTAAATTCTGGAAGTGGTCCCGGTTTAGCTGATATTTTGGCCTCACTGTACCAGAGCAATATATGGATGTAACAGAGACACCTGTTGTTTTAAGGACTTATATCCCATACCTTAGGAAAATATATGATATTAGGAAAAGGTTCTTCCCCCAGAGGGTGGTTGGGCACTGAACAGGCTCCCCAGGCAGGCACAGCCCCAAGGCTGACAGAGCTCAAGGAATGTTTGGGCAATGCTTTCAGGGACAGGGTGGGATTGTTGGGGTGTCTGTGCAGGGCCAGGAGTTGGACTGGATGATCCCTGTGGGTCCCTTCCAACTCAGGATATTCTGTGATTCCATGTGTGATGAAGCACATTTTATCAACGGGAGCTGGAGCTGGAAGTGAGGTCTCATGCAGCTGAAGCAGGAGCTTCCTAAGTGTCTTTGAAGATGTGGGCTTGTGACATCTAAGTTAATGCAAGAAGTTCAGGGGAGACCTGAATATTGAACACTAAGCTATTAAATACAACATATTTAGACTTTGGGTTCTTTGGAATATTGAAGGTATAAAAGTAAGATTCCTGTAGAAGCCTGTGATACACCTGATGGACTTCTGCTGTGCTTCCAAGGCTGTTTCTGCAGCAGACCAGAGGGACAGATGATCTCTGATCATCTCCTAGGTTGGCATTTCCAGAGCAACCATCCCCCCACAATGATTTCCAAGATCATTGGAGGGTGTGAAAGACCCAGGAGCCCCACCACCAGCACCTTACTTGAACAGGGGAGACCAAAGGGTCAGGACCTGAATCCCTCAGGCAGCTTCACCTTCCAGACTGTTCCCAGCTCACAGCTGGGGAGGTGAGACATTGGGACTGGTTGCCCAGGGAAGCTCTGGAAGCCCCTGGATCCCTGGAAGTGTCCAAGGCCAGGTTGAAAGGGCTTGGAACAACCTGGGATAGTGGAAGGTGTCCCTGACCATGGCAGGGGGTGGGGCTGGATGGGCTTTAAAGTCCCTTCCCACTCAAACCTTTCTATCATTCTGTCACACTTTCTATCCAGAGTGAGGTGAGATCCCAGAGCCAGGGATGGACAAGGGATGAGTGATGAGTGATTCCAATGTCCTTCTCAAGGGCAGCAAGAAAACAATGAGCAGGTCCAGCTGCCATTTCTGCAGCAGGATTTGAAGAGATATTTCACTTCATCAACACATTCATTCACTGGATCCCAAAGAAATCATTCCTGACTTTCTGGATCACAAGGACATCTTGAAAAATCTGGCAAAATCCACAAACTGCTTCAGGAGGCATCATCTCACCTCTGATCCAGCCTAACTTCCAATCTGCAGCTTCTCCAGCTCCCAGCTTCCCTTCTACCCTCCATTTCTAGTATGAATGAGTTACAGAAAGTCATTTAAAACAAAATGATTGAGTGGTTTGGATCTGATGGACAGTAACAGCTAATCCTGTTAGAAATTTGGCTCCCACTTCTGCCATTATATATTCACAAAAGCTCCTGCTATGTGCTCAGTCGTAATTTTCTGGCTCCCGTTTCTGACTCTTTTATTTCAATATACATTGCTTCTTTCTCCCCTTAAACTGCCAACATTCTGGTCAAAACCTGAATCATTGCTCAATCTCTGCTGTTATAATTGGATGTTAATACAGTGGCAGGATTTATTCAGTCTGATGGACTAAGTTAATTTAAATGTACAAAAAGGCATCTTAAGTAGCCAATTTCCTTCCCAACAGTCAAAAGATACATTTCCAAAACACTGAACAAGCCATGTGGGTTCTGGGAATGCTGCTGTCTTTTGAGACTCAGTCAGTGTCCCCCAAAAATGCAGGAAGATTAAGAGTGGAGCTTATTTGATTTCAAAGCATTGAAAAGAGTGTTCATGATAATAGAGTCTATTAAATAGAGCAAGGCAAGAGCAACCTGAGAGACTTCTGGAGGAACCATTTCTGCACCCTGAACAGAATCAGTGAGGATGTTCTGTCACCTGCACAGCACCCCAAGATGTCAGTTTTATTTTGGCCTGAATTATGGACAAAGGGACTTAAAATTCCTCTGTTTGATACCCTGTGCCTTAGTGGCTGACCTACAAATTCAGTGAAGAGCAGGAACACAGAAAAGCAAAGCCCAGGGGAGCTGAAGCCCATGTGATTGACACTGCTAAGAAACAGGACTCCCACACATGTGGATGTAAAACTGGTGGGAGAGGAGATGATCCTGTGGGGTTGGAGATGAGGACCTGGGTTTCATCCCAGCCTGCCACTCCAGCATGATAAGTAAATAAGTTCCCAGTCCCACTGGGACAGGGAATGTCATTTCTCATCAGACACCCCCAAGCTTTGCCTCTTCATCGTAGCACTCTTCCCAGGAAATCCATGCTTACGCACCTGGAAAACTGGGGGCTTTAATTAAGAGCGTTAATTGGAAGCAGCAGTAGCTGTCAAGGACAAATGACACAATAATTAAACTGGGGGTCAATGCCCTGCTGGGTGGCAGGATAAATTACCTGTTCAAATATACTTGTTCATCAAAGGCTCTCTACCAACAGTTGTGTGTGTGCTGCTTCTCTTCTCTCTTTCTTCTCTTCTCTCTTCCTCTCCTCTTCTCTTCTCTTCCCTCTTCTCTTCTCTTCTCCTTCTCTTCTCTCTCTTCCTCTTCTCTCTCTTCTCCTCTCTTCTCTTCTCTTCTCTCTCTTCTTTCTCTTTCCTTCTCTTCTCTTCCTCTCTTCTTCTCTTCCTCTTCTCTTCTCTTCTCTTTCTCTTCTTCTTCTCTCTTCCTTCTCTTTCGCTTCTCCTCTTTCTTCCCTTCTTCCTCCTTCTCTTCTCTTTCTCTCTCTCTTCTCTCTCTTCTTTCTCTTTCTCTTCTCTCTCTTCTTTTTCTCTTCTTCTCTTCTCTCTCTTTCTTTTCCTCTCTTCTCTTCTTCTCTTCTCTTTCTCTCTTCTCTCCTCTTCTCCCTTCCTCCTCTCTTTCTCCCTCCCTTTCTCTTTCTCTTCTCTCCTCTTTCTCTCTCCCGTCTCCTTTTCCTCTCTTCTCTTTCTCTGCTTCTCTTCTCTTCTCTCTCTTCTCTTCTCCTTCTCTTCCCTGAGCTGTCCTACACATCTTTGCTGAGAGAGGACTTTGGATTGCCAGAGCAAGTCCCCAGCCACAGTCACACTCCACTTACACCAACAGAGGTAAAGCAAGAAGAGAAACAGGAAGATTTGATGCCCACAGCCTCTGTGACAGCAGAAACCTCTGGGGTAAGGCTGAGAGATGGCAGTTCCCACCAGATGCTCTCATGGTGAGATTGCTGTTGATGCTCCCACAGCAGTGAACTTCTCTTTGCACACCTTGCAGTGCAGTTCTCCTCTTCATGCCTCCCTTGGCAGGACCTTACTTGGCAGCTGGCTCAGAAAATCCAAATTACTTGTTTTCTGTGTAGACCATGCTGGGCTCCATTTCTGATCCATCAAGACTGTCAGTCTTGCAGCTCGTGGGGAACGGCTCTGCCATGGCAGGTATGAAAAGTGAGGGGTTTGCCTTCTCACCAAAGTCTGTCTGCAACATCAGAGTTTAATTCTAAGCCAGAAACTCAGGCTCTGTTGAAGGGAAGACCTTTTGCAAGGCAGGATTTGTCTGCTCTCAGTTTTAGAGGAGATAAATCACCCCCCTGGATGCGCCTGTGTCTATCCACTGAATATAAAGGAGTCCACTGAATATAAAGGTCAGGCAGAGACATTTACCATACACACACCATGGTCACAAGGTGAGGTGAATCCCACATCAATGCCAAACAATTTTCTGCTCTTCCTCAAATCTTGCCACTGAGAACAATCCCCAAAAATGGTAAGGCCTCCCCTCTTCCCGGTTGTAGCACCAGAATAAGCGGCCACAACGCGCGGTGATTTTTATTTCATGTCTGGGAGAGTGGTAGAGGAAATACACAGCTAGAAAACCATTCCATAACTCAAAAGATCTGGTGTGATGACAGGGGTTGTGTTTGAACAAGTGCCTTTCACCATCTGCTCTGTCAACACAACCCTCACACCAAGCTCATCCCTGCTCTCTGTTCTGGCTCTGTTTCCAAAGGAACAGACTCTCGGACAACAGAGATTATCTCAGCCCTTTTCTTGAAGGCTTGGCAGCTTCCCAGATTCACAACAGCACAACTGTGCTGTCCCTTCTTCAAAGAATTCCACCACTCCATAGTGACTCTCCTCCCCAAAAACATCAGGACTCGAGGAGGAGCAAGGGCCACACCACCGTGCTGTGAGTATGGTTGGCAACTTGGAGACTGAAGAGTGTGTTTCGCACACTGAGGGGCTTCAGAGCTGAATCTTACTCAGTTTTCCTCTGAAATCACTCTTGTTTTTCCCCTACTAAGGATGCAAAACTCTTCTTTCAGCTGGGATGGCAACGGTGCATCCCACTGGCATGAAGCAGGAAAATTATTAGGAATCCTTTCAGTATACCAGCTCCAAGGTTTGAAGGGATATTCAAGTGATTTGACCCAAGAATGATGAAACCAGACACCACCTTACCCACCCTGCAAACCATCAGCTCTGACCAGCTCCCTCTGCCTGTGGCATTCAATCCATGTTTTTCCCTGCTTGCTCCAGGTACCTTCAGATCCCCCCTGCCCTGTTTACACTAAATCTTTATCCCCTGGTCAAGTGCTTCAGTCAGTAAACTGTAAAACAAATGAGGTTTGGCTGCATATTTGTGTTCAAAAGCCTTCAAAATAAGAGCCTCATGTCACAATTAATGGAGGGCCAGGCCAGGCTTAATGAGAGCCTGTGCCTGTGTGGCCACTGGAGCGTGGCTGCTGAGCAAGGCAGAGATCATTACCCAGCCTCTAGAAAGGCTGTATATAGATTTAATTGGGACCTCTAAAGGAATTTATGTCACTGCAATGGCCTTTCTCAAAGTCCAGCATCCCTTGAAGGCTCGTGGTATGAACACTCCAGACACCCAGGGAGAAGTTAATAGTTGTTTTTGCTGGGGGTGGCTGCTTTCCATTGTGTTGTTCCACCTTCCTTTCAGATGTTCCCCATCACAGAATCAGAGAAAGACTTGGGTTGGAAGGGACCTTAAAGATCATCTAGTCCCAACATCCTCGTGATAGGAAGGGATCTTTACCCTGAGTTATCAAGGAGCATCTTCCTATAGATTAATTCTCCTCAGCAGCCCTCTCAGGTGTCCTATTGTACCTCCTTGTCCATTCCCACCAATTCAATCCTACCACCACTACAAATTCCATCTTTACACTTTTAATATCTCCCTGGACTATGAAATCCTCATCCAGTTCCCTGGAGGAGCTTTGTCTCATCTCTCTCCCCAGCCACCCTCACCCTCTCCCAGTTTTCTGGCTCCACCTCCACTTGCTGACCCAGGCAGCTCATGGAGGATTGTGTTGATCAAACTCCCTTGTGCAGGCATTGTCAAAGAAATTGTGGCAGTTTGAAAAATGCCCTTTTTTCAGATGTGATCAGACCTAAAATCCCCCATAATACCAAACAAAACCAGCTGTGCTGGCTGGGACCAACACTCCACAGATCCCAGATAAGAAAAGCATAAGAACAGGATAAATACAAATGTTCCAAGTAGTTGCCTAGATTTTGGCTATTTCCATTCAGGGGAACTTCTGTATCTTATCTGGCTCTCTGCCATAACCCAAAAAGGATCTTTCTTTAGTTTTTTTTTGGTTTATCTTGCAGTTGGATTGACTTTTTGCATCCACACCCTGCTTTGCCAGGGAATTTCACAGGTCCAGGGCCCACTGCTTGAAGGAATCACCTCCTTTCATTTGTTCAGGACTTGGTTTTTCAAAAGTTTAATTTCATGCCCTGTAATTCTTGTATTTGCACAGGTGGTGAACAGTCATTTCTCATCCATCCCATTATACCATCCATAAATTTGCCAGTGTCTCCACATACCCCATCTCACCTCCTCCCAGGCTGAGGAATTCCTGCTTCTTCAGCCACCTCCCACTTGGAAACCACTCCATACCTCTGATTGTAGAATCATTAAGATTGGAAAAGACCTTTCAGGTGATTGAGTCCAACCATTAACCCAGCACTGCCAAGGCCACCACTAAACCATGTCCCCATGTGCCACGTCCATATTCCTTTTGAACACTTCCAGGGATGGTGATTCCACCACTCCCCTGGGCAACCCTTTCTGTGAAGAATTTTTCCCTAATGTCCAAACTAAACCTCCCCTGGTGCAACTTGAGGCTGTTTCCTCTTTCCCTGTCCCTTGTTCCCTGGGAACAGAGCCTGATCCTCCCTGGCTCCCTCCTCCTGTCAGGGAGTTGCAGAGCCAAAAAAGTCTCCCCTGAGCCTCCTTTTCTCCAGGATGAGCCCCCCCAGCTCCCTCAGCTGCACTTCACAGGACTTGTCCTCATAAGACTTGTTCTCTCCCTGATTCCTTTTCTCTTTTGACCATTTATTTACCCTTATTAGCCAAATGCTGGGAAAAGGAGATGACCCAGATCATCTCTTTATAGCCTTGTCTCCTCCCTGGACTCTAAGGCACCGATCACATCAACAAAAACTATTAAGTGACTGCCTTTAGCAGGGTACCACCTCTCTGCTTGAGGTCCATGACCCTGTACATCCTTCAGGCTCATCTCAGATGAGAAAAAAAACACATCAGATTAAAGTGTGATTAAGACTGTGTTTCATCACAGGCAGGGAACTCGAAAAGCTTGATTGCTTTTAGCAGTGTGAGTGTACAGTGATAGTGATCTTCAGCTCCTCAGAGGACACTCTCCTCCTTGCCGTGAACAGGGGCATTTGGTTTGTTCCCAGATACCCTCAAACATACCCCACTTCAAATTTATGTCTGCCCTCCTCTCCTTTTCCAAGCCATTCTCCAGGGAGGGCCCTCAAATTTCTCCGACAGGAGCCTCACAGCATCCATCAGAGTGATAACATCAGCTGAAGGGTTATGAGGTCACACTGCTTCATCTGCAGCCCAAAAGCTGCAGATCCGAGGCAGGGAGAGCCATGACAACCTGAGCTGCAGCGACACACACGAACCCAGCCCAGAAACCCAAATTTGGGGCTTTCAGGGCTGTTGCACCTCTGCCTCTCCAGAGCGCTCACCACCAACAGCGTTACCGAGGGTTTCAGTCAAGAGCTGAGCAAGAACCAGGGAAAAAATGTGAAGCAGCCTCTTCCCAAGCCTTTTTAAATTTATGTCTCAGTTTATTAAAGGAGAGACAAGCAGACAGCACTCACAGCTCAGCTGGTGCCTGGGGGAGCTCTCAAGGTTTGGGTGGTAATTAGTGCTGCCAAAAAGACGACGACCAGGCAGAGATTCAGGCAACTCTTTCCGGGCTCATCTATTTGTCTTGAGACATCTCTGCTCTTTGTTGTGCTGTGGAATAAGAGAGGAAACTTCCCAGCAAAGCCCAGCTCCCTCTCTGCAGGGTTTTAATTCACGCCGGGCTGGAAATGCAGAATTCCTACTGAGTGCAGTGAGGGTTGTTCCATCCCAGTCCCCAGAGCCCATATTTCAATGGATTAAGTGCACAGCCTAGTGCAGCAAGCACTACACGTGTTTTCCCAGCTTTCTCAGACATTCATCTTACCATAAAACGGAAAGTTCAAGGATATCTAATTCAGGGATCATATAAATGCATAACATTTGAGGTCAGAAGGGACCACTACATCATCTGTTCTCACCTCCTGTGCATCACAGCCACTACCCATCGAGTCTCATACTTAAACAAATAGTCTGGGTTTAACTAAAGCATGCTGCCTAGGAAGACCTTCTCTTTTGATGTGAAGATACCAAGAAATGGACAATCCTCCATTTCATGGGCAGTTTGTTCCAGCAGTTCATCACTCATACCATAAAAATCATGTACATGCCTCACTTTTCATGTGAATTCATCAGCTTTTGGCTGCCAGACACTGATTCTTATTTTGTTTTTCTTTTCTAGCTTGAAGAACCCTTTAACATGCTGTTTAAGATGCTCAGAGATCCTAATGGAGTCATTCCTTAATCTTCCTTCTGATAAATTAATACTTGAAGATGCTTTCAAACCCTGTGAGGGAATCACACCTTCCCACTCCCTGTAAATAATTTCTGTGGTTCTTTTGTGCTGCTTTTCCTATCTGACCACAGAGCATGACTACAACTCTCCCACTCTCCTGCACTCCTCCAAGGATGCAGGATGGTGTCAGTCTGTTCCTACTACAGGCAAGACTCGGAAAAACCCTTTTCGAGGATGTAAAGGAATGAGCCACTCATTCATTTCAGTCACTGCTTTCTAGGACACATCTCCCACTTCCCAGCCTGACCTACATTCCTCCCTGTGAGACAGCAAAGTTTGCATTTGTTTTGTTTGAGGGAGCCAAAGTCACCCAAATGCTCTGCCCTCGTGGTTGTTAATGCTGAGCTAATCATTGTTCCACTGAATATTTTATCCCCGGGATTTAATATCAACCTCCCACTCATTCATGAAAATTTTCAGTAGATTTGGGCCCAATATTGATCCCTGGAGAACAATACTAGGAAAACCCTCAGGCTCTTTGAGACCTGCCAATTTTAAGCCAATTCAGAGATATCCTCATGCTATTTTTAGGTTTTGGGTGTTCGTTTTTTTTTTAATGGGAACAGATTGTGGTGTTGTCCCAAGTGCTGTATGGAAAGACAAAGACAGGGCATCCACACACTAAAACTTCCTGATTTCCTTAAAGAAGGGATCACCTACTTCCTCAAAGGTTGAAAAATATCTTATTTTTCATAAAAATTGCCATTTGGCCCAGGAGCTTCAAAATTATCCAGGTGCTTTATTACTTAATATTACCCTTTTCTAGCCACCATGAATCACTAGAATGGGGGACTAGAAGCACCTAAATTATGAATATATTCCCCAGTATACTTTATGTAGGATATTTCAAGTCTCAGGTGTGCAAAGTCATCCTCAGAAGACTCAGTGCCTGTATATTGTAGATTTAAACCTGGCTAAAATGCCTTGGTGAACAGCCCAAGGTTAGACAGGATCAGTCTGGGCACTGGACACCTTTGGAGCTGTTGGAATCTCCTGACTCCTGGTGATAACTCTGAATCCAGGCCTTTGAATGGGTCCCTAAGCTTGTGCAGGAGCACACAAGGTTCTTATTTCTCCAATTAGTTCCTCTTTCATTTGTACTCCTGTAATTTCTGCTCACCTTTTTCTCCAGCCAAAGCAGAAAGCTGAGACTCCCACTGCACCTTTCTTTTTATGGAACGACATACACAGCTCCCAGATTTCTTGGGGAAAAACAGCTGACATGAAGATCTGTAGAAAAACAGAACTTTTGTCCCTGTAGATCACTATTCAAATTTGATTTAAGGTACTGCTCTGGTGCTGTATGAAACAGGGAGATCTCATTTCAGCTCCTTTTTTGCCAGGCCCTGAGTTCACAAAAGCTGAGCAGGAACACTGTCCAGGGGGGCAAGGACAGGGGCTTGGGGGGGGATGATGTCCTTGGATGATTGCAAGATGAACACTGCCAGCTGGCCTGTGCATAAAGGACTGAGACCCAAGAGACCCCACAAAGCCTTTGCCAGCTCCATCCAGGTGGTTCCTAAACTGGCATCCTGAAACAGAGTGGGATTAACACACTGAAGCACCTTAAAGGAGCCTCCACCTCAAAGATCAAAGGCATACTGGCTCCAGGGCTCTAATTACACCTGACTCCCTTGGGGGCATCCCTCACAAAAGGGTGGATTTGGGTTGGGGGAGTTGCTCAGGTGCATTTCACGGTGCTCCCCACTCTGTGCAAAACAAAAAAAATAAAGGATACCAAGCCCAAAATACCCTTTTGTCCCTGGCCACAAAGAAGGGAGCTGTGTTTGGCATGTAAAGCAAGGGGACAGAAAGGAGAGCAAGGAGCAGTGCCAGGTGCTTGGAGAGCACCTCTGAAACACGAGCCACGATGGGAAACTCAAAGGACTCTCTCCTGTCCACATCCAGCAGCTGGGACAGTGAAGCTTCCTCTCCCTTGAGGCAGCAGGACTGGCTCACACACACTCTGCCAGCATTGCAAGGGACACTTGTGCCCCTTGGCAGGACACTGCTGACCATCCTGGACCCTTTTATCCACGTCTCACCCTCATCCCAAAAAGAAGCCAGTGGCTTCACAGGGTTTGGAGTCTTTGCAAAGCTCATGGCACTCAAGTTCCCCATCTCAGTAGCAGGAGTGACCTTCTCATTGCTCCTCTTTACTCATCTTTTTCTCCAGTTAACACAAACACACTCACAAAAGGGCCTGTGCTTTTCACCTGCAGTCCTCAGAGCCATTCAGGAAGGGGATGGGGAACAAAAAGCATCAGGGATGAGAAGAAAGTCAGGCACTGACGTGGCTGGCTGAAGGTCAAACACACTCATCCTTTTATTGGCATGAGAATTGATGTTGGTTTTATTTAAGCAATCTGGCCACTATCTCAATACTGCTGTGACCACACATAACTTGGTTTAAAAACCCTCTGATGCACAGAATGGCATCAGTGGAGAGAATCTGAGGGATCTGATATCCCTTCTCCTGAGGTGTGTGCAGTGGATCCAGGCTCCTTCCAGCCACAACAGGCTCGTAGCACCCACGGGATCAGCAAGGAGGACCAGAGGTGTGGATGATCCAGCAGCAACTCCTCCTCAGCTCTGTGTGTGTGCTCCTGTGTGTGCTCACACCCAGCCCTGGCAGCCAGCTGATGGCATTTGTAAGCCCTGGCAGGTTTATGCTGCCCAGAAAGGGGCTGTGGGGAACATTTCTTTTATTTATCAGCTCCCATTTCACACTGGTGAACCGTAAAATTATAACTACAGCTTTCCCCCGTCTCTTACTGATCTGTGGCATCTGTCTGTCTGTCTCTTACCTACCCACACGTGTGCAGCATGTCCTGAAGGAGCAATATCCCCTCTGCTTCCCAAGGATTACACCCCTGCCTCTTCCCGGAACAGCAATCCCTGCCCTTGGTTTATTAACCCAACAGCAGGCTCTGAGAAAGGCCCTCGCCCTCACGATCAGGAGAGAGGTTTTCTCAGCATTTATGGAGAGCAGGAGATCAGGAATGTATAATCAAGCCAGAGGACAGCTTCAGATCTCATCAAAATAATAGGGGAGGAGGAGAGCTTCCTTCCAACTGCCTGGGATTTTACCTGAGGAGACCTGTGTATCTCCTGCTTTAACACCAGGAGTTACAACATGACCTTTTTGGCTCATGTTTTAGGCAAACACAAGAGCTCATGCCCTTGTTCCTTTGTCTTTTCCAAAGGGACACACTGATTTTATGGGTATTTGTTCCAAGGGCAGTGAAGGAAAAGTGATGTTTTATACTAGTTTTATTTCTCATTTCAGCCATCGCTCCCTGAATCAGCACCTTCAACCATCCTTCCCCGTTTGAAGGTCTTATTTATACCTTTGTAAACAGAAAAAGTCTGGGAAGGAGAGAAGACCAGCCAGGTGGAAGCACAGCTCAAGTCCCTCCCTGGCCAGAGACCCATTTATTTAATCTCCAATTTGCTTCATGTAGCAAAGCATCTCTAAAAGGGACATAAATCCCATCCAGGACTATTGTTAATGAGGAAAACTTACATGAGAGGTGGGATATATCTGGGACACGCTTTTTTCCCCATCCCACAGCAAGGGTTTGATCAAATTTACCGCTCACAAGGATGTTGTGGAGCTCCTGGACTGGGGGGATTGCCTGGCTAATGGTGGATATTTAGAAAGGCTTGTGCTGAATCCCTGGAAACATTTAGCTCATGGTTTGTTCTCCTGAAAGATACGAAATATTGCTGAGCTGTGGGCTCAGAGCAGACGTCTCCCCGAGGAGCTCTGCGACCTGAGTTATGCAGATCACATTAGACAATCACACTGGTGTCTTTTAGCTTCCAATCCCATGAATTTATAAATAGCCACCAAATAGTTTCGACCATAATTGGCAGCCTGTGCTGCAAAGAGCTGAGCTAAGCACACAGGCCTTATGTGAAGCGAAAAGTTTTTATTATTATTATTATTATTATCATCGCAGAAGGGTTTTGTGTGGCTCAGCTTTAAACTACATTTTCTCTATCAGGATGCAGATTTCAGGAGACAAGTTGCCTGACCCAGAGACCAGGCCTGTAATGGGACTGTGACAGTAATTGCCATATTTGCAAGACAAGTATGAATTGCCTCTTCTGGATGAGCCACACAGACATTGGAGATGAAGTTTATCACTGCCCTAAATGTGTTTTGTTTTCTGCTGATGCATAAACATTCCAGCAATTAGTTTGCTGCGTTAAGGTCCTCTTTTTTTTTTTTTTTTTTTTTTTCCCCCTGAGGTTTTATATCAGAGTTTTTGTAAATAGGCTTTTGAGACAATTAACAGGGAAATGACCACCCTCATTTAAGGGGTGGTCAGGTGGTGGAACAGGTGGTCCAAGGTGGTGGAATCACCAGCCCTGGAAGTGTTCAAAAGGCATGGCACTCGGGGACATGGCTCA
The DNA here is from genome assembly GCF_009829145.1 of Chiroxiphia lanceolata. NCBI lineage: Eukaryota > Metazoa > Chordata > Aves > Passeriformes > Pipridae > Chiroxiphia > Chiroxiphia lanceolata. The sequence goes on along the minus strand of NC_045641.1, from coordinate 2,713,053 downwards.
GTGTTGGCCCTGGCAGTGCTGGGTTAGTGCTTGGACTCAACGACCTTGGAGGTCTTTTCCAACCTAAATGATTCTATGATTCCCTGACAACTCCAGCACCCTCAAATATTAGTGCATGAATCTGAATTCTTTACTGTTTTGGAGAGTGTTGCAGATTTAGAGCATCTGTGAGACTGGAAACTCTGGGAAAGAGGAAGATGTTGATTGGTGGCGAAAGAGGTGTTTACCAAGCTGAGATCAACTAATTGAACCCCCATCTGATTAGATCAGGTATCAGGGCTTTAGAAAAGCTCCCAGTCCTCTCTTACTGATTTCATGGAATCTTGGAATGGCCTAGTTTGGAAGGAACCTTAAAAACTATCTTTTTCCAACCCTCTACCATGTGTAGGGGCACCTTCCACTATCCCAGGTTGCTCCAAGCCCGGCCCAGCCTTGCCTTGAACACTTCCAGGGATGGGACAGCAACAGCTTTTCACTACCTACAAAATACTGGAGAGATGTCCTGGAAAATGGTGATGCTTATACATAAAAGAAACCAGGGGAAATGCAAAAAGGAACATGTCAACAAGGCTTTGAGCAGAGGACTGATCTTCCAAATCCCCAGCCCTGATCACCAAGCGCAGAAGAAATCCGTAAAACCAAAACCAAGTCACATCCTCCACCGCCCCAAGTGCTGTGTCAGAATGAGAAAAACAGCACAAGAGGGATTTTCATCTGTAATTCCAGGTATTAAAAGGTCTAGGAGATAATTAAAGCTAAAGAATTCATTATATCCTTGCCACTGGGGAGGGAGGCATTGGAACAGGTTGCCCAGTGAAGTTGCAGCTGCCCCATCCCTGGAAGTGTCCAAGGCCAGGTTGGAGGGGGCTTGGAGAAACCTGGGATAATGGAAGGTGTCCCTGCCCATGGCAGAGGGTTGGAACAAGATGATCTTTAATGTCTCTTCCAACCCAATCCACTCCTTGATTCTATGATCATCATCAATGTTGTTCCCTTTCCAATTTTTTTAATTCTTTTTTTTTTTTAATTCATTACTGTACATGTTGCAGTTTTCCATTACTTGTTCCTCAGCTCACAAGAATCCCAAACATTCTTCTACAGGCAAATATGAAAAGTGCTTCTGTATTTAAATGCCTGTAGTATCAGTGAGACCATCACTGGTAGTTCCCACTACTTGACCTCTTCTGAATTCCTAAATTTTAATTCAGAATACCCCATTAAAAATCAGCAAAAATGATTTTTTTTTTTTAATGAGAAAACAACCTGACTGAACAATTCCCCCCAAATCATGTTGGTTTTCTGCAGAAATCATAATCCTTCCATAAAAATCCTCCAAGAATTAATTTTCTCGTGACTCGTAATAGGTTTGATCTCAGTAAAATTCCATTTCACCAGAGCGTTTAGTCACAGTTTAGTATTAACTTCTCCATTTCCTTGGCTTTGTTTTTGGCTTTTTTAAACTTTTTTTTTGTACAATTTGTCAAGCAGAAGTTGATGCATGGCTCTTCTTGAAAGGGATAGCTCAGAGACCAATTAGTCAACCCAGGAACTGGCAAACCCCTCCTAACATAACTGCACAAAATGGCAGCTAAATAAAGATCTATCTTGCTTTTAAAAATATTAACCTGTTTTATTGACACTGCCATTTATCAGAAGGTTTATTCTTTGAGTGAAGAGATGGAAACAACCAAAAAGCAGAACCAAAGGCCACCAGCCACCCCATCATCACACAGATGGGGAGCAAATGCCCAGGGGTGCTTTTAAGCATAAAGACTCACTAAGAAACCATTTGGGTAAAAATAAGGGAGATTAAAGCATGATTTAGAAGTTGTGTTCATATCAAATGCTCCCTTAATTACTTAGGAATTGACAGACTTAATAAAACCTAATATCCACCCCTTTCTATCTCCTATTTCTGCTGTCAGGTCGAGCCAGATGCTTCATAAAAAGTGAAAGCATCCTACAAAAACCAGGGCTTTGTATTAGGTATCTGTATACTCTAATACCTAGAGACTGGTTTCTAATCTGAATAACAGCAGTTAGGACTTCTAAATGTCTAGGTAATTATTTTTTTTTAATTAATTAAAAATCACTTTAAAGCGTTAAGATCCGAAATGTTTAGGGTTTTTAGGTATTTCTTTCTGCCTTTGTTTGCAGATGCATCTCCAAAAATGCCTTTTAGAATGAAAGCTCGAGGATTAAAAAATAAGTAACCACCTTATTCATTTTCCTGGGGAAATTCTCCCCCACGTTGGAGAATCACTACAAAGACTGAACTGAAACTTCCATGGGGAGATCCTGGTTCCCTGAATTCAGTTCATGGAGCACTGACAGGTTGCAATGAGCTGTTTTTAGACTCAGCACATCAGAGGTAAAGTAGAAAACTGGTAATTTGCAAGTTGTGCACCTGAACTTAGAAATGCTGAGCTGGTTCTGGAGCAATAAGAATAATCTTTTCCAAATAAACTGTTCCCCAGAAAGGAATTAAAGGATCAGGTGTTATGCTCCAAATACCTGTGGTAGCAGTTTAGCTGGGAGAGTTGCAGGGATGGGAGGGGAGCAGGAACTCACCACCAAAACACTGAAAATTAAGGATCTGAGGCAGAATAATCCTGTATGGATCAGAATTTGGATAAATATATATGGACAAATTTTAATAACCCATTAATGAGCAGGAATCTGGGAGATCTCTCTGCAACAACTGTCCCTGCTTAAGAAATCATTGGGAATAAGTTACCTTTATTATAAGAGACCACTGAAATCCTGGGAAGCTTCACAATTTGAGTGGCAAAAATGGTGAGTGAGGACAACTAATTTTCACCCTTTCTAAAAGAAAAGATGCAATTGAGAGATGCTCTTCAAACTGTCCACCAAAGCGAAGGAAATTAAAGCATCTCCTGTTGTTAGACAAGCAGTCCCAAGCTTGGGAAACAAAACAGAATTCCCAGAGCATCCTTTAGCTCCTCTAAGCTGCTGGATGTTGATAAGCTCAGGACAAAACTCACAGACTGTTGGGGAAGGTAGGGGATCACAGTGCAGCTCTACTTTCAATGAACTGGCTTTCATTTTTAATTTTTCTGCTTATTTTCTGCCTGCAATCGCTTTTCTTTGTCTAGCAGGACTGGAAACTTGAGTTTCTGCTGTGTGGAAGGATCTCACCTCGTCTGTGGGAGCTCAGGCCTGGGGACAACCCAATCCCCTTCATCCTACAAACTTGTCCTGCTCAGAAAGCATCCCTCTGGCACAACCTATTGCTGTAAAGTGAGGACAATTCCCCCTTTTTCAGGGACAGGATGCAACAAAACCCACTAAACTAATAAGGCACAGCTGCCACTGGGGCAAGGACCTATTTGTTTCCATTAAAAGTGCCTGGCTGTTTTAGGGGCTGGGTTTAACAGCTCATCTGCAAGAAGGAGTTGGGAAGGACAGGAGAACTGTGGTGTGTCTATCAAACAGAGCTCTGAAAGAGCTGTGCAGCCTATAGCTCTGATTTTTATCACCTGACAGCACTGAGAGGCTAAAGAAAATCTCTGTGCTTGCCTGTCCCCAGTTCCTCTGAGGGCTTCCAAGTGTGTAGAAACATCAAGAAGAGAATAAAACTGTTTCTGCATAGATGGTTGGTCAAGGGAAGGAAGAGACTGGCAAGGAAAATGAAGCAGCAGAGGTGGGAAGCTTATGTGAAAACCTTATATGAAGCTCATGTGAAATCCTGAGGCAGAGGGTAGAGGAAATGGAGAGTTTTCTCTCTTTTGAAGCTCTCTGCTGGTTGTCCATCACTGATCCTTATTGGAAAGTTTTCTGGGTTGGAGACACAGAATCATAGAAAGGTTTGGTTGAAAGGGACCTTCAAAATCATCCAGTTCCATCCCCTGCCATGGGCAGGGACACCATCCACTATCCCAGGTTACTCCAAACCCCATCCAACCTGGCCTTGAACACTTCCGAGGATCCAGGGGCAGCCACAGCTTCTCTGGGCAACTTATGCCAGGGCCTCCCAACCCTCACAGCCAGCAATTCCTTCCCAATATCCCATCTATCCCTGCCCTCTGGCACTGGGAAGCCATCCCCCTTTGTCCCATCCCTCCATTCCTTGTTCCAAGTCCCTCTCCATCTCTCCTGGAGCCCCTTTAGGCCCTGGAAGGGGCTCTCAGCTCTCCCTGGAGCCTTCTCTTGTCCAGATGAACCACCCCAGCTCTCCCAGCCTGGCTCCAGAGCAGAGGTGGTTCATCCCCACAATCCTTTCTGTGGCCTCCTCTGTCCCACTCTTCATCCCAGTGTGACCAGTGCAGTTGGTTCCTCTTCTGTACCACTGAAGAAGGAACAGACCAACAGCAGAATCCCTTCTTGGAAATTCAAAGCTCCAGAATGATACAAGAATGGATGGGATTTGAGGAGAGGGGAGAAGACAAAATCATCACTGAGGATGAGTTAGAAGTTTCAGAGAAAACTGCAAATTTTCCAGGCAACTTGGCATTGTAGAATTGCCTTGATCAGGAAATGAAGGCAGGACCAGCCTCCTCCATCAGAGGTGGTCCTGTCTCAGTGGGAAGATCCTCTGTTACATGGTAAGGGGAAGTAATTCCATGGAGAAATCTGGCTGTGGAAGATGTGTGCCTGGGGACCCAGCAAGGGCAGGATTCTGTCACCAGCCCTTGAGCTTCTCTGTGTCACAGTTAAGGGTTGCTTGGTTGTCATTATGAAACTCATTTTCAAGAGGTTCATAATTCACATGTTTTACACTGCATGTGTCTGGGGAAGCCACCAAAAAAAACCCCAAAGCCTCATAAAACCATAAAACCCTCAAAAGTCCCCCCACAAAATCACAAAAAAAAAAAAAAAAAAACCAAACAAAAAAAACAAGCCACAAAAAAACCCCCCAAATCAAAACCAAAAACCAAAACCCCAAGGCCTCGTAAAATCACAAAACCCCCAAAAAACCCCCAGAAAACTCCCAAGAAAACCCACCAAAAAAACACCAAAACAACCCACACACAAAAACCCCCAACCAAACAAACAAAAAAACCCCATGAAACCCATACAAACCCACAAAAAAAACTCAAAACAAACCACAAAACAACACCAAAAAACCCCCACAATGATGTCTCCAGTTATGCTAAACTTATTTCTCCAACATGAAGGCCATTTTTGGGGAGTAGTTGTTTCATCCTCTCTAGAGGTTAAAAACACAGGCCTCAAGAGGAGGCATTTGCTAGAGAAGCTGTTCTGCTCTTTTCCCCTTTTTCTTTTTTTTTTTTTTTTTTTAATTTTATTCCAGTTAAACTTTAAGGAAAGGCTGAAGATTGCAAATGTGATATTTGGCTAGGAAGGATTCCAGCATGAGGAATCGCCACTCTTCCTCTGAGTTTGAAAAGACCAGTCTATTTAAGGTTCAAAAACATATGTTGCTCCCCTCTTCAGTCCCATCCCTTTTGTTGCCTGGCTGCAAGTGAGAGGATGCCACTTTTCTTCATCTGGCTCCAAACCCTCGTGTTTCTGGATTGTACATCATGGATTATTCACTAAACCTTGGTTATGTGAGGATGTGAATCTCAACAGAACTCCCTGCCAGTCCTGTGGAAAAATACTCTCAACCCATTCCACCGTCAGAGACGGAGTCACTTGTGTGTGGAGTTGCTGCTGGCTTTGAAAATAAGAAAAAGGGCAACGAGATAAACCTCCACCAGCACAGCTCTCTCTTCTGATATCTCCTGTTTCCTGCTGGTGGCCTTGAAATTTGCTCCCATCTTCACAGCTCAGGAGTGTTATGTCTTGGATCTGTTGTATCTGAAAAAATTTGGGGGCAAAACCTTCGTATTCTGGGGCGTGGGAGACTCATTTCTTTGTTCCTTTTGATGGAATCAGAGAATCATTGTAAGGCTACCCCCAAAATACCAGGTAGTGGAAGGATTTAGGAGAACTGATTTCTGCAGTTGAGAACACTCAACATCTCAGCACAAATCTGCACCAGGCCTAAGAAAGAGAACCCCCCCTCTGTTCTTCTCAGGGCTTTTATCACCCCTATCCCTCCTGCTTTGGGGCCTTCAGGCTTCCCTAAGTGAAAAACCTTAATCTCCTCTTAGTAAAATCTTCTGGAAGGGTCTCCTGCACTTACAATCACTAAGGTTGGAAAAGACCTCCCAGATCATCAAGCCCGACCTGCAATCCAACACCACCATATCAACTAAATCATACTGGGAAGGGTCACATCTGCTCATTTTTTGAGCACTTCCAGGGATGGTGACTCCACCACATCCCTGGGAAGTCTGTTCCAAGGCTTAACCACTCTTTCAGTGAAGCAATTTTCCCTGATATCCAATGTAAACCTCCCCTGGCACTACTTGAGGCCATCTCCTCTCATCCTGTTGCTTACCTGGGACAAGAGAGCAATTCCCACCTGGCTACAGTCTCCTGTCAGGGAGTTATAGAATGTAACCAGGTCTCCCTTGAGCCTCCAGAAAAGAATAAGAATTCTTCTTACTGACAGCAAGACCCTTAGCACAAAGCCCCACATCCTTTGTTGAAGGTTCTTCATACCTTAAGGTGGAGACTTAAATAAGTCCCATCTCTCCCTGTGCTCTTCTTGTGGCACAACTACTACTGTGAGTAGGACTTGTACCACTTCATCTTCATATCCTGACTATTCTTAATTAAAAAAAAAAAAAAAGGATTCAGCTGACAAGTGGACAGTAATGGCAACAAAAGCCATCCATGGTGCAGGTTGGTGAACTCCACCAGTTTTGGAGGCAACGGGCACGCAAAGTGAGTGAAGTCTTGAGTAATAACATTTTAGCAGCTCTCAGATGACACGGGAGAAGTGCAGAAATGTCAAACCCAACACCATTATTCAAAAATAGGAGCACGCGATTAGACAAGCAATTATACACCGAGCAGCTTAACATAAATTGTGGGTAAAAATATCAGAAACAATTTTTCAGGATTTAGTGAAGGGAGCACCTTGTAAAGCATAATTGGATTAGGGGAGACAGCCAGCGTGGATTTACAAGCAGGAGGTCTTTTGCTTAACTAACTTGTTGGAGTTCTTTGAAGCTCCAGCGTTACTGCCAAGGTAGGCAAGGGAAATGTAATAGATGTTATGCACTTAGATTTCCCAAAAGCAATTGGAGAAGTTGTACAGGGAGATTATCAGCTAATGGAAGAAGTTGTGCTAGAAAAGTGGGCTGGCTTAGAAAAGTGGCTGAGAAGCAGAAAACAGCCAGTGTGTGGGCTGGCTTGCCATGTTCATTCTCAACCTCAAAAGTGAGTTATTTTAAAGTGCTTGGCCTGGGGAAGAAGGAGGTGGAGGGGCTCAGGCTTGGAGAGCTCTTGTGCTCGGATTTCAGAGAGCTCCCAGCCTTTTGCAACGTGCAAATCTCCCAGCAGAGCTCAGTTGATTATTGCCCAGGATGAGAACAGCCCAGGGAGATCATTCCTCCCCCGGAACGAGGTGCAGTTCAGAGGCTGCGCAGGCTCTGTGATCTCAGGGCTGCTGGTGGAAGGAAAACCAAACTTTGCTTTCACTGAACGAGTGAGGAAACTGAGGCACGAAGGAAAATGTGCTTGATCTCACCCAAATCAGTGCCAAACAAAGCACAGAAGTCCCCAGGCCTTCCCCTCTGGCTCTTGCTGCCACCCAGCACGTTCAAAGCTGAGGACTTTCCGTGCACGTGCAGGGTGAGCACAGCCTGTCCTTGCCACAGGAAGGGCCACCCTCATAGGGAAAGAGGAAAGGTTTTGGGAGAGATGGGTGAACTGAGGAGAGAGCAGATGGGGTGCTGGCAGCAGGCACAGAGCCCTGCAGCAGGCAGGTGCTGTGCTCCCAGCCCCTGTTTAGCAGAAAACAGATTAATTGCGTAGAATCAGAATTACAGAATGGTTTGGGTTAGAAGGGACCTTTAAGATCATCTCGTTCCACCCCCCTACCATGGGCAGGAACTCCTTCCACTATCCCAGGTTGTTCCAAGCCCCAACCTGGCCTTGGACACTTCCAGGGATGGGGCAACCACAACTTCACTGGGCAACTTGTGCTGGGGTCTCCCCACCCTCACAGGGAAGAATTTACTTCCAACATCTCATCTAAATCTCTCCTCTTTTAGTTTAAAACTGTTTCTCCTTGTCCTATCACTGTCTGCCTTGTAAAGTCACTCTCCTTTTTTTTTTAAAAGCTCCCTTTAAGTCCTGAAAGGCCTCAATAGGGTCTGCCCAGAGCCTTCTCTTCTCCAGGTGAACCCCCCCAGCTCTCCCAGCCTGGCTCCAGAGCAGAGGGGCTCCAGCCCTTGAAGCATCTTTGAGGCCTCCTCTGAATCTGCTTTAAGATCTATGGATTTACATCCAGGCTAAGGAGAAGACCTGAGTGTCTGGATTCATATCACAGCCCCCAGAGCTCTCCCCAGGAGCCAGTTGTTCCTTCTGTTCTTTTTCCACACCATGTCTCAGTGGCAAAGCAACATTTTGCTCCCAGCTCCAACTGCTTTTCTTGGCTGCCCTTGGAGCTGCCAGAGCCTATATCGCTGGAATCCAGGTTTGCTGTGGCCCTGCTGCTGTCCAGCAACAACAGCAACTGGATCAGGGATCAGCACATTCCCAGGCACTGTGCAAGGCTTTTATGGGATGTCCTGCAGATCCCACTCCAGCTCACAGACCGCCCACCCCCATAATCTCATCCTGCCTCCCTCCTCCTCCTCCGGCACTGTGGCTCTCATCCTCATCACTCCTCCTGGCATCCCTGTCCCCTTATTCCCCCTTCCCACCCCGCCCCCAGAACATGACCCAAGTTTGTTATGGATCAGTGTATTTACAAAGCTTAAGCTGAAAATCAATTTTAATTACCAAAATCAGATTGCTGTGCCAATAAATCACTGGGGGGCACAGACAGAAGGTTGCACCTGGACATGGAGGGAGGCAGGGAGGGAGAGACAATGACTTATTTTCCCATCAGGCCCCTCCCTGAATTCACTGGACAATAGTCATCAACATCATTATCCTTTGTATGAATATGCAAAGGGGCGATGAATAAAAATGGAGTCAGTTTTAAACAAATAGCATTGGCTGAAACTTGATTTACCAGTGACCTCTTGACAAGATCTTCTTTTTTAAATGTATTTAGTATAATGGGGATTATCCATCACCATTTCTATAGAGTCACTCTTGGATGTTTTATGCTTCAGAGGCTTAATGGTTTGGGTCTGGAAAGAGTCACAGTAAGAGCACAGTACTCTGTTTCTTCTTCTTTCTACCCTTGCCATGAACTCCAGTATTTTTCAAGACAGGCCCAAAGCTGGAAGAGGAAAGAAGCTCCATCCCAAAGGATGGTGGTGTGTAAGAGGAGGTTTGAGCAGGTCCCTACAGTGAATAGGGAAGGAATCTTCAAGAACTCAAAGGCAGAGCCAAGAAATCCCCCCGGTTGTAGCCAGGGGGATTTTTAGGTTTCAGACCATCAACTGGGTAAGTCCTTCTTTTCACAGCTTCCCTCAGTTCTAACACAGTCCAGAGAGAGTTCACAAAGTCAAAAGCAGGGGAGAAGTTGTGGCAGACCTTTATTTGCATCTTCCCCTGTCAAACAGCCAAGCAGCTCTGCTGTTCCCAGCGTTATTCACTGCAGAGTCACAACTCCCTCCCCAATAGACCTGGGGCACAGATATGGGGTTATCCCAAAAGGCACTTGGCTCCTGTAGCAGGATGGATTAACCTTTCTGCAGAAGGAATCCAAGGCCCACCAAATGCCAAACTTCAGATGCTCTTGGAAAGGCCACCACAGCCAAACCAAGCCCAAACTGACAGGTATTTAGGCACCTTCATGCCCAGATCCACAGAGGGATGTAGAGGGTTGTTATCACAACTGTCAGAGGGAAGAAAAAGCCTAAATGATCAGACATCCAGCCCTCAGCAGAAAGCCATGATCACACTGACTATTTGAGGTAGAAACAAGCACTAACTCTGCTCTTGTCAGCCCCAGACCTTTCCCCTGGGCGCTGTTCTCCAGCACTTGGCACACAAAGCTGAGCCCTTTGGGAATCTGCTTTATCACTGAGCCAAACCCTGGGGATTTATATAGATTCACCTCTCCTGAGAAAAGTCTAATTCAAATAAAAGACTGGGTTTTGCTTGTTTTTTTCCTTCTGATGCATAACTGCCAAGGACTTGTGCTAAGTACTTTCTCCATATTCTCTTGCAAACTTAGACCAAGTCTTGCAAGGCCAAGAGTGAGGAACAGGTAAAAACTGTCCTCAATGAGCTGTCTAAAAGCACCAAGGAACAGACATATACAGTCCTTCTCCCTGGCTCTCATTCCCCTCTGGTTGATACATCAGGCAGGTACCAGTGAGCAGCCTTTGGAATAAATTGTAATCCCCATCTTGGACTCCCCGTGAGGGGAAAGACCCAGGAGAAATATATAGAGCAGTTCCAAAAAGAAGGAGGTGAGAAATGGTGACTTGGAGAAAAGGATACAACCCAGAGACTTCCTCCATCCACCCTCCTGCATCCTGGAACTGCATCCAAACCAGAGGGAGTCAGTCAAAATCAGATTCAGATGGAGAAAACAAAGCCGGTGAAGAAAAAGAGCTTCCTTGGCTTCCAACAGAGATATTTTTTGCAAAGATACTTCTTTCATCTCCCTGATACAATTATGAGCACCCAGATGATGCTGCCAGAGAAACAGGGTCAGCAAGTGACAAACCAGACCTTCCCACCAGAGGTGATAACAGCTCCTTGCTGGATCTCTGGCAGCATCTTCTGGTGCTAAATCCTCAGAGAGTTATTAGAGGTGATAACTTCCCCCTCACAGACCATCTCTTCATTCTACCTTGCCCTGTTCATTCTGCCTCGATGACACAGAGCTGATTCCTTGCTGGATGCAGTTTTCCCAGAACCTGCATCATTTTTTCTGCAACCTCAGAAGGCCAACTTCGTTCTCTGCTACTACAAGATGTTTGCCCAGCTGTGCCTCCATTTGGAGCAGGAACCTGTGCACGCACTCCCTGAGTGAATCAGGATGCAGGAGGACAGGGAAAACCCAATCCTGTGTCAATAAGACCCCACTTGGGATGAGCTGGACCACAGGAAAAAGGCGCCTTCTTGGTGCGACGCAGTCTCTGGGGGGACTGGTGTTTTTCCAAACACAACCATCCTGCCCTTTTTCTGCTGTGGGTGGGAGCAGGACTGCCAGCTGTTGGAAGTCTGTGTGCTTCACACCCACCCACAGCCCCACGTGTCCTCTCACAGCACTTTAGCCTGGTACACATGGAGGATTTTTCCGAGAATTTGCAGCGTTGAGTGACTGCAAGGGAGGATAACTCTGCTCTTCCACAGATGGTCCCTCTTGCCATGGTCTGCTTTCCAGAGGAGCAGAGTGGGTTTCTGTGCTCAGTGCCCTTCCAAGATGCTAATATTAGCTGGGCACTTCATTCCCATGCTTCCCATGGAAGTTTTTTTGTAGGCACCTGCAGGAAACAGGCAAAGAGTTTTCTGGATTGTTGAAAAGAGCTTTGGACCTGAAATTTGAGTTCTCAAACACTCCTCCCACACACTCAAGCTTAGGAGTGAGAGCAATTTTCTCTTTTATCTTTCTAATAACCCTGAAACCCAGCAAGGGAACACAGCAAGCAGGATAATGGAGCTTTTGCTCCCTGTGTTTGAGGAAAGGAACAGCAGCTGCTCACCTGGGTGGGCACGTGGAATGTGAAGTCATTTCCTTTAGCTGCTTTGAACGCTCATCTCTCACCCCATGGAATGCCAAAGGCATCCTGGCTTGTACCAGGAATATTGTGGCCACAGGACCAGGGCAATGCCTGTCCCCTGTGCTGGCACTGCTGAGGCACCTCGAGTTCTGTGCCCAGTTTTGGGCCCCTCAGACAAGAGAGACATGGAGGGGCTGGAGCGTGTGCAGGAAGGGAAGGGAGCTGGAGAAGGGTCTGGAGAATTCCTGAGGGAGCTGAGCGGGCTCAGCCTGGAGAAAAGGAGGCTCAGGGGGGACCTTCTGGCTCTGCAAGTCCCTGACAGGAGGGGGGAGCCGGGTGGAGGTCGGGCTCTGCTCCCAGGGAACAAGGGACAGGAGGAGAGGGAACGGCCTCAAGCTGTGCCTGGGGAAGGTCAGGTTGGATATTGGGAAAAATTTCTTCACTGAAAGGTTGTCAAGCACTGGAAGAGGCTGCCCAAGAAAATGGTGGAATCATAAGCCCTGGAGGGATTTAAAAGATGTGTGGATGTGGCACTTGGGAACATGGTTTAACGGTGGCCTTGGCAGTGCTGGGTTAACAGTTGAACTCAATAATCTTGGAGGCCTTTTCCAAGTGAAACAATTCTTTGATTCTGTGGAAAAAGAAATCTAAGGGGATTTGTTTTGTTGGGGTTTTTTTTCTGTTGATACTGGTTTTTTGGTTTTTTTTGGTTTGTTTCTTTTTTACTTTAATAAATCCTCACAGAGACACAGACTTTTTTCTTACTGGCAAAGCAGGGAAAATGAGTAAGAACTGACATAAATTTGTTCTCATTGTCTTCCCCAAACAATGACAGTTAATTTTTGCTATAAATAAAAGCTTGATATTAAGAAGAAGATGAATGTAGTCATGAAAAAATTTTGAATGATGTAAAAAAAGTACAATTGTGTCTGTGACCAAAAATACATCTTTGTTGGTGCCTTCACAGTCTCCTTTTGCATATGTATGCTGCTTTCTTGCATATGTAACTCATCACCCAGCAACTGCTTTTGCAGCACATCCATGTGTTTTCTTTTACATATTTTTTTTAAGTGGCTGAACATTTGACCTCAAGATTCATTATGAGGGCAGGGTGTTTTTTTTTTTTAATGATAATGATGCAAAAATGAAAAAAGAAACAGAAAAAGGGGGAAGGAAACTTTTGATTCTTCCATCTTTCTGCTTGAGATTATCATGACTACTGCTGTGTACAGGTCAGAATAGTCATCCTGGCAGGAGTGGCATCCAAATAATGAGAGTCCAACTAATTTCTTCTTTCCTCTTTGCTCCTGCCAAAGTTTCAATAGTTCAGTTTCCATTTTGATTTCCTGCTTTGCTTGAAGGATACATCCCAGCTACTTGGCAGGGAGATTTACTTATGGATGGTGGTTTTTACCATTTTTAGATATTTTTCTAGATATCAGCATGGGGATGATGTATCACTATCCAAACAGCCACGATGGGTGGTGGTGTCAGTAGAGCCCCTTCTGCAGAAACCTTAAAACTTTAGGGTGCCTTGATGCAAGATGTCACAATCTCTTAAATGCTGACCCTCCTCTTCAGGATGCCTTTAGATTTGGATTTTAAACCTCTCTTGAGCTGGCTACCAGGGCAAGAATTGTGCTGGCCTTCAGCACTCAGTAGGTGTTTTCTAGCCCAGAGTGCACAGCTCGATGTGTTACCTCAGTGGAGACACATTAAAAAGATCTGACTCACTCACCCTTTGCAAAGAGGAGTTAATTCAGGGAAGTCCCTGGTTTAATTTGTGGGGGTTTTGATTAGGAGATTACAACAGTCTGCTCTCACTTTGCAGTATTTAAGTCTTATCAGATACTGTGAATCTTCTTGGGAAATAGGGATCACCAGGCTCAGCTGTCTCAGCTCATGCCCGAAAAGAAGGTCCTTCCAAACATCTTTCTCTGGTGCATTGCACATTCAGATCTGGGTGGGATGCACTGGGAAATTAATTCTGCAGAAGGGGATAAATGTGATGCCCACTCACTTCTGCTTTCCTGACAAGCAGGGGAAAAAGAACAGCAATGAAATCTACTGTGTAGGGACAGAGAGGGGAGACCAACGAGATGTGACACTGTGGTCCCAACCAGAAAACCACAGCCAGTGTCACATTACACACAACTCCCTCTCACTGCAGCCTCTCCTCCTTATCCTGGCCCCATTTCAGTGACAGGTCAGTGAATTTTTACTTCTGGCCATGATCAAAAGCAAGACACAGGCAGAGCTGGGCTACAGATCTGATTTGGCAAAGTCTTCTTAAGAGAAACAATCCCTGAAGCAGTCTGAGCTCCTGGGGAACAGGGGGGCTGTCTGACAGCTGATGCTATTTTATGCAGCCAGCTATCCTTTCATTCACTAGAAATGTATTGCATTAAGATTTATTAAATTACATTTATTGAATTAAGAAATAAACTTGAAGCAAGCCTTCCTTCATTTGCATAATGGGAGGCTGTGCAGCAGATGGAGAACGGGGACCGTAGGCAGGCAACAGAACACAGGAGCCTGCATGTTTTGGGGATGAATATCCTCCAGAACGCTCTCCCAGTTGCCTCTGAATGGAAAATAACCACAATTTCCATGGACTAGGTGGTGACAGCAGGGTCAGTGGCAGAGGAAAATGAGAAAACTCCTGGACCCCAGCTGCCTGGGATAACCTTATCTGTTCAGCATGTTGATCTGGACCCAGCTCATATTCCCAAACAAACCTTTGGAAGGCTTCTGGAAAAGCATAGCAAACAAGAACAAATGTAATTTTCCAAAGAGGGCAAATGCTGCCCAGATATTCACATCGCTCTGCAGAAACAGGCTGGCAGTGATTTCAGTTCAAATTCAGCTAAGTGAGGGAGAACGGCTTGCCAAAGGAAGTCCTGGGTCTTCTTTTAATTAATTGATGTGGTTGTGGTAATTTTGATACCTAAACCTCAACTCATTGTCCACCTGATCCATGTCTGCTGCTTAAATAACAAAGTCTGGAAGATAAATATGGGTGCACCAGAAGTCAATAAAATAAAGAGCAACTTATGCTTCGTATCCCTCATCCTGCTTTAACATACAGCTTCATGCCAGGGAAGGATCCTGTTGGTGGTATGAATTGGTCTGTCTCAGCAGAAGGGCAAACTCAGCAAGAATTCCAAGAGTCCTGGGCATGAGCCAATTTATTACAGGATTAACTGAGTCCCTGTTATCTGCATATCAGGTATTCACCATTTAAATTAACCTCGATAAATGAGCGCACAAATGAAAGGAGTCACTCAAAACCAGCTGGAGAGACAAGGAATGGGGCCCTTATGATGTGCTACTTGGGAAAAACATCTTCTCCTGGATCCATTTCTGTGCAGCTGATCCCACCCCAGAAGTCAAGAGGACCAAGCTTAGAGGGTCGTTTGTGCTGAGCCACGTGTGGGTTATCAGTCACAGAATGGTTTGGGTGGGAAGGGACCTTAAAGATCACCCAGTTACAACCCTCCAGCCATGGGCAGGGACACAGGTAACCTTTAGATCCCAGATCCAGCAACAGTGGCCCAAGGAGGAAGGGAAGGAGGGCCAGAGCAGGCAGAGGGGAGAGAAGAAAGATGAGCATCAGATGAGGGTAAACAGCTCAAGACAGCAAGAGCAAGGCCTGAAGAGCAGAAGGTCAATGTGGAGATCACAGGAATGAGGTCCAAGGATGCAAATTAACTATTGACCTGATTGCCTGCATTTCCACCAAGGTTGTTCAGCACTTTGTGAAATTGGGCCACATCTCTTTCACTTACACAAGGCGGGGATGTGCATTTTTGATTTTGTGCTGTATTTTTTCTGTTCAAAGTAAAACTGAAGGCTCCCTTCTCCCACAGGAGAAAGAGGGTTTTAACTGTCTTCTACCTGCTGCTGCTGCTTTCCAGAGCTCACTCATTATCAAACAACCCCCCCCCCAAAAAAAAGTTGCCCAGTAATGATCTCCAGGAGAAACAAATCAGATCTTGCTCATTGATTTGACCTGAACCTAAACTGACCACAAGGCCAGAATGGAGATCAGATGTGGAGAAGTGGTCAAACCTACATCAGCAGATCATCAGTCAAGTGTAGTCAAGTCCTGGACTGGTTTAACCACAGATCCACTGTGGTGAGAGGCTGCAGAGAACTTCTCCTGACAGGTCTGTGCCACACAGAGCTGATACTGGATGGACTGTGGAGTTAAAACTCCCAATCCTGGATTATGTTCCAGAGCATCTGGTCTGCAGACCTCCCTGGTGCTAATTTCTCACAGCTCAGCCTTCATTAGTGAAAATACCTGACAAGTTACAGCTCGTGCATTCCTTCCTTGGAGCTATATATAGATCCCTGCTTTAGCTGGATCCTGGTGTTTATTCCCTCAGGCACGTGCTACAGCTCAGTCCAAAATGCTGATACACTCGAGGTGTTGGTGACAAGATATAAAGCCTGAAGAACTGCTTTTGCAAATGCTGTTTGCAGAAGTAATCCCAGTCCCCATCCCAGAAAAAAAAGTTTGCTTGCTTTGCTTCCCTTTCATTTCCATTTGTTCAGTTTAGTAAAAACATACTAAACCACTAAAAGCAAAGGAAAACTCTGTTCTTCTAAGTTTCAAACCTCAGTTGTTATTGATTTGTCCTCTTTAAAACTCAGTAGGAATGTGATTTTCATCTTGAACTAGAGTTCACACACCGTGGGACAAAACTTTAGCATTACAAGTTGTTTATTTGCGTTCAGTGATATAATACTCATCCAAAGCCACTGCTAAGCCCACCTTGTATGTCCACAGAAGTTAAGTTTTAAGACTTGGGATTTGCCTACACAAAAGCTTTATATGATTTGAATTTTAACTAGCACAGTTAGAGCATTTTATTTGTCGACTTTAATTTCAGTTTAAAACCTTATTTTTTTTTTAGCTAAGCTACTCCATAGAACTTACCAGAAGCTATGATTAAATAGATAGACTAGAAGCATATAAAGTGCTGGGCAGATCTAAACACACCAGTTTGAAAATGGACTGGAATAAATCATAAGTGTCTGGGGATGTCTGGACTTTAGTGTGGCACCTGGGAGTGCTTTGAACATCTCTTATTCTGTTTTCTCTTGAGAAAATGATGGAAGACTCAAGTCAGAGCTGCTTGACACTGATTCCCTGTGCAACCAATGGAGAGAAGGAGCTGGGAGCCCAAGTTCACCATTACAGTATGAGAATACATTATTTTCAAATGGATATTGGGCATCAACAGAGGAAGGCAGTTCTCTTATGCTTAAAGGATCAGAAGAGTATCAGAAGAGACAAAGCAACAAGATTCTTTGGACTAATCAGGCATTTCTAGCCATCCTGGAAGCACACTGGCATGTGCATGTTGTCCCATAGCATTAAACTGAAATCCCCAACTTCCAGCATATTTTAATGCATGATTCACATTTCCCCTACAGATTTATTTTTACGTGTTCCCCTTCAGGCTCAAAATCTCCGGTTCTGAGCAAAAAAAAAAAAACACCTCCAAGACAAATCATCTTTTTAGGGGCAGCTATTCAGGAAAAGGCAAGGAACATGCCATACAACACGAGCTGACATCTGCAAGGCACGGCCTTTCCCAGGGAACTCATCAGGGAGCACCAGGTTGACGTGGAGAAGGTGCTTCCTCCGCGGAGAGGGGAAAAACGAGCCAGAGCTTTCCTTCTGCCCAGCCTGACGTGCCCGTTCCCTACGTGTGTTGTGCTTGTGATACAGATCCATATGTACTGGGCATCTGTTCATGTGCCTGCCGGGAAAATATGTTATGGATATGGAGCTGCTTGAATGTACACACCGGGCGTGAGGCGCGCGTTCGACGCGCGTACGTGCGGTGTGTCTCTGCCATCACGCACTGGAGCACATGCCACGATCATGTGTGTACAAACAAGTGTCACATTTGTGGCAAGTCGTGTTTCTGCTCGGTTTCTGAAGTGTGGAGGGGTTGGAAAGTGGGATATTGGTGAGCATCTGTACATGGATGTACACGGTGAGAGTGAGACGCGCGTTCGATGTGTGCGCGTGTGATGTGTCTCTGCCACCATGTAACAGAGCACGTACCACGATCATGTGTGTACAAACAAGTGCCACGTGTGGCAAGTCTTGTTTCTGCCCATCTGCAGAAGTGTTTGAAGGCAGGATGTTGATGAGCATCTGTGAGACACGGATGTACACATTGAGCAAGTGTGTGAGACGTGCGTTCAATGTGTGTATGTGCGGTGTGTCTCTGCCATCATGCACTGGAGCACATGCCATGATCATGTGGGTACAAACAAGTATCACATTTGTGGCAAGTCGTGTTTCTACCCATCTGCAGAAATGTTTGAAGGCAGGATGTTGGTGAGCATCAGTGGGACACGATGTGCACACTGAGTGAGCGTGTGAGACACAAATTTGATGTGTGTACGTGTGGTGTGTCTCTGCCACCACGCAAGGGAGCACGTGCCACGATCATGTGTGTACAAACAAGTGCCACATTCGTGGCAAGCCATGTTTCTGCTCACATGAAGAGGTTGGAAGGTGGGATGTTGGTGAGAATCTGTGGGACATGGATGTACACACCAAGTGAGCAGATGAGACACACGTTTGATGTATAGACATGTGGTGTGTCTCTGCCATCACGCACTGGAGCACATGCCACGATCATGTGTGTACAAGCAAGTGTCACATTTGTGGCAAGTCGTGTTTCTGCTCAGTTTCTGAAGTGTGGAGGGGTTGGAAAGTGGGATATTGGTGAGCATCTGTACATGGATGTACATGCTGAGAATGAGACGCGCGTTCAATGTGTGTACATGTGGTGTGTCTCTGCCAGCATGTAACAGAGCACATGACACGATCATGTGTGTACAAACAAGTGTCACATTTGTGGCAAGTCTTGTTTCTGCCCATCTGCAGAAATGTTTGAAGGC
This sequence comes from Chiroxiphia lanceolata, assembly GCF_009829145.1. Lineage (NCBI taxonomy): Eukaryota > Metazoa > Chordata > Aves > Passeriformes > Pipridae > Chiroxiphia > Chiroxiphia lanceolata. The sequence continues at coordinate 2,694,445 of NC_045641.1, read as the reverse complement.
AGGATGTTGGTGAGCATCTGTGAGACACGGATGTACACATTGAGCAAGTGTGTGAGACGTGATTTCAATGTGTGTATGTGCGGTGTGTCTCTACCATCATGCACTGGAGCACATGCCACGATCATGTGTGTACAAACAAGTGTCACATTTGTGGCAAGTTGTGTTTCTACTCATCTGCAGAAGTGTTTGAAGGCAGGATGTTGGTGAGCATCAGTGGGACGCGATGTGCGCACTGAGTGAGCGTGTGAGACACAAATTTGATGTGTGTATGTGTGGTGTGTCTCTGCCACTATGTAATGGAGCATGTGCCACGATCATGTGCGTACAAATAAATGTCACATTTGTGGCAAACCATGTTTCTGCCCACGTGGAGAGGTTGGAAGATGGGATGTTGGTGAGAATCTGTGGGACATGGTTGTACACACCAAGCAAGTGCATGAGACACACATTCGATGTATAGACATGTGACATGTCTCTGCCACCATACAATGGAGCACATGCCACAATCATGTGTGTACAAACAAGTGTCACATTCGTGGCAAGTCGTGTTTCTGCCCATCTGTAGAAGTGTTTGAAGGCAGGATGTTGGTGAGCATCTGCGGGATGTGGGCACAGTGCTCACATGGTGTTCACAAGATGCAGGAATGAGGTGCACACAGTCCTTGTGGTGCCTGGGGAGACACAGCTCCACGAATGCTTCGCCTGCATTTCATCCACTGCTTTATGCAGCCCGTGTGTGCTGCACGTTTTGTGGAGCTCATGTACTGTGTGTTTCATCAGCATGTGCCCTTTGTCGTGCACTTACCACAAAATCATTGATCCATAGAATCACAGAACCAGAATGGTTTAAGTTGGAAGGGATCTTAAAGATCATCCAGTTCCACCCTCTCTGCCATGGGCAGGGACACCTTCCACTATCCCAAGTTGTTCCAAGCTCTGTCCAACATTGCCCTGAACACTTCCAAGGATCCAGGAGCAGCTACAGCTTATCTGGGCAACCTGTGCCAGGGCCTCACCACCCTCACAGCCAAGAATTCCTTCATAATATCCCATCTAACCCTGCCCTCTGGCAGTGGGAAGCCATTCCCCCTTGTCCTGTCACTCCAGACCCTTGTCCAAAGTCCCTCTCCAGCTCTCTTGGAGCCCCTTTTAGGCACTGGAAGGGGCACTAAGGTCTCTCCAAAGCCTTCTCTTCCTCGGGCTGAGCAGTCCCAGCTCTCTCAGCCTCATAAGAGAGGCTCTGTTTTCAATCTAGATTGAGGTGTGTGCTTCAATCACACGGATTTTGTAATGAAAACGTTCAAATGCACATTAGAGACAGTGCTGTGTCACATGTATGTGCAGTGTGCTCCACATTCCATGCAGTGTCCAACACAGGACGATCCAGAGGTACTTGATAGGAGAGAGTGCCCTAAAATGCTGTCTGGTGAGAAATACCCCATTTAAACACGTCCACGTCACCAACAGAGACACAGCATGACATTTCCACTGCCTGGAGGGAAAATGTTTTGTGCAGCTGCACATTAAGTTTGTCAAACAAGCCAGGAAAAAAAAAAGAGAAGATCCATCTTTGCATCCAGTCTCCAGGATGTGGATGGCAAAAGCAGCAGCCTGGAAAGCTCTGTGTGCATGAGACACAGTGAGCCTTCAGTCACTGTCTCACTCCTTCCAAAAAATGTTATGAGCAGTGGAGGGAGGGAGGAGGACAGGGAAAAGGAAGAAATGGGTAAAAAAGGAAGTGGTGAATATAAATATAATTACTAAAAATGAAATTAATTACGGATCCCCTTTTAACAAGAGATGCAGTTGTGAGTGTGATCAGAGCAGCTGGGTGGTCACTCTACCCTGGCAGTGTAGGCTGTCCCACTTCCATCTCATCCCTCACCTCCTAAAAGTCTTCATTTTCTAGAGTGGCTGCAAGATTGATGTTCTACTGCTAGAAATCACCTTTTTTAGCACAGATTACAGGAATTTCCATAGGAACCCAGTCTGTGTGAGTCTAACCCCCGTCTCGAGCTCACCAACCATCTCCAACCCATTTCTTGCTCCTCTCTACCTGTGTCTTTGTGTATAAAATGTTAACAGCAGAGAACAGAATGGATCAAACTGTCACCTTGCACTGGATCAACTCAAAATTGAATAAATCAGCCACAGTTTTGGGTCAAATTTGAATAACCAGAATATTTCCAAATTATTGCCTGGAATATTTAAAAGTTATTGGGCAAGAGCAAGGGGTCTCTTCTGCAGGATCCATCACTGCCCAGCTCTGTGCTCCAGCAGGATTCCTGGGAGAGTAAGGTGGAAATGATGACTGAGAGCTGAGGGTTGTTGCACACAGCTTGTTTGGCAAAACCTGACAATGCAGGTCAAGGATATCACTAGGTATGCCATGGATGGTATTTAATTCACAAAAATAAGACCATCCTATGGTCTTATGGCATCTTACACTCCACCATATAAGCCCATCTTATGGTCTTGGTGCCATTTTAGAGGGTGGGGGAGCAACTGTAGGACATCAGCCCAAAAAATGTGTTGCCTGAGCCCCAGTTAGACACCTAAAACCCAGCTCAGTGACAGTAGTGACCCATTCAGATGGACAGTTCCCAGAAATACCAGACTTTGGCTCCTTGTCCAGTGAATAGAGAGAAACAGCCATGAAACATGTGGATGGTTTGAAGAGAATTCTCACATTTCTCTGCTGGTTGCAGAGACAAGCAGGGTTTGGCAGCACCAAAGAGCAGCAGGATGGCTTGTTTACTGTCCCTTAAAGTTATCACAGTTGGTGTGTCCAATATGGTTTGGGACTAGAGAGGGATTTTGAGAAATTCCTGCAGGGTTTGTTCAAGGAAACCCTCTGGCAGCCTGGCCAGGTCCTTTTGGCTGTCCAGCACACAGCAGGCTGCTCCCTCTGGGACAGCTGTCCTTGCAATGGATGGTGGAGTTTGTTGGAAAGTGAACCAGGACTGCTCAGCTCAGTGTGAAATCTCTGGCATTATATGACACAGGAGGCACAATTCCTGCTTCTGTAACAGATGGAGTTAATTCCGGGCCAGCCTCTGCTTTGCAAATACTCCCAAGAACAGCAGCTCCATCAGCAGCTACACCCTGACTCATCCCAGCATCCCATAATCCATGGCATGGCCACCACAGAGCACCAAGAGTGTCCTTGTCCCCCATCCCAGCTGGCTCAGGCTGCTTCCCCAAAGGTCAAAGAGCCACGTCTGTGGGTGTGAGAGGGAAAAGCAGCCCTGCTCCTGCACTCAGGCTGCCAACAAATGGTCTGGGCCATCCCTCCTGGGAAGGTGGTAGGGGAATGGTGGATTTGAAAGCTCCTGGTGGTTTATAGGTCTTGGCTCTACCTGATATTTTGTGTGCTGGGCGAATCCCTGAGCGTTCTGAGGTCAGAACATCCTTCTCTAGGTAAGCTGCAAATCTGTCACCCAAACACAGCCAAGTGCTTCCAGCCTTCTCCTTCCACAGTTTCACCACTGTGTGAGGAATCCCTGAACCAGGACATTCACTAAGTCAACAAACACAGGGACTCCCTGTCACCAACAGTTGACATTTGTCACCTGAGGGCTCCTCTCTCCACCTCCTCACTGAGAAGATCAGAGCTTCTCCTCCTTTCTGCAGTGTTTTCAACAGGTATGAGACACAGCTCTGGGCAACTTCCTCACTGCCCATCCCTCCCTGAAACTGGACCTTCGTGATGGTGCCAAAAACAGTCAGGGACACAAAGAGTTTGGTTAAAGGAATGGTATTTCATCCCAAAATTGTCTCAGAGTGAGGACATCACCCCACATCCCACTGTTCAGCCAAAGAGCTTGGGTTGAAGCAGGTTCTGAATTGAGGACTAGAGCTTTCCAAAACAATCAGGGAAGTTGATTTTTTTTTTATTATCTTCACCCTGCAATTTGAGCTGATATCTGATATGAAAATATCTTTCCGTGCACGTCATCATTCATTTTCACTAATGGATTTTCACCGATGAATTTATTGAGATGGGTAAATTGGAAAAGTGTTTTGCACCACTGTAACATTTTTTAAGCTGTTCTCATCTTTTCTGTCTAAACAGGAACTTCCATAATTTTTTAAAAAGGTTAAAAATAAAAATAAATTCTCCAAGCTTGTAGGTGGCCAGTGTAGAATTGCTCAATAGTGTAAGAACTTTCTCCCCTTCTTTCCTTTAATTTGACTCAGTTTCTCAAAACTGAGGCTTTCCCTGTCTAAATTTGACCATTTGACTGTATAGACAAGGCTCTGATAATTTAATTTCAGATAAGAGAAAACTGTGTAGTTAGAGTTTCACTTACAGGATATGCTTCTCCCTCCCACACAAATAAAAACAGCAGAAGAAATTGAATTATCAATTCCAACTTCAAAATAATTATTGTAATAATTTGGTGTTTAACCAGGTGTCTGTACACACATACCATTGCCCCAGCATGGGCATACACACAGAACCCAAACTCTCATCCCCTCCAGTCTCTTTCTGCACCAGTTTTCTGATCAAACACACTTCAGGTATCATCAGCTTTATCATTCCTCACCTACATCAACCTTTTTCTCTGTTTCCAGGATCATTACAGCCTTTTGTACCTTTTTGCTACCTCTAGTTTCCTCTTCAAAGCCAGTCCTTTCATTCCCACTCCATTGTCACAGAAGATCTCATGACTTTTGACAAAGGAAAATGACAAATTTTATTACAATTCATCTCATCCCTCTCCTTCCCTCCTCACCATCTACTGGTCCATAATCTGGCAGGACCTGAGCAGTGTGTGATGCTGCAGGTCAGCACTGAAGGCTTCCTGCCCTCCAGTTTACCTGAACATTGCATGGAATTAATAGTTATGCCAGGAAGAACAAAGTGCATCCCTACACAGAGGGAACAGTGTAAAAATCACACATTCAGTTCTTCTCTGAAAAATCTCCTTTTCTCTTTTTCTTTTTTTTTTTTTTTGTGAAGGAAAAAATCAGTAGAACTTACAAATGATCTATCCATTAATAGAGATATATTTGGAAACTACTATTCACCCCAAAATAAGTCTCTTTGCTGAGCATAAAACCACCTGAGGGCACAGTTTGCAATAATCTTATAAATATTAGGTGCCTTTGCTTCCTTATCATTATTCATCTCCTGGTGCCATGAAAGTATAGAATAAAAATAACTATTAAGAACAGGGATCATTTAAAAGTGTGACCTGTCAATCTAAGGGTGCAAGCAATGGAAACTGGATCAAAAATACAGAGTAAAATGTTCAGTGAGCACAGGAAATAATGCCAAAAACTGGGAGAAGGTTGCAGCTGTGCAGGAGTAGAATAAAAGTCTATAGTAAATAAATTTTCCTTTGTTACATCTGTGAGTCCTCAGAATAAATCTATGAACTGGGATCAAAGTGAAATTCAGATATTTCTGGGGTTTTTTTTCCCTCCCTTTACCAGAATGACATTAAAATAACAATGAGAATGGTTCAAGTGCTATTTAAAGGAAATAGTAATTTTACTCTCCTGCAAGGAAGGGAAATAAATGAACAGTTATGTATTAGAGAAGGGAAAGCCAGCATCTCTTTAACCAACAGTTTGCAAGATAAAATATACATCCAACAGGCAGGAAAATGCCTTTAGAGGGTGGTTGTTCTCCAAAGTGGTGGAAAACCACAAAAACATAAATCCTTCCCTTCCAAACTGACCGACAGATTCCTTCAAACCCACCGACTTTCTTTTGTCCAGGGCTTTCCCTTTCCAGAGTACAACGAGGATCTTCACTGCTTCCCGGGGAGAGCAGAAATACTTTGAGTTTCTGCAGAGGGAAGAATCCCTTTTCACCCAAAGACCTGATGATTTGCATGCTGCAAGCAGAGTGGGAGAGTATTGCAGACTGGACAGGGTTTCTGCTCTAGGTTTCCCAAAGTCAGCTCTTTTCCATGTTTCACGAGTCCCACGGGGCTGCAGCAGCAGCAGCAAAGCAAAGCTGAGCCCACACAGGCCTGAAATCCATCTCATTAGTCCACCTTTCCAGCCTGCTAATGGTGCTCTCCAAGCTGAATCCCAACTGGCTTTCCCAGCAGCTCCACTGTGTGAGGAAAATGCTCTCTGCTCTCGCTGTCCTTGAGCAGGAGAAAGCCTGGACAGACACTTACAGAGTGACAAACTGTGTCTGGACAGATTTGTCCTGGTTACCTAAGTTGAGTCCAGACAGAGGACAAATTAAATCACATTTATCTGTTCCTGCTGCTTGTCAGACCATCATTCCCACTCTGCTTGGCTGCAGAGTGTCACCCTGTCCTCCACGTCACCACACCAAATGAAGAGTCATGGGGAGACTGGACCCCATCAGGATGAGGAGAAATGTGAAAATAAAAGGGCTTAGAATTATGGGCCTTGCCCTGAAAGATGTGAAGCTCTAAGAATGCATCCAACTGCCCTTGCTCCAGAAATGCTTATGTAATGACTCGGGACTTTTTGTCTTGGAGCTGGACACTCAGGTGCAATGTTCACCTGGACTTTTCTTCTTCATCCCACAAACTGACACCCAAGGCACAGACAGACACAAACATGGACTTGTGGATAAAATTCAAGGTGTGAAATGCCAGTGGCTGCATGTAAGCAAGCTGCCCACGCTCCCTCCTTGGATAGCACAGAGACGTGGAAAATTCCAGGGAAGGATTAATGGAATCTTGGTATGGACACCTCTGTCTGAGATGGGCCACAACATAAAAATAGCTGTGTCTCTCCATCAGCTGTCAGTGGAGCCTCAGGTAACAAGTCAGATGAAAGGCATCATCATGGAATCATCATGGAATGATTTGGATTGGATCTTGAAGATCATCTCATTCCAACCCCCTGCCATGGGCAGGGACACCTTCCGCTATCCCAGGTTGCTCCAAGCCCCCTCCAACCTGGCCTTGGACACTTCCACGGATCCAGGGGCAGCCACAGTTTCTCTGGGCAACAAGAGATGTTTCCATGGTAGCAGAAGATTAGTTGAGTTTTCCTTGGTATATCTCAGTCTCCTGGGAGATCTCCCCATTCAAGCACAGGACACCAGGAGAATACCAAAGTGTGAGATTTGCTGCCAGAATTCCACAGGTGAGTTTTTCTCAGGGATTTGAAGGACCATGACTGGTGTAGCTCTATTTCTATTCTACCTACAGAGCCTGGGGATCCACTTAAAGAGGTAAAGCCGTTAAATTTACAGGCATTTTAATTCTGTTCTTAGTAATTATATAAGCCCTATCTGCTTGTAGAGAAAGCCTCCCTGTGTCAGAGCTAATATTAATTTTAAATCTCCAACCTTTTCAAATTAATGTGAAACTGTAAGTTTCCACATTCTTTGATTAAACATTCTGCTTTGTAATGACTACTTTATTATTTCCCCCCTCCAAATTACTGATTGTTGTCTTACATTACAGCCTCATCGGTACTTATTAAATTAACAAGACTTTGAAACACTTAATGAATCAAAACTCATCAAGTGTTTCCAAAGTTAATAACTAATCTAAAGATTCTCTCTTTTTCTTTTTTTTTTTGCTCTATATCTACATGTGAAATTTATACATTCCCCACACAATCACTGAAGTTCAGATGGTCCAAATCTCATGAAAGATTTATTACCTCATACCTCGGTGATTTATTCAACGTTTGCTGGAGCAACACATAGCATGTGTGAGGAAAGGAGGAGTGTCTCCATTTATTATTTAATTTCCAAGGCTTACTCCAAGTGGTTAGGGCCCCTCTGTGTTTGTGTGTCTCCAAATAACAAATCTGTGGTTGTGAACTGGAAGTGGAAACCGGGGTGCACAAAGGATGGCTGAAATCCAGGGAAGAGTGACTACAATGACAGGGACAAAATAATGCAGCAATTATTATTCTCTGTTCCAAAATATAAGGCCAAAAGGAAAAGAAGGTTTTTTTAGCATTGAAGAAGAAGAAGAAGACAAGCCTTCCCATCAGATGTTAAGAGGAAAATGAATATATGTATATATATACGGAGAGATGCACTGCAGATTGTTGGGGAGGGTATGGAGATAGAAGCAACCCAGCAAGAACCAGTATGACAACATCCTTATTCCCAGTAAATCCATCCCTGGACAGGCTGTGCCATGCTTTGCTACAGCTGTTCCCTAACCCTAAAGGGCCCTGAAAGCAACTGTTGTGCCCAAAACACACCAGCATCATGGTGGTACACAAATGCCTCTGGAGACGCAAGAGGTAGGGCAGAGGATAAACCTGCAGGGGGGGGTTCAAACCCCCCAGCTCATGGGACCCCAGAAGCTCAGAAAATGCAGTTATATCCTGTCTGTGCAAAAGGCTGAGTGCAGCTGGACCTGAGGCCAGTGCTGATGAAGCAGGAGGGAATATGTGTGGACCCACTGCCACTGGTTTCTGCTGGGACAGCCAAGGAGACAGGAGGTGCCCTCCATGGCCTGGGGATAAGCAAAAATTTCCCAGATCTCTTCTAGAAAATGTTCTCAACTTTGCCCATTGCAGCAATGTGGCAACCATGAAGACAGGCTGGGGGTATTCAGCCTGGAGAAGAGAAGGCTCCAGGGAGACCTGAGAGCCCCTTCCAGTGCCTAAAAGGGGCTCCATGAGAGCTGGAGAGGGACTAGGGACGAGGCTTGGAGGGACAAGACAAGGGGGAATGGCCTTAAACTGAAGGAGAGTGGATTTAAATTAGATGTTAGGAAGAAATTCGTGGCTGTGAGGGTGGTGAGGCCCTGGCACAGGTTGCCCAGAGAAGCTGTGGTTGCCCCTGGATCCCTGGAAGTGTCCAAGGCCATGTTGGATGGGGCTTGGAACAACCTGGGATAGTGGAAGGTGTCCCTGCCCATGGCAGAGAGGGTTGGAACGCGATGATCTTTAAGGTCCCTTCCAACCCAAACCATTCCATGAAGCCTTTTGTGAGCAATCCCTGGAGCAGATCCTGCTCCAGGAGAAGGGCTTGATGAGGAGAAAGCAGAGGTTTTCCCGTGGATTCAGTAACTCTGGCAGAGACATCTCACAGCGAGCAAAGCACAGGGAAGTGCCCTTCCTGCTCACCCAGACCCTCCTCTGCAGAGCCAGTACTGCTGCACAAGCCTGGGCAGAGGAAGGGAGTTACCAAGAGCTGAAAGGGAAGAGGAAATGCAGGAAAAGGCCAGGGAAACAACCAGAGAACAGCAGGATGACCACGGCAGCTCCAGCTTCCAGCATCCCAGCAGACCCAGGTGCTCAGCTGCCCATATGGAGCCTCGTGCAGCTCCAACAGGATTTATGCTCCATCCATATAAATTACATCTCGCTGCCAACAGTGTGATAAATGTACCCTACAAAGCTCCCTCAGGCCTCACTACCCTTTTCCCCCTGCCCTGCACCATCTCTGTTCTCAGCTAGCTCGGGGCAGCTGGATTTGTGATTATCCACTCCAACACTCCATCAATCTCGGGCTCCCTTTTACACGTGTAGGAAGAGAAATCTTTGTGTAATGGCACTGCTGTAAAACACGGAGCCTGAAGTGCAGCCTCGCTCAGAAAGGGCTCACACGCAGCTACAGGGGCTGTGATGAGAGACCAAGGACCAAGGAGAGAGGAGAAATCCAACCCAGCCATCTGGGGCTGGATGACAAAACCCGTCAGGCGTGTTCGGGAGAGGGGAAATTCATCCGCAATTTGTGCCTCGGCAGCTGAGACCAGAGAGTGGCCTTTTAACTGGATTTTCCACCAATTCTCTATGATGCATTGTGAGGAGAGAGGCAGGCACAGGAGGGCCTTGGTTCAGCCCTGGAGGCAATTGTGGAGGAAAATGCAATTACATCTGGCTGCTGAACTTGCCCTTGCCTTCCCCCGGCTGTATCCGCTGCACTCCCGCCTGGGAAAACGTGGATGCAAAAGAAAGGAATTGGAATAGATGGCCCTGCCATTGCTCTCAGTGACCCTGTGCCCGTGCTCCCTACTCCCTGGAAAAAATTTCATGCCATTCCAACCACAGAGTAATTGCAATCAGGGCAGATGGAGCTTGACCCAGCCCTCACTGCCCACTACACCTTTCCTCATCTCATGCCTTGGTGGACCCCAGAGACATTCAAGACCAGTTTCTCCAGAGGCTGCACTGGATTTTCACCTTCCCATTCCTCATTTCTCCTCCACATCCTGTCTGCTCTCAGTTGCAGTGTGTTCCCAGGCTCAAAGAAGGGATGAAGGAGGTGATCCCACACTCAGGTGCTCACCAGGGTGTGGAGGGATGAACATCATATGGCCAGGGTGTCCTAAGTCCTCCACTGATGGAGGACAACACAAAGCAGAGGGGAGATGAATCCTGGAGGACAATCCACCCAGCCAGGCTTCCTCCCACAAAAGATAGGATCCACCTTAGGTCTAAATTCATCCCCGGGAGCTCACCACACCTGCAGCACACACTTTGTTGGGGCATGAAAATTCCCACTTCTTTTTTTCCCTCTTCATCACAACAGTAGTTGTGTTACTTCCCTCATAGTGGAGGTGAGTTAATTAATTCATGCATGTAGCATAAATTATCATTATCCCCTTCCCTAGTCCAGTTATATCAGATCCAGAGCATTCCCTTTTCTTGAAACACCAGGATCTGGACTGAAATAGGGACAAACTGGAACTAAGCTACATCTCAATAATTTATTTCAATTCCCATACATATTTCTAAACAAAAGCAAAGTCCTCACATGTCTGGTGCTGTGTATTTTTGTCAAACCATGGCATGTGGCGATTTTCTTCAGGTCATAGATGAAGTGTCTCGTCTGCCTTTCTGGCACAGTGTCCCACTGGTGGTGGGATGTGAAACCAGATGGCCTGACCTCCACAGTTGTGTCTCACCCCAGAGATCAGACCCCTTCAAACCTCAAGCCATCATACTGAGGGATGAGGAGGAATTTGGATGTGGACCCGGCCAAAGAGCCAATTTTGAGCCAGAGACCACACAGAGCCCTCCAAAATACCCCAACCTGCCAGCAGTGTCAAGTAGTCCATAAATTATCCTCGAAGCCTTCTGATTTTAATCAGTCCCACTCCCTGATTACTCTTAGAACGTGACTCCAGGCCCCAACACGGAGTATTTACCTTGCATTAATTAGATTAGGAAAGCAGGGGGATTCGATACACCAACTAATCAAGTCAGGGGATCAATACAGCACATGGCAGAGCCTTACATTGTTCTCACTCTGCAAGATGACAATGAATTAGCACTGGGAGGTGCCCAAAATAACACTTTGTGACTTAACAAAGGAGAAACATGAACTTGCATCTGCTTCCCCACTGAAAGAGAGATGGTTCCTGCGAGGCAGAACTGGTGAGGCTGAGCATGAAAACACAAATCCAGGTCTTTGGCCAATATGGAAGGATATCCTGGACTTCAGGAACATTAATTATAGTCACCAAAGGTGCAAGATAACCCTGATACAGCAGGTCTAGGTCTTGCTGTCAGTGGGGATTCCCCATGGATTTTGGTGCTCTGTGGTTTAGCCATCAGGCCATGACAATACTGAGTTATATGATGGGTAGTGCAAAAAAATATATATATATAAAATAAAATATACAGGACTTAGCAGCAGCCATCAGTTGATGATGGAAGTGCAGACTGCTCTGTTTCAGGCAATGATGACTTACCCATGGAGGAATGGGCTTACTGAGCATTTCGGGTCATTGTTTATTATGTTACAGGGCTGAAGGGGGGAGGAAGTCCTGCCCTGAAAGACAGAAACACAGAGAAAGGTGACCCTGAGTTCACATCAGCATTAAACTGGGGGTGAGAGTCTGCCTGGTGAAGCCCTGTGGGCTACTCAGGACTTATTATAAGAACAGTCTGCAGAGCTGTTCCCAACCACAAGCCATCCTCTGACAAGGATGTGTAGAGAGGAGCCCCTGAGATGAAAGCACAGATTTAATGTGAAAGACTGTCCAAGCAACCTTTTAACCTCCTGCTTTCCTCTCATCCCCTCCAGAGCTTTCCTCACTGTTAGAAAATAAGTTATTAAAAGAACATAAGTTGTTACTAAAGCAGTTGCTGCTGTCTTGCCTCAGATATTCCACATCATATTAAATCGTCCTGTTGGGCAGAAGATGCTGGTTCCTTATTTATGGCAATAATAAGCTGAGGATGAAGAGCCCTTGTGTTCCTGCCCATTTTCTTCACCAGCCCTTTATAATTAATCCAACATGACTTACTAACCCAGACCACCCATTTTCAGAGAATCATGAAATGGTTTGAGTGGGAAGGGACCTTCATGATCGTCTCATTCCACGCCACTTCCATGGGCAGGGGCAGCTTCCACTGAGGTGTGGAAGCCAGTGCCTCTAAACCAGCTCAGAGATTATCCTTCAAAGGGAAATTCATGTGAGGGTGGAGACTCTGCCTCCACAGAAAGGGGAGATCGTTCCCCACACTCGACGTCTGGATGGATGTGGAATTTCTCCATAAGTGGCGCCTTAGCAAATTAACTAATTTTGTCCCTCCTGTTCTGAGCGTTTGTCTCACGTAAATCCTGAACAAATGGGCTCCATTGAGGGAGTGTGACAGCCAGCTCCTCCACCCCTCGGGTTGGAGCCCCACGGTTGCTCACCCTGCAGGGTGGAGGTTCCCCCTTCTCCCGCTCGCCTGTCACGCGCAGAAGTTGTTGCAGCGTTTCTGCACATCGAGCTCCCACTCCAGTTAATTTTCTCTCTCCCCGTGCAGCCTGAAGCAGTTGGAGCCTGCACTGAGATGTAATGATCTCCTGTTTTTGTTCTTGTGAGTCAGCCTCTGCTCAGTACAAACCTCTGAGCTAATCCCAGCACGAACAGCTGTTTCTGGCGAAATGAGGGACAACAGGCAGACAAAGCTGCTCTGGGTGTTTGTTTCCTTCTTCTCCGGGAACTAAATCTTCCCAGTTAAAGTTCTTGAAGATGTCCATTAAGTTTACTGAGCTTGCAGGAGGGCTCAACTACAGCTCACTGTGTCGTGCTCAGCTGTTTAGATCAATGCAGCAAACATTTAACAACCTGGTGGGAGGGGAGAGGCGAGGAATAAGAGTGCAATTAAAGGATGGGTGTTTTTTTTTTTTTCCCTAAGAATTATCATTAGAAAGGAAATGCTCTGCAACTGGAAACGTGGTGGATGTCAGAAAAGAAATTTCAATAGTCACAGACACTCCAGGCTCTGAACCTGCTCGTGTTTAGCAGGGAGGAGAAGGAAGTGGGGACAGTTTCTGCAGTCCCAGGAGCTAGTATTCATTTGAGGAAGTCTGGGTGAGGTGTGAAGATCAGATCCAGTTTGGGACTCTTTTCTCCCACTGTTCTTGGGAGATGGGATGCCCTCTGTGCCCATCACACTCTGAATGTTGCTCATTGCAGCCCTAGATCCCTCATCCAACCCTGGCTGGTGGGCAAGGTTAGATAAGAGCCCCAACCTCTCCCAGAGCTCTGCCAGGCATGGTTTCCTTGCCAAACAAAGACATAAGCCTGCTTCTTCTATTGGCTTCCACGCGAAAAGCTTATCAAAAAAAGACTGGATTAGCATGACTTGGTGTGCCCAGGGATTCACAGGCATTGAGAAAGAAGGTGCTCCTTTACAAACACCATTTCCCTTTACTGTGTGGAGCACATTAGTACACAGGGCTAAAGATGAGCTGAAAACCCCAGAGCTGAGACCTTCATTAGTGCACCTGATGAAAGACTTCTCCTGGTCTGTTCTCAACCTACAGCCTCGGGGAGGTGATGGTGAAGAGGTGGTGATGTGCCCTGAATTCCCCAGCAAAAAGTGTGCCTAAGGCAGAAATCTCCAGTGCCTTGGTCCCCTCTGCTCTCTGCTCTTCCCTGTCAAATTCCCCAAAAAGCAGAAAAAACGTGGCCATGGAGATGAAAGGGATGATGAGGAACGTGCACTTGCCGGGGTCACTTCGTGGTGTATCCTTCTAACTCACTCTGTTCTTACTTCATCTTTCCTTCCTGGGAGCAGCTGATTTATCTTTATTATCCTCCTCTGTTGTCACTGTCATTAAATTTTCTTGAGCCAAGAGACTCCACTGTGTGCTTTAGTAATTCGATCAGAAAGGAGGGGAAGCAGAGCTGAGGTAATAGGCAGCATGAGAGAGGTCAGGACAAGCAGCCCTGGCACATTAAGGGAAATACAGATCCGGGCTCCCTTGGCAATGGTAATCCCACAGAACGTGCCTGAGCAACGGGAAGCAACAATCTGGAGCGACAGCAACCCGGAGCCCTGCTCCCCTCTTTTTTGTTCCCCTGTAGCTGCAGTCTCATCTCCCTAAGACCCGACTTTGCAGGGATGTCACACCCCAGGCTCCTTTCCCCTTTACCATTGCAAACCTGGAATTAGCAAGGGAAGAGCTCAGGCATTGCTTTTCCCAGCTGCCTCTTTTACATGAGTGAATTTGTGGGCTGTTTCATTTTAAGCATCAGACGTTAAATGAGCCCAGTGGCAAAGGAATCATTTATCTGTGCTGTTTTATTTATATGGCAAGAATCCCCTGCTGAGAGAAGAATCCCACTGCTTTGTGCCCTTGTATTGGGCCTGGTTGGGATGGAGCTGATTTTCCCCATAGCCCTCACGGTGCTGTGTTGGCAGATGGAAAGGTGTTGGTGCCACAGCATCAGCTCTGTCTCTCCAGCATTCCCCCCTCATCAGTAGGCTGGGGCAAGATCCTGGGAAGGGACACAGCCAGGAGAGCTGTCCCAAACTGACTAAAGGCATATTCCAGACCACAGGGTGTCTGCTCAGCAATGAAAGCTAAGAAAAAGGAGAAAGAGGGGTAGTATTTGTTAGCCCAGTGTTTGTCTTATGGAGGAACTGCCACACATACTTCCTGGGAAGTGGCTGGACATCACCTGCTGATGGAAAGTAGAGAATGAATCTTTTGTTTTCCTTCACTTCTGCACACAACCCTGGCTTTTGCTATATTAAAATGCCTTTATGTTGACCCACAAGTTTATTTCCATCTTATTTTCTCCCCCTGTTCTGCTGAGAAGTGACAGAGCAGCTTGGTGGGCTCCTGGTGTCCAACCAAGGTCAACTCACCACAGCCCTGCTGCAGACATGTAGTAAAAGACATCATGGTCCACATCTAAATGGACAAGAGTGGCAGAAAACTCAGGGGGAAAGGAACTCCGAGGCATTGGAAATGAAATTCTTTGATCTCTTAGAGATCAGAATAACAAGGTCAGAAAACAGAAATTATTTACCTTGGAGGTCTGTAGCAAAGCCCTGTTTCTTAAAGTCCAGGACAGCATCCAGGTGGGATGGAGCTTGGAACAACCTGGGATAGTGGAGGGTCTCCCCTCCCATGGCAGGGGGTTGGAATGAGAGGATTTTTAAGGTCCTTTCCAACCCAAGCCATTCTATGACTGTTACAGGTAACCTTTGCTCCTCAACAGTTCCAACAAGCCAGAAGGATAACCCTGAAAGTCACTTTTTTTGTTCTTCTAAGGCAGACCCTCAAGAAAGACACACAGATTAGTTCTTTTTTACTTTCCTTCCCCTCTGTTTTTTTGTTGTTGCTTTTTTTTCCAGGTGCCTTGTGGTTAGACATATATTAACATACAGCACTCCCACCCCACATACTCACATATATGTGCACAATAAACAAAACTGTAATGTGCTAATTATATAAAAACACAATCCCATATTATTATGGTCAACTACACAAAACCCACACGTTTGCACATATGTACCTAACAAAGAGGATACAGATCATTTAAAATGCCTTTTCAGGATGAAAAGAAAAGCTCCCCAGGAACTCTACTGACCACCAGTGACCAGCCTTTTCCTGAAGAGAGGTGTCATGGTTCCATTATTTATGTTGAATTATAAAGGGAGAACACTCTTTTTTAAACACATTCAACTGGATGATCTTTAAGGTCCTGTCCAGCCTGAACCAATCTATAGCTCACAAAGCATGTACAGATAGAAAGAAATCTCTCTTTAATCCTATTTCTTGCCTTCACATGCACATGCTCTCACACTGGTGCATATACACACAGGGGCTTCATGGATTCCTTGGAAAAAATATAGATATAATAAGAAACAATGATATCCAGGATCCCAAGTGCAGGTTTGGTTAGCTGAGGTCTAGCATTCACCAGAGTAAACAGCAATTTCATTGGAATAAATTATTGATTAGTTTTTGAGGTGGTTGTTTTTGTTTGGTTTTTTTTTTTTTTTCTTGAAGCTCATAAAGGCAACAATGAAAAATTGCTCCAGAATTTATTCATTCTGCATGCTGGGAAAAACATTGTGTGTCTGTATATACATACAGACATAAAGCAGACCACGCTGAGATCTTATGTTGTTATGAACAGACTGCGAGTTTATGCACACCACAGAACCAAGCAGAATGCCACAAAAATTAAAGGAGCAGTGCAGAATTCCAGTATCTTTGTGGGCACATAAAAAGACAGAGGTACAGTTTGCTTTAGATATTGTAGATGGCTGTTCACTTTCTGCTTAACTGGGGCTGGGGGTGATCTTTGCCAGATGATCACCTCTGTACCCTCAGGCACTGAGATCCTGTGCTAGACTTGGGCCACTGCCCTGGAGTGTGACAGCAAATGCAGATGTGTTGTGATAAGGGCTGTCCTGCAAGGTCCCTCAGTGCTCAGCTTCACTGAAGACCCCGAGATGCTCCTAATTTTTTACTGCAGTTTCCTGTCTGGCCACAATCCCAAAGGCTCCCAGCGGTCCCACACTGATTGGTAGCAACATCACCCTGGATGTGCCAAAATCTCCACCATTTTGAAGGTGTTTTTCAATTTTTACTGCCCTCTTGCAGCTCTTTGTTATTCCATGCCCAGCCTTTCCATCGTCCTTCTATCAAGACTTGACAGCACCTCTGAGGTTTCAGTTATGATGGTACATGGAGATAATCTGCATTTTCTTTTCCTTCAGTGTGGTTCAGACTTGAAGTCCATCCTCCAATGTCTCTAAATCCTTAGCTCTTGATCTGGGGCTTTGTGCTAAGTTTACTTCCTGACTGGAAGTGTTCAAAAAATATGTGGATGTGGCACTTGGGGACATGGTTTAGTGGTGGACTTGGGAGTGCTGGGGGAACAGTTGGACTTGGATGATCTTAGATGATCTTTTCCAGCTTTAATGATTCTGTGATTCAAAGAACAACTTTATAGATTGAAGCACAACTCCAGGGTTTAACAGAACATCCTCCAACATCTAAGGATTGGTGGAGGTTCCCTTGTAGCACAGTCAGCTCCTTGGAAACCCTTTCCCATTATCAGACTTTTTTTTTTCTGGCTGTCCTGAAATTCAGCACAAAAACAATCACTGGTTTTTTTGGATATATTACACCTGCAACACAGGCATATCTATGGTGGGGAGCACAAACCTGTCCCAGCTGCTGAATCACACTGCCCAGAAGGTTGGAGGAGGATGTAAATAGCCCAGGAAATAAAATTTTGGAACAGTGTCCTGATCTCTTCTGCAATCTGTCCATAAGAACCAAGCCAAGGAGTTTCCACACCTCAATTTATCCAGGAAGCCATTTCCACAAATTCACTGCGTCTCTGTGTGCTTGATGCACTCTATGAAATAACCCCACAGATGTCCTTGAAGGACTTTGCCATGGATCACTGATTTTTTTTAATTTCTCTGGAGTTCTTTGTCAGCACTTTTGCCTCTGGGATCCCCAGACACGTTTTCTGTGGCAGTGATGTGGTTTGGTTTTTCAGAGGCTTGGAAAAGAAGGCTAAAGCACCGTAGGCCAGCTTTAATTACTGGAGGATTAGCAGCAGTTATCCTGACACATTCCCTGATATCTGAGCCATGCTACTAATTCCAGGTGGGTCATCTCATAGTCTGGATCTCTGTCCCTGGAAGTGTGATGTCTCCTTTACAGAGTGGTTGGGAGCTCTGGTGTAGCCAGAACAGAGCAATGTGACAAGAAAATCCTGATGGCTGTAAGCAAAGCACAACATCAGTTTGTTAAAATGTCCAGTCAAAGCCTGAAGACTTAAAGCTGAGGAAGTGATATAATTATGGGACTTCTTAAAATCCATTTCTGCTCATTCTTTGGATAGGAGACCCTAAAATCATCACTGTTCACTCACAGAGAACAGAGCAACAACCCAGACAAGAGAGCTGGGGGCAGAGAGAAATGAAGGGCAGTGGGATCTGCTGCCCCTCTCACAGGGGAAGGGAACTACCTGAGGATGTTTCTTGTTGGCAGAGCAGCCAGAGTTCCCATCATCTCTGCAAGGATCACAAGCACATCCTGAGTAAAAAGAGCATGGACAGTGGAAACAAGGCAAGATCCCTTAGCTGTGATAAAAAGGAGACCCAAAGCAAGAATCATTGTTCCCAGACATTGCAAATACCTCCCTAAAACAAGCTGCTTGGACTCCCTTTGTAAGCTGCTGCTGAGGGTAGCTCATGTTATCCTAAAGTTGAATCTGAAGGAATTCAAGTGTATTTTACCCTGAAAGGTCCAATTTCTCTCTCCCAACAAGAGCAGGTGTTTGGATGCTTTACCTGGATGCAGAAAAACACAGTACAGTAAGTTAAGATGAATATCACCACTGGTGCCTAAGTGAGTCTGCTCTACCCAAGGTCATTAGCAGACAAGCCCCTCATTCCAGAAGGATGGATGCATTTCCAGGAAGCCACAGTGTCCATCTCCTCTGGCAGCTGGGTACCTACCAGCAGTGGTGGCTGCACTGCACTCAGCCATTATCCAGCCAGCTGTAGGAAGGACAAGCAAGAAGATCTTGGATCTCCCATTTAAAGTGGTCTTTACATCAAGAGCGCTGGGGTCTGAACTCCATGGGCCATGGAGCTTCCTTTCTTCATGGGGAGATAAGGTGAGAACCAAAGAGGACCTTGGAAATTGGGTGGTCCATGGGAATTTCACAGTGAATTTTGATTTTGTGATATAACCTTCAACAGCCACTACTGCAATCCATGAATTAGGGGATTTTTTTTTAACACAATTTGCTAATTTTAGAGGTTAGTTGATGATCTTAAATGTCTTTTCACATCGTGGGAGCCAAGGCATGCAGGGGGAACTGTGTTACCCAATTTGTCTTAGAACGTGATTGGCTCAGCAGGGGGACAGAAGGGTGGATGTCCCCAACTTTCTCCCTCTTGGGTGGTTTGGGAGATGCCAGCTTTTAGCCAGAAGGTTGAAAATGCTGCCTGCAGCCCTTTTGGCAGGGAATTCACAGCTGCTGGTCTGTTGTACTCCCCTCTCACTGATAAAAGGTCTCCTTTTTCAGAGAGCTCAGAGATAAGTGCTTGAGGGATGCCCTTGGTGTGTTTGCAGCTTTGCCCCAGTAGTTTTATGGTTATTGGCTATTGCTCCAGCTTTCTCAAAGCAAGCCAGAATTAAAATAGCTTTCTATATTCCTTGAGTACCTTCCATCATCCCTTGGCAGCAGTCATCCCTTCACATCCTCTCAATGATGTTCCTGGCATCAGGCACGGGGCCCCACCATTCCCAGCTCTCTGATGCACTTAATTAAAGCAGAATCACTCAATAACTCTGTTGTGCTTTCCTGGGCATCTGGTTGTTCACCTCTCGTGTGCACAGGCAATTAATTTTTAGGTTTTCCCTACAAAGGGACTGAAATAAGAATATTAATTCCAGCCCAGCAGGAGGGAAGAAGGATGTTCTGCTGGGGTGTGAGTCCACCTGCAGGGCTCTGCCCCGGGATGGGGAGTGCACATGATGCCTCAAGGCCTCTCAGAGTGCTGAAAGTTGGAAGCCAGGGAAGGTTTTGGAGATAAAGCAGTTCTCCCCTCCTGCCCAATTCCATTAATTTTTGAGGATAAATTAATAACCGTGTTCCTGCCTGGAAACCTCATCAAAATCAGTGGCCCTGGGTGCTGCATAAAAATAAATGCCAGAGCCTGCTGCAAGGAGCTGAAAGTGGCCTTTAGTGACTGGGGCAGGATCACACAGAGGCCATGGAGAAATCTCAGTGCCAGGACTCCTGATTCATGGGCTGGGGCATTTTCATCAGTTTATCCTCTCTCTCAACCTTAAAAAAAGAAATAAAATAAGGCAGTACAAAATCATCATTTTCCCCTGGCATTTCTTGAAGTGTCATTTGAATGAGAGCAAACAATGCTTTGTGCTCCTGTGGGTAACTGATACAGACAAAAGTCCATAAGAAAAGGCAAATTGCAACTCTGATCGACTTAATGGGTATTAGAGGCACAAAATGCTTTCAAATGCACACAATTATTTCTTCTCTGCTAATTGAGGGAGTGAAAGCTTCTTTCTAGGAAATATGGTAATATGTATTGATCAGAAAAAATAATCTTCTGTACCAAACCCTGTGCACGATGCAGGGTTAACTTTAATTAATGGAAAAGCTTTTTTATGAAATGATGCCACCACTCAAGGAGAGTATTCACTGTGACCTCCCGTTAAGTGGAGACACCTTTTAAATATGACACTGCTCACACAAGCATCACTCACTCTCTTTCTTGGTCAGATAAATATTGAACAGACCTTCTCTCAGACCTGCCCTGCTGGGGGGGTGGGTGGGCACTGCTGAGGTGGCCACCCCTAAAATCTCAATCCCAGGTATGGATGTCTTTCAGGCATCAACCAGTAGCTGGACAGGACAAGATCAACCCTGGAGAGTGAAGCTGTGGCTGCCCCATCCCTGGAAGTGTTCAAGGCCAGGTTGGATGGGGCTTGGAGCAACCTGGGATGGTGAAAGTTGTCCCTGAATCACCCATAGCAGTGGGGTGGAATGAGATGATCTTTGAGATCCCTTCCAGCCCAAACCATTCTGTGATTCTGTGAACGAATCTAAAACAGCACCCAAGATGTACTCAGAAATCCTGTGCCTTTTGCTCCTGAAAACAGTTCCTTTGCATTTATTTTAAGTCCAGACTCCCACAGTTATCAGACATCCAAGCTGCCTTTGAAATTTAAGTCTTCCAACTCCTCTTGTGCACCTGGACTTATTTACTCACTGCTACAAGCACAAACAGAAATATAAATTGGCTCCTTTTTTTCACTTATTTCAAAATCTGCCCAGCTTGCCTTGCAAATGGAAGTATAATGGATTTCAGCTTCAATCAGAAACAAGTTCTTTAATTGCTCAGTATATTAGTGCTACATTGTTTACAGCATTATTCTTTCTTAGGAGGCACAGCCAACTTACACCGTGTCCCAAATGGATGGTAAATTGGCAAAAATGAAACCTGCAGCAGTGATTTTGTTACCTGGAAGGCAATATATTTGCTTTTCCCCCACTGGAATTCTTCTGCATCTCAGATTTGTACAGGACAGATGCTAAATTGCCCAAGATGGCAGAATGACCATTCCACAGGGACAGAACAGAGCCCTTGCTGCAGAATTAACTGAGTAGCTCGAGTACAGCAAGGAAGTGGATACATGTGTCTTCTATTAATAATATATGTGGCTACAATCCTACCTAAAATCTAACCTGGAGCTTCTTTTCCTTGTGGGACAGACTAGACCCACTCAAGTCTGCTCGGGATGGAGTGACAAGATTATTCTGCAATGGTCTCCAGTGGAAGAGGAGTGTTTGTCACACAGAACTGCTGATGTCTTTGCATTTATTGCAATATTTCTGCTGTGTTCAGCACTGGTGGTGTCTCAGCACCTAAATTTTGGCTGTACAAATTCCTCAGAAAGCAAAATGGAAAAGGACTGCTCTGAGCTGGAAGTGATTGCACCAGGAACAGGGATCCCGATGCTGAGCTGAGAGGAGGGCACCCAGCAGAGAGTCTCATTAGGGCAGGGAAGAGTAGACAACACATAACAACCCTCCAAAGGGAGCACTCCCTTCTCCTCCCGTGTTTTTATCTTGCTTCTGATGCTCTGCAACGAGTTTGGGAGGGAGCCCAATGGAAATTCAAAGAAAAGCAACATTATCCACTGAAACATCAGACAAATATCGACTGCTCCACTAAAGGCTCACTCAGATGCCCTCAGAGAGTCAATGTTTGGTGGGAAGCATTAAAATTTCACAGGCCCTTGGCCAAGGTGACTTTCTTCAAGTGGGACTGACCTCTCTCACAGTAAACCTGCCAGGTGTGGGCAGAGGTGGCCCAGCTTCCACCAGCCCCTGGTGTGCCCCTGACTGACAGCAAAGCCACATTCCCCTGTCTTTTGCTCTGCTGGAGATGAAAATCCTCCTGCCTGGGGGAGGTGTTTAGGTAAGAAGCCCAAGGTCCCAATAAATCCACTGGAAAGGCAGAAAAGAAAGGGCAAGTCTGGGCACTTCATGAATAGAGTTGACAGGTCAGGCAGATTGGTAGGCAGATTTTTGGCATTTTAGCCCATGAAAAGCTCTGTAAAGACTGGACTCATTTCCAGCTGCAGGGAAAGGGAGATTTCATGCTCTGCAGGAATTGTCAGCCCCCAAAAAGCTCTCAGAAGCTGGTGGCTGCGCTTCTTGTGCATTATATTCCATTATGCAGATGCCTTAAAGTAAATGTAAATCACATCGAGAGTAATTGTAAAGGGCTTTTGGTTGTGAGGAGCAAAGTGCTTTGAGATGGCTTCTGACTGCCCAACAGCCACGTGTCTTTGCCCTCTTCCCCTCTCCCTCCTCACCCTGCCTCCACTCATGCACGTCCTGATGTCCTGAGCTCTGCAGACAAGGCCAGCAGGGCTCCCCGGGTTAATTAAATCAGTGTGGTTTGCTGTCTGGAGCTCAAGTGACAAATGCATTTCCAACCTTGCCCCTTCTGAGGGAAGGGTGGTTTGTGGAGCGTGGCGGTGGCTCGGGGCTCCCGGAGCCTGAGCTCTCACGAGGTGGAGGCTCCACAGCCCAGTAATTTGGCTTCCCAGAAATTCTCCAGCGCTGTGTCAGTGCAGAAGCACATTTTCACTCTGCTGCAAGGCTCCCCCCTTGCCTGCTCCCCTTCCTGGGCTGTCAGGGGGGAATAAGATGTCAGGGGACTGAAAGACTGAAAGGGACAGTTCCCCTCCTCCCCACTCAGGCTGTGAATGGGAGGCTAATTTTATTAGCCCAGCCACTCCATTATCCAAATAGCCCCTCTCCAGCCTCCCATTTGCAGATGCATTAGTGTAATGGTGCTGTGCTCTGCCAAACACATGCTGCCTCCCATCCCAGTTGTGCTTCCCTGGCAGATAAGGTGATCCTCCTGGCTTTGGATGTAGAGATGGATAAAAGTGCCAGGTAATGTCTGAGTGACATGACTTTCCTCTTGCCCTGTGACCTGGGGTGAACATGAGGGCAGGTCTCCATATGTGCAGTAGGTCCAGGTACTCTGTGTGTCCCATAAACTTGTGCCTCATCTTTCCAGTCATGCCACAAACCTGTTGCATGATGGGGGAAAGATGCAGTGGAGCTCCTGCTGCTGGAAAACCTCATTCACCCACAGCCTGCTCCCAAAAGGGAGGGCAGTTAGTTAGGAAAATGCTGTAGCCTTTTATAAAGTCTTCTAAGAAATCTCTAATATTCTATAAATATTCTATATTTATACATCAGAGAATCATAGAATTGCCTGGGCAGGAAGAGACCTGACTGATCATTTTATTCCAACTCCCTTTCACAGACAAGGACTCCTTCCACTAACCCAGATTACTCCAAGCCCAGTCCAACCTGGCCTTGGACACTTCCAGGGATCCAGGGACAGCCACAGCTTCTCTGGGCAACCTGTGCCAGGGCCTCACCACCCTCACAGGGAAGAATTTCTTCTTAATATCCAATCTAAACCTTCTCTCTTTCAGTTTGAAGCCATTCACCTTTTCCTGTCACTCCATGCTCTTGTAAATATTTATATCATATGTATATATGATCATAAATAAATAACTACGTCATGTCTGTGTTGTTCATGACCATTTTCATGGCCAACAGGAGAAAGAGCAGCATCCCAGGCTGAAAGCAAATCACAGAGCCAAAAGAAACTTTTTTTTTTCCCCCCTCACAGATGGATCACTAAATTAAGGATGACCTTTTGTTTGGCAAAAATTAAAAAAAAAAAATAAATATTTTGGAGAGGCAGAATGGCAGAAAATAAATAATAAATGCAAGCAAAAGAAGAATGGAATTGTCCCATTGAAAGGCCCAGGATATTTCCAGGGACCTGAAAATTTCATCCCCCCAGTAAAGATTCTTTGTCTATTTTTCTAGGACCCTGGGGCAAAACTGTCAATGCTTAAACCTACAGATAGTCCCTCTGCTTTAAGAAAAAAATTACTCCAAGCTGCAGTTCTTTATCATGTGTGAATCCTCCTTCCTTTTAAACGGTGTGTGAGGAAGCAAAGGCACAAACCCATCAAATACAAATATTTCAGTATTTAAAAGGTCATTTTGCACCACAACCACTGCTGCTGTTCCTCTAAGTGGAGAGAATAACACCCCAAAAGTGTGTGAGCACTGAAGAAATGGGCAAACTGTTGATGGTGCAAACTTTGTGCCACAATCAGTAGTGGATGAATTGGCTGTCGACTCAAAAAGAAAGTAGAAAAGAGAAAGGGAGTGTTTGCTGGGCTGATATGGGAGCAGGGAGAGCCCACAATATTTGCCACAAGCACTTTTATCTGGTTGGCTATGAAAATTAATGAAAATAAATCATCAGGAAGGCAATAAATGGGTCTGCAGCAAACCCTCACCAAGGAGTGCTGAGACACTGTTTACACATCTAATGTTTGTTTTGAGACTCTGCAATCTCCCCAGGATGCTTCAGTGCATCTGGTGTTGCCACTGTATTGCTTTTTCCCTTTTTTAATTTATTGATCCAGGATATGAAAGTGTTCCTGAAGCCCTGAGTTGGTTGCTGGTTTTCTCCTCCCTTGGCTGGGAGGAGGTGGTGAACCTCAAGAAAACCACGAAGAGCTTGGATGCACAGAGGTGAGTGAAATTCTGAGGTACCTGAGGAGCAGCAGGAGACACCAGAGGGTGGAGGAACCCAGGGACTCCCCCCAGTGACACATTGATTTCCACTGCATTAGCAAATGAAGGGTTCTCATGGTGTGACAGATGCAACAGGTTATTTTCCCCTAAGGCTGAATCCATGTTATCAAATAAAACACCCCAATGACCCTTCTAAGCCCTTCTGGTAAATGGCAGTGTCTACATCCCTAAATTTTAGTGTCTTCCCTATTTTTCTCAAAGATATGGTTGATACATCCCCCTCAAGCTCTCCCAGTGGGCTCTTCAGCTTTCCCCAAACATGACCTGCTCTTCTCTGCTACCCCTGTTTATTAGAAGACATCAGCTCTTAATCAATATTTCAAACATTTAATTAACACTACGAGCAAAAAGATGGTCTTTTTCCTTCTCTGCCATGAGCAGGGACACCTTCCACTAGATCAGGTTTCTCCAAGCCCCCATCCAACCTGGCCTTGGACACTTCCAGGGATCCAGGGGCAGCCACAGCTTCTCTGGGCAACCTGTACCAGGGCCTCCCCACCCTCACAGCCAAGAAGTTCTTCCTATATATATCTAACCTAAATCTCTCCTCTTTTAGTTTAAAAACCATCCTCCCCTTGTCTGACATGTCCATGTAAATAGTAATTTTTCCTCTTTTTTATGAGCCCCCTTTAAGTGCTGGAAGGCCACGATGAGCAGTACAGAGACTTTGAACCTACCCACACAAAAACCACAGCACTGTTCTTGTAAGGTTGGACCTGCACTGATAATTTAATGGGCAGGTTTACACATTCTTTGGTTCCTTTAGTCTGCAGATGGAGCAGCTGCAGCCAAACTGCCTCTCAGAAACAGCCACTGGCCATGGTCATCCCTGAACCATGTCCAGACTGACTGGGAGACACTCCCAGACCATTCCTGGCCCCATGTCACAGGGTATTGTGCTCCAGGGTATGCACACACCTATGGTCCTGAGGTCCTGCCATGAACCAGGGCAGAAAAATGGCCAGTTTTAAGGGCAAATACAAAAATTAATTTAAAATGTTTGATTTTTCAACTGTCATCAATTTAGGAGCACAAATGCAAAGCCTGGGGAGGGATATCACAGATCTGTGTTAACAAGGGAGATAAGATATTATCAAACCTGAAATAAATGATGTTCTCCCAAACAGGGCCCTCCTTGGTGAGGCACAAACTGCTGGATCTCCAGATGAGGATCACAGAAGGTGGGGTTTTTTTCCTCTTTGCAAGCAGAGGGTTAAGATGGACTGTGCAGAGATTAGGTGGATTTTCCCAGAGGTGTGAGCTCAACCTTGGGAAAGTGCTGAGTACAGGGATCAGTAATTAGTGATGGATAGCTATTCACCGAGGCCATTAGCTGGAAAGAAAAGCAAACCTGCAGCATTCTCAGCTGGAAAGAAAAGCAAACCAACAGGAGGCTCCACATTCCTTCCCTGCATTTCCCTGCCTCCTGACAGCATCCCCACGACCCCCTCGCAGCAGAGCCCTCACCGAGGCTTCGTGTCTCACCAGGGACTGGCATTTCCAATCAATTAGACATGTCACCGCCGAATTTTTCTGCTAATTACTCGAGTTTATTATGTCTAAAGCCAGGTTAAATGCAGAATTCCCGGGGTCAAACGGGGTCACCCAGGCAATCAGTTCCACATTTTCCCTCGCAAAAGAGATCCCCGCAATCAGTCACTGCCAAGTGGCTCCTAATGACCAACCTGCCAGCTAATGGCCTGAGGTGAAAGTCTCAGGGATAGATAATGCTCTTGGGGAGAGAGAGAGGAAGCCCCTCAGTGTCCAGGAATGGCTTGGGCTTATTCCCTATGAATTTGGACCCTTTTCTGGGATAATAAGAAAGCTGTGGCACGGGCCACACTGCAGCGTTTGGTTTCACTGCCAGAAAGTGTTCCCTGTTTTATTGCATTTAACCACTAAATGAAATAAAACAAGGACATGGGAACAAAGGATGCTTTGTCCTGATGGAGGCCAAGGCAGTGCAAACGTCTGCCTGTCTCCTCCGTGCCAGTGCTCCGTGAATCCAACATTAATTATGTGGATCACCCTGGAGTTCCTACTCCATCAAAACGCATTCCTGATGGGATGCTTGGGGGAAACACGTGGGGTTACCTTCGCTCTTTGGGGCAGAAACTACTGACACGTGAAGTCAAAAGTGCTCGGAAGGTTCCTTCCAGAGAAAGCTTCCCCAATTATGTCATGAGAGCAGGGATCTTGTACAAACACTGTCTTTCATCCTGGAGAAATCCAAAGGGCTTTACGAGTTATAAATACATCACAAAGGCATCCATGGATCCAGACTCTCAGGAGAGGGACATAAGAGTAGGTATTTGGGTAGGAGTTCGGGACTGGAGGACAAGAAATGAATTCATCAGGTGAACTAACATCACCAGAATTATGTGAGAAGTGCTGGGATTGGGATGAGAACTAAGAGTTTAAGGATCATTACTTCAAAAAAATCCCGATTTTAACATGACCTTTATTCAGGCAATGACATGGGGGACATTTGGCAGAGGAATTGTCATGTCCATGTGCAATATCCACCAAAGGGGCACCAATATGTCCACACAACTTGGTGCATGGATTTTTCTGTCCCCTCAAATCTTCCCAACCAACCAAACACAAGTTGCTGAGCAAGGCCAAGGCTTACACTGCCAACAAAAGTACAGATATACCCTATACAACACAGTATTGACCAAGTGCTCAGCTTGCTGGTTCAAAATATCTTTCTAAAGGACAAAAAAAAAAAAAAAACAAACCACAAAAAAACCCAACAAAGCAAGACAGACTAATTTAGGTCTCAAGGATTCTCACTTCTTCTTCATCCAGTTAGGAAATGAAACAAGAAAATAATTTTCAGGGTAGCTGAGTACAGTTGTCTCCAATCACAAACTGGAAAATCACAAAGACTGGAAATAAAACCCCAAACCTTGAAGAAAAAAAATCACAGTATGACTTTAAAGTTATTTTTTTTAATAGAAAAGGACATAAAAGCCAGTTTGCCTTTCAAGGGCAGGTTCTGGAATGGATTTCATTTTCCTGTTCCTACTGCACACATCTATGATGATAATGACTATATCAAGTAATATAAACTGATGAAAGATATTTAGCAGGGGCCTTAAAGCAAGAAAGACTCAAAGCCAGGAGTGCAGAAGACACAACAAACTCTGGAGCACAGTTTTCCCTGAGTCTGACAATGAAATTCCTATTAATCCCCACTAACATGGAGCGTGCTTAGGAGTTCTGAGGCATCACATGAAAAACAGAATATGCATTAGAAAATGATAACTCTGTGCACTTGTGGTGCGAGGGAAAAGCCCCAAGAGAGCAAGTACTTGCTTCAAAGACAGTAATAAGGCACATGAGCCTGTAATGGAAACAACTTTTGAAGCATGTTTAAAATGCAGTAATTAAGGGAACAGTCCCAGACAGCCGCCGGGCACCGATCCGGGAAAGCACTCAAGGATGTGTCAAATTTAAGAACTTAAACCCAAGAGGTGTGGAAGTGCCTGTACTCCTGAGCCTTGGGCACTGCCTTGCCCAGATCTTCCCTCCCAGGCTGGGCTGGTGTGGAATAACCAAAGCCAGGGGATGATTAACAAGCTGTGCTTTCCAGTGACCTGCAAAGGAGAGATCTGTGCGAGGCAGCCAGAGGAGGAGACCTGGCTGTCAGGGAGATTGGAGGAGACAGATGTTTAATGGAGTCCAGGATTACAGATCTGCCAGGCTTCACATGTAATCACCAGCTTCTTAGGCTTCCTCTTTCTTCTCCCCTTCTTCTGGGTCTGTTACAGGGTCAGGGGCTGGGGGAAGGGAGGGTGGAGATTTTCAGATTTCCAGCTAAATTCCTTGAGCTGCCCTTAATACTCTGACCTATTCCTAGCTGAAACCACAACCTACCAGCCTGGCAGGACTCAGAGAGACGAAGGTGGATTTTTTTGTTGTTGTTGTTTAAAACATGAGAGGGATGCATTTAACTCCAGATCCTTTTCCCTGAACAGCTCTGTAGCTCTACTGAGCAGCCTGTGTGTGACTCCACGGAGGAACAGCACCACAATCAATAGTGCCAGGTGACCTGCACTCCACGTGTCAGGCAGCTCTGTGCCCCAGGGGACACGTCTGCATGGCTTCCCACCTGTCACCAGCTCCTGAGGATCAATACTCCCTGCCATTCTCACCCTGGGAATGACTCTGCAAATGCTTTTTGCATTTATGGCCGTTGCTCACTCCTTCCTCCAGCCTCACTTTTTGTCCTCTGTGCAAGGCAGGGGGTAGCTGTGGGCAGAGCCCCATGAATTGGAGAACCAAATACTCCCACTTCAAAAACATAGTACAAGAGGAAGGAGACCTGGTTAAACTGAATGACCCACCTCATTCCTCATGTCTTGACTCCAGGCATCCCCTTACAACTGTGTCCCTAACATGGATACTTAAAGGCAAGGAGTCCCACGGATGAATTAAACCATCCTCTGCAGAGCACAGCACCTTGGAAAGCCCCTGTGCATCCTCCAGCTCCTGTGCTGCTGCTTTGAGCAGCCTGTGGAGGAACCATGCTGGCATGGGGATGGCTTTTTTGGCAAGCCAAGAGATGAATGCTGACATTAGTTCAAGCTGAAGTTCAAGCCAAATGCAGATCCACAGATGGCACTGTGAAAGCTGTAGTTCTCCCTTCAAATATTGAACATGTAGAAGAGGGCACAGCTGCAGAGTTCAGGCACAAACACACCACCACTGTGCCTGAACACAGGTCTTGTAGTGTGAAAGACTGGATCAGGCACTACATTGAGTTAATGCACCCATGTGGACATAAGTGCACCCCAAATCCTGGCCCAGGGGTGATCTGGACACTCTGATCTGTCAGTATTCCTCTGGATGGGATGAAGAAATTTTTAACTCATCTACAGGGGAGCTACAAACCAGACAATTATTGTCTCAAGAAGCATTTCCCTCTCTGATACCCAGCAAATCTCAGTCTGGATTTCTGATGGCAACTCAGCAAAAGTCCCTCTGAGCTTTGGGATCCAACAAAGCCTTGCAGCTCTCATCAGGGCAGGCACACCAGCCTCAGGTGTCAGGAGGAGACCTGAGTTTCCAATAGTCACTGGCAGGTGTTACAAAGAGTTCCAGAAGAGGTCTTGACCTTGGAAATATCTTCTGTACTTACAGGACACGTGGAGCTGTAGTGTTTCCACACAGTTGATGTCATAGAATCATAAATTCCTGGAGCATCCTGAGTTGGAAGGGACCTACAAGGATCATCAAGTCCAACTCCTGGCCCTGAACAGGACACTCCAACAATCCCATCCTGTGTCTGACAATGCAAGGACTCTGTCTCCAGGAAATGAGACTGAGTCTCCCAAATCCTGGACTGTCTCTCAACTCCAAACCTTTCCTCCTTTCCAGTGCACTAAGCGTAGTACTGGTTTTGGGGCAAAGTGGGGCACTTGAATACAGCATCAATTGGCTCATGAAAGTGTTTCCAAAGCATAAAAAGAGCTTAATTTCAGTGTGGAAAGAGACAACCTTATTTCAAGGTTGAGGGGACAGTGGGAGATGAAATTCCAGATGCCCATGCATCTCATGGGATGGACACAGCCCCTGGTGGAACTTCTTCCCTTGTCATGAATGGTTCATTTGGGACACCTCCAAGACCTTGAATCAGTTCCTCACCTACTCAGCTTTTGGAGTTATTTGCATCCCTGCTAGAACACACAACCAACCCAGACAGAGGTTAAGGGACTCCCTACTCCATGAATTATCCCACCCCTGCTTGCTCCTAAATACCCCCGTGCCAGCAGCAAACGAGTCAAAATCAAGCCAAGTGGTGACTTTTCTTTTTGCAGTAATATGCTTTTTGCTGATAAAGAATTTTTTCAAAAGAGTCAGCCGCTCAATGTGCTGCAGTTTTTGCCAGTGGGCCAAATCACTTTTATCATTCCTGGCTGAGAAACACGGGCACTCACACAGTGTCTTTTCCATCCTGAGCTGAGCATCCATGTGGGGTTTTCCATCCATGCAGTCATTTCTCAGAGGGCATCTGACCTTATTTAACAGGCCCTTAATTAGGTGAAAGCAAATGCAAGGGAGAGCTGAGTTCAGCCTCTGATATCACTGAGGGTAATGAGGGGTGTTTCAGGAGCAGGAAAGAACAATCAAAGAGAACAAAAAGTTGCCTTTGCTGCCAACTGGGATTACACTCATTGGCTTGATAGGGATTGACTGAACTCGAGGAACTGCTCTTCCCTATCTGTTTTGTGCAGGACTGCTCAAGGGCGGGGCAGCTGGCAGGGAAATGGGTGCTTTGGAGCCCTCTTCTTTTGGGGATTTAGAGGGTGATGAATGTGACACATCTTTACAAGACAGTGTGAACTTCAACCCATGATTTGGGCTTCTTAGAAGCTCTGATGACCCTGATCTTACCTAAGATGTCAGTCTGGTTTAGGAACAGCCAATTATAGAATCATAGAAGGATTTGGGTCCCTTAGAAGGGACCTTAAAGACCATTTATTTCCACCCCTTGCCATGGGCAGGGACAACTTCCACTAGAACAGGTAGCTGCAAGCCCTGTCCAAGCTGGCTTTGAACATTTCCAGAGATGGAGCATCCACAACTTCTCTGGGCACCATTTTCTGGTGCCTTACATCCTCTAAGTAAATAATTTCTTCCTAACTTCCTAACAGTTATTCTGAGGAAGAGATGATGCTGCCAATACCCTTCCAGAAGTTGGTTAGTGAGGTCCTGCAGAAGACCTGATTACTCCAAAGAGTGGGTGTGCACAGTGGTCATCAATACACACAGTAACCCCTCTACAAGTTGAGATTCAATACTTCAAGACCAGAGTTGAATTACAGAAATTACAGAGATCTGCAACAACAGCAGCAAAATTTACAGTTTCTGGGTGTCTCTGCAGCTTTTAAATCCCCAGGTCAAAAAGTCACACCTATTAGACAATCTCAGTTTCCATTTCCAAACAAGATCATTTCTGTCTTTCCTGGTTCTGGCCCAATGATGAAAACCATGGTCTGCACACAATCTGATGGCTCCCAAACAAACGAATGCAAATTAAAAGGAAAAAAACCCTCTCGAGTTATTTTGAAAATTTGTGATCTTGAGCCAGTGTTTCTGGGGACAGCCTCAAATTGACAATCCCCTGGAAACAGCCGTTCCAAACCTAGGAGTTAATGCTACTTGATATCATGTGCAAAGACCACATTTGAAGAAATTAAGCTGTGATTAAACAAAGTTATTAACGACTGCATTAACTAATTGATAGGATAATGTAAGCAGCAGACAAGATTTCAATCAGTGGTCATGAAATCAGAAGTAAACTGGCCAGTCCCCACCTCTTCTTTGGCAGCTAATTTGCACACAATAATTCTGTTGCTGGTAGTGACTCAGCGGCAAAGGGAAGAAGAATAAATCTCAGGAGACAAATAGGTAGAAGCCTTCTCCATTTTAATGAGAAACACACACTGAAAGGCCAAAAAGAGCCTGTCAACATGATTTGCAGCACTGTTACTTAATTTTTACCAAATGTGCTTCCTGCCACGCTTTAGTAGAAGTACATATTTATTTGATATTTCACTGGCAAAGTTTAAAAGAGCCTCCAAAATACCCATCTGCTTCTGCTACGCATGACCCTACCAGTCTCACCTCAGACACACTGGAATGGTTTTAGGGAATGATAGCATTGCGCAGATGTGATTTATTCCCAGATTGGGAATGACTTTCTACAAATTTTCAGGGAAGAAGCACAACTTTCCTCTGGAGCCTGAAGCCAACTCACCTACGTGGAGCAAACCTGCAAATCTCCTTCCTTGAGTGAAACACAGAAGGTTTTGGGTTGGAAGGGACCTTAAAGATCATCCAGTTCCACCCCCTGCCATGGGCAGGGACACCTTCCACTAGCCCAGGTTGCTCCAAGCCCTGTTCAACCTGGCCTTGGACACTTCCAGGTTGCTCACAAGTAACATAAGGTTACTCAGAAAGTGGTTGCAGAACAGTCTTCCCTAGGCACCAGTAAACCAAAAGTAAGAGGAAGCTCAAAGCCTTGGGATTTAAATAATATGAAGTTGGGGCCTCTTGCCATTTGCCTTCTGTGTTTTAAGCCTTTAAGTTCACCTTTTCCAGCTCTTCCCTTTGATCCCTCTGTATCAAAGGGAAGAGCTGGGATTCCTTTGTCTTGGAGTTGCTTCCAGGTTCTGCATCAGCTTTGCAAAACACAGCCAGCACTGGGAGAGACCCAGGAGCTCAACATGCTGAAACAGTTATTTAGGGGGTGATGGAGGTGACCTTCCAAGGGCTAATCCAAAGCCACACGAGGAAAATGGGCATCCTGCACCTCCTGGCATGGAGAGCTGGGCTCTATGTGTGTGTCAATGCTTGAATGTGAAGGAAGCAGAGAGGCATGGCCAGACAGCAGTGTGGGGAATGCTGGGAGAGGAGAGAGCAAAGGAACAGGGGTACCAGGAGTGGAGGAGCAAGTGCAAGCCTGCAAATGAGAGGCCAGGGCCATAAAGAGGGATGGGATCAGACAGAGAGACAGGGTGAGTGGGAAAAGGGGGAAAGAATTATCTCAATCCCTGCAGAGAGTTTTAGAGAGCTTGTAGGCTTGGGCTTCTCAATTGGGAAGAGAAAGAAATTCAAAGATTAGAGGAGAAAGAGGGAGCCCAGGAGTCTGTGCATGTGTGATGAGGAGGGAGATGCAGAGGCACTGCAGCAGAGACCCTCCTGTTCCTCCAGCAGCACTTGCCATCTGTTCCTCATCCCCTTAGATCAGCCTGTGAGGCAGAGGGTTCCTCGGGGTCTGCACATCAGAAACAGAAAAAGGAAAAAGAAACAGTCCAAGCCTCCAGTGATGTAAAAAATCTGGAGGGGAGCTGTTTACAAGGTCATGGAGTGACAGGACAAGGGGGAATGGCTTCAAACTGAAATAGAGAAGATTTAGATTGGATATTAAGAAGAAATTCTTCCCTGTGAGGGTGGGGAGCCCCTGGCACAGGTTTCCCAGAGAAGCTGTGGCTGCCCCAGCCCTGGAAGTGTTCAAGGCCAGGCTGGATGGGGCTTGGAGCAACCTGCTCTAGTGACTTGTACCTCTCTCAGAGCCTTTGTGAAGGCTGGAGCTAAATGGATGATCCTGATAAATCAAGAGAGATCCCATGCGTGCTCCAACCCTTCCCTGCTCCATCAACAGGGAGTTGAAACACACATTCACACCTAAAACACACACATGGCCACATCTCTGTGAAATCCTGGGACCTTTATATACTCTATCTCTGGGTTTCAGTGACAAATCCTCCCTCTTTGTATCACTCTTTCTATAATATATGTATTTCTATATAATGGAGCCCCTGTGATGGTGAAAAGCTGTTGCATCCTGCTCCCCAGAGCACTTCATGGCTGATAGTGGGCAAGAGCTGCTTGTCACCCCTTGATGTTCAGAGGAGCTGCAAGGGAGAACTTGTTTCAGCCACAGACCACAGGGCTGAGCTGGGTTCCCTGTTCCCTTTGCAGCCCAGGGAGTTCAGCTCCCAATGAAAACCCCCATGTGCAACCCAAGGACCCCCAAGTGCGCTGAGGAAAGTGCTCCCATGCAGAAGTTGACCTTAAAAAAGGTCAGG
This sequence comes from Chiroxiphia lanceolata, assembly GCF_009829145.1. Taxonomy (NCBI): domain Eukaryota; kingdom Metazoa; phylum Chordata; class Aves; order Passeriformes; family Pipridae; genus Chiroxiphia; species Chiroxiphia lanceolata. The sequence continues at coordinate 2,659,968 of NC_045641.1, read as the reverse complement.
GGATATATATATATATATATATATATATTTGGCAGCACAAGAAAGCTGCTTCTTGTAGCCTGATTTATAGTGACAGCTCTTTGAAGGTGTTTTGGGTTAAAGGTGCCTTGCTGGGACTGCCAGAGCCACGATAGGACTGGGACAAGCTGGAGAAATTGGCTTTATCACTGGGGCTTCCATTCTTGTGGAGGGCTGGTGAGTGATGGAGCCAAGACTGGCAGAACCATAGAGTTTGAAGCATAAATCCTATGAGGAGCAGCTGTTTAGCCTGGAGAAAAAGAGGCTCAGGGACACCTTACTGCTCTTTACAACTACCTGAAAGGAAGTTGTGGTGTGGTGGAGGTCGGTCTCTCCTCTCAGGCAACCAGCCACAGGACAAGAGGGAATGGCCTCAAGTTGCACCAGGGGAGGTTCAGGATGGATACTGGGAAAAATTTCTTCATTGAAAGAGTGGCCAGACATTATAACAGACTTCCCAGGGAACTGGTGGAGTCACCATCCCTGGAAGTGTTCAAAAAGCGAGTGGATGTGGCACTTCCAAATCTGGTTTAGTGGGCGTGGTGGTATTTGATCAAAGGTTGGACTTAACGGTCTTGGGGGTCTTTCCCAACCTTAATGATCCCATGATTCTATGAAAACAGCTTTTAATGGAGCAACTATGCAGCCAACAGAACCACTCTTATCTCTGGGACGCAGACAGGGTTAAGCCCAGCAGACGGAGGCAGGAGAAACCTCCTCCTTCCCCAGGGATGGGACCAGCACTGGAGCCTGTCTGTCTTTGAAAAGGTCAGGTCAAGCCATCACCCTCCTGTCCTTCACCTCCACAGGCCTCACAATAGCACTGCAGGCAGTGAAAACCTCTGATAAGTCAGATCTTCATCCAGTTATGAAAAGATCTGTATGACATGGCTTGTAGGGTGGATGAGATATTTGCTCCCCAAGGCCAAGCTGTTCCTAATCCTGCCTCCAGCACAACCCCTGCACCCACTCTCAGCCACCAAGGCTCTACAAATGCTAATTCATTCAAGCACTTGAAGTGTGTTGTATCATGAGCACACAGGCAGTGACTGCACTGCTGTGGTGGCAGCTCTGTCACTCACATCACTTGCTACGCCTCAGATAAAATCAGACTTGGGCAAAGGCTTCTGTAGCATTGAGTGTTTCACAAAATGGGATCAGGTTTTAAATAACAACAGTCCCTGCCCTTTTCACTAACCTCTCTCACAGAGACACCCATGAGCTTCGAAGAAGGGTGGGAGGAGATGATTGAATAAATCACACAGGGACTCAGGGCTCCTGAGTTCTCTACAGGGCTCCATCAACAACCTGAGGCCCCACAAAAACCTGGCTAAGCTTGTGCTTTAGAATAGCCAATCACAAAATGAACCCACTTCTGTTTAAGAGTCAGGGATGTGTAGATAGTCATCAAGTCAGCAAGAATATGTTCATGGAACTTTCTGGAGGAAAATCAAATTGCTCCTCTCGTTCCAGATTTCATTTTTTAAGGAAGTGAGGCACTGAACATTGCTGTCCCACTGGCCTTTCCTACAGAGATTTGAGACAGTTCCTGGGCCCAACCAGCCCAAGGCAGCCAAACATCTTGTCTCTGTAAATCTGAAGGGCTATACAAAGCCAGGGGTGGTATCTGAGGTGACCTGTTGCCAAATGGACCTGCACAAAAAGGACACTGAGCAAATCTGAAATCAGTGGATTTGGTTATTGCCATATCACCATGCTCAAGGGCTGTGACCCCCAAGGAATTCCCTTCTATGCAGAAGAAAAAGAGAAAGGGCCCACACAGTAAAAGGACATGAAAAAGGAACGGTGTCATGACCGAAGCCTCACAGGACCTCAAGCATCACCTGCCTCCAGCTTCCCACCCCATCCCAGCAGATGACTGAGGCTGTTTTCACTTCAGCATTGAAGGTGACATCCAGTTCTTGCCCAGAATGAAGCAGACTGGAAAGCAACCCCAGCCCTGTTATCATGTCCTGTTCTCCTGAGTTATGACATCCATCTCACAGCCTCTTTAATGAGGAGGAATGTACAGAGTTGCTTCCTCCCCACCACCAAATTTTAGGTATAAATATCCACAGTAGAGAGAAACGTTCAGAGATATCACAGAGGCACAAAACACTTCAAATAAAATGGATCAAGCAGAAGAAATAACACTCACAGGTTGGAAAATATAACTCCCTACTATGTATGTGGAGAAGCACTACCGGCCTGTCACATCTGAGCCCTTGGATCACAGCAACCCTCTTGAACACCTCCCTCCAAAATATCTCATATATCTCTGCCTCACAGGCCAGGAGAAAACACCTCTTGTCTTAGGTAAAGGTTAATAATTCCATTGTTAGCCACGGTCTGGAAAACAGCCACCTGAGGAGGATATGAGGAAGGTCTATAAAATCGTGGCAGGTGAGGAGGAAATGATTATTCACCGTGGCCTTTTTAAGGCAGGAATTTGTGGGTGGTAAAACTGCCATGGATGTGGATGAGAAGAGGAAATTTTGTGCCCCGTCTCCACCTTTGAGACCACTGACTGTTGACCACTGGTGCTGTCAGAGGGTGGGAGCACCCAGCATGTCATGGGGGGCACCTTGGTGTTAGGGAACTGGGTGATACTGGGAGGAAATCACACTGCTCTGAAGTGTGACAACAGGAGAATAGGTAAAGACAATAAGGAGAATATCAGGTGGCTGGTTTATGTTTGGTGCCACTTACACGGTCCAAGGCCAGGGTTCGATGAATCCTGGAACATCTGTATGGGTCTCAATTGGACTGGTGACCTCCACTGAAGTGGCACTGTAGGGCACCTGCCATCACCCAAACACGATCCTTCTTTGCTCCCTTTATTTCTGTGGAGCTAGAGCCCCTCATGAGCATTTTTGAATAAACTGGTTACAATAACTCAAGTGACCCTGCTCGTCCACAAGTCTAATTATACACAGTGGATTTTTTCATGCAAAAGTAGTTCCTCCTCCTCCTACCCCAACAGCAAACTTCTCAAGGCCAAGCATTCTGCTGAAATCATCCAGACTTCCATGCTGAACACCCAGATTGATCCTCTCCTGGGATCTGGCTGTTAGCATTTGCAAAATAACACAAATAACACAACAGGGACATCACACGAAACTTGGCCTGCACCCTGGCAGGCTGCGCCCTACACTCCTGATCACTGCATCTCAAAGAGGCCCCAGCCTCTCCAAAACCTCCACTTGGAGCCAAATGATTCAGCATTACATTTCTCCATGTCTGTGGCAGATGCAGCCACAGTTTGAGTGGGGGTGGAGAGCAGTGTGGTACCAGCAGATGCAGCAGCAGCTCCTTGTCATGCAGCCAGCAGGACGTGGACTGCACAAAGCAACGCTGGGGGTGGCTTCTGCCCTCTTAGTTCTCTGCCCCTGGCCCCTAAATATTGCATCAGTGTATAAATGCAATGGTTTCTGAGCATGAAAAGCCATGAGATCAACAACAGAGCACATCTTGGTAGGAACTGTGGTCGCTGTCAGAACTTCACGTGTAGTTCTGATGTCCGTAGAATGATGGAGCCAAAAGCTTTCAAAGCACCAAGGACTGGTGGAGTTTCTTACCTGCTTCTCAGACATGATGTAGAGGTGCTCGTGGTCCACTGAGAAGGCCATGTCCCTCAGGATGGGGCCAGTGTCCACCACCTGCACAATCTCGTACTCCAGGGTGTTCTTGGTGGTGCCGTCCACACGGATCTGAAAAACAAAAGCAGGGAGAAAACATGAGTGTTTTTCCTCCTTCCACTGAAAATGGAGAATAATCATAGAATCACAGAATGGTTTGGGTTGGAAGAGACCTTAAAGATCATCCAATTCCAACCCCCCTGCCATGGGCAGGGAAAATTTCCACTAGACCAGGTTGTTTCAAGCCCCGTCCAACCTGGTCTTGAACACTTCCAGGGATGGGGCAGCCAAAGCTCCTTTGGGCATCCTGTGCCAGGGTCTCCCCACCCTCACAGTAATATGTATATATTTATAATATATGTACGTAATAATCATTGGAGAAATGCATTGTGGTCCAGTTTTTTTGGACAACAACCACTGTCATTACAAAGTGGACTTTTCCCTTCCTCCTCACTGAAAGGATAAAGCAGATTTAACCACCTCTGCTGGCCCCATCAGCACAAGAGCACTGGAGAACAATCCAGGGCCTGCTTGCTATTATCTGGCACTGTCACTGTGCTGCTGTCATTGCCTGGACAAATCTACCACTCCGAAAATGATGGCACGAGGGAAGGATTTGTGGCGGTGATGAGCAAAAAGATAAAAAACACACAAGAGCCTGAAGGACTGACTCACTCAAATGCTGCTCAGATAATATTATTGCTCTTCTTGCTAATGTTCCACGAGGCAATACATTATTGCAGAGTGTTTGATGCAACACAGACTATTTCTCTTGTTGATTGCACATATCAGATATTGAAATCGGTCCTGCACGAATATGGCACCTTATGATTCCAGACACATCTCATAACGGGGTGTCACTTAGGAACATCAATAACTGGGATTATGAGGAGGAACAAGACACACAGTTCCCAGTCTATCCCTGACTGTGATCCAGTGACACAGAAGAATACACAAAAAACGGCAGAGGTTTCTTTCCCTGTCTAAAAACGATTTCTAGAGCTGGGTTCAAAAATCAGCTGGAGAAGGTTTGCAATCCCTTTTAATGCGCAACAATTCAGGATAAACTAGCTATTCACAGGAGTCCTTCTGGATCTTGTGAGGCTCTTTACAGCAGCAAACCCCACAGTCATGCATTTCAAGATGCATCCACATTCCTTATCTCCCTCACTATGTTTTCACTGTGTTACCTTTTACTTTCTGAGAATCTTCTACCCTGTAGCAACACAAACATCACAGTGTCCTTTTCCAGAAGAAACAAAGTTGTAGTAGGTCTGCATCTTGCTCCACATCACGATCTCCATACCTTCCTGACCAGAGCTCCTCAGCCCCTGGTTTGCACTTTTGCAGTTTGGGAGCTGAGCAAAAAGCACCCTTCCCATCCAAAGGGAATAACAAAATGTGGAGAACTTATGGCACCAAGACCAGATCCCGCTGTTCCCTGGCACAGTCCTTGAGCTTGTTCGTTCTGTATCAACCTTTCAGCCAAGAAACTGAGCCTGAATCATCTTCTGTGTTAGAAAGTCAAAGAGAAAGGAAGAGAGGGAATGGCAAAAGGTCTGGAAAGGCTGTGTGAGCAAAGGGCAGCAAGGATTTACAGGTTCTTTTCTTTGTCCTTCCTCAATCTACTCAGATGCTGTGGGACAACACAGAAATATGATTTCCACAGAAAAGAAAAGGAAAATGAAGCAGAAAGGAGTTAGAGGGGCTCCCTGTGCCAGCAAAGGTTGTGGAGGGTGCTCAGGGATGCTCAGATCCTACGTTCTACCCATGAACCTCCACAGACGTGGGTGCACGTGCAGGCACTGGCTGTTGGGCTGGTCAAATGACACCAGAGGGTCTGCAGTTCATTTGTCATCTTGATGGATCTGGTGATGACAGCGACACATGTCTCAACATCCACACACAAAGAGGAGGTCAGGGCCTGAAGCCCAACTCTGAGCATCCCTTCCTCCTGCTGGCTCTGACTGCCTGGGAGGAAAGGGCTCGTTTCCATGGTTCCTCATGGGTGAATTCAGCTCCTTCAAATCTTTCTTCTTGGAAGTGGACACCGATGTGAATCACCCACGAGGTCAAGGGCAAAGATGCCAGCAGGCTCAGGATGAGTCATTCCCCTTATGACAGTCAGGACAAGGGAAGGAGAGGGAGAGGGCTGCAGGTTGAGAGCACAGGAGTCTCCCTGCTGGGGCTCTGCCCCGGGCAGCTCAAATACCCCCACAGCAGGAGCCTTTCCCATTTCCCTCTGAGGCTCTGCAGCTCCAAGTTCTCTCTATCAGGGAGCAGTCAGTGAGCCTTGTGTGCTGTCTCCTCTCTGCCTCTCCCCCAGTCCCTCGTGGCTGCTCATCTCTGTCAGAGCATCCTCACCCTCTGCTGATCCCTGTGCTAAACAAACCTCACATCTTCGCTGCTTTGACCTTGATTTTTCAGCATCATCGGGGTCAGATCTGCAGGCCACCAGATATGTAAGCAGGCAATTATCACCCCAGGGCTCAGTCACCATCCTCAGCCTCTGCTGGGCCCCATTAGAGGGGAAAGAGCTGGGAGATGGAAGAGGCAAGGCGGGAGAAACAGCCGGCTGGAGTTAACAAACCATGGAGACAGGAGGCACAGCCCCCGGGGATCTCCCCCCTGCATTTGGTGCAGGTAAAAGATTGCAGAGGCTTCACACCAGGAACACAGAGCTCCTCGGAAGTGATTTAACAGCGATTGCCGGCCTAATTGCCTGAAAAGTCATTATTTTGCCGGGGAGGGAGGGAGGGAGGGAGGGAGGAACAGGGGTTCGTTCCACCATCCATGTGCAAACACACACACGTGAGTTCATGCACACACATGTGAGTGCAGAACCTCTCTCTCCAGTTAAAACTAGTAGCTAAAAGAAAAAGAAAATTGAGAAAAAGGCCAGAAAATCTGGCAGACATCAACCCACACTGCACAGACCGTGCAAGCCCTGAGCCAGCAATGAGGTGATTATGGGAGACTGCAGCCAGGAGTCTGGCCTTTAACTCGAGCCTCTACCTGCCTTAAACTCTGTCTTTTTTATGTTGGACCCCAGGCAGGGAGCCCAAAGGATCTCCAGGTTTCCGGCACATTCTTCACAGTCCTGAGCACCAGACAGCACAACAACAGTTTCTCCTTAAGAGAGATTTATTCCTGGCTCCAAGGCTTCCACTAGAACCAGGGTAGCAAAAAAAAAAAAAAAAATCAAAAGAAGATCCTGTGATGGGGAAATGAGAAGATTCTTATCAGGTGATCATCACTAAAGTCAAGAACACAGACACAGTCTCTGCTTGGGAAGCTCCCCAAGTTCCCAATTGCAGGGAATTTGAAGCACACACCAGCCATTTGCTCTGTTCCTGCTCTTCTCTGCTGGCATCAGCCACAAGCCCCACATGGAGCTGGGTGCTGGGATGGATAGAGTTTGGCTGAAATATAGGTGTTCTTATATTCAAGATGATCTTATTAGGCTGTGGGATGAGAGCCTGACTGTCAGTCCAGTTGGGATTGCTCCTTGAAGGAGCCTGTGAACCACAATCACCTCTGCAAGGCAAGAGGGAGGGGAGCAAGAAGCGATGGAGGGGCTCCAGGACCACAAACAAATCTCAAAATGCTCAGTCTGATCCAACCTCCACTACCAGCTGCGTGCACACTGATCCACAAACACCCTCATCACCTCCACCACAGGATCACCCACCTGCTCCCGCTGCCTAAACGTCTGTCTTGGCTCCTTGGACCCCAAGCTGCTCAACTCAGCACCCCGAGCTGCCCTTGCCCTCATTTAACCCAACACACACGTGGGAGCTCCCAGGGACCAGCATTAATCCTGCTTCCTGGAAGGCTCTGCTCGCCGGGCTCGGCTCTGCAAAGCCAGCTGCTATTAAAACATCAGCATGATGCTTCCCGAAGGTCAGCTACCAGGGGACCCATTCTGGCAGCTGTTTGTTTGTTTGTCTGAACATTATCTAGGCCTGGGCTGTTTATTTACATCCATTGAAGTATCAGACAATAAATATCCTCTCCCAGTAGCAAACAGATGCTTGCACTCGAATGTTCTGGCGAGCGCTGACTTCAAAACGATCCCCTTAATGAGCAAACAACACTATTAATCTTTAAAGACACAGGCTCTGGCCTTCTCTGAGCTCCCATCCTGGCCATGGCTAGACCCACAGGCATCCTGGCAAGCAGCCTGTGGGTCTGGGAGATGAAAGAAGGTGGAAGATACCTTCTATCACTCGACTGGTGCTTTTCAGCGTTATCTGGGTCTCCCCAGCTGCTGAGGGATCCATGGGAGGGTGATACTTGAGCACAGTTTCCCCATCAAGTTAGTGGCAGATGCCTCAATGACATCTCTAAGAGGGAGATGGGGTTTGGAGGTTGAGATCATATAGTTGTTGAAGAGAGGGACACAATACCCCACTCCAAATCATAGGGTGGACTCAAAACAGTCAGAGAAAGAGCAGTGGGGTTGGAGGACAAAGAAGGAATTGGTAGTAGCAAGAACTTAGTGCCTTTGCTGGAAGATAAACCATGATTAGGGCAAAAAGAAAATACCTTTAAGCTGATCAGAGCCACAGAAACACCTGCCTTCCAGACTGGAACATCAATCCTCTCCTATGGTCTGAGAGGAACATGTACCTCTGTTATCATGTTATTCCTCCCTGTAATGGGGCACTTTCTCCTAAAAATCCATCCACATCAAATGTACTTCAGGAGCTTTACTTCAGACCCGTCAAAACCTGATCCTATTGACTGAATCAATGTTTGGAGCACGTTAACATCATCCAGTTTTGGTTTAATCAAGAAAAAGGCACTGGCACAGGTTGCTCAGAGGGGTTTTATACACCCCATCCCTGGAAGTGTTCAAGGCCGGGTTGGATAGGGCTTGGAGCAGCCTGGGCTAGTGGAAGGTGTCCCTTCAAAATTATCTTCAGACTCACTTCAGAAACACATCCCTAAACCCAAACTCCTGCTACTACCTCACTTCTATTTTATTTTCTGAGCAGCTTGCACTGCTCTCTGGCAGCAAAAAACCTGGATCATTCCCACTGTGCCAACTGGGCTCAGCTGTTTCCTACTCCTCTAAAACCACCACCTCCCTCCCAGACCATCATTCCTGGCCCACCAGAGGCAACACAAGACCCCTTTCAATTAATATCTCTGTATAAAGCACCTGAAAACCATGCAGGGCTGGCGAGAGCATGGCTGGGAGCAGGATCTCGATGCCCAGCTGGGCAGGGCAGCAGGAGCAGACGCCGGGTGGATGCTGGTCATTACAAATAATTAAATGAATAACTAAGCAGAAGAGGAGCTTGGTGAACCATGGTCAACCCTTCCCTCCCCACCACTCTGCCTTTGTGCAGCGTCAGCAGCCTCTGGGCTGATGAAGTTAAAAGGGAATTCATCATCTCCTGCCCCAGCGCTTCCAGCCGGTGCTCCAGCAGCTCCGGCTCGAGGCGTGCTGGTGGTTTATTTTGGCCATGAAATTGCCCCAGTTCCCAAAGGAGGTGATTAAATGGCTGCCAGGAATATTGCAAGGGCGGTTTTCCAAGGAAAAATCTTTCGGGTCACTGAATCAAGCCCTGCTTCCTCTGCCTGGGTGCAAGGGAGCAGCCACAGCTGTGGCACTGCCTCAGAGAGGAGGAAAAATGTTTTGGGGCAGGGAAAGCCAGAACTGAGAGGACAAGCTTTGCCTTTCCAATGCCCTGAGACATCCTCCCTTTATCATCCCTGCCTCTCCTTCCTGCAGGGCATCTCCCTGAAATCCCCATCATTATTCCTTGCTATTGGATTAAAGATCTGCAAACAGCATTTCCAGGAGCTCCAAGCAGCCCTGGAGTCCAGCACATCAATCCAGGGTGCTCTGAGCAGTGCCCAGCCCCAGCCCTACGACTGCACAGGGGCTGCTAATACCTCATTGCTTTTCCAATATCAGTTCCTCCCTGGTTTATGAACTTAATGTTCCCCAGTGGACACTGGGACTGCTGGCTGCTGTTCCTGGCATAGAGAAGGGGCAAAGACACAGCAGGAGGTCTATGATCTAATGTCAGGCTGTTATGATGATCATCTATTCCTGCTTTCCCATTGATCCGGGTTCCATGGTGTAGCTCTATCGATCAAAGACAGGGAAGGGGCCGGTGACACTCCATGTTCCTCCCATTTGCCTCTGCTTTCTAGTAAAATAATCTGTTCTAATTTGCCTAAAGCCCATTAACAGGAGATCAATTCCTAATAAAACATGGCATTTCAATAGCCCTGTCCATCTACCGATCCAGAAGGCCTTTAGAAACGCTAATTGAAAAAGCAAGGGGTGAGGTGTCTTTAACTTGTGCCTAATAGTCAGAGCCAGCAGCTCTCTCTCTCTCTGCTCTTGGACAGGTGTTGGAAAGTGCTGGTTGCATGGACAGTGCCAGCTCGTCCAAGTACAGATCTCAGAGCACCTTCAGCCATGTGGGAGAGTAGGAGCCTGGAAAACCAGGTGTTTAGTGTTCTTTACACTCGTGATTTCAGTGCTGTCCAGACCTCAATGTATCATGACATAGAATGCTTTGGGTTGGAAGGGAGCTTAAAGATCATCCAGTTCCACCCCTGCCATGGGCAGGGACGCTTTCCACTATCCCAGGTTGCTCCAAGCCCCGTCCAACCTGGCCTTGGACACTTCCAGGAATCCAGGGGCAGCCACAGCTTCTCTGGGCAACCTATGCCAGGGCCTCCCCACCCTCACAGGGAAGAATTTCTTCCTAATATCTAATCTAAATCTCTCCTCTTTTATATTAAAGGCTTCCTCCTTGTCCTATTAGCATCTACCCATGTAAAAGTTGCTCTCCCAATCTGTAGGTACAGTTGATTGATCAAACACATCTGCTCCACACAAAGCAGGATGGCTTTGCAATCCCTTCAGGTTCCTGATCTATATTTCTTCTGTCCAGATCTAAATGATAGATTCAAGGAATCATACAGTCACTGAGGTTGGAAAAGACCTCCAAGATCATTGAGTCCAATCTTTGACTGAACAAATCTTGTTGTTGGCAAGCAAGCAGGACTTATTTGCTACAGCAACAGCTAAGAAGGATGGTTCTACCCCCCTTTTCCATCCACACAGTTCCCAGGGCTTTTTGTCCCAGCAGCAAACACAGGAAGTTTCAAGAAAACAGCTTTCCTAGAATAACTGCAGCCTAATCCCTGTCATCTGCAGGCATTGCACACTAATCCTCTCCCCTCACACCCTCGGCTGGGTCCTGGCAGGGACATGGTGGCTGCGCTGGGCAGGGGCACAGGGTCTAATCCCTGCAGAGGAATCACCCACTGACCTCATGTAATCCAGCCAGGCTGAAAAACTGGGTCAAACAGAGATGTGCCTGACTGCTGGGGAGGAGATCACCCTTCCACAGCAGAGGAGGGTTCCTCTGGCTTCAGAAGGTCCAGGAGAAACACAGGACAAGATGCTGATGGGCATCTGGTTTCTTTTCGAGGGAGATGTGGGTCACCATTCCCTGACACGGCTACTGGATGCTCCAGTCCCATGGTGGGTCAGTCTCAAAACAGGTCAAGCACACTGGGATACACTGGAATCATAGAATGACAGAAGGGTTTGGCTTGGAAGGGACCTTAAACACCATCTCATTCTAAACCCCCTGCCATGGACAGGGACACCTTACACTAAACCATATTGCTCCGAGCCCCATCCGACCTGGCCTTGAACTATTCCAGGGATGGGGCAGCCACAGCTTCTCTGGGCAACCTGTGCCAGGGCCTCACCACCCTCACAGTCAAGAATTCCTTCCTAATATCAAATCTAGATCTATCCTCTGTCAGCTGAAAGCTACTGAAATCCTGCTTTGGGCCAGAGGGTTCTTCCAGCCAGAAGACAAATTCCTAGTGACAGAAGTCTCCTTTTTTCCACAGCCCACAGCACATGACCACTGTGCCATCTCACAGTGGTTCCCGAAATCCCCAATAACATTTACAGGAAGAGATCCTCCTGGCTGCAATGAAATTATGATTTAAATTGGACAGAAATAAAAGACCGACCTTTCATTTTGGGTTTGGACATCACCTAACACAGAGGGTTTATGACTGCTGCTCCAAGCACCATAAAAATAATAATTACAGCTTGAAGTGTGTCCAGTCAGTCTGTCTCTGAACTGCAGGGCTCATCCCAATGAAACAGTTACAGTGCTGGAAAGAGTGAGAAAGAGGAGATGACCAGGTCCTCCTTCTCCCTCACCAGGGAGAGCGTGTCAGGTACGTGCAGCTTTCACATTCATGAGCAAATTGACAGATGACATCATTTTTGAGAGCATGGTTTACACACGCTCCCCTGGCGCTCCCTGATTGATAAATTAGACACTCATGAGCCATGTGCTAATCAATGCAAATCATTAGTTTGTAACAACACAAGGCAAGCTCGGCAGAGCTCATTTTTCAAGGTAATGGCCTGCCAAGAGATCAGTGTTCAGCAACGAGCCCTGCCAGGCAATCCATTAACAGGCTGCTGGCACTCACCTATGGCACAGGGCTGAGGTCTTGCTGTCCACTCCCCAAAAAGGACTGGGCTGTGCTGCTCAGTGCAGGAGTCAAAGCCCTGAACCTGAAATTCCTCCTCTTTCCTCTCCACGAGGCATCCCAGCCCCTGGCTCTGCTGACAGTGGCCACCCTAGACCTGGATATTTGAAGTGCTTGTGCTCTTGTAGTCCCTGAACACTTATTCCAACTCTGAAACCTAAAAAAAATCTCATTTGAGTCTGAAATATTATGCTTTGTCCTCTATCTGTGGAAAATGAGGGAGGGTTCTCAAGGCATGGAGTTGTAGGTCTGTCCTAGGAAACTCCATGCTGGTATCTCTAAGGGTTGAGGTCATCAGGCTTGAGGTCATCAGGCTGTGCTTGGCCAAAGGAAGAGGCCATTTGAACCCTCTAGATGACAGATTTACTGTCCAGATTTTGGCTTCAGGTTATTACAAGAGCTGTCAGCTGAGCAGGTGCTTCGGGAGAATGAAATCACATCAGGGAAAAACCTGCCCCCACCGACCATTCTGCTGGAGCAAAGGGAAAACAGGAGAGTGGGACAACTCTGCTCCTTCCCCACAGGAGCCTGTACAGCCTCTGTGTCCACTTCCCAAGCTCCACAGGATTTCAATCCCACGGACAGCAGAGCAGCCTCTTCATCCAGGGGTCACTTTATCAGGCACATATCCAACCACAGGTGCTCTACAGAGCAACTCCAACTCCTTCATGGAGAATAAAGATTCTCATCTGACATTCCCAGAGGTAAAGTTCAGCGCTCACAGAGAGGGTCCTGCTGCTAAATGCTCATATTTATGATCCCAGTGGATAATCTCAAAGGTCATCCTAGTGCCACTCCAGCACTTTTGCTTCTCTTAAACTGGTGGAATTTCATTTCCATGGCCAACATTTTGGGAACTTGCTACCTTTTAAGTATTTACCCTGTTACTGCCACCACTCCTGGTTCTTCATGAGCAGATAGGAAATGGATGCTTTGAGTCACAGTGGTTCTGATTGAGATTAAGGGATCAACAATGGAAAAAAAGGATGGAAATTAAATTTTTACATACAAGAACGTGAGTGTCAGCTCTTGAGGCGCAGAACCCAAAATGCTACCCAAAATCTGTTCAGCTCTAAAGCAGGAGTCAAACCATAGAGAAAAATAATTCAGACAAGCAGCAACACCAGAAAGACTCAGAGCCCTGCATGGTTTTGATTCAGAAATACCCAGAAGTGCAGAGTGTGTGTGAATGGGACTGACCAGAGACAAAGATCTCAACGCAGTCGGCCTGGAGTCCAAATCCTTGTGTGGGATGGCTCAGAAACTGAGGCAGGGAGTAATATGGGATGGAATGAAGACAGATGGATCACAACATGGGCTGGATCATGAACACAAGTCCTTTATAAGTGCCTGTTCATAACAGAGGGACCAGATTCCTCGCAGGGATGAGCTCATCCCGCCGCATCGGGAACGCGGTGACCCCGAGGGTTGGGAGTCCTGGGCAGGGGGGAGCAGAGCAGCACCACAAAGGGCCCTTTGACTGTGGCCAGACGGGGTGAGCTTTGAGACACCCACGGGTCCTCACGACACTTTGGCACTTGAGAGGGAGCCAGATGCCCTTTGGCAGTGAAATGTGTGTGGAGACCCGGGCACCGGCATGGACACATGGGCAGCAGAGCACACGTCAGCAGGAAAGGGGGTGGGAATATTCCAGCAGGAAAAGCAGGGGATGTGGAGACACCCAGCAACCCTTGCACACACCAGGCTCACCTGCCTGGATTGAGGATTCACTCACCAATGGATCACAGGGTCTCCATCACGACCAAGGAGTGATGTAAAGATGAGCACACACATGCACTGGCTGCATAAAATCACAGAATCATGAAATGTTTGGGTTGGAAGGGACCTTTAAAGGTCATTTAGTTCAACCTCCCCACAATGAGCAGGGAGATTTCAATCAGATGATGTTGCTCAGAGCTCTGTCCAACCTGGGCTTGAATGTTTCCAGGGATGGGGCAGCCACCTCCTTTCTGGGCAACCTGTGCCAGTGATTCACCACTCTCATCGTAAAAAAAATTCTTTATAACTAATCTAAATTGACCCTCCTTCAGTATAAAACCATCACAAAAGATGTCCTTATATCTAATCTAAATGGACCCTCTAAAACCGTCATCCCTTGTCCTATCGCAACAGGCCCTGCTAAAACATTCACATCCGGCAGAGCGTGGGGTGGGAACACCCGTGGAGAGCACAGGAATCCCTTGGAAAGGATCTGCTCCCTGCAGCAGATAACACAGGGAATCTGATCCCAACAGGGGCATTTACACACCTCGGCTGGAGCAGTGCCCTGTGCAGCTCCAGGCATCAGCGAGGGCAACGAACTCAATCACAGCCTGTCACATCCAATCTTGGAGATAGACCAACACATCTGCAATTTCCCTTTGCATGCAGCAGAACAGAGGCAGAGCAGAGCTCCTGCTTTGCTGAGGATTTGGGCATTTTCGCCACTTTCTCTAAAACAAAAAAAAAAAAAAAAGGCAGCGAATCAAAAAAAATCGTATCCCAGAGATTGTATCGCTGGTCAAAGTGAGATTGGCTGCTCTTGTGCTGATATTTGTGTCAGGTGCTGGTGCTAAATGACTGCAGAGGTGCAGAGAGTGATGGGCTGGCTGTGAGTGCACCACTGAAAAGAGAAATCTGGGACCCGGAGCTCCTTCCTCACTCCCCTACTAAGAACGGTGGGGTCTGGGAGGGTTTGGGTGGAGCAGTGGCTTGGCAACAATTGCTGTCAGCAAAGTGGGGACAGGTTATCTCCAAGGGGAACGTGAAAGAAAAGCTCTCTAAGGGAATCAGCCAGCCCAGACTCTCTCCTCAGTCTCTTTTGTCACTTGACATCCCTGGGGCTAAGGTTGAGATAATGAGGTCCCACATATCTCTGGGCCCCAGCCCCACTGACAGGGGTGTGCTCTGCAAAGGTTATTGTAATCCAGTCGCTGATTCTTTCAGCTCCTGGGCTTCTCAATGCCAAGGTGACCTATTAAGAACTTAATATCAGATAAAAAACCATCCCTTGAAGCTTTTTTTTAACCTTCATAATCTATGTTTATCCACAGAAAATAATAGGAGGAGAGAAAAAGAGAAAGTGAATGCTTATCTTCCAATATTGCCTCAGATAAAAGGGAAGTGCCATCTGGGGACAAAACCTCACGTTTGACCTTTCTCCCCTTTCATGCAAACAGCCAGAAAACTGATCCAGCACTGAAGCAGTGGATGAGGCCTCTTCCATTCCCCTCCCATAGATCGATCCTCCTCTGAAAGGTGGTCGCAGCAAGTCCCACCTCTTCCATCAGCCAACTTCCATCAAGACCAAATCCCTCAGCAGCCCTCTCTGCTCAGCTGGGTCTCACTGAGGCCTTTGGATTCCTCTCATCTCCCATCAGTCAGGCTCTGCTTAATAACCCAAAGATGGTTATTGGTTATTGGTTATATGGTTATTGGTTTTTTTCTTCCAACACCAGACAATTTACTGGTTCTCTCCAATACAGACTCATAGAATGGTTTGGGTTGGAAGTGACCTTAGAAATCATCTCATTCCAACCCTGCTGCTGTGTGCAGGGACACCTTCCCTGAAGGGATTGAAAAGATGTGGCACTCAGGGATATGGTTCTGTGGTGGTCTTGGTAGTCCTGGACTTGATGATTTGGAGGTCTTTTCCAACCTTAACAACTCTATTATTCTATGATTTTAATTATTGCCTCCAATAGCATAAGAATGGCACGCATGTCCAGACCCTTAATCACAGGGGCCCTTTGTACATCAATCAGAATTATCCAAATGTGTATTCAAACCCTTTGATTGAATTATCCAAAAGTAATTCAAATGAATTTAAAAATAACAGCGTGGCAGGCACATTTTTAATGCCAGTAAATCACCAGCCGGGGCCATCAGTGTGAAGTCCCCATTCACAGAGAGACAATAGGAGGGAATGCAGAAGGTGAGGATGGCAGGGAGTGATTTCCTCACAGCCAAGCACACCCCAGCATCTGCAGAGCATCAGCCCAGGTCTGTAGGAGGGAAGCTGATCACCCCATGGAGGAAACAGAGCCCTCCATGTACACTTAAAAGGATTAGAAGGTCTGCTGGGAATGCCCTAAGGAGTTGTATGGCACAAAGGGCAAGGCACAAGGCATGTTCAAGGGAGAATTAAGAGAGCCAGAGGGATTTAGGAAGTGAGTGCTGACATATTATTCCATTTAGGCAGAGGTAGGGGACTCCTGGGAGAGGAGAAAGGCTGCCTGAGCCATGTAGTTTGGCTGCCAAGCTGGGAATCATATCCTGGATCAAGCTGTTGGGGAGTTTAAGTTGCCTCATCAAAGGGGTTAGAATGGGGTTCATGAGCTTAACACAACCTTACAGCACTGATCCAGCCCAAAACCTCTGGTCCATAGGAGCTGCAGGTGAAATATGAAATGCAGGGAAAATCAGAAGGTAGAGAGTCTGGAAAAGCTGAGCATGAAAGGGAGGGACCCTGAGAGACCATGTCTAGGGATGCTTGAGCTGAACCAAATGATGGGCAAGGACCACAGCCCAGCAGGGCAGTCAGAGCAGAGCTGAGGGTCACTGCCCTTCCAACAGGACCAGCTTTCAGGTCTGCAGCTCCCTTTGGGCCTCGCATCTTCCCCAAAACACTTTATTTACATTTGTAAGTACCAGAGCAATGTCCTGCTTGAGACAAGACATCTGTTGCTTTTCTAGTTTAGGAGATTGAGATGTCTGAGCTCTGAAAGTAGCATCCCATGAGTTCCAGGACTCCTCCATCCTCTAAAGGTCTGTGGTTTGCTATTTACCTGCACAGCTCATTATCTTTGGGTAAGTAATTTATACCTGGCCACGTATCTGTGGAGACCAATAAAAAAATCCTGCCTGAAAACTTCTGGGGACAAAGTGCAAGTGGTTCCTCTCAGAGTAGATACCATGCCTCAGGCACTGCTGCTGAGCTGTGTGCTTGGACAGCAGATTTTAGGGAAAGGCCATGGCTACTTCCTTAAGATGCTCATGGCACTGCTCTGTTTGAGGTCCCCAGGGTGCCCAAAAAGGATCTTTTCCCATTATCCTGAACATGTCAATCAAGGCAGAGAGCCTGCAGCAAGCTCAGCTGCACCTTTGGGGATGGAAAGGTGATGGAAGAACAGGCTGGGCATGATGTCCTGTCTCCATAGCCATCACCTGTTCCCCGTGGGTCAGGGAGGGACAGCAAGAGCGTGTTGCTCGCAGGAGCAGAGGGATCACTTTCCTCTGGGACCTCGGGGTAACCCAGGCGATGAAACTCTACCCAAAGCCGTTTTGACATCAGGTCGTGGCTCCAGACAAAGCAAGGTCAGGAGTTCAGCATCAATACAGCAAGTGCCAGTCAGGACACAAAAGCTCAGGGATCAGATGTACCTGCCAAGGGCTGCTTGGGAGGGAGGGCACTGAGGCTCATAATTACTCCTCCTTTCATCTGTGCTGCCCTTCCCCTCGGTTCACACGGGCTCTCCCGGCTTTGTCCTTGCACGGGGTGACTCTGAGCAGGGTCCCAGCCAAGGCACCCCCTCCTCAGCCACACCAAAAATGGGGTGGCACAGTAACTGAATGATGAGGGTGTCAAATTTTAACACCTCCCTCCACTGAAGGCTTTGGCAGAATGACCCCAAAGAGCAACCAGTAATTTCTGTGGTCTGCTCCAGCTTTGTGCTGGAGTAAATCACAGAATCACAGAATGGTTTGGGCTGGCAGGATCTTAAAGACCATCCAGTTCCAACCCCCTGCCATGGGCAGGGACACTTTCCACTAGCCCAGGTTGCTCCAACCTGGCCTTAGACACTTCCAGGGATGGGGCAGCCACAGCTTCTCTGAGCTACCTGTGCCAGGGCCTCACCACCCTCACAGTCCAGAATTTCTTCCTAACATCTAATTTAAATCCACTTTCCTTCAGCTTAAAGCCATCCTCCTTTGTTCTGTCCCTCCAGGCCCTTGTCCCAAGTCCCTCTCCAGCTCTCTTGGAGCCCCTTTAGGGATTGGAAGGGGCTCTAAGTCTTCCTTAAGACTTTACTCCTCCAGGCTGGGCACTCCCAGTTCTCCCAGCTTGTCAACAAGGTTACCACAGATTTACACACCAATAGCAGCATGGACTCCAGAGAAACTAATGTGGACTGGTGACCACAGCTGAGAAAAGAGGACCTCAAACCTCCAAAGTAGGAGTAACTCCTTCTCCTTGAAGTCCTGACAGATTGAGTTAGTGCTGATGTTTCATATTCTCAAGATTTGGGGTATTATTTAGTGAAATCCCAAGTCAAGGACCTATAATGTGCAAAACCCTGTGTATTTTGAGGTACACAATGATCTTCACCCAAACAACAGCTCGAAACACCTGCGATGTTGAGGATTTGCTGGAAAACAGACCTTTACTGGAATTGCCGTTTGCTCCCTCTTTCCCAAAGCCTGTTCTCATTTTTAGGTAAAGCTTTCGTGTTTCCAGGACTTTGTTGTGGTGAAATTAGATCAGTTCCATGAAGCTGAAACAAAGCACAGCAACCCCAGGTTTGGAGACTGTCACACTCCCTTGAGGACGCTTCACAGAGGCCTCGGGAAAACAGACTGACAAGTGCCTGGAGCTCCCTTGTTTTATTCCCTCTCTCCAGATCTGCCTCATAGGACAGAAAGGGAGGGAAAAAAGGCTTTTTAATAGTTATTTAACCAACCCTTAACAGATTTCATCAAAGATTCTCTTGGTCCACAGGAGATGGAGAAAAAAGTGGAAGAGGTGAGGGGCTCTGCCTGAACATCCAGCACAAAGGGAGGGGGAAGGAGAAGGGGTCGGGGATGGGCTGCCAATTATTTTTGGTAACTCCTAACCCAAAATGCTCCTTTTTGGCAGAAGCTTCTCCACGTGTGCAGCAGATGGCGCAGCTGCAGTAGCTGTCCCGCGGCCACCCACTGTCCCCATTGTCCCCATGCCAGCCCCGGGACCATCCTAAAGCACATCCCTCTCTAGCTGGGGCTCTAATCTTCCCTTTTTTTGGCTGAGCCCCGCACTGGGCAGCCCCCAGCACTGAGTTTTAGCACTCTCTGAGCAGTTTACAGGGATGAAAGCAGGTCACCAGCTGTCCCAAAGAGGAGAGACAGTCCACAAGGGATGCAGGAGGCACGACTCCATCATACAGGGATGGATGCTCCATAAACCCCCATAAAATCGGTGCCCCCTGGGACACTGGCATCATTCACAGCCCTGAGCTCAGCCTGAGCCCTCCAGCCCTCCCTGGGATGTTTAAAAGAGGGTGAGACAAAGGACAAGCTACAAAACAGGCCATGGGGAGCAATCCTGCAGTGGCTCAGGTGCTTCATTTCCATACCAGGAGGGAAAAGCCACATCCAGAGTGCAGGGTGATGCCAGTCTGGGGGATGGAGCCCAGAGCCCGACCAGCTGCCCCAGGAGCCAGGAGCCAACCTCCTCCCACTGCCTGCACCCTTCTGCATTCATGGGAGAAGACTGGAGCTTCTCATCATGGAATGATTCCCACTGGACTCCTATTTCTGTCCGGGAGTGACAGAGGAAGGCAGTGTGAAGCCTTTATTTTTGGGACTCCAGGCTATCTTTGCGGGCTTTGTTGTTTAAAGGGACATGCCTGCTCCCTTCATGACAATCAGCTGCTTCTTCTCTCATCTTCAAAGGCTGAAGCTAAAACTCATCACGTTGCCAATTTTATCCCGGGCCATCAACTCCCCCCAGCCCTTGGTGTTGAGGGGAAGGGCATGATCCTTATTTTTTTTCTCTTTCTCTCCTCTCTCTTGGAGGAGGACTAGATGATCACTTCTAAAAGGGAGAAATCCCTGTTTGTACACTGATCCTTTGGCAGTTGGGAAGGAAAACACCGAGGGGAAAATATTATTCTGTGTGGAAACATCTTGGCTGTTGTTGGCAAACTACAAGAGGAGAGACAAGGGGCAGGAAGGAGAAAGAGTTAAAGAAGTTTTTTTGATGAGGAAGTGGCCATGTGCTTTCTCTTTGTCGACAGTTGCCTTTTCCCACTCATCCCCCAAAGTGGGACCTCCTCAAAGCTTCCTGCCCTTGGCCCATGGCCTTGGGAGCAGAGTGGAGGCAGCCACGAGCAGGCTGCCAGCCAGCCAGCTGCCACTTTTGTCCCTGTGGCAGCACTAAAAGCACAGCTGGGAAACGTCTGGGAGGGGGTTGTTCTCCCTTTTTTTTATTTTTTTTTCTTTACTTTTTTATTCCTAGAACAGTCACTTTTTTCTTTTTCCTGGAAGCACATTTTTCAAACCCAAATATGCCCAACCCTCCTGTGAAAATATCTGCATTTCTTCCCGACAGCCACAGGGTGTCAGCAGCTCTATGGAGTGGGGTTCCTATAGGAATCCCAATTCCCGGAGATGTCCCAGAGCTGGAGCAATGCTTTGGGAAGGGTCTCATCCTACCCTGTCCTCCCATCAGAGATTCCAGTGGGCAGAGGAGAGCCTTGTCCCACAGGCTGCTGCCCAGGATTTGCTCCAGGCCCCCAGCACAGAAGATTTTGAGGATTTTAGGGCAAGCAATGTCAGTTCTCCACCAACAGAGAAATGATCCCAAATAATCCAAAATGACCCATGAGTTGGTGACATGTCCTGGCCCAGGAGCTCTTTGAGGGGCAACTGGAGGTCTGGAAGAGGGAAAAAATCCAAAGGTGACAGGGGTGACAAAAAGATGGGCTAAATTCCCAAATTCCTGTGTTTCTGAACGTCTGAAGCAAACTCCTGGGAAATATTATTCAGGAGACTTCAGTGGGATTGGGGGCAGCCGAGTCAGACCCCAAACATCACCTTGATGGCCTCATTAATGCATGGGTTGGGTGTTCCTAACCAGGAATAAGGAGTTCTGCCACGTCCCGCCTGGGAGTTGAAAGACATCTTTTGCCTTTCCAGCTTCACTCAGGAAGGGGGAAGCAGAGGGAAAAGCCCTGAGTCCACAGGTAGAGCCAGTGTTGTGGTTTAGCCATAATCCCTGGTGTCTGAGGAGCACAGGGCTTCTAGTCCTGTGCCAGTCTCACAGTGCCCTTTCCTGTCACTCATCCCATTCTGTGCCTCGCGTGTCCCGTCTGTAAAACGGGAACAGTGAAATCTCAGAATCACAGAATCAACAAGGTCGGAAAAGCCCTCTGAGATCATCGAGCCCAACCTTTCACCCAACACCACCCTGTCACTCAGCCCATGGCACTGATGCCACAACCAGTCTGCCCTTAAACACCTCCAGGGGCGGTGGCTCCACCCTCTCCCCGGGCAGCCTTTCAAAGCCTGAGCAGCACAGGGAAGGAGCTGCTTTGAGGATGGAAAAACATGGCAGAAACCCTTCAAATTCCATGTTTTCCACAACCACATTCCATCTACTCCCCAGAGCACGACAAAACGAGGTGCCACTTGCAGTAACCCAGCTCAAAGTGGGATATTTTGGATGCAAAAAGGGGCAAATTAAACCAACCTAAAAGAAATGGATGAGGAATGAGTAGCCTGGCTCTGTCTGGCTCCAGAGGCATCTCGCTGTCTCCAGTCACCTGTGTGCCCTCCAGGCATCCAATAAACGTGGGATTCATCATGTTTAACATGGTCTTCCTGAAAATTAGACATCTCTCCTAATGAGTCAGGCAGGTTTCCCCTGGAGTCAATGGGAAGAGACAGGTTTCACCATGGGCAGATTTGTGCCATCCTAAATAGGTGTCACAGGCAGATGGAGTGAATTGCTTTCTGGAGGTGCCAGTCTCTCTCCATTATCTATAAAAGGCAGCTCATTTCGATTCAGTGCTGATGACCAGCATTAGGGGAGACCAATTTCAGCCTGAGTGACTGTCTGGCATCTCTCACAGATGGGCCATCCACCCTTTCCTTGCTGTCCATGTGGGAAAAGGGGTGGGGATGGTTTATTACAGAAAATTGAAATTTTGAGGGCAGTGTTTGCTTGTTTAACATGTCATATTGCAAGAAGAAGAGGAGCAGAGAACTGTACTTTGTCTTTCTTGGGATGCTGTTATACACAAGTGGCACGTGGTGGGATTCTTGGGGTATCCTGTGCAGGGCCAGGAGTTGGACTCGATCCTTGTGGGTCCCTTCTGACCCAGGATATTCTGTGACTCTAAAAAGAGCCTGTTAATCAATTGGGAGTGTTCATAGTCTGCTCAAACAAACCTACAAACCAGAGAAGTTGTGTCCTACACTCTGTACTTCTTAAAATCACCTCCACCTTGTTTGCATTCAGCTTCCACCGTGAACACCTTGTGGTCAGTATTGAGGCGCATTATTAATACCTGATGGTGGACGTATCCAGTTCCATAGTGCTGGAACTTGGCCTGTGAAACCACACAAGCTCATCTGTAGCTCACAGGGCTTTGAATCACCATGGGGTCAGTTTTAACACACTCCAACTCACTTTCAGGCCCCCCCAGACCCTGGTTCCTGAATTTTATGGTTGGAAATAAGATGCCACAGACAGCCATAAGCATGGATTAGGGTGCAAAAGCACACTGAGCTGTGGAGGAATCTGAAAGAACTTGAAATCATAGAAACATCAAAGTTGGAAAACACCAGCAAGATCAAGTCCAACCTTTGACCAAATACCACCATGCCCACTAATTGTATTTTCTCACCACCAGCACATACTCAGCAACAGTTTGGATCCCCAATGAAACACTGAGCAAAGGACAAGGGACACCTTTCTGCACCTGACTGGCACTGGGCTCCTGTGTCTGTCTGCAACAACCCGAAAAATCCCACCAAAGCATCCTCTGCCTCATCAGGTTCCTCCCGATGGGGCCCATTCCCAACACTCCTGGCACAGCGACATGTACCAGGCAGCGGGTCGGCTCCCAACATCTGCCAGCCACATTTCCCATCCCCTGCAAGGGGTTTTCAGCTGGGATGTTTGTACAAACATATGTATTTACTGTGTCAACACACATTAGAGAGCAAACACATTAAAAGGAAAAGGAAACAGACGACAAGGAGAGGAGGCCTCTCCAAACCTCGCTCTGCGAAAGGTCTTTCCCAGGGTCTCAGGTTGGTGGTGAAAGCCCTCAATCCCAAAATCTCACCCCTCCTCTGCCCAGCTTGTGCCTGCCCAGACAGCCACAGGGATCAAGTCTCTCTGGCCAGCAGACACCTCAAGGCTCTTTGGCTATTTTTGGTTCAAAATCAGGCAATACAGCTGGGATGGAGCAGGGAATGCAAGGGATTACAGTGGTGTAAGGGACAGTGGGAAGCTTCACAAACACATTCCTGGTTCAGTCCCCATTTCCAGCCACCTCCAGTGCTGTTCTGCCATAAAGTTTAACTTGAAGTCATCCTCCTGGTAGGAGTCCCATGAGCCCAGTCCCTGGGGAACTCTGCCTCAACACACAATCCCCAGGCAGAAGGCAAGTTCACACGGGGAGAACCAATATTTAGCAAACCTCCCTTTTTCCCAAACAGGCCGAGGATTTCCGGGGTTACTCATTCCTGTGATGCTGCAGGAGGGAAGAGCAGCACTGAGATGTAGCTAAAAAGATGTTTAGAAGAAAAACAATTCCTCCTGACGTGTCACATGCTGGATCCAGCTGTTCCTTGAATTCACTGCTTCCTCTTCAGCTTGGCACACAACTGCACGTGTGTGTGTGCGTGAACACACAGGCAAGACAGACAGAGGTAATTATAAAGCTGAAGCCACCTAGCACTTCCCAGCTGTCAGTCCCAGGGAAAAAGAACATCATGATTTAAATGCAGAGACATCCAGCACTTCAAGTAAAAGTAGAATCCCTGCTACAGGATGTGAAAAGCAATTTAAATATGCCTTGGAGAGGACGGCGATCTGGGCGCTCGCTGGGAAGTCCAGTAAAGCCTTGGACATAAAAAGGAAAAAATATTGAAACTAAAATCATAAGAGTCATAGAATGGTTTGGGTTGGAAAGGAATTTAAGGATTATCTAGTTCTAACCCCCTGCCAAGGGCAGGGACACCTTCCACTAGCCCAGATTGCTCCAAGCCCCATCCACCCTGGCCTTGGGCACTTCCAGGGATGGGGCAGTCACAGCTTCTCTGGGCAACCTGTGCCAGGACCTCCCCACTCTCACAGGTTTCTTCCTAATTTCTAATTTCTTCCTAATATCTAATCTAAACCTATTCTCTGTCAGCTTAATATCATCCAAGGACATCAGGAAAATCCCGTTGTTGTGCCATGCGAAAACTTTTCTCGGCCTATCCCACAGCACCCATGGCAAAATCGTCTCCTTAATTCCATTTCCTGCCAAGAAAAGCCCCAGGAACATGCACACAAGGCTGTGCTAGTACAATTCGCAGTTCACAGCCAGTGTAGCAGCAGCATATGGCATATCACACTTTTATGGGGAGTAGGGATCACCCCATTTGCAGGAACCCAAATCCAAGGCTGATCCTTGAAGTTTTGCATTGCACGGCCTCAAAATTCCCACACAAGCCTGCCTGTCAGAGGAAAGCCTGGCTCTTGGGAGAGGAGCAACAGGGAGCTCTTTAAAGAAAAATCAATGCCAAATGATGTGATTGACACTTCAAAGGGTGTTTGGCACCTTGCTGGGGAAAACTCTCCATTGTTTCCAGGATCATGTGTAGAGGAGGATTCCCTGACCCAGATTCACTTGCCTGCCTCCAAGTCATCCTTTCCAGTGCTTGTGCACTGCCTGGCAGAGCCTGGACATGGAGATACAGAGTCCTGGATGTTATAGGATGCTGGTGGTGAGAGAAGGAGGGATGCAGGAGGAATGCAGGAGAAAGCATATGTAGGTGAGCAATCTCCAAGAGATATCACCCACCTGCTGCCTCTGGGAATTCGATCCCTAATTTTCACAGCATCAGGTCTGGAGTTACTCCAGAGGAACCTAAGGCAGTCTGAGTTTTTGTAGGGAGCTGGGGGAAGACACTTACAAGCCCTTGGTCTGGCTGATATCTCCCTGAATTATTGGCATAAAGGAAGAAGCTTGTTAAATCAGGAAAGGCTGTGAGCAGGCTGGAGAGCCTGGAACACAAAAATGAGCTGGATGAACTGAAAAAAAAACAGGATTGAACTCAGGGAGGGCAAATACTCTCAGGCAACAGCAACTGAGTGCACAGAGTCAGACCAGGGGAGCAGGGACTGGGTGGCACTGTGGGACTGAGGCAAAAGGGGGGTCTCGTACCCCGTGTGCTTAAATCAACAGTGCTGGGCTGCTGCAGGACACACAGGCACCCCTGCCAGGGACAATGGGCACCTGGGCTCAGGAGCACGTGGCACAGCCCAGCTGCCCTGGTGGTGCTGCTGAGGCCACGAGTGGGGCACTACAGGACGTAGGAGAACCTGGGAGAACTTCCATGGCAACGCAGGAGGGACTGGGGCTGTTTGGAGGAGATGGAGGGGGGCAAGCAGAATAATCAGCTTCAAATGTGGAGGAGAAAAACGAAGAAAATAAATCTTTCTCCCTGGCTGGTGTGGGAAGTCTGTGGATAACAGTGGGGAGGCTGGCTTTGGACACTGGAGAAACTTTCTAGCCACAAGGAGCCATGGAGCAGGCTTGGGGAGCCTGGAAGTCCAATGAACAGGCTGAAGAAGCTCCTGTCAGGTGGGATACACATCCTACCTTCAGTGGGATGAGCTAGGCAAGCTCTCAGGTTTCTCCCAACCCTATTATCCCCTGTTTATAGTGAGCACCACCGTGCACAGGGGAGGTTCTGGCTGGGACTGACTCCGCAGCTGCTGCTTTGGATGAGAGGAGCTTCCCGGTCCCGCTGAGCTGGCAGGGACCCAAAGCCACCTCCCAGAAATGACAAATCCCTGTTCCTCACCCCTGCTGGCTTCATTCAAAGAGTGGATACTGTTCAAATTAGCAGCCACCTGCACTTCCAGGGAGCCACAGCTCTCATGAGCACATTTGCCCTCGTGCTGGTGCACGGTGCTGTATCCCCCTGCTCCCTGTTGTTCTTAATGTTGCAGGAAAATTAAGCACTTTTTAATTGCTTCTTTCCTCAAACACCATGGGACATGATGGTTATGCTTTTCTGGAGGGGGGGGGCATAATGTGGCAAGATTTTGGGGGGATAATGTGATGTTGTGTTGTCACAGGTTTCTGCCTCAGCCTTTTCCATCTGCATCCTACCTGGCATGGTTAAATAGCACCAGAGGATCTTTGTACTTGACAGGGGATATGAATCAGGTGGAGGATGTGAGACACTGGAGACCAGTCCCTAAAGTCCGTCACAAATACCACTACCAGGTCCTTTTCCCAGCAAGGACAGCACAATCCATGGAAAAGGTAACACCACCTGCAAAAACAACCTGTAAGAGATGTCTACCCTTCCACCACAGAGTTCTTTTACTGTGCAACAACACCCTGAAAGCAGTTCAACATCTCCTGGTACCCAAAAACCACGTGGCAGCCACAGAGAAGTCCTCCTAGGTCAGGCTGAAGATAGGGTGAATCTATTTAGGTGAAATTCCACTTCAAATGCTGGATCTAAGGATGGCCACCCTGGTTGGATGTACAAGGACCTCACCATACCTCCATCCTGATACAAGGCTGGAGAAGGACTGCTGGTATCCATCCCCACCCTGCACCTCCCAAACCTCCCTGGTGGTGGATCATGTTGAGCCCTGTTTGTTGTTAATAACTGTACAATTTACATGACAAATTCAGAGCTTGCTGTACAGCTTCATTAACACCTTTAATTTATTGTTCTATTTCCTTCAGGTTAATGGTTTGAGGGTTCATAAGATCTTAATCTCTGCAGTTATTACAAAGTGCTTGTTTCTTGGTAAAATGGAGCCAACCAAGGAGACTTAAAGATGATAAACCAGGCAGAACAAATCTCTTACCAGGGTGAGCTGAGTGGGTGTGGAAGGGGTGATGACCACTGACCATTTTAAATGCTACAGGCAGAGATGATACACATCAGAAATGAGCAGACCTTCTCAGTCTATCTTCTTTGGAGACACAAAAAAAGCAGAAGAAAAGGCAATTGTACCCCAGAATTCCATCCTGGAGGGAACAGGCCTGAGCTCCAAGACTTCAAACAAGTGAAGAACACACTCATGACCAGGGAGGTCATATTTGCAACTAGTCCGTGTCAGAACATGTCATAGGATCATAGAATGGCTTGTATTGTAAGGGATCTTAAAGATCATCTTGTTCCAACCCCCTGCCATGGGCAGGAACACCTTCCACTATGTCCTACCTCTCTAGGCACTGGCCACAAGCCCTGCAAGGTTTTGGAGGACACAGTCCATTCCTTGTACCTTGTCATCACCAAACACTTCAGTGACAACCCAAGGGGGAGCCCAGAGCAGGAAGAAAGAGAAATTTGCCCTGAATCCTCAGAGAATCTTCCTGCTTTTCCCTCTTTCGGGATGAGGGAGCAAATTTTTACATCCCAGCAGCAGTTTCTTTGCCCACCTGAAGGAATCTCAGCATCTTCTGCAGACGGAAGAACCAAGGAGCAGCCCAAGGAAAATGGGTTTTGAAGCACAAAGCCTGGGAATAGGACCCGGGTGGGCATGAGGGATGGCTGGCATGTGATGAGCACAAGGAGTTTGTCCAAAAAAAAAAGCAATACACAAGCTTTTCTTCCTGTGATACAATTCCTGCTGAATGGCCAAGCTTGTACCTGCTCACAACCCCCCTGAACAGATCTGTCCTGCAATACATCATTCCTGCACCATTTGCACTGGTTGTCTTTGATAGTTATGCTCCTCCACATGGGTATTTCCTTCTAGTCAGTTCAAGGACAACAGAAAACACCTGAGTATGTATAAAATTCATGTTTTCAGTACATCACGAGACTCAGCTGACGTGCACCCTCTTTCTGGAAAACAAAGACATCACACACAAAATAAATTATTCCAATAAGTGCAAACAAATACACCCAGGACATGCTGGAGTTTCAGCTGGTTTCACTGGCTCAGGATGATGGAAATTCATGCAGCTGGGTGAATTATGTGAGTATAGAATGACAGAATCACACAGTGGTTTGGATTGGAAGGGATCTTAAAGACCGTCTCGTTCCCTGCTATGGGCAGGGACACCTCTCACTATCCCACGTTGCTCCAAGCCCCATCTAACCTGGCCTTGAACATTTCCAGGGATGAGGCAGCCACAGCTTCTCTGGACAACTTGTTCCACCCTCACAGCCAAGAATTTTTTCCTAATATCCAATCTAAATCCACCCTCTCTCAGCTTAAAGCCATCCCCCCTTGTCCTATCACTCCATGTCCTTGCAAAAAGTCCCTGGAATCATAGGATATCCTGAGTTGGAAGGCACCCACAAGGATCATCGAGTCCAACAGCTTACTCTGTTTCTACACTCTCTCCACACTTGCTGATGGCAGTTCCTAGAGGCAGGACACAGGAATAGATGAGGGACCTCATGTTTAACCACTGCAGCCTTTCCCGAATTCTTCTTTGCACAGGGATTTGTAATTAAAGCAGTAGGAATTAGTTTACTTCTGCTGGCTGGCAGTAGAACTGCTGTTCCACATGCTCCTGGCATGGACAAGGTAAAAAGTAATGAGGACATGATAGGAAATTAGAACCAATCTTCCTTGGACATTGGCAATCCTGGTTGAGAAATGGAGAAGATTATATGAGTAACCTTGAGCATAAACTGCATGAACATGGATGCAGTTGTTGAGGGCACTTTGCAAGGGATGCTAAAAGCATTTAATAGGCTCTTTCCCAGGCTGAGCTACATCAGACTGTGGCAGACTCAGGAGCAGAATATCCCTGGAAGAGTTCAAGGCCAGGTTGGATGGGGCCCTGAGCAACGTGGTCTAGTGTGTGGCAGCGGAACTAGATGATCTTTAAGGTCCTTTCCAACCCAAACCATTCAATGATTCTATGATTCCAAACCTCTTCCTGAATGCTGGCTCTATTCCATGACCCCCCCACACACAAGGAATCTCGTATCCATAACCTTCCTTTGCAGCAGCAGCAGCTCTCCACTCATCTGCACCACACAAGGTGGATGTCAGGGGTTCATCCCCATCCATCGCTCCAACACGGAGCTGTAGGACACACACTTTGCAAGGAGGTGCCCAGGGCCATGCAGAGAATCAAAAACAAAGCTGTATTTCCCAGTCCTGAGTATTTATCTGCAGATACAGCACAAGGTGCAGGTAAATTGCAGCCTGGAGGCACGAGGCCAGTGCATTCCTCTGAAAGGCAAGTGGAGGGTGAAGGAGAGCACAGGGGCAGGGCTACTTAATTCAGGATAAATTGCAAGAGACTGTAGCTGCCCAGAGGTGGAACAAGAGCCAAGAGGCACTTGCAGTAATACCTGCCACCCTCCCAGGGTGAGATCTGAGCACACACATACACAGACACACATTATAAAAGCTCTTTCCCGACTCTTTCCCCAAAGTGTGTTATTTTATAGGAAACTTGAGGGAGAATTTGATTTGATTCAGGTGAGATAGTCCCTAGAATAGATGTTGGGGAGGCTGAACAGGTAGGACAAGGCAGCCTGAAAGTTATGCTGTCATAAATGTGTGTGTTAACTGTTCAAGGCCAGGTTGGATGGGGCTTGGAGCAACCTGGGATAGTGGAAGGTGTCCCTGCCCATGGAAGGGGGTCAGAACCAGATGATATTTAAGGTCTCTTCCAACACAAACCATTCTGTGATTCTATGATATGTTCAAAACCCAGTGATCTTATTTAACCTGTGGTACATTTAATCCAAAGCAGAAAGTTGGCTGCAGCACTGCATGAGTTTAGAGCTGTGGGGTAATAACAGATACACGAGGAATCCCCAAATTAGGGCCCCAAATAGGCAGAAGAGTGGGACAGCATGTTTGAGTTAAGCTTGCACACATGTCCCACTGCAGTGAGGAATGTGCAATCATGTGTTCAATCTCCCTGCCAAGGAGGAACATCCAAGAGCAAGGCTGGAGCAGGAGAGCAGAGCCAGGGCAAGTTTGGCATCGCTGGGAGCACAAGAGACACGAACCAGATGGTGTGGACTGAGGGTGTCTTTGGCTTTGGGACAGTGGTGGGGTAGAGAAGGAGAAGGTGCATTGCTGGAGCCATGCAGAGGGTAGATGCCATATCTCAGAGCACATAAAGATAAGGTGTTTCACAATTTCTCTGTACCAGAAGTTGTTTTCAAAGCTTGCCTGGCCCAGGCAGCCACCAAGTACAAACCACCTCAGCCTTGATGTAACAAAGGTTTGTCTGGCTGAAGTGTCCCATTTTAAGGACACAAATGTGCAGTATTGGAGCGTTATCCCCCTGGGAGGCGGGTCAGGGAAGCTCCTGTAACGCTCTGTGCACAGCAAAGGCAGGACTCTTGCTTTGTGACACACTTCAGCCCAAAGCCTCCTGCAGCACAGCCTGAATATTTATGAGTGCAAGACAAGGCTCAGCACACCTACAAGACACAGGTTGCAACTTGGCAAAAGCAAAGATAAAAAAAAATAAAATCAGTTGGAGGATGAGTGGAATATCAGTTCTGGATTTTGCCAGCCTGAGGAGAGCAGGAGACAGACGGAGCCAGGGAGCTGCAAGGCCATTTATCTGCTGGCTGTTCCCAAAAAGTTGTGCAGTTCTGAGCCATATTCTGCTCCTGCTGCCACAGCTGTGAGACTCAGGAGAGGCCCTAGGCTGGCCACCCTCCAAAGGATGTCTCCTGAGCTCAGACACAAGGGAGATTCATTGGTATTTACCTTCTCACATCCCAAAATTAGCATTAACAAAGTGCCTTCTCCAGGCTCCCATATGGCTGATGGAGACAGGCAGCTCTTGAAGGTGTTTTGTCCCATCAGCTCCATGCTCCTATTTCTGAACAGGATGAACCACCTGGCAACTGAAAGAGGAATCCAGCCAACCAGCTCAGCCTCGACCCACAGATTCCATCACTCCTGACATTTGCTGTGGGATGGGAAAATGGACTGGATTTGAAGCACCCTGGTAGAGATGATGGGGTGGGAGAGCTCTGGTGTGACTTGTTGGATTAGAAAATTTCCTCTTGGAGTTCCCTGGAGAAGGGCTGCAGCCTGCTAGGAAACAGGGTGATCCACTCCCCAGCTGTGATCCACTCTAATTTGCAGGTGATTAGGGAACATCTCTTGGGGCAGAGCAGGGCTTCAAACCCTACTTCCAACTCCTTTGGGTGGGATGTGGCTCGCATAGCCATGGTGAGTTCACTCCTTTGCCCAGACTCTCCCAAGGAAGCGTTCTCCATGTAATTCCTAGCACATGGAAGCTTCACAACTTCCATGAAGCCACAGAGCCCTCCATGTGGTGGCCACTTTCCCTGCTTGAACAGCCACCTCACACATCCCTGTAGCCTCCAAACTTGGCATCTGCAGGAACTTGGCTGAGCCAGCCAAGCACCGTGCAGTCAGTGCCTTTGGCATCTCAGGAAGCCACTGGAAGAGTGGGAATGTGGGAAGGGGGCCTTAGCTCCAGAATAAACCCAGCCACCAAACCAGGAAGGAGCTGGTCCCCTTCCTCCCCCAAGAGGCCACTTTGATTTTGTTCTCTTCTCCCAACTGACTGGAAATCTCCTGCTCACAGGAAGGTTTGCACAATCCAAAGGGCACCAGATCCCTCTTTCCTTCTGAGATTTCCAGCTGGGGAAGAGGCAGAGCACTGACAGGCAGAGTTCAGCCTCTCTGGGAAAGTTGTCAATGTGGCAGGCGGAGTCCTCTCCCCGCTGCCCTCCCCTCCCTCTGCCTTGCATGAAGAGCTATTTTAAGTCCCACTTGTGGTTGCCTTTGTAATTTCCCTGGCAAAGCTGCCTCCCTGACATCAGAGTAGAACAACAGGCTGCTGGAAACCCTGGGAGCAGGGAGGCACCGTCCCCCTCCTCGGAACCCCTGGGCAGGGGATGGAGCACAGAGACTGCCCCCTGTGTGATCCCAGATGATCCTTGTTGCAGGATCCAAAACCCCCTCCAAAGATCCAGGTGTGTGTCACCAAGGGGTTAGGGGAATAGGCTGGGCCGAGATGGGTCTCTCTTTGGTGCAATTATCTGTGGTGGTCTCACATGCAGCTCACCTGGCTGATGTACGACTTAAACCTACATTTGGCATCCCAGTGAATGCCAGTTTGGGGTGCTTTCAGCATCCAAAAATCCTCAGACAGTGACAATAGCCAACTATTGAGATACCTTGTGCTTATAAGCAGCCTGAAAAGCACCTTGACTGGCTGCTTGCTCGGTGCAGTTATAGCCAGAACCTGGAGAACTGAAAGCCTCAAGGAAGAACATTCCTGGAAGGAGCTTCTGGCTCAGTTGCTCCACGGTTTGTACCGACCCCATCAGCAGAGGGGGAAGATGGATCCACCCAGGGAATCTGTGCCAGTGGGACACAGCCCTGGCTGCCTCAGAGCTGAAAATTTAGGCTTGGGCTGAAGTGCTTTGAGCACAACGTGGTGCCACAAGTTGCATCAGCCTTTCTTCTCCCAGACACCACCGACTCCTGCCGCTGCCTTGGATCATGGGAGCATGACAGAGAGCCAAATCCCTTCCCTGTGGGGCATTCTCCAGAGAAACAGCTCTGCTCATGCCTTTGTCACTGTCTAATGTCAAAATGGTCTGGAAAATGTTTGGGCTGATGCCCATGCCTCTTTCTAAGATCCTCCTCTGAGTGACAGCAGGGAAGGAGATGGGCTGGAAGGAGCACTAAACTCACCCCAATTGGCAGACTCGGTATCCCAGGCTTTGGGAGAGCCATGGAACAGTTGCTATATAACAAACTCATGTTTACCTCCCCATTCAGAAGGTCCTATATCTATAATAAAGGCAATAACAGGGTAGGAAGGAAGGCAAAGGAGGAAAGAGCTGATGTAAGGGCAACACAAAGATCTGGGGTTGTCACTTAACTTCACACCCCAAACGGTCTTGGAGCCAGTGTTTCTGAGACACCTGCAGAAGCTGAGATCCCTGAACTACAGATACAGGCAGAATTTGGGAGTCTGAGACGGGAGGGACCTGCAGGGCTCCTGGGTAGTCTGCAAGGACCTTGCATCCTCTTTTTCAGTGTTCATCCCATGGCCCAGGTGTTAGAGCCTGTGGTCTTCTGACAGAAAAAGATTGACACTGACCCTACGAGGTCTGTCCTGAGGTTCCACTGCCACAGTCTGACCCAACATCACCCAAACATCCCACAGCAAAACAGCCTTAAATAACCCCTGTTCCCTTCCCAGCCAGATTAGCAGTCTGAATCTCCTGAGAAGCAGCACCTGGGAGAGAAGGGGACTGCAGCCAGCATTTGGCACCTGATACTTCTTTTTCTGGAAGGAACTGAAATGTCTCAAGGACACAGTGAGGAACAAGCACAGCACATCCATGCATGTTTTAGGATCTTCCACCTTTGTTTTGATACCGTGCCTTGTGCATAATTATTATGAAGCCCAGCCTGAACTCTCCTACTGCTTAACAGGGGAAGTCAGATCGTCTTGGCAGGATCATTTTGAGGAAGTCTGATGTTGGGAATAACTTCTCAAAGCAGCAAAACCACTGAGCTCAAGAGTCAGTAGTAAGATACTGAGTGCCAGGAGCTTGACTTGGACACCAGGTCCATAGGAGGTGAGTGTAAACGTCGGTCAGAGGTTTTGGCCAGAATCATTCGTTCAGCACCTCTGGTTATCCAGCACCATTGGTAGTTAAAATACACCCCAAAGAATTTAATTCCTTGGGTCCTACCTTGGGACATTGGTGCCTCTGTGGTCACCAGTTAACATGGGACTTCCACTCTGGGACCACTCCTTTATTTGACATCAGTATCTCCATGCTGACAACTCTCAGTACTTTGGAACCAATCACTCCTTTCCCAGTGGGATGCAGATGCCCAGGGTCAAGTGGTCAGGTTGGAGACTGTCAGCTTGGGAATGCAGTGGGTCCTGAGTTTGTGCATCAGGGTTTCTGGTTTAATACATCAGGTTGGAGGGAGTTATCTCAGGACCACCTGGGCCTCCATCAAGACACACGGTGCATGCTTTCCCACATTTTTCCCTTTGTGATATGACCCTAAAATGATCAATAGCTTGGAAATAGATGTACTGCACCCTGACTACAACATCTACACATCTCCCTGTCCCTGATGGGTCAAATACCACTGCTGGAGGGATGGAAAATTGTACAGATGGCAAACGTCACATCACTATGATTAATACCTCATGCTTCACAGTATCAAGTATTATTACAAGTGACAGCAAGATTTGCATGGATGTGCAGTATGTGACCTCCATACCATGTCTGCTCTCACTCTAAGTGGGTTTCGCTTGTTTCTCCCAAACCTCAAAGACTTTTGTTGTGCCCCTGACAGGACTCATGTTTGCTGATGGTGTAGGAAAAGAGACAGAGCCTTCACAGACCCATGGTGGTTGTTGGAAGGGTGATGATGAACCTTGGAGTAGCTGTGCTCTGTGTTCCTTATCATATTCATTGAACTCTGTAGCCTCAAGAACTGAGGTTGTGTCCGACACTGGTGAAATAACTTCATGATATAAACCCAGCACCAGCTGCAGAAGGGACCCCAGACACAGAACTGCTTGTCCCCTCTGGGTACAACCCCTTTCCATTCTGCTTGGCCTCCCCACACCCTCAGGAGGGGGCAAGGGGCTGCTCTGTCCCTCAGGCTGACAGGAGTGGCAGGAAAATTTCATGCCTGCCATTGTCTCTCAGGCTGGAGGGCAGCAAGACATGAAAGAGCTGCTGCTGCTCCGTGTCCTCCTGCCCCAAAACAACGCAGCAGGGAAGGTCTGACCTCTCTTCCCCACCACTGTTCAGCTCTGGCATGAGAGCAGGACTTACAGCCCTCCCTTTTTATCTCAGCCTTATTCACAGACACTGAGGCTCACCTGGAAGGGACATGGAGAGGCAGCTCTGTCTTGAAAAAGCTGCCTCGAAAAGCCCAACCTGGTTGAGTATCCCACTGATTGAAGGAGGATGGAGGATTGCAGTCAGGGAGAGGCTGAGATGTGGCTGGAGCTCCAGGAGTTAGGGGCTGAGAATGAGCAAAACTCTGACAGGGAAAGGAAAAGGTGATAAGCAAGAGGCCATCACAGCTGCCTTTGCCTTCCTGGCTGGAAGCACCTCCAAGCCTTGTCTCCACCTGGATGCAGCCTCAGCCTCTTTGGTTTTGATGATGTGGCAAAGCCAGAGGACCACAGCAACTGAAAACCATTTGATTCCTGGTCTCATACCCCTCCCAGATCCAGTCCTGCCTTCTTCTTGGCTTGGTTACTCACTTATTTCTCAGCTGTACATCTGAGCAGCATCAAACTAAAAGACCTGAGGTGCCTCTGCTCAGCTTTGTGCTGTCTCTGCAATAAGGGAATGAAGCTGGCAAACTCCAACAGCTCAGAGCCAGGCCCACCTTGCTCTCCCCTGTCCTGCTTTGTTTCCCTCACATGTAGGTGCCTTGCCCCCAGTCAGCAGGGCCTTCTGGTCTTCCAGTTCTGGGTCTGTATTCCCACTTACCACCCTCCTGTCCCTTCTCCTGTTTCATTCCTGCCCTCACCGCCACGGAACACACAAACAGGTCTTCTCCAATTTGTCCTTTTTGGCACTTTTTGAGAAGGGTTGACCACGGAAAAAGTGTCAAGACATTAATTTAGGGCAGGAGACCTGCCCCACATCATTTTCATTCTGGGGCATGGAGGGAAAAGTGCCAACCTCCATAACTCCCCCACCAATCCCCCTTCAGGGGGTGCCTGAGCCTTAGGCTTCCCTTCTGGAGGGACTGGCCAAACCCTTGCCCAGCTGGCAGTGGTGGGAGCCGAGTCCCTCCCCACATGTAGCCATAGGAGCTGCCCCAGGAGCATCCATTGCTCCTCCATGTGTTAATAAGCAGCTTTGTTCTGCATCACCTCACTATGTAACAGCAGCAGGAATTTATACGGCCACAAATTAACAGCCCAGGCGAGCATCCAGCACGGAATGAGACACGTCCTAATGCTCTCACTGGAAGGGGACAGGAAGACGAATGCTAGGGACACTCCACTTGCTGTGGCCTCTCAACCCTGCCAGCTGGGCTGTGCTGCCACCACTAACAAGTTGCTCCTCTCTGCCAAGGATAACAGAGCCACTGGCACCCTACCCCACATCAGGCACACTGCTCTTGGCTGCCTCAGGAACCCAAGTCAGGAAGGCTGGGTTGTTGTTTTTTTTTTTTCAGTTGTCATTTCTCAAGGAGGGAGGAACATCTCCCCCAGCTGCTTGGGCTGGAATCCAGTTTTTATGTAATCAAATGTGACCTCTAGCTGTCTGTGTTTAAGGCTGCCATCGCTGCGATATCATTCATATGGGCAGGACTAAGTCATCCATCTCCTCAACTATAAATACCTTATAATCATCCCAAAGGACCTGCAGTGCTTCACAGATGGAGGTGCCTGGAGAAAAGGGTGGTTCGGCTCTGAGTATCACTTCACTCCTGAAATGCAGCTGCCTCTTAGTGTGAAATGTGCAGCAGATTTTTAACAGCTTCTGGTTAACTTTGACCAGCAGAAAACCCACGGAAATTGCCAAAAGGATGAAGAGCCACCCACACCCGATCTGTGACATTAATATAAGCACTTCTGCAGAAATTATGTCCGGGCCAGCTCTGCATGTTCATCCCACATTGCATCCTGCTTTGCAGTGCAAGAGAGGGAAAAGCCATCCCTGCTATTTTAGACGACACCAGCCACTCCTGCCAGGCTCTGCAACGTGAGGTGGAAGAGAGATCAGAGCACACACAAAGCCCTTGGAATGCAGGTTTCTGCAAAGAAACCCCGAACTGCCGACTCTTATTTACTTGTGTTACACAGTGTGATGTTAATTCGACAATTAACGCTCGGGCTGATAATGGCTGGTCCCACCTCCTCCCAAGTGTGCACCTGCTCCCCCTTCCAGTGCTGCACTCCCCGGGAATCCACAATGAGGTGAGACCGCAGCAGCGGCTCTGCTTTCACAGCCCCGAGTGTTTGGGATAGAAACGCTTTAGTTTGGGTGAGACGTGCATTAATACAAGCGCAGTCGCCTCATCTGCAGCGTGTGACAGCAGCTTTCCCAATTCCCTCCCTTCACAGACATCGCTCTCAGGCGCCAGACACCTCTGCTGAACAGGATCCACCGGCACATCTTGCCTGCAAAGTAATTGCCTCCTCCTCATCCTCCCACAGCTTCTGGGGTAGCTTTTGAGGACCCGGTGGGAGGGGAAGTGCCTCTCAAGCAGGGAATTTCTGAGCAGCCTCTGCCGGCACAGAGGGAGAGGTGCAGTGTGCGGGTCATTGCCCTCGGGCACCACCACAATGGGACACTGATTTATTTGTTGGCTGATGGTCTGGGGCTTTCTTTTTTGTTTGGTTGGAGGGGAGGAGAGATCGTATTGTGGTAAATAATCAGAACTCCCTTTTCCTGTGCAGTTGATTTGGATTGGAAAAGATCTTAAGAGACCATCTTGTTCCATCACCCTGCCATGGTTAGGGACATCTTCCTCTATCCCAGGTTGCTCCAAGTCCCGTCCAACCTGGTCTTGAACATTTCCAGGGATGGGGCAGTCACAGCTTTTCTGAGCAAACCTGTGCCACGGCCTCACCACTCTCACAATAATGAATTTCTTCCTAGTATCTAATCTAAATAGCCCCTCTTTCAATTTAAAACCCTTTCCCCTTGTTCTATCACTACCTGCCTGTGTAAAAAGTTACTCTCCATCTTTCTTCTAAACTCCCTTTAGGCCCTGGAAGGGACCCTCTGGTCTCCCTGGAGCCTTCTCTTCTCCAGGTGAACACCCCCAGCTCTCCCAGCCTGGCTCCAGAGCAGAGGTGCTCCAGCCCTTGGAGCATCTTCAGGACTCTCCTCTGGACTTGCTCCAGCAGGTCCAACTCATTCTTGTGCTGGAGGCCCCAGACCTGGATGCAGTTCTCCAGGATTTGCTCAGTGAAACCCAAGGCAGAACTACCCACAGAGGTAATAAAGCACAGATCGTGTCCACTTCAGCCTGTCCACCAGCGGACACTCACACAGAAACAGCCCAAAATACATCCAAACCTACTTGATTTCATATGCAACTCTCAAGCATCTCAAACCATGGAAAATCCACAAACACTCAAACACTGTTCCAGTGTTCACTCATCCCTCCAGCACAAAAGTTTTACAGTAAGAGTTTTTCCACTGCTAGTGAGGCCTGGACAGAGGGGTCAGAGGGGGTGAGCCGAGATGTGCAGATCCCATCAAGATGAGCCAGACCAATTGACCAGATGTAAATGCCCTGGTGAGCTCCCAAATGAGACAGCACTGACTGCAATGCAATTAAACCCAAACAGCGCTACAGCTGGGGAATTATAAATGTTACAACTACATATTTCACGTAAGTTTATAGTTATTAAACTGCTCTGATGTTTTCCAGCACGACAAGACTTGAAAGCACCAAGATCAGCAAGGGAAGTGGCTCAGCCACACAGAGTGCACAGACCGTGGCAAGACAGGAGAAATAAGTGCTTTTTGTTTGGGTGTTTACTTTTATTCCACACAGCTAACATGATGAAACACCTTTTAGCACCTAGTGCAGATGCAGTTTAACACCTCCAAGGTGGGATTAGCAGGTCACAGTACACCCCAGGAGGGAGCAGTGTATGTGTGAGCACAGAAGCTTGTGCACGTGGCCCCTCTGCAGAGAAAGTGCTGTGGGAGGGCCCAGGCAGCAAAAGAAATCTCCATTTAAGAGGAAATTAATGGCATTTATTTCGCACTGTCTTAATCCTTTTGTTTCCATGCCATCCTGAGGACTGAGGCTCTGAAGATGCACCTACACCAACATCCCCTGGTTGTCACCATGTGCTTCACACCGGGTCACACCACAGCACACATGAGCCAAATCCCTATAAGGCAAAACCCAACCAGAAGATGGGAACAACCCGCAGCAGGAGCTGCTCATCCTTCGCTCCAGGTCGCTAAACTGCAGCCAGAGTGAAACTCCTGCAAAACGTAGGGGGGGCGTGTAGGCAGGGATGGGGGGGAGGAAAACAACAGCTGGGGTTCTGCACCTCCTCTCCTGCTCCCCTGCCCCTTGCCCAGGGGCACGTCTGCCCCGTGACGGGGCATCTGTGTGTGCATCTGTCACACCAGCCCCGTCCCTCCTCGCCAGGCGGCCCCAGATTTGTGTCCCACACGCCACGTGTCCCCAGACTGGAGGAGCCTGCTCTGACAGCCTTTGAAACTTGATGCCACACGGCATTTATCACCATTAAGGGCCCTCCACAGGGAAAGGAGTCAGGGTTAGGGTTGTATTTGTGCCTTGTGGAACGGAGAGCTGCGTTGTCAGCCCTCCTGCCTCATAAATCTCATCAGAAGGGGTGTTGCTGGTTTTCCTCAAATGGCAGATAAAATGAGCCACAGCCACTTCTGCTGTCTCTGAATGACATGGCATAGCTTGGTTTTATGTTTGTGTATTCCTTTGCTATCAAAACAGGGTGGTTGGGCACTGGAACAGGCTCCCAGGGCAGTGGGCACAGCACCAAGGCTACAGAGTTCAAGAAGCATTTAGATGATACTCTCAAGCACTTGGTGTGACTCTTGGGGATGGTCCTGTGCAGAGCTAAGGGTTGGGACTCGATGATTGTTGTGGGTCCCTTCCAACTCAGCATATTCAGTGATTCTGTGCTTACCTCAGCTCTGCTCACTGGGGATGGCTCTTGGTAGATTTTAACTCTTGGAGAAGGTCTGGGCTTAACCTTGAGACACAATGAATTGACTCAAGCTTAAGCCTCATAGGCAAGTGTGTTGGTAATTAAACAGTGGTCACTCAGGGGCCAGAGGTGATGTTAAGCATCCTACCACAGTGAAAACCTACAAAAACCCTTCCCCCCTGCAGCAGCACACAGCACCATAGCGCCAGAAACAGAGACAGAGGACACACTGCATCCAGCAGCAATGCCAAGAAACACACTCCAGACTTCCAGCTCTCTGGTACGGCTGCCAGCCCAGGAGATGCTGCAGCCCCTCTCTGGAAGCTGGCTGAGGAGTCAGTAAAGCACAGATAAAACTTTGACAGTCTGCCACCTCCCTTCATTATGCACGAAGTGCTCCTGCAGGCTGCTGACAGGGCTGGTGATCCACAGCGTGAACCCCAAGTCGAGAGAGCAGCTCAGGCCCTGTGTCAGCAACCTGCCTGGGATGCTCTGGAGACTCCTCTACAGCTACAGAGGGGACCCATGGGGAAAACTTCGCTGGAACTGGGACAAGAGATGGGCAGACTGCACCAAGGGACTGCTGTGTGCAACCATCTGTGGATAAATGCACGGGCATGCCAGTAACCTGTTGTGGAATCGTAGAATTGTTTGGGTTGGAAGGGACCTTTAAAGGTTAAATAGTCCAACTCCCCTGCAGTGAGCAGGGTCAGAGGCTGCTGTTGACAAAGTCAATAAACTCAGGGCTGTTCATCAGATCTATCAACTTTAGGGGCATTACCCTTGCCCTCAAGAGCTTCCAAAAGAGCCTGAGCCTCACCATGCCGGGTGCCCTCCCAACACCAGACCAGATGGCAGAATCTCTCCCCAAGAGCATCCAGTTCATCCCAGTCTCCCTGGCAGTCATTGCTCTGCTGCCCACTCCTGAATTACCTCGGAACAAGGTAAAACCCAGTATACTGATGATTTCCTTGAACCATCTTTTGAGGAGAAACCCTCACTCACCATCCTTCACAACAGACAGAGCCACAAACCAGCCAAGGCTTTGCCAGGAATTCACACCCCATAGCAGCAGAGGTGGTCCCATGACACTGTCCACTTCTTCTGTCGGGAGGGGACAGAAGAAGCCCCCCTACAGCCTCCAGGTGACTTGTGAGCCACCTCCACGATCCATCAAACCGTGTGTGTCCCCTGCAGCAATCCCTGCCAGGTGACGTTGCTGTTTGAGTGCATTCTGCACGATTTTGGTTTCCATATGTCAGGCCACTGCTTAAAACGTCTGCAAGCATTTAAGAGAGCAGTGCACAACACTTGGCTCTCAGATCTGAAAGTGGC
Organism: Chiroxiphia lanceolata; assembly: GCF_009829145.1. Classification (NCBI taxonomy): domain Eukaryota; kingdom Metazoa; phylum Chordata; class Aves; order Passeriformes; family Pipridae; genus Chiroxiphia; species Chiroxiphia lanceolata. The sequence goes on along the minus strand of NC_045641.1, from coordinate 2,618,816 downwards.
ACTGATCATAAATGCCAGGCTGTCAACGTGATGTGGGCAACATCTGCTAATCCAGCCCTTCACCCAGCCGTTCTCCACAGCGCTCTTCCAACTGCATAATAAAGTGTGTTGAAGGACAAACAGGATTTTTTGCATTTTTAGCCTGTTTGAATGTACCAGTGCTTTGATCCCAGCTGCTGGGTCAAATTAAAAGAAAGTCAGAAAGCGGCCGACGTGGAGGTCAGGCTTTACCTTTAACTACTCACAGAACACACCAACATATGGTAAAGAAACAGAAAACATGTATATGTTGGAGTTCTTGGTTTGCATTCTTGCATAATTTCAGTAATATTAAGGGCATTACATGTGGTTTGTTGCTGTTATGTCCCGAGGCCAGAGAATGGTGTTGGTTGGGGTTTTTATTTAGTTTCCTCACAGGCCTTTGCACGAAGCTCCGAGAACCAACTGTTGCAGAGCGAACTTTTGAACCTCTGCGAAAGCACAATGTGTTAAATTGCTAGAAAAGGGGGAAAACAAATGTATGATGTTCTGTGACATCCACAATCTGCAAAGCTTCACTCCTTTGGACTTCCCGAGGAGAAGAAAGGGATAACTGAGACATTTTTCTGTTTTAAACAATGACGAGCCCAGTAATACATGGAGGCTTTAGGGCAAACCGAAAGCCTTCAATAACCAGTTGTTTAATAAAGCAGAGTCAATTTAATGTGGCCAACTAAAGAAATGATGCTATGGCCACCCCTGCATGGAAAGGGGCTGGTCACAAGGGTGGGTAGAGAAAAATCCCAGCACAAAGCTAGAAATGCCCCCAAACCCCCCAGTGCATTGGGTGGAGTCCTGCACCACTAAAGTGAAGCAGCCTGGAGAAGCTTTTGTGCACTGCTTTGAAAAGGCTTGAATAACTCCATCGTTTCCCTATTTCACGGGGCAGAGAAAAAAAACCCTCTTAAGCTAAGAAGAAAAGCAACCTCATCCTTGAGGGGGGTGGAAATGGGAACCTGGCTGCTCCCCTAAGTGCCCCCCCCAACCCCAGCCTCTCTCACCCCCACGTCCTGCTTTGCAAACAAACCCAAACTCTCCTGACTTTCCAACAGCTGCTCCCAGTCTGCCCAGCTCCCACATGGCACCAGCCTTCTGTGCAGCCCCCGGCATCCTGCCAGCTCCCACCAGTATCGGCATGCCCACCGCTCCAGTCTGTTGTGTCACTGCTGGGGCCTGAATGGGATGAGGAAGGAGGGGGGGGGGAGGATGCTTCAGCATTTGACTGCTCGTGGATTTGTTCCATCATCATGATTTGCCCTCCAAGACAGATTTTGGAAGGAAAAGATTTCCTCCCCGCTCGCTCCCCCCGGACCCTTCAAAGCGCCCGCGTGCCTCCCATCCCGATCATAAATACACGTTTGATCCCGCAAGGTGCTGCTCGCTTTCATCTCCCACTGAATTCAAAGCAGCCTTCCCAGCTCAGGAGAAGAGGGGTCCCGGATGGGAAAAGAATTTGACAGATGCTTGCAAAGGATTAAGAGTTTCCAGTCGTTCAAGAGTCTCTCGGAGCGGAGCCTGATGGAGACGCGATCAGAGGGAGAAACCGTGTTCGGACTACACTGAAAAACTACCTCCAGTAAGTGGATTATTGGAGTGTTATCATCCAACACGTCTCTCCTGGCAGGGATGGTGGCAATATTAGAATAATCTGTGCACCTGGTGTAGCAGCAGCAGCAGCAGCAGCTCTGCAATGAGATTAATGAACCTGCTGGCTGGCAAGGAAAACTTTGGGGAACAATTTGCCCTGCTGCTTCTTTCAATTCCCCCCGCCCCGTGGCAGAAGGGGGAAGAATGGGTCTTAATTCAAGAGGAATTTAGGGTCGTGCATCAGCATTTCCCATGCAAAGCAGGAGAGGCTGGGAAGGCTGGGAACCTGCTCAGAAGCACTTCACTTCAGTATTTAACCTCCCTCCCCCGATGGAGTGTCTGCGCACGCGGATGGAGGTGAATTCCGTGGTCGTTCCCAGGCTCAAACATCCTGGTTGCAATCCAAGGAAAACGTCTCTTGTTGCTCTTAATTTTGGTCAGGGTTAGCCCACACCACTTGCTTCCTGCACTTTTCTTACTTAAATGAAACAGTTGTGAAGGGAAATGGGTCAGGTAAAACAAAACAACTTGCTTGACCTGAAGCAAAACCTATTTTTTCACTCCTTTCATACTGGGCTTTTATTATTATCATCAAAAACAATGTCACTACCATGCTGATATTAATCAATAATATTAGAGTTGGTTGGTTTATTTCAGTGAATTCTGAAGATAAGCTTGGTTTCAAGAAGAATAATTCACAAGTTTCATTTCAAAACCCTAAACACAAAACATTTCCCAAATTTCTATCCGAGCCTTGCTTACTGATTGCTTTCATTGAAAAAAAAAATTGCCCTGAATTTGAAACAAGTTTTTCAGTTAGCATCACCCTGCACTTTTTGGTGATTGAAATAATGAGGGAAAAGAGCTTGTAGGCACTTCCACACTCCGTGAAATGAAGTGGGATATCCCAACCTGCTCCACCGGGGGTTGTGCAGAGCACAGCCCTTCCCAGAAGTGTTGGATTTACAGCTGATCCCTACACGTGCCTGGGAGGTGCCCAGGGTTTCTGGGTGGATGGCAGCCAGACCAAAGTCTGGCTTTGCAGTGGTTCTGCTCATTCTCAAAGGAGAGAAACCCACTGCAGATTTATATGGAGAGCAAAAAAAGAAGGGAAAAAAAAAAAAAAGAAGAAACCACATACGAAAACCACAGACCTCAAATATTGCCTGGACAACAATTCTAGGTAGGAAAACGAATATATATGCCCAGAAATCACCTGAAGGCAACTCTCTTAACTCATGACAGCAAATTCTGTGTGCAGCAACTGTGACAGCTCGTGCTGTTACCCACAGGAGAGCACACAGTGAGAGTAGAGCTGGCCTGGAAGGTGGCACAGTTTTCACCGAGCCATCACCATCTGGGCTGTTGGACACACTTTTTTTTGGATCTGTTGTGGTTATCCACGTAGTATCTAAGCCCTGAGCAGGTAAATCAATCAAAGGACCGGGTCTCTGGTGGATATCCTCCCTCCCAAGGTTGGTTTTGAGCATCACTGACTGGGGTGGGATGAGCTGTGAAGGGCAAATCATTCTTAGTTTGGAGAATGAATGACACCAGGACACTGTTGTGCAATTAGAAGTGTCTCAAGCAGATGCAAGTGAAGCTAATCAAACACTGCTCTGCAAGTGTGATCATCAGCCTCATAATTAATATTACTCAATTCCCAAGAGGCAGAGGCAACAGGAATTCTCCTTTATGTGAAGTGTCGTGCAATGGTAAATCAAAAATCACAGTCCCTGCTCAAAAGTGCTCATGGCTCTGGTCATCTGCTTCATGTCATGTGGTGTCACCACCTCCTACACACCATCCCAAACCAGGTCACCCCTGTCTGGAGAATACAAGCAGGAGAACACCTGGGAATCCTTTCAAATAGCAGCACAACATCAAGGCAAGGTGTTAAATAATTAAGTGCCAGTGACTCCTTTGCCCACGTGGTGAAGGTGGTTGTGATGTCAAAAGCAGATGGCTTTGTCATCAGGGGGGAGGTGGCTGCACAGCAGATGGGCACTTCAGATACAAAGATCCTTTTCATGCAAATTGCCCTCGAAGATAATTTAAAAAAGAAAAAAATTACAGAGAGAGAGAGAGAACTGGAGAAAACATCTGATGTGTGAGCAATGCAGTCTCTAAATGGAATATTTTCTCATTTTCCCATGAAGCATCAGGAGGTTCTTAAGCTCCAAAGTGTTCATTTGATTCCTCGAGGCTCCAGTCTCACATCTCCTCTGCACTGTGCTGCCCTAATATACAACACACTCAAAATTGCTGTCTGTGAGTTTATTTCTAGAAACCCAAACACTCTGCACCTGTTTACACACAAAACCTAATACAGCACAGATTATTTTTCTTAAAGGAACTTCCATCCCAAGTGCCTCCAGTGGATTTACAGCCAACATACAAACAATGCTAGAAAACAACCAGTTCATACTTCAGATGGGTACATTGTGATTTTAAACAATATAATCAGACTCATCCTTCAAGATCAGCTCATTGCATGGGCAGGGACATCTTTCACTATCTCAGGTTGCTCCAAGCCCCATCCAACCTGGCCTTGAACACTTCCAAGGATGGGGCAGCCACAGCTTCTCTGGGCAGCCTGTGCCAGTGTCTCATCACCCTCACAGACAAGAATTTCTTCCCAATATCTAATCTAAATCTCCCTTCTTTTAGTTTAAAACAGTTTCCCCTTGTCCTGTCAGTATCTGCCCATGTAAAAAGGTCAGTCAATACAGGGACAACTCCTCTTCTGAACCAGTCCCGCTCCATATATTGCAGTGTTAAGTGAGGTGAGAACCAAGAATAAATCTGAGAATATCAAGATTGCTATAAATTAGAAAGCATAGAAAATCTCTTAATCCACTGAAGAAATGCAGCTAATTCTGGGGTGAGACACGACAGCAATTGGAAGTTTATTCAGCATCTGAAATTCACCTGTTCTGAAATTCTTCCAGATGTTTCCAGAGTGCCTAAATAAGAAGGAAAAGTATGCAAACAAAACTATGGCTTCAAACCAAGCCTACTGCAACCACAGGAACACCATCAAAGACATAAGTCATGGAATCATTAAAGCTGGAAAAGACCTAAGATCATTGGATCCAACCATTAACCTGACACTGCTGCCTCCATCACTGAACCATGTCCCTGAGCACCACATCTACCCATTTTTTGAACACTTTCAGGGGCAATGATTCCACCACTTCCCTTGGCAGCCTGTTCCAACATTTGACAACCCTTTCCATGAAGAAATTTTTTCCTAATATCCAACCTGAACCTCCCCTGGGCACAACTTGAGGCCATTTCCTCTTGTCCTCTTGTTATCTGGGAGAAAAGACCAACTCCCACCTGTCTGCGACCTCCTGTCAGGGACTTGTAGAGATCAAAATGTCCTGGTCAAGAAGAGCAGGTGTATTTAAACATTCACCGAGCAAATAACGTGTGTTAAACACACTCCCACATGCCCAGGGAAGGGAAGTTCTAAATAATGATGTGAGATCCATTTCTCCTGAACTGGAGAAGGTCCCAAATGCGTGGTCCATCTCCAGTCTGAGGATGCAAATAGGTAAGACTCAGGAGAGGGCATTTTTAGGGATCTCAGAGGAATGCATATGCAGGGATGAAAGCAGGGAGCTGCTGTTCCATAAGCACTGGAACGTGGTCTCCCTACAGGGCAGCCCTGCTCTCCAGAGGGGGTGGTAATTGAAAAGTAGGGACAGCACAGCCTCCTGCTCTCAAAGAGCTCAGCTGGACCACAAAGCACCTCAACAATGATAAATAGAGGCATTTATTTTGGGCAAGGAGCTCCAACCCTCAAAGGCACATTTGCTGTGAAGACTGAAGCGATTTGGGCAAGGAACTCCAACTCTCAGCAGCACGTTTGCTGTGCAAACTGGAGGGATTTACCTTCCAAGCTTTCAGCTCCTTCATCCCCAGCTCCCATCCCTTCCCTCTCCCTCTCTTCCACGTGTGGTGTGCAGGCAGGGATGCTACCATCCACCTCCTGCCCAGGGCATCGTGTCATCTGCTGTGCTGAACTGGCTTCCCCCTGGGAACCCGGGAACTACCATCTGAATGGGGCTGGAGATAATGAACCCTCAGCAATGAGTAAATAACCAGCATCCTGCCCATATGCCCAGCTGCACCCAGGACCCTGGTGACAGCTCCCTGACAAGGGCAACAATGTTTTTTGATCCTTTGCCTGCAAGGTATGGTACCATCCAGCTCAAAACAGTGGGGAGTCAAGGCTACGAGCGCCAGGGAGCATCCTGTGTTCAGACATCCCTTTAATTCCCCTGCACATGGAATTGCTGCCCACATGGCAGCCTGCACACAGCCCCCTGCCAGCACCAAGGAGGATGAAAGGACAGGGGACTTGGGTAGATGTGGGAAGTTAGATGGGTAAAACATCAGGTGACACGGAGATTTTGGATGCTTTGCTGGCTGGATCGCCGGAGTTGCTGAGTGCAGAGGTGAGACCAGCCCTGGGTAAACCCCCACGGGCAAAGAGCCTGGATGGTACCAAGTGTTACTGGCCTGAATCACAACTCATTTCTTTCCCTGTTGGTTTTTTCTCTCTGCCAGTGCAGCCAAATCCACGACACAGGAGGTTATGGCCAGCACTGGTGCAGGTGCATCCTTCCCACATGTTATCCATGATTGCTGGTCAAGGGGTTAATGTCGGTTCAGTTAAGCTTGTCTGCCCAGATGAATGAACACATGGGCATATAAACACTCACAGAGCTCTGCCAGTTGATTTAGGATATCACACCAATGCCTTCCCAGTCCCTGCTGAGCTCTGGTGTCTGCCACCTCCATCCAAACTTCGGGCTCGCAGTGGCACAAAAGCTGTGGGATGAAAATTAAACCACCCCCACTCCGTGGTTTGCAGTCTGTAAGAGGTTCAAGTCCACTTGGCTTGAACCATGAAGACAGTGGGACCAGAGGTGTCTGCAAAAGATGGTAAAGGTGGAACCTTCCTCTAGCTGGAGGAGGCCAAAGCAATGGGTCACCCAGCCTGGGCGCAGACCCTCTGAGTCCCTGCACACCTACACAAGTCACCGGCCCAGGCACAGCTGATGTCCCCCTTCACGACAGCCAAATTCAACTTTTCACCACAACAATCACACCTTCAACTGTGATTTTACCTGAAGCCACCTCAAGGACTGGCTACTCAAAAGAAAATAATAGTAGGCACAACTCTTAGAAGTCCAAATCACAGACACCAGCAGGTTGGTGGCAGCTTGGGTGGTGCATTTTGGTGTAGGAAATCACCTTTGCACTGGCTGGATAAATTTAGTCTAGTTCATGGTTGAAAGCTCCTCAAAACTGAAAGACTGGTTTGATTCCATAGTAACTTATATTGAGTCCAACAGGGATAATGTTTGGTTCAAACACAAGCTGATTCTAGTAGGAGGCCCTGAAAGCTGTATAAATTACTAACTTTTACTTTTCTATGCTTTTCAATACTCTGCTTTTTTCTCTTTTTGAAATCTGACCGTTCCTTTGACAAGAAACGAGCCTAACATAGAAAAATGAAGTCAAAACCAGAGTTGTTACTTGTTTGCTTTCACCCCACCGAGCTTTAGTCCATCACTGCGATGCTGAGTTGGGAATTAAGTCATCTCAGGCTTCCCATCCAGTCAACAGAAAAAAAGACAGGCACCTTCCCAGAGCAAATCAGGCCTGAAATACCCTCTGGAGGTTGTGACCACACAGTGATTGTGCATCGACTTAACTGGTCATTTTTAACACATTTCTAGCAGCTGGGCAGAAGTGAATAATTTCACCTTCCTGGGGTCCAGCTGCACAGTCTAAAGTGAGAAACTGTTTGTGGGCAGCTGCTTGGGAAGGGGTCATGTTGTGAGTAGATATGAGAGATCATCTGTGCTGCTCCTCCACTATCCCAGTATCTGTAATTAGACGGAGTCAGCCCTATGCTGGCCACCTTTGAAAATCCTGCTGTGACATTTTACCCAGAAAATCAACAGTAACCTCACATTTAAACTAAAAATCCACTGAAATGCCCCCTCTGAAGCCTTGTGGCAAGGAGTACACTGAGTCTCCAGGCAGGGAGGACAGAGCTGTTCTTCTCACCATTCAAAGGCCTGATCTCTCCAAAATTAACCCTACACTGTGGAGCTAAAAATCACCTACAAACAATTTTTCCCTCCTTTTTCCCTACAACATTGATAGTATTTTGCCTTTGTCTGCAGTCATGCCCATCTCACGGCTGGCAAGAACTACCAGGTTTTATTAGAGAATTTGTTTTCCTTTCTGTGAGGATGCATCTGAGATGATTCACACAGAGCAAACTTCACCTGCACGTCTGCAGAAAGCTGCCCCTATAGAAATGGGATCCTGAGAGTTGCCTTTATCCAGTTGCTAATGGATGTTTAGCATGTGAGAATCCGTATCTGCCGAATTTTGAACATAATAAGCTTTCTGTGAGCTTTTCATATGAGAGATATCGACTGGAAGTAATTCAGAGAAGTTATTCAGCAATTGCTTGGCACAACAAAAGAGCTTGAAACAGATTTACTGCCAGTTGACAGCCTGCATGCCACACTGGTGCAGCTGCCCACTTCTCCAGGAGAATTCCTGACATGCTGTCTGATCTGGGCTAGCCCACACCACCAAGACACCTTCAGAGAGGTAAAATAACTGTATTTTAAATGGAGAATACCAGCCTAGTTTATTAATCAAACCTCTGGAAGCAAGAGCCTGGTTTATTTATTAATGTATTTGTAGGATCCACAGGCTGTGGGTGTTGGAAGGAGAAATTCGCAGTGAAGATGGTCTCAAAATCCAGCCAGGGAAGCCAGCAACACTCACTCAGGGACAGACACACTGCAAGATAATTTATTTCTTTTCCCATCATCTGTCATTTGGATACACACATTTTATCCTTCAGGCTTGCTCCCTACATCAACCATCGCCCCAGCTGCCTCAGTACAAGATTTGGCCAGTTTTACACCCTGGCAGGGGGATCTTATCCCCAGTATCTCGTTCCCTGGCAGCTTTGAAGAGTCACAGTGTCCTGGCTACAGGAGTTTTGAGCAGGTGCAGCCCCACTATGGCTTTATAAGGATGCATTTTTTGCCTCTTTGCTCCGTGACTTGGTGCTTCACGTCTGAAGTGTTTGTGGGCTCCTTGCCAGGGCGTTGCTTTCACACTGGATCCCAGTTTAATGTCCCTTGTTTTCCTGCCTCCTGCCAGCAAGTGCCATTTTTTTTCCTTTTGAAAGTCTTCACTGCAGCAGGTGGAAGAGGGTGGGGACTCAGCAAAGTGTGCACGGGGAAAAGGCAGGGGGGGAGAAAAAAAGGTAAGAGAGGCCGGGTTCCAGTCTCAGCACCTACTTTTTGTGTGAGTTAGAGATCAGAGAAAATAAACCCAACGGAGTGGTTTGATTATCACAAGGGCAGAGGGTGAGGATGGGGAAGATGAGAGCTGGGCGACCCCCTCCTTCACCTCCTGCAGGGCATCTCCTCACCAGCCCCTCATCTCATCTGGAAAACCCACCTGGTTTAGAGCAGAACAAAAAGATTCCGTAATGATGGTGTGGGGAAGCAAAGGACCTGTATAAAGTGAAGGAAGGGAGGAAAGAAAAAAAAAAAAACCAACAAAAAAACAGCATCAAAGAGAGGAGGGAAGAATAAAAGCACTTCTCTGCTGATCCACAGCTGAGCTGGGCAAAGTTATACAAGATAAATAACGCTGACATTACAAAGCTATGGTTAATTCATTTTTCTACTTGTCACCACTTGGGATAATTGGCCTATACAACAAATGTGGGGGAAGGAGGTTGGCTTTTTTTGTCTCTTTTTTTCCCTTCCTGAGAGGTACAACCAGGATTAGACTGTGTGCTACACCACTGATAACATAAAGAGAATGATCCAAAACACTCCAACTTTAATCCAGAGGGGTCACCAGTGAATAGTGAGAGTGCTGGAGGATGAAGAGAGACCTGGTTGTCTCTATGGTAACTAAACCATCACTAGAGCAGGGATTGACCTGGAGCCTTCAAGCAAGTTTGGCTTTGTCCAAGGCACTGTATGGTGTGAACTATTGTCTGCCCTCCCTCCCAGTTTCAGGGAGATTTTCACAGTAGCTCAGTTTATTCAGAATTCATAGAATCATTTAAGAATTCGGGTCGGAAGGGACCTTTGAAGGTCATCTAGTCCAACCCCCCTGCAATGAGCAGGGACATCTCTAAGTAGCTCAGAGCCCCATCAAACCCGACTTGAATCCAGGCTTCTGGAGCCTTCAGCTTCTGGATTCAAATGATTGACTTGGAATCCCAACGTTCTCTTCTTTGTGAAAAAGGAAGTTCTGGGTGGGTGAGGAAAAGCCTGAAATTGTGACCTCACATACTTCAAAATGAGGAGGGACAGGTTTGAAACAGCCTCCCATTTTATACGTGCTGCCAAACAGAAAACACCGGCTTGGAGGTCTCAGAACACATGGACAAACCAAGATAAAGGAAGGGGGCTGGAAGTCAGCATAAACACAGAGATACCAAAAGACAACCAAAAAAGTTCAAATTTATAACAATTTTTAATCTAGTGATTTTGAAGCCTGACTCTGTGATTTCATAGCAGGTGACCCCAGATGGCCACTGGCTTCCAGGGCTGCTTTATCATTCCATGAAAAGTTTATAGAAGCAACCAACTCTTCAAACATGTTCCCTCCTATCAAACAGAAAATTGTCTCTAAGTCATCAAGGGAAAAAAAAAAAACAAACCAAAAGCAAAAAACAGCTTCTTTTCTCTCTTATCATGACAAAAGTATCTTCTACTTGAAATATCATCTTCTACCTGAGACAACTCTACCAGCAAATGCTTTCTCTCAGTGCCTAATTTTCCTCATTTTCTGGATGCCATATGTCAGCTAAATACAAAATCTGTGGGGAAACCCATTTTTAACAGATAGAGCATGTTGTGCCCATGAGCAAGACTCGTGGTGGGCAGCAATCAGGGTCTTCAGGACCAGCTGATTTGGGGCATCAGTTGGGGTTCAAGGGGTACACCATACATATGAAACTAGGAACTTGTTATTTGCTTAATTAAATCCAAATTTCAAATTCCAATGCCCCTTCTAAATACATGAGTGTTTCTACATTTAGTTAGAATTAAATATTCACAAAAGTAGGTGGTCCAGGCAATGTGTCCAAGTGGCTTAAGGTGATCAGATCCCCACCAAGTCTCAGCTTTAGCCCCAAAATTTTCTGTTATAAAATGTCCCAGAAGAAGGAGACAATGAAGAAGTGTCTGGTTTTAAAGGGAATTTCCAGAGGCCAGTGGGTGTCCCTAAGCCATGGGCTCTGCCTGGGAAGCCTCCCTAACCAGCTTCCCTCAGTCTGGGAAGAGTGGCCTTGGCTCCACAGGAGAGTAAAGAGAAGTAAAACATTTTCCACTTCAAAACCCTTTAAGGGAAGGACTGGCTTTAAATGAGAGCAGTGGCGTGTAGGAACAGAGGTGTTTTTGGGGAATGTTGATGCTGCCATACCCCAGCTGAGACAAGGCTCAGAGTACAGCCAACCAAGGTGGATTCAACTCCAACACCCATTTCTGGTGGTGAATGAAAGCAGGACTATTCACAGAGAGTGAATGAGATGTTTCCTCATTAGATTAATTGCCCCAAATGGGAAAACCATGACCCTTTGCTGGTAAAAATCAATGTATTGACTTCAATGTGGTCGTCTTCTGACTTGTATCAGCTGAAGATTTGGCTACACCAGGCAATGAATGCTCTGTTTAATGGTGTGATCATGGTGCTCACACTGCTGAGAGAACCATGGAATGGTTTAGCTTGGAAGGGACCCTTAAGATCATCCAGTTCCAACTCCCTGGTATGGACAGGGACACTTTCCACTACCCCAGGTTTCTCCAGTCTAGCCTTGAATGATTCCAGGGATGGGGCAGCCACAGCTTCTCTGGGCAAACTGTGGCAGGGACTCACCACCCTCCCAGACAGGAATTCCTTCCCAATATCCTATCAACCCAGCCCTCTGACAGTGGGAAGCCATTGCCCCATGTCCTGTCACTCCATGGCCTTGCCCAAAATCCCTCTCCAGCTCTCTTGGAGCCACAGGCAGGTCAGCTTTTTGCAGCTGGGCTGCATTCACAAGCCTTGGGGAAAGGCAGGTAAATGAGGGATGGAGGAGACACTGAGCACCAGGATTGGGGAAAGGCAAGGTAAAGTGGAAAGGAAAGATCCCAAATCATGTCTGGGACCATATCACCTTTCCCTGAAGCCCCTACCTGGAACACAGTAGTGCAGGGAAAGTGCACACATACACACTCATCGACACGAGTTGTGGTGCTACACAAAGTTTTAACAACATGAGGGTGAGAGTGTCATTTCCTTACACGTGAGGCTCTCAGTGCACAGCCTTGGAAATAAATCCATTTCCCCCTTGCGTCTCCCATACCTCTATCTTGCCTCCATAAGCCAGAGCCATTTAAGAAAGTTTAGAGACCTTTCAAGAAGTTTGTAAAGCAATTTATTGGGAGTAGGAATCTTACCCTCTATGAAACTGGATGACTGAGTCACCCTGGGCTTAAATGTGCAGAGCACAGAAGGAGCCATAAAAACCTTGAAAAGAATCCTGAACAGCCTCACTATGCATAGAAAAAAAAAATCACATTTTTATATCTAGCATTTAAGTGCTTCTAGGATTAGAAATAAATATGACACATCCTAATGCAGGCCCAGTCCCTTGGATCAGAGAAATTCCGCTTCTCCATCTCCTTGTGTCCCTGGATATAAAGACATTTTTAGGCCCAAGAAAATTTGGAAACCTGCCTGTCCTGAGCTATGGGAAGGATTAGCGTGAGAATTGAAACTGCAAAGTTGGAGGCAGAGGAGGGGGAAGTACTAAAGTACTAACTTTGGCAGATTAATTTCATTTCTCCGTGTCCTTGGCCGCTGAGGATCCACAAGAGTTTTTTGGGGTCAGAATGAACTCAGAGGATTGGGTGAGAAGGAAAGGGTCAGCAGAGCATGAACGAGAGTGCAATTAAACACCATGTGCTCCTTGAGATCTAGCTTGGGGTTACCACCAACAGGGGATGAAGGAGATGACAACTCTCTGCCCTTCACCAGCTCGTGCGCTATTCCAACCTTTTCTTTCCGCCTGCCAGCTCTCCCTCCCCCCCCCAATCCCAAATGCCCAATCCCAGGCATCCATCCCCCACTCCTTCGCCTTCTGCCCCCATCCCTGAAGGATGGATGAGCTTTGCCAGAGCAATCTGGCCCTTGCTGGAGAAAGTGCTGAAAGCCGGCAGGCGGAGCGAGCGCGGCAATCGATTGGACACGGGACATTACGGATCCGGGGCCAGAGAGTGGCAGCTTTGTGAGGCTGAGCACACGTGAGGATTAGGGCATTAACAAAGCTCCCTTAACCCACCAGCCTGCCCCAAGGTAGACTGGGGTGGGGAGAGAAGGGGATAAAGAAGTGGCAGCATGAAGTCGCCTTCCGCACATCCCACACCACCCCCCATACAAAGGAGCGGCGGGAATAAGAAGTCCTGGAGACACAAACTGCCACCTGGGACCACGGAGCCGCTCCTCGGGGCTCTGGGCCAAATTTCCTACCAGCACAAATCCGTTTGATGCCAAGAGAGTAACCCAAAGATGAATTGGACCCGATGGGGAGGGTTTATGGCCTTTAGTTCAGGCAGGAGAGCGGGGCTGTGCCAGCTGGGGTGTCAGACTGCCCGGCTCGAAAGGGCTTAGGCACCTAAATCTATTAGGTACTCCAAAAAAAAAAGTGTTTTCTCTGATTTTAAGTTCTATTTTTTCCCTCTCTTTTCTCTTTCCTGAAGGCAGCTTTGAGGACCTCTGTTTACTATTGTTCTTAATCGAAAAATAACAGTAACAACTTGCAAGTACAAAGGGCCTTTTATGTTTCTGCCGAAGCTTTTATCTCCACGCGTTTTAGTGAGTGCTACATCAAAATCACCCCGCCCACCACCGAAATTCAGTCAGCTCTGGACTGCAGAGCAGCAGCTGGGGAACAGTGTGGAATAAAGCTGAGCAGCAGCCCAGGACAGCCAGGAAAGGGGAGCAAGGTGTGAGGCTGAAGCTGACAGACCCCCCCCCCCCCCCATCCCAAAATCAGGACTCTACCTCATAGCAGATGGGTTGAGCAAGTAGTTCAGCAGCAAGAAGCAGGCCCAGGCATTTATACATTAGGTATGAGGAAGAAATTCTTCACTGTGAGGCACTGAAACAGGTTGCCCAGAGAATCTGTGGCTGCCCCATCCCTGGAAGCGTTCAAGGCCGGGTTGGGTAGAGCTTGCAGCAACATGGTCTACTGGAAGGTGTCCCTGCCCATGGCAGGAGGTTGGAATGAGATGATCTTTAAGGTCTCTTCCAACCCAAACCATGCTGTGGTTCTATGATTCTACTTAACATCTTGGAAAAATGTACCTGCTGCTGTTTTCCCGGGCTTTGAGGGGATGCCCCTACTTAGCTGGTCCTGAAGACCCTGGCTGCTCCCACCAGGAGACTTGTTCATGGACAAAGGCAGCAGAACATCCTTCCCACATGGCCATGTGCTGTCTGCACAACTCATATCTCGGAGAAGATCAGATTCCCACTCAATCAAGCACCTTCAGAGCACACCCAGGCTGACCACTGCCTGAGCAGAGTGGTCTTTATATCCTGACAACACCTTCCAGGGAAAGGAAGCCTCACCAAGCCTGTCAGATTTCAAGGAGCATCTGGATGAGGCTCTAGGTCGTATGGTTTAGTTTCAGGCAGGCCTGTGAGGAACAGGGCCTTAGATTCAATAATCCTTCCAACTTGAGATGTTCTGTGGTTTTGTGATTCTGTGAATGTCAATGCTGGAGGAGCAGGGGACTGTGGTCCAGCTGAGGGATTTCTGTAGTTATCCCAGTAAAGGAAGTTCAGAGAGCAGTCTGTGGGACAATAATATGGCTGTTTGAGAGACATTTTCTGAAAAACCCTAATTTTGTGGAAAAGAACGGACATCTCCCAAGCAAGCAATGGAAGAGAGCACCATGGGCTGCCAATTGACATTGAAACACTGGGAGGGAGGGAGAGCACGGGGAGGTTTAGTGATGGAAACCCTGAAAGAGGATGGGGCCAGGGAAAGTGCAAAGCTGCAGCTTCCAGAGAGCATGAAGAGGACGGTGGAGTAATTAAGACATAGGGAATGAGGGCAGAGAAATCAAGTTTGAGGTGTGTGGGTAGATAGGAAGGGCTGTGCCTCTGAAGCTGTCAGTGAAAGGCATCTGCAAAAAGCTGGCTCTGTATCTGTGACTGCAGGAGAAGGTCAGAGCCTGTGCTGGGACTGAGTGATGGTCAAGGTAACGATTTTGACCAACGATGCCTAAGAATAGTAAGGCACAGAAAGCCTGAAAGAGAAACCAAACCCTTTGCAGGCTGATATTCACTGCTTTTCATTACAGATCCCAACCTGGGATGTCTTTAGAGAGACTTCCCACTGTCAACAAATGAAGCAAGTGGAAAAGAGGCAACCTGCTGAGGTGAGCTGTCTGCTGTCCCTGCTTTGGAGAAAACCTTTTCCTTCCTAAAAAGGGAGCATGCATGTGGAGCCCCCTCAGAAAATAAAAAGGGGCCAATTCCCTCATATTAAGCCTGTTATTAGGCTCAGAATCAAATTAAACCACAGGACTTTTCACTAGCAAAGTGCTATTTTAAGGCTTATTAGACTACATTAGGATTGGCATAAATTTCCACTGACATAATATAGGCCTTTAATTGGATTTAAGGGCGAGGAGGCTGCATTAAACTAAAATCAGTCCTCGCAGAGGGAAACTGGGTATTCTCCTCACAACTCCTCTGCTTTCCCTTGGCGTGAATCCCAAGCAGCCGAGCAGGCTGGGTAACCCATTCAAATCCAGATGCAATTGCTTAGAGCCTCCTATATCAATTTGATAAGCAAGCTGGCTGCCAAAACACAGCTCAGCCACCACTGCTTCTTAGCCAAAGCCTTGCTGCCGTGGCCAGAGCTCTGGTTCTCTTGCAGCTCGGGCAAAAAGTGGCATTTTCTTGGCCACAGTCTGCCTGCCAGACTTCATGTGAAGGATTTGCCCGTGAAAGGTTATAATAACAAAAATCTCAAAGCCAAGACCTTGACTTAACCTCCAAAGAGCTGAAGGCATCAGAGCCACAGGCAATAATGAAAACATAACCCCCCTGTGCTGGAAATGTGAGTCAGGAGTCACTCCTGTGACCTGGGTTTTTTCATGTGTCCCCTGATTAGACACGGGAGGGTCTCGGGAGCTCGGAGGTCAGGGGCTCTCTGTGACACATCCCTCCTTCCCCCAGGAATCTGAGACCAGCCCTGAGACGTGCACAGACAGGTCTGGCACTCTTGGCATGAGTGGGGTTTACACTCATGAGTCCTCAAGATGCTCTCCACTGAAAAAGATATTACAGGAATAAGGAATTTTGTGTGTGTGTGTGTGTGTTTGTGTGTGTGTACGTTTGTCCTAAACCACCCACCCCTCATGAGAGACAGGAGCTTGGGAAGGAGAAAATAAACCCCACTTAAATACTGAGTGGGGCAAACTGCACCTCAGGTGCTGAGTGATCATTCACTGATTGTTCACCCTGCACCTTAAGAGATGTCACTTATTTGGCACCTGATGGGCCAGGACTGGCTCTGCCAAAAGGCATCTGAGCTCTTCTGAAGTCCCAGAGACATAGAAACACCTTCCACCATGAAAACACTGCTTTGTACATTGCCACTTGATGTGATGAGTTTGTCCACACCCTGTAATGTCTTGTGACTACTTTGCCAAACAAACACAACCCTTTCCTTGCAACACCAACCACTTCACATCTGGCTGTGTCAGGGATGGGGGTCTCCTAAACTAATTCCTGCAAGTGGGAAGAAGTTTTAGTCTAAGTTCAACCAAGCTTATGGATGCTTCAAGATTCATTCTTCCAAGGTCACAGAGCTTCTAGATAAGCTTCAGAGTCTTTCCTCTCCCAACCCACAGCCTCTTAAGTTTGGGGGATGCTCTCAAACCTTCCCTTCTGAACTTGCCCAGTGCCACGGTCACCAGACACACACCTTCACCAGTAGTGGAATATCAAGAAAATGAATTTGCTGCTGTTTTTTGAAGAAGAAATCCCAAAGGATGCTCCCAGGTGAGGATTAATATTTTTGAAAAGTAGATTTTAGCAGAGATTTTGTTATGGCATGTTCCACATGTGTCCATGAGTGGTGTTTTTGCATCACGTGAGTGTGTGTGTGTGGTGAGACGTGACATGTCACAGCTCTGCAGCTGCATCCCATTAGCACAAACCTTCAGCTGCCCAAGATGGTGATATTTTTCATCTGATGAAACAAGCCTTATTCCTTCTCTGATAGTCTTGGGATTGCTTCAAGATGTGTCCTGGAAGCTCAAATGGGGGCTGATGGGATTCAGGGTGGCCACACACCTCAGCGAGGCTCTGTGCCTTCCAAGCAGACACAACCCTTTTGCTGGTGCTCTGCTGTCACATCCCTTGCAAGTGACCCCAAAGGTGACACTCACTCACCCTAATTTGAAGTGTGTGGGACACACCTGCCATGCAGGGATGACTCAGTGGCCAGCAAAAGCTTCATGGGAGTAGCTGGAGCTGGACAAAAAACTTTGATTA
Organism: Chiroxiphia lanceolata; assembly: GCF_009829145.1. Lineage (NCBI taxonomy): Eukaryota > Metazoa > Chordata > Aves > Passeriformes > Pipridae > Chiroxiphia > Chiroxiphia lanceolata. The sequence continues at coordinate 2,601,551 of NC_045641.1, read as the reverse complement.
GACATATCTCAACCTCATGCTTGGCTTTGATCACATCCATTAGAAAAGCCCAGTTGACTTCATTGTGCAGTGTCTGAGAAAGCCAGGGAAAGGAAAACAGAACTGGGAACACCAACATGCTGCTGCAAGTCAGGAACAAAGATGACTTTGCTGGATGACAGTCACAGCTATGAATTTGAGACCTAAAGGTCTCTCTGGGCAAACCTTCCCTATCCAGGTACCTTGCCTGTAACAAACAGAGCAACCTTTGTAGTGCAGATATCGTGGAAAACATGACATTGCTTTAGGGAGTTATTTCTCAGTAGTAGTAGGAATCTCTTTTTTCCTTCAGTTTGGGTGGAGAAAAGCTTATTTTGGAGGTTTAGGAGCTTTTGGTGAACAGTGCAACTCTGCAGACGAGCCACGCACGGGCCAAGGAATGGACCTGCAACGCTATAAAGAAATTTCTACAGTAAGTGAGCTCTGTCAGGGGCTCTTCTGGAGAAGATCCATCATGAAAGAGCTGCTCTGGCTCTGGTCTCAGCCCCTGATGGTCCCACACCCACCTGTCCCAGTGAGAAACAGGTGACTAAAACAGAGAGAACACAAACTCAAAGCAGGCAGGAGCTGGCTCCTCAGGGCATTCCTATTTTAAATACTCTACATGATTCTACACTTTCTGGCTCCAGATGGGACCCAAATACCAACAGATCAGGGAAAATGCTGTCCTCATGATATTTCCAAAGTAGCCAAAGTCAGGGAAATTCTAGACAGAAGATGGATTTTCCAGTTGTAGAGAAAGTAGGTCAAAAATATTTGGACTTTTGGATGCTTTGCTGCACTAAACTCCCTCCAAGTGCTCTGCTGCTCTGTGCAACCAGTTACTGCCAGCTATGCCAGGACTGCTCCAGTGATGCCAGAAAGGCAAACCAAGAAGAGGGAGATGATTTTCCAGCCCTGTTGCATTAACAGACAGCTTTAGAGATGCCTCACAAATGCGTTTCTCTCCTCCTCTGCCCTTGGATGTGATCTCCAGACCTTTCCCAAGCGTTGAGAACAGACTTGCTCTATTTTGCAGCAGCTGAATTCTGCCTCAGCAAGAAAACAGAGGCTGAATATTGAGGCACATTTCTGTTAGTCTGTGGGCAGGTCTCTCCTGAGACACAGGAGAAGTCCCATTGCTTGAGGCATTTAGAGTTAGACTGGCCAAAGCTCTTGGGAGTCTCTGTGGGGAGAGAATCTCGCCCCAGCCTCTGGAGAATGGAACCGACCTAATAAGCCTTCTCTGTGTCTGATTTCTCTGATCCTCTGATTAAAGTATGTTCATATCATTTGCATTTGAATTTGCTTTTATCCACCCCCCCCCCGATGCCAAAACATGTAGGCAAGGCAATTCAGGAGATGATGTGTTTATGTAACTGTAAACTAGGTTTATAGCAGTTTAATTAGTAATATTAATAATGTCACCTAAGCTTAATGAGACCAATTATAACACAGTAAATATTTCTTATTGGATTACAAGTAACAATATTGAAAGATGAACTTTCATGCTCGGTCAAACTTCCTAAACATATTATTTAAAAAGAGCGATAAGACAGTTTGCTTTTCATGTGTGGATTGCTCTTTTAATCTCGAAAAGGGATAATTATTGCATATAAATATTTGCAGATGGGAAGCACTGTCCCATTCAACAGCACCTCTCCTCCCCCTGCTTTTGCTTCTACTTATTGGGAGGGTAGAGTGGGTTGCCCGGTTGTACCAAGTGAAAACACCTTTTTGATGCCCCAAAAGGTGATTATGAGCCGTTGTGATGCACAGAGAAAAAAGGTCAGAGATGTGCCAGAGAGGATGATCAAGGTTACATTAATCTGCTTGTGATGTGCTGTATTTCTTTAGCAACTGTGGATGCAGAGAAGCCCGAGTTAGGAAAGACCCTCTGGGTCATCTGGGATGGGTCTTTCATATGACTTCCACTTCGGCCCCAAGGCAGCTTCTGAAGGTGGCAGATGGAACCAGTTAAGACAACTGAGAGCTGTTTAAAATCCTATCAATAACACAGCCTCATCTCTCCTCCTACCATGTAGGATTATCCTTGGCAGTGTCTTGCCCCTCAGGAGCACTCAGATCCTGCTCACTATTTCCTGAGCCTGGTGAATTTGTCCCAGTTCTCATTCCTATGCCTGGTTGACCAATTGCCTTTGTTTGGCTACGGGTAATGATCAAAATTGAAATCTTTGGAATAAGAGTTCTCTTTAATATGTTAATATCTTTACCAATTATCAGGATGAGGAGATTGAGGACACCCTCAATAAGTTTGCAAACAACACCAAGTTGGGTGGGAGTGTTGGATGTGCTGGAGGGCAGGAGGGCTCTGCAGAGGGACCTGGCCAGGCTGGATCCATGGGCTGAGGACAGTGGGATGAGGTTCCACAAGGCCAATGCCAGGTCCTGGTCTTGGGTCACAACAACCCCCTGCAGCTCCAGGCTGGGCCAGAGGGGCTGGAAAGCTGGAAAAGGCCCTGGGGGTGCTGGTGAGAGAGGCTGGACATGAGCCCGGGTGTGTCCAGGGGGGCAGGAGGCCAATGGCCCCTGGATTGTATCAGGAATAGTGTGTCCAGCAGGAGCAGGGGAGGGATTGTTCCCTGTGCTGGGACCTGGGGAGGGCCCCTCTGGAATCCTGGGGGCAGTTCTGGGCCCCTCAGACAGGAGAGACACGGAGGGGCTGGAGCGTGTGCAGGGAAGGGAAGGGAGCTGGGAAGGGTCTGGAGCAGCAGGAGCAGCTGAAGGAGCTGGGGGGGGGCTCAGCCTGGAGCAAAGGAGGCTCAGGGGGGACCTTCTGGCTCTGCAAGTCCCTGACAGGAGGAGGGAGCCGGAGGGGGTCAGGCTCTGCTCCCAGGGAACAAGGGACAGGTGGAGAAAAAATGGCCTCAAGTTGCACCAGAGGAAGTTCAGATTGGATATCAGGAAAAAAAGTCTTCACATTCAGGGCTGTCCAGCCCTGGCACAGCTGCCCAGGGCAGTGGTGGAGTCCCCATCCCTGGAAGAATTTAAAAGATGTTCATATGTGGCACTTGGGGACATGGGTAAGTGGTGGCCTTGGCAGTGCTGGGACTCAATCTTGAAGGTCGTTTTCAACCTAAATGATTCTATGATAGGATCCTTATTATACAAAATGGAATAATAGAAGCAAATTGGCATCATCCTGACTATACTTCCTTGATATTCTCTTCTAAACTTGGATTTACTAGAACTGCCTACCAAAACAAAAGACCATTCCAGTTTTCAGCATGAAGTTGCTCTTTAGAATTGCTCCAGAGGCAGCCAAGAATATAATTTTCCTGCTGTTGCTCTTTAGTTCTTTTTACATGGCTTTCTTTCCCTGGGAACTTTCACATCCCACTTTTCTCTCCTCAGTCAAGACTTCCCGTGGTACTCGGTTAAGCAACAGGAGCAGACCTCACTCCCACTTGTCTTATGGAAACTGGGGGCATTTCAACAGCAGTTCAAGGAAAGTGTCTCCCAGAAGCAGTGAGGAGGGGAGGCCTATGTGGGGTCTGTTGCCACTGTAGTTATCAGAGCACTGGAGAACACACAGCTCATGGGCTTAGCTGGAAACCACGTCCTCAGGTCACAGCTGAAGACAAGGCATTGTGCATCAGCCTCAGGAAGTGCCATTGATCCCAGGGAAAGCTGAGCTTGCTGCTGTGCAAGAAATGACAGCTTTCAGAGGTCTAAAATACAGGGATGGGAATCCCCTGCCTTAATACCACCACTATGAAAGCCAGCTGCAAAGAAACCAAGGGATGAGAGGAACTCCCAGATCTGACTTCTCGTGGCCGTGCCTCCACCGTGCACGTGACATTCTTCTCTCTCTGATGACTGGGTTTTTGACCTTGCCATCACAAAAGTGTGCAATGGGGGAAAAACAAGAAGAGCACAAGGGGCTGCAGAGGAGTAGGAAGGGGTAAAAAAGCAGAGGAAGGGAATATGTCTCTATCCACATAATTTACAAGAGGGGGCAACTCATCATAAATAACCCGAAGCTCCTGGGAACAGTGACCTAATCAAGATGTATAATTGCATGCCTTATCTAAATGAAAGCATCATTTCAGAAATGATAATGTGCATCACCATGGATTCAATTGCTATAGAGTTCAGCACTGAAGGGTAATTATAATGTTTAACAAATATATTCCCTTCGGGGGCCTGTAGTTAAAGATACCATGTCCCTGTTTCCCCTCATGATGCAAGTTTACTACTACACTTTGGGGGTTTCTCCTTGATTTCCCAAAAATGGTTGGCTCTTTTCATGTCCACATTGTTCTTTTAGGAAGGTGAGAGGCAGAGATTACACGGGAGAAAAAAGAGTTAACTAAGAAATGAACCAAGGAAAAAAGTAGGTTCTAAGAGGGAAGAAGAAACCAACCTACTTTCCTGCTTGTTTGGCATCAGCCTGCACAGGGAATGCTGCAGAGATCTGACAACTTTGAGTTAAAGACTGTGACCAGACTCCTACCACCCTGCAAGGAAGGATGTTCTCCCCTCTAACAGCCTGGATATTTGATATGATTCCTCAAAAACCGTTCTGTTAATTTTCTCCCCTTCCTCCTACTCATATCCCTCTGGATAATGCCTGTCCCTCAGGGGAGAAAACACAGCTCAGATCCCTCCAGGTTGGTCCTGTGCATAATTGATATGTCACACCCAGCAGGAGAGAAGGTCTGACACAAACAGGTGCTTTTTATATTTATGCATGATATTTATTTTCTAGATTTATTCAGAAGAGGGGCATAAAATAAGCAGAAGTACAAAACAGCTTCAGAAAAGGAGATACTAAGCAGGCCAGCAGCTTTTAGCCTGGAGAAGAGATGAGGTGTCCATGAAATCATAGATCAGAGGCAGGGAAGAGCAAACAGCTCTTTCCCTTGCCAGCATACAGGAATGAGGGATCAGGCAAAGGCACCAGCAGGCAGCAGGTTGGAGACAAAAGAAGGGAAGTACTTTTTCATCCAGTGTATAATTAAATTAGAGAACTGGTCTGGGCAGAATGTCAGGCAGGCCAAAAAATATCAATGAAGTAAAAAAGAAATTACAAATCAAATGATTTGAAGGAGGATGGGCCCATTAAGGGCTATTAAACACTGCTCAGGATATAACCTTCACCTCAGGAAGTCCCTACACCACTATCTACTGGAAGTGCAGAGGATATCCAGGACAAGGATTACTAAGCACATGCTCTTTTCCATGTGCATTTCCAGCACAATGTGCAGGGACCACAGTATGTGGTGTAGTTTAAGCACATCAGCTGTTTACCACCAACATGTTTTGGCCTCTCCAGAACAAGACCCAACTGCCAAGAAAGATGCAGAGCAACAGCAGAAGGAACTTGGGCAGAGCTACCTGTCCAAGGATGCTCCAGTTCTCCTTCAGAGGCAAAAGGAACACTGGTTGCTCCATGGAGATGCCTTAGAAAATATCCTGCAAATGGACTGAGCCCCCACTCCACCCTGGAAGCATGAAAACAACCCCAAAAAGTGTGTGCTGCTGCAGTGGTGTCTTGGTTTTCCCATACTGGGAGTGGGTTTGTCAAGGCATGGATGAGCTCAGGTCATTGCTGCTGTAGGGAGGGATAAGCCCATGGAAAATAAATATATTTTTTATTATTCTTTCTTTTCTTTTTTTTTTTTCTTCTTCTTCATACATGATGGATGAACTCAGCAAGACAGACAATCTAGTTTAGAGACAGATCTGTCAGCTGCAAAATAGCTGATCCTGCTTTGGGTTATTAGTTGGGAAAACAAAATTGAGCCAGCACTGTATTTTGAGAATCTTTTTAAACCCACATTAATAAAAAAAGAGAGACAGAAAAAAAAAAAAAGCAGAGAGAAAGAGAGTGAGAGGGGAACTTGGTTGGGTGAATAATTTTTGTGTTGTCTCCAACACTCTGATTAAAGCTTTGGTGCCTAAATCAAAGATACCAACAGCAACCTTAAAGGGAGACTGAAAACAATTTTGTGCGCTGCCATTTTTCCCTCTGCCTGTGTTTCATTACATAGAAAATTTTATTTTGTCCTCTTTTGATCTTTCAAAGCAAAGAAGAGGCAAGAGGGAGGTAGGAAAAATAAAGCCACAAAAAAAAAAAAAAATGTGACACCAATCTTGTTTGCCTCCTTCTCCTTTGCTGCATCGATAACTCAATTGGATCAGAAGTGAAGCGCCAGCAGAAATGAGCTGAGCACAGGCACCAAATGAAAACCAAATGCTGGGCTGCAAGAGCAATATTTCCACTAACATGAAATTACTGGGCTGACTCCTTTCCCTTCCCCCCATCACATCACAGCCAGGCTGTTGAGGCCACCGGGGCAAACTTTTATCTGCCATGGAGGGGACAGGGAGGCTCTGCCCCTCAGCAGCCCCGGAGCTGCATTTCTTGGCAAGGGACCAGCAGCTTTTGGGGGATCAAAATGATTTGTACAGAATATAAAGCTTCAATCCCAGGCTGCCTGGGGAGCGTGGAAGAAAAATGGGTGCATGAGACCAGTTGCATTCCCATCTCTCCTACCATGTGTCTTAGACCTAAGTCATAGAATCATAGAATGGTTTGGGTTGGAAGGGACCTTAAAGATCACCCAGTTCCAACCCCCTGCCATGGGCAGGGACACCTTCCACTAGACCAGGTTGGTCCAAGCCCCGCCCAACCAGGCCTTGGACACTTCCAGGGTCACGGCACCATTCTCTGGATAGAATCATGGAATAGTTTTGGCTGGAAGGAACCCCAAAGATCATCTAATTCCAAACTCCTTGCCATGCTCAGAGACACTTTCCACTAGACCAGAGCCACACAAAGTCTATATTTTCAAATTAGAAACTGTGACACCCCCCCTCCTTTATTAAACCTCCAAAAAACAAGTTCAAGTTGCTTGACCATTCTGACATTCTGAAAGTGTTTACCCTAACCCCCCAAAAAACCCAATCAGGGAATATTTCTGCTTTCAAAACCCCTCTCTTTCCTCTCCACAATCCTCAGCAATGGGTGGCATGGTAGATTGGCTTCTCAAAGACAAGGTGTCCAACCAACAACACATCAACTCCTTGCAACTCATCTGCCTTTTGATAAGGGTTCTCTGCCTGGCCAGCAAGGCCCTGCAGGGACAAGGGTCACTGCTGAGGCACACAAGAGGATAAGAGTGATCCTTCACCCCAACCCCACCTCCCGTGGCTGCTGTCATTTCTCCTCTCTCCTCTTCCCAGATGCTCCCCTCCCAAGTTATGGGTAGTTATCTTGTGTCTCCCAGCCAACCAACAATCCTAATTCTGGAGATCCATGGTCCATCAGCACGTCCACCTCTTGTCTAAACACTGAATGACAAACTGAATGCTAAAATCCAGAGGGGAGGAGGACCTTGTCACACACTCAAGTACCTGCCTGTCCAGGAGGTTGTGTGAACATGCATTGCAGGCTAATGCTTTCCTGAGTTTGGGTTTCCCATTTTAGGAAGGTGAGTAACCATAAATACAAAGTTAAACACCATGCTGGCAGCACAGGAGTCTGTATTTCCCCAAATACTCACATCTTCCATCAATGATTGCATTTGAAATCCACAGAGTGGCCCAGTGCAACCCTTCCAACCACCTCTCCAGGCACTTAACCTCCAGTGACATGACCCTTCATGATCCATCAATGAAGCATCAATCTCAACAGAAGAACCACAAGCTTCTGACATGTTTGTCTTCACGTGATCCAAGGTCTGAAACGGCAGCCACTGGTTCCCCATAAAAGATAAGGGGATGTCCTCGAGTTTTTACTTTGGCTTGTGGTCCAGCACATGGATTATCCTACCCAAAACCTACCCCACAGTGCTCACAGCTTGCACATGGGAATACTGTGTGTCACTGGAGCCTGGGAACTTGTCCAGCTTGGAAGTGGAAGGACTGGAGTGACAAAAAGTTGAACACGATACAGTGATTTTTTTGGGGTTGTGTAACATTTCTGTCTGGTGTGGGCTGGGGATTGTTTGGGATTGTCTGTGTGCACATGTGGAGGGAGGGCCATCAGAGGGAGGAATCCATTAGCATTTTGGTCCTTGCATATTCATGCTCCAAAACACATGGAACAAATAGGAGACCCATCGAGGTGAGCCCTGCTTTCCAAAAAACCCTCTGACACCCACAACTGTGGCCAAAACCACCCAGATTCCCATGGCTTGGGACATTCCAGGTCACCTGTCCTTCCAGGAGCCTTTCCACCACTGGGTGTTTTTCCCACTACTTGAAGTGCACCTTCGGTGCAATTTAATTCTCTGATTTCTCATCACACCCAAAGCAGGCACAGAGAGTAGATGATTCTCTTCTTTTATGAAGCTCCTGCTGATGTGCACAGGAATAGTGTGATGTCTCATCCCTGGACATCTCTGAGCAACCCAAGTCCCTCCAACCTGCCCTCAGGTGGTCACACTTTGAAGAAGAGCCAGCCAAGCTCCACAGGGAAAGGGATGCAAACAGGAAAACACACCAGAACACAGCATCCATCTCTAACATCAAGAGTTCATTCCCTTGGTTTTCTTAGGGATAGAAGGGCCATGGGATAACAGCCCAGCAGACTGATACAGGACCAGGGCATGTTCAGGATAGCACAGATCTCTTCAAAACACAGCGATATGTTCTCTCCACCTTTTCATCTCTGGTCTGTTGGGAAGTTCATTAGAAAGGAAAAGGAAATGACCTTACACCCTAATAAGGTCTCATGGACCTTGCAAGGTCTCTCCAGGAGCTCTGGCGTAGGAAGAGGCAATTGTCTCATTAGTTTCAGTTGTATGTTTGTTTTTCTGACCACTGCTGCTCCTTTCAAATCTCATCTTCCCCTCAGGCAAAAATCACTTGCACAGGCTGTATTAAGCTTTTCACTAAGCCTCTTCTTTGATTACAATTCCCAGCAAACCACCAGGGTGCAAGAAACATAATTAAATACCTTGCTTGCTCTGTAAACAGTCGATCCCCAGAGAAGGCAACCCAGGACTCCCCAGATGGCCTACCCAGAAAAAGTCTCCCCAACTTCAAGGTGAGACTAGAGAAGCATTTCTGTCCCTGAGACAGGATCTCACCAGGCCATGCAAAATTCCAGTGGTGGAGTAACCCAGAAAGGATGAAAGAACTTGTTTAAGAGATAAGTGACTTGAACTGATAAAAAGTAATAACTGTGAGAAGTGTGGAGCCAACGCACGTTCCCTGCCCTGAATGCATTGCTTTGAACATACAACTCATCAAAAGCATTTAGTTTTCATACAATTTCTTCAGAATGCCAAATCTAACATCTAATCTGCTCACAACAAAGCCCTGGGAATGGTTTAAGAAGGAGCACAGATGTAGCCCGGAGACGCTACAAAACCCCCCCTCACTAGAAGAAATAAAGAATGATGGTAAACCCTCTTCAGACTTTTTACCTATCTGGAATACTGCCTGGGAATGCCAGGGGTTTCCCTGCTGCTGTCTCCAGAGAGCCCTCACACGGCTCCCAGCTAACACACGGATCTCAGGAGGATAATTAAAGCAACAAACTCGAGGCAGAGTGACGCAGGGATCGGAGCACCTGTGGGAAGTGCTGCAGGGATGTTCTCTGGGGAAGGGGGAGGTGGGTCTCCAAAGACTGGGGTGACCAAATACATGGTTTTTAGTGAATTTTAGTGATTTCTGTAGTTATACGAGAGAAGGAGATAAAATAAGGGGAAAGAAAAAAAAGACAGAACCCTCAGGCTTTGCGAAGGAAGTTCAGCAGGGAAGTTTGCATCATGCTGCTGGGAAGATGAATTAAGGAGGTTTTTCACTTCCATCTCCAACTTTCAACAGCCAGTGCCAGACTGGGATTGTCCCCCTTTCTGGAATGTTCCACCACAGTTATCAGCTGAAGAAAACCTGCTGGAGTCCAACGAGAGGCACTTTTTGAGAAGAGCCAAGGCTGTCGGAGGTCTCCTGACCTCCCAGAAACGTCTCAAGGTGGGCACAGGAAATTTGGCAAGGGCAGAACAGGACACCAGCTGTGAACAGGAATGTCTGACTGTATGAAGTGGAACTCCAAAGCTCCCACCATGAAGAGGATGTCACCTTCAGCTCCAGGGAGGAGCTTTCTCAAGCCTCCCAGAAAGAGCCCTGTTGTGCTTCCAGAGCAAACCCGCATGAAGTCCAGGTGTCCACCTGGAAAAACCTCCCTGAACAATACCTTCAAAGATATGAAAATGTGAAAGCAGAAGGAATTCAGGCGCAACCCCCGAAACCAGCTGTTCTCCTTGATGTGCAGACTCACTTTGCTCTCCCACAGGTCATCTGCTTCCCTCCTGGAAGGTGGATGGCATGACCCAGCAGTGCTTGGGATGCCAATGGGAATCTTTGATGCCATTGTGCTCATTTAAAACAACAATGGGGCCTTCATTAAACAAGAAAGCATTTTGGATGAAATTGTTATTAATTGCCTTTTTAGCTGTTGCATTAAATAACTAGATACCCATAAGGAATTGGGGGAGGGGGAAGCCACAGTAGCATAAAGGAAAGGAAACCAGGGAAATGTGAAACTTTCATGTGAGATAAGAACCTCATAACACTGTTATTATATCCCTCTGCAGTCAGGCAGTCTCCTGGTTTTAATAAAATCTCATTTTCCTTAAATTTTCCCATGTGGCCAACGTATTATGTGTGGAGTTTAATGTAGCAGGATATGATCTAAACTTAGACTCAGGTGGTCTGGGCCCTCTGGAACAGACGGGATGGATTGTCAAGCCCTGATGGGGAATATAAACAGCAAAGGAAAGCGCTTCCTTCTTTTTTTTTCTTTCCCTTTTCCAAGATCTGAAAAGACCTTACTATATTCAATTAATGATCCTGCCAGCCAGCCCAAATCAAAGAGACATGCATGCAGTTGTGAAAGGGTGGGTGGTGAGGGAGGGAATATAATCAGCACTCATTTTTCTTTGTTGGAAATAACAAAGCAATTAAAATTAAAAAAGAGATTTTGAGATTTTGCAAATGACCTATTTGTGTGTTTTGGTTGGATTTTGAAATTATTTTTATTTTTATTTTTCAAGGGTATCTGGTTTTGTAAACCTCCCCAGCTCTATTCCCTGCAGAACTCCTTAAGGTTTTCATTACGATAGGGATATCACGTTCATTAGGATCACTGGTCCTGATGAATTCATTTTTGTTGTCACATACTATTCCATAAGTGGATTTCACTTATAGTTCCAAGAGTGATCCTCTGTCACACGGCATCACTCACCAGATCTTTAAGAAAGAAATATTCCTGAAAAGGGATGTAGTTCAGTACAAAGAAACATTCCTCATAACTGCTCCACTCAAGAGCACTGGGGCATTTTGGTTTTTGGTTTTCTTGGGTTTTAATTAAAGAGGTATTCCATTAAATTGCATGTTCCTAAGAGCAGCTCACCAAGAGGAATTTCCAGAGCTGATGCAACACCAAAGCAAATTCTTTGTTCTGGTTGTAAAGCTGAGTCCAGCCAACTTCTTATTTTATTTGCAACATTTCCTGCCCTGTGCTATTCCTCCTCCCTGCTCTTCCTGCACACATTTCCAGAAGGCACAGCCGGGTTGTTGCTGCAGAAGGGAGAACATAGGGGGCAGTTAAACAAGACATAATGGATCTGTGGTGCCCTGATGAGCATCGATTTAGCAATTTCTGTCCGTGGCTGCAGGATTCCAAATATAGGATCTCACAGCCAGAGATGCCCAGGATTAACTGGCAGGACTTCCTGGATCTGTATTGACTTGTCATCCCAGTCAATGTCAAAGCTCCCTCCACAGACCAGGACACGTTGCCACATGGAAAAAAAGAGCACTCAGAGTCTGGACTGTGTGTTGGGAGGGTTTGTGTGGAATAATTGGGGTCAGGTTGATGAATACGGGCACAAAGGAAATACCCAACAAGGAAAGGTGGCACATCCTCAGCACTCAACTATTCCCCATCTGCTCTGACCACACTCTGACAAACCTGAGGGAACTTCAATCTCCTCTTTCCACCCTGTCCTGCACGTGAAAGTGAGGAAATTTGGACACTGGAAGAGGCTGCCCAGGGAGGTTGTGGAGTCTCCTTCTCTGGAGATATTCAGAACCTGCCTGGATGGCATCCTGTGCAACCTGCTCCAGGTGAGCTGCTTTAGGAGGAAGGTTAGACTAGATGATCTCCAGAGGTCCCTTCCAACCTCAACCATTCCATGATTCCATGAGGCAGAGAAGGGTTAAAGGTCAGGGTCTTTGGCAGAGGACTCAGAAGGTCTTGTTTTCCTGCTTTCAGTGTTACTTTGAAATAAGCCGTGAAGGCTTTTAGAGGGAGCCAGGTCTCCACTGGAAATCCTCCCTCAGAAGTAAGGCTAATTTGAAAGCTCCCTACCTCCAGTTGCTTGCTCCTGAGCCTCTCTCCTGTCCTGGAGAAACCCCCCACCTCCACCACTGTGCCCCTCCACGCAGCTGCAAGAAGGGGAACCTGGAAAACAGTGGCATAAGATAATTTCCAAAAGCAGAACCACAGCCTTGATAAGCCTGGAAGGAAGGAGGCTGAGGGGAGACTTCATCAGGGTTTGCAGCTTCCTCATGAGGGGCAGCACCAATCTCTTCCCTCTGGTGACCAGTCAGAGGACCTGAGGGAACAACTGGAGCTGTGTCAGGGGAGGTTTAGGTTGGATATTAGGAAAAGGTTAATTACTGCAAAACAGAAACCCTCTGGTTTGTGTAGTTTATTGTGCTTCTGTAAATGGTCCTGGTCAGCAACAGATGGGACCTTCGGGGACTCATCAAAAGCTATGGATATTTTACATCAGTGCTGGGAATTGCACCTTGAACTCCTAAATTGCAGCCCAAAGCATTAACCAGGGGCTCATCCACTTATATTAAAACAGTGGAAACATTGCCTCCCTGAGGACTTGTCTTCTGGAAAAACTCACTGCCTTTAAATTCACACTCTGTTGTGCTCTGGAAGAACGTTCATGCAGCTAAGCAAAATGATTAAAGATAACTGCTTTCTGTTCCCCTGATTGTAAATAAATAAATAAAATAATTGTATCAGACAAAGACAACCTTCAAATCCCTTTTCCCATTTCCTGGATGAATAGACACTATGGGGTGTCCCAAGCCCAGAGCACTCCCCCATCAACCTGCTGAAACGACTCATTCCCACTTTGCTCTGGTTTCAAAATACATCTGGAAGGAAGAAAATCTTTTTGAATGAGCACCTTTCAAGCCGTGTCAAGTGAACACGGGCTTTGTGACCGAAGGGGCGTCGAGCAAGATGCAACTCATCAAGGCTGAGAATTGCAGGCTTAGATGTGAGGCCCGGGGAGGAGGGGGGGGGCTGTTGCCTTCCAGACCCAACGCTCCGAGGGTTCTGATCAATCTCAGATAACGCCGAACCCCAAGAGGGAAAATTAGTAAAAACTGGTCAACTGATCTCCCAGCCTCGCAACAGCACAAGAGCTAATCTCCCTTAATCTAATTCAATGGGCTCTGCTTAACATCCCCTGCCCTTTCATTCTCCAAACGGGAATAGCCAGGGATGAAATCAACTCCTTTCCGCTCCCTGGTTGTGCAGACAGCGCGTCCCCCTCCCCTCCTCCTCTCCCACCCACAGAGCAAAATGCCACCCCAACACACTCTTCTCTCCCCCTGCCACCTAGGGTTCCTCCCCACCTGGTAAATAGGGAACCCACCTCTCACTGCCCTGCAGTTGCACCCCACGCTTTGAAGTCTCCCAGAGCTAATTAGATCCCTTGATTTGAGCAGGAAGAGCGGGATACAGCCCGGAGCAGTGTTTGCTTACGGAGTAAACTCGTCCTGCCTTCGTGCTTGCTCTTCATCAAACGTGAATGTCAACAAAACCTCACTTTCCTCCTTCATGAATTTTGAAAGAGCTCTTTCTGCTTTCTGTTTATTTTTTGGTTCTAATTTTTTTTTTCCTCTTTGTTTCTTCCTCCTCTTCCCCTGGGATTCTTGGAAGAGAAATGGTAGAGTTTTATTACAGAGGTCACTAAGTGAGACCTGGGAGTTTGATGGTCCAGAGCCTTCCTCGTTGCTGTTTGACCCCATATAAAATTATTATAAAAGCTTTCCACGTGACACTGGTCCTACAGCAACCCCCCCAGCCCCTCCCATGACTGAATATGAGCAGAGGCTGCATCCAGACTTCAAATGCAGAAAAGAAAAGGAGCTACACCAATTCCAGGGAAGAAGAAAAGGGTAGTTTTCACTTCCAGAGGCCAGGAACACCCGTGAATGTTTAACACTAGTTAAAACCACGGATGAGGACAACACCTGGACAAGGCAGTCTCTGAATCACATTCTAATGAGCCATAAATGATGAGAGAGTTGTAAACAATCAGGCTGTGAAATTGCATGTTTGGCATCTGAATTTACTCTCTCCACAGTGCTGGGATTAAGTTACTTTCTGCACTTTCTTCTGTGGGGACAATAAGATGAGCCTGACTGACTGCAGCTCGTTTTAGGGTCTTATTCTAATAGATCTGAGCTGTACTATTGTGAGAGTTTTCAAGCCCTGCAGAGGAAGATGTTAATTCCAAATAAGAAATAAAAAATATTAAAAAAAAAGTTAGGAAGATTTAGGATACTTTATAAAACCATGGCTTTTCTTTAAATCATGACAAAGTCTGTTTTTAACTTAAGACTACCTGACAGCATGGAGACATATTTTTACTGCACACAAAGCCCTCATTAGGAGAATTTCTCCACTTAAGAATTTGGCTTTTGCTTATTATTGCTTCTTAATATTTCTTTAGGAAAACTGATCCCATCTCTATTCTTCATTTATCACCCTCTTTCATTACAAATATCAGTGGAGTGGGTCCCCCTACACACACACTTCTCTCATTGCCCCTATTTTTTCTATTGCCCTTTCTCTGTTTATTGATTACAGCAAGAGCCAATCTATTTTTTCTCTTTTTTTTTTTCTCCACTTTTTTTTTTAATGGATATATATCACTGAGTCTTACAGCCACAAAGAACAGGCATTTTGAAACTGGTCTGAGCTCCACATGCTGAGTGGGCCAACAAGGATTTAATTCAAAGGCTCCTGGAATCAATACTAGCCTTTGACTTGTCCTTATTTTATCCTTGTTGATGGTTGATGTCTGTTGTCAAAACTCCTGGAAGGCGTCTGCTGTGATTTGCTGTAGTGGCTGTGGAGACTTTAATGAGCAGAGTCGTTCTTATGTTTGAGATCACCTTCAAAATCCATTACCTGGTCTCACTAGAGAGATCTTGGAAATCTTCCACATGGACGAACAGCCAAACACCTCCTGTTGCACTGTTTTCTCTTTTACGGTTGGATTTATCCTTCCTTAAATTGGCCACTTTGCAACCCACAGCTCTCCTGACCCGTTCAATTAGCCCAGGGCTTGCTCCCCAACACAGAAGGTTTGGGGACACCCAGCCTCCTGCATCCCTTAGAGTCCCAAGACAAGCTCACATTTCCCATTTGCCTGCTAGTTTTCACAGGAATATTTCAAAGGGCATCCCAAGCTGACAAGGAGCCATTATCCTCATTACTCTACCCAGGAGAGGAATCAAAGGGAAAGATTTGCCCCAGGAAACTTCCTTTGGTGAGTCACACAAGCCACAAAACCCCATTCCCAGCTCCTGGTCTAGCAGCACATCACACTCCACATGAGCTCATGTGAAGCAAGAGGACTAAACCCATTCCCAATCCTGCCTTTATACAGATCGAACAGCCAGACCTCTGATAAAAACCCAGGGTGAGACTGGACCTTTATCACCCTATTTTGGTCTGAGCAAACCGAGAAACCACATCCTCTCTGGCAGTCCTGCTTCAGCTGAGCCATAAAGGCTCTCACGGCAGCCCCATCCACGAGCCATCCTTTTCGCTGAATGGCTGTAATTTACCTTCTGCTTAATCGTTCTCATGCACACGTTAATTGTCCTCCTACACGAGCAGGGTGCTAATGGGAGCTCAGATAACCCCTCCATCCTACTTTACATGCTGGTTCACGCTTTCCCTTATTTTAACTGGAGCCGCTTTTAATTCCAGTTAGGAAATTGATTATTCACACTCTTATTTGCCTTCCTTAAGAAGAAAGCACGGGAAGCACGAGAGGAATTGTAAATGCTTAGGTTGGGACCAGAAATGGAAATCTTGCATGTCAATGTGGGCGCGTGGACGTGTTGTGAGCACGAAGGGACAGAGGGGAGAGTGTCCTCATCCTACTCGTGATCAATATTTGGGATGCTTTTTGCAGCAAAGGTGGTGAGGCCAGGTCACCAGGGCATGGGGGATGTAAGTCTTTTCAGGACTGCAGGAGGAAAAAAGTCTCAACCCAGCACTTAAAGCCTTGACAATGTCAGGGTCTGCCTTGTTTTTAGGTGCAAAGGTTGTGCATGTATCAGGGGTTCTGAAATTTAGGATAGAAGCTTGGGAATATGGGGCCAGAAGGGGAAATGGAAGTGGAGCTGAGCACCAGGTGGATCAGTGGAAATGGGCATAAAATCATAGAATGGTTTGGGTTGGAAGGCACCTTAAAGATCATCTGATTCCGACCCCCCTGCCATGGAAGAAAACCTTCCACTGGACCAGCTTGCTCGGAGCTCCAACCAGCCTGGTCTTGAACACTTCCAAGGTCCTCTGACCTTGGGTCACCAGGAGGAAAGTGTGAGACTTGTTTGTTCTCAACTCCTGCTGGTGGTTTGCTTATGAGCAAGTGGGAGTTCAAACCGACATGCTGATCCCAAAGCCCTCAGTGACCCCCTCAGACCTCACAGCTGTGTCAAAACCCACTAAACTCAGGCTCCACTGTGCTTTTCCTCATCTGAGCTGGTCACTCAGCTCCCCCAACAGCCAACAGAGACACGGGCAGTTCTGGTCACCATCCACCTGAGCTCTTTTAGATGGGATGAGATGGTTTGCTGTTCAGAAATTCCCATTCCTCTCCATGTACTACAAAGCTAAGGCATGACTGCAGCCTGTGGAGACATCACAAGGCTTCTGGAGACAACCCAGGCTTCAGGAGATCTCTCCCAGGTCACTGTAACTTTTCCAAGGGTGTTACAGAAAGCAAAAGCAGGCAAAAGTATCTACTGAAAAACACACAGCAAGAACAGGTTTCAGGTATGGAAAGCAGGAAGATGCTGGGGATGTGGTAGGGAGGCAAATGTCCTGAGAAATCCCCAAAACAAAATGTTTCTCTATTACACAAGGGGCTCATTTAAAGCTGTAATTTTGGATATCTTCAGTTTCCACGCCCCTGTGCAGCCTGAGGTCTCCAGGTGATCACCATCCCTCATGATATGGCACAGTGAGTGGCAGGAATTAGGACATCATGTCATTCTCTGGCAAATGGGGAAAACTGGAAAATTCTCCCGCAAATGAGGAAAATTGTGATTCTCTGGGAAACTGGGAGCTGTTGTTCCTGGAGCAAAGGAGGACACAAAACCAAACCACAGCAATCATTAATCTCAGCTGGCATCTCTTCTTTTTTCAGTATTTTTCCCTTCTTTTTTTTATATCTGTTCTTTTTTTGGTTTTGATGGATACACCAGAAACCTCTGCACAGTCCACATTCTTCTGAAAACAAAAACCCATTCAGTAAAAAAGCTGTCTTAGTGTTAAAACCAATAACAATAATGAGGAATAAAGCTATTTTAGGCAGATAATGCTTGACTGGCTCTTATAAAAACCTAGAGGAAGGATCCAGAGCCTGACTCTGTGTTCACATGCATGGACAGTCTTGGCTTTCTCTTGCACACTTGATTCCACTGAGGTCAAATCGTCAGAATGGTTTCATAATGTGGACAAACCCCACACAAAGGCTAAGGAAACACAAAAAAAGAAACTATTTTTTTCTTTTGACCTGTTTTAGACTCCAAAACAGACCAGCAGCCAAAGGAGTTAGAAGGCAGCGTCATGCTTTAGTATCCAGCTACTTCCTCTCTGGTTGGACACGCTCCGATGAAGTAACAGCAGCAGCAGGGTCCAGATGCATGTGAGACAGGCTGGGTGTGCAGAACACAACAAACCCACTCACTGAGCCTGGCAGAGGCAGGACATCTTTATTTCTATCTGGTCTCCTCCACTTTTCTGCCCGAATGCACCGGGAAGTTCCATTATCGGACGTAAAATGTTTGGTGCCGCTGAGCTGGATCTGTGTTCCTGATATGATCGACCATCAGGAACCAGGCTTGGCTCAGGGTTTCTCAGGCACCTTCAGGTCTCTATTAAGCAAGAGGAGAGACTGAAACTGGCAGAACTCCTGGAAGCTGTGGGGATTCGGGAGCTCTCTCAGTCCTTCCCTGAGTATTTACAGTTCACTTGAACCTCCAGCTCTAGTAACTTGATTTTTCAAGCAAACTAGTTGAGGACCCGACTAAATGCTCTTTCCTCCATGCTCTCAGCAAGCAGCAGTGTCAGGGCTATTACCTGCCTATCCTGTCCTTCCACTCCTGCTCCCCCTGGGCTGTGCAGTGCTAAGCCCCAGTGGGATGTAATTACTCAAATGTGGGCTAAAAATTCAAGAATCAAATCTGTTTTCTTTGAAGAGTTCTGGTTTGGAAACACCAAATTCTGACTGTGTTTTCCTCCCCTCCCCAGGCTGCTGACCAGCAGGCAAGGAGTTACTTTAATAAAAGTGGAGGTGACAGGATTGAGTCCATAAAAAACATCTGCCCTAAAATCTCCTTCAAACTAAGCAATATTTTAGGTACTCTCTGCATACAATGACCCTCTCTAAAGAACATCTGCTCTGCTGAACATCAGTTGTAAGTTCTCCTCCTGGAAACCTCTATAAATAATAATGCACTGAGGGCTGAGTAAAACCTCATTAAATTTGGAAAGCATGAGGACTGTTCTTCACTCAGGACCCAGGCAGGGCAGGAAAAGAGAAGAAGCAAGAGAAGGCAATGCCCAAAACCAAGTCCATGTGCAATAGGAGCTCCTGTTTCAAGGCACATGGAGTGAGATAGTGGGGATTTGACGAAGAGCCAGAGACATAAAGAAACCAGGCTGGGCTCCCCATAGGCAGCTGGAAGGGTGGAGGGAGAGTTTTTAGGCAAAGTGCTAACTAGAAAAAGGAACCACAAGCAAGTTCAGTCCCGTTGTTTGCTTGCCAGATATACTCAGGGAACAGAACTTTATGCATCCTTTATACGAGAGCGGGATCTCATCAAAGGGATAATAACTGCATCCTCAATTTCTCCTCTGAAATGAAACCCAAACACTGCCTGAATGCACAAGCCGACAGCAGTAGCAATAACGTTGCTGGAAAGAACTCCGTAATTGCAGCGCCATAAACCATAATCTTTGTTTTAGAAATAACACCTGCTCTCCGAGTGACTTGCTCTCCGCGGTACCACCTCTAGAAACTCCCTGCTAACGGTGTCAGACGGCTCAGGAGCTCACATAAAACGCTCAAGCACACCCGCTCCGTGGAAACATATTAACTAAATGGAGCTGCAGGCTTCATTCCTCTTTCCTAGAAGATGATTCCCTGCCTCCAGCTCCACTCCTCGTAATTTATTTTGCCTTTTTAAGTGCTGATATGCACACTCTGACAAAAAAAAGAAATGCCTTTCTGATTCTGCTGGCGGAGAGGAGGCTGCAGAGCTACTTTTCTTCTCTGCATGGGAAACTTCAGTTCACGTCTCTCCAGTGGAGATTTCTTTTTTATCTCCTTTGGGTGTTTTCGTTTTTGGTTGGGTTGTTTTTCTGTTGGTTTGGGTTTTTATTTGAAAGCTCACATGTACTTATTATCCTCTCCATCAAGCAAACTTGTAGCTGCAGAAATCAGGGAAAAGTTGTTACCCCAAAGAGCAACAGGGAACTATTTAAAGCAAGGGGGGTTTGTGCAGCTCACTGGGGACAGGACAGGGATGGAGCAAGTGATCCATCTGAAGGGAGGCAGGTGGAGTTTGTGCCACTCCACAGTTCAGGACAAAGTGAGATGAGGATTTGTGAAAGGTGCTGGTTCAGTGGTCTGGGCTGCAAAGCTGCTTCTTCTGCTTCTCCTTCATCTGCCTGAATCCATCGTAGAGAATATCCTGAGGTGGAAGGGACCCACAAGGATCACAGAGCCCAACTCCTGGCCCTGCACAGGACACCCCAAGAATCCCACTATGTGCCTGAAATGAAAATTGTGGAAATGTGATTGCCTTTTTAATCAGGAACATGATAAATCAAGAGCCTCTGTGTGAATTTGCACTGTGAGGGGGCACAACCTGTACAATCCCTGCTGACTTTCTGTTCCCTTTCTGTTCTTGCCAGAGCTGCTGGTGGGAACCACCGTCTCATCCTCATCCAGGAACCAAACACTTCACCAAGACTTGGGTGTAAGGGCTGAATTTCTTTATTCCTCTGTGGGGTCTGCCAACAAATTTCTTATCAACCACAAGGCTTCAAACTGTGTGTTTGGAAACCCCCCTGTGGGTACCACTGGGGGAAACGTGAGACTTTAATAGCACTCACATGGCCAATATGAAAGAGAGAGGGAAAAGCACCACTGGAAAAGGAGGGAGTGCCAGGGGGATGCTGGCCTTTGCAGGAGAAGGGAATGATTTTTGGTTTTGAAATGAAACTCACCCAATGTTGCTGTAAGAAAATTACTCTGCGTATTGCCTGGAGCCTCCCAAAGTAACAGGAGTTTCCCACTGACTTCAAAGGGCTGCAGACAAAGCCCACAAAGAGTTTTTCACTTCCCTGTGCTGATAGAGAACTGAAAATTGCAGGAATTGAAGCAAATCTTTTCTCCTTCATTTGTGATATGAAGGGATTCCCCAGATAGGCCATTCCTACATGACACAATTTAGTCCTTAGGAGAGGCACCAGGATAATGGGCTTGAAAGAAAAGTTGGGAGTTCATCCACAGAGCACACAAAGCAAAGGAGACGTGTCTCTGGAGGCACTGATAAGATCCAGGCTTAAGATTTAGAGTAAGTCTGGACCCTCTGCTTCCCCAGCCTTATTCTGTGCTTGTCTTTGGGCAGCATCAGCAATTCAGGAGGACAGAGTCAAACTCAACAGCTATGGGGGGGGGGGGTAAAATAGTCATGGGAAACCTTTTCCCTCCTCAGCTTGGAATAACAGCTTTGGCAAACCTCACGTCCATGTACATCCCAGTACCATTCCCTACTGCTACATTCTGACGTGAGCCATGATGGGTCCTGTGAATCGCAGAATCACAGAATCACTGAGGTTGGAAAAGCCCTCTGAGATCGTCAAGTCCAACTGTCAAACCAGCACTGCCATGCCCACCACTAAATCATGTGTTATGAAATCAAAACACCCAACTCTCTGGTCCGAGGGCAGAAGTTTCTCCTGCCCTGATTTAAAGGACCAAGTCCAGCAGCGCAACCCGGCGCTCTCGCTACCCGTGGGGTTACACCACCAGTCTTAAAGCCTTAGTTTCAGCTTTCTCCTCCTTCTCTTTCTCCTCACGAAGAGCCAAGAGAACTGATGTGGCCCTTATTTGCCTCCAGCTCTTTTCCCAGCTCTATCTGTGGGACTTTTGTTCCTCCCAACAAAGGGAGAAGCTCTGTTCCCCGGCCAGGGAGCTCCGTTACCGTCTGGGTCCCGATGAAAGGAGCGACACTTGAAACCAACCCCGGATGGCTCGTGCCCTGTTTCTCATTAGCACATCATCTGCTTGCTGCTAAAAACAGCCGCCTGCATGGGAGCCTGGAAGGAGAGGTGCTTGCAGCAGCATCTTGCTCTCCAAGCAGCCTGGAGAGAGGCCCGTGGGGCCACCCGGCCACGCACCGGGGGATCTGCTGTGGTTTTGTGGTGAGCAGGGAGGTTGGTACCTCAACACAACCAGAC
Source organism: Chiroxiphia lanceolata (assembly GCF_009829145.1). Taxonomy (NCBI): domain Eukaryota; kingdom Metazoa; phylum Chordata; class Aves; order Passeriformes; family Pipridae; genus Chiroxiphia; species Chiroxiphia lanceolata. The sequence goes on along the minus strand of NC_045641.1, from coordinate 2,579,746 downwards.
CCCACCCAACCCAAGCCAAGCAGAGGAATTCAGACCACGGGGCATTCAGCAAAGCAAAGCAGGGTGTTTTCTTCATCTGAGCTGTCAGATTCCTTGTCCCCTCCACTCTGGGACTTCTTCAGACCATCAAGTTCTCCTTGAGTTTCTCTCCGTGCTCCAAGTCTTGTGTTGGGATGCCCAGGCTGTGTTGGATACTCCAAATCAACACCTAAACTGCTTTTACACAGGGCACAGATGCACAAATAAGCAAACTGGAATGGGGTTTTATGGTGTGATTTCTAGCTGCAAATAACAGTCTAGGTCACAGAGTCACAGAATCTTTAAGGTTAGAAGAGACCTTTAAGATCATCAAGTCCAACCATTAAGGTGCATGCTCTCTCCTCATTTTGATTCATTCCCTGTCTTTACAGTGATGCCCTGAATCAACCAGCCTTCCTTCCTTCCTTCCTTCCTTTTTTTTTCCTTTTCTTTCTTTCTTTGTTTTCCTTCCTTCCTTTCTTTCTTTTCTTTTCCTTTTCTTTCTTTGTTTTCCTTCCTTCCTTCCTCCCTCCCTTTCTTTCTATCTTCCCTTCTTTTTTTTTTTTTTGCTTTTTCTCCTTTCTTCCTTTTTGGTTTTTTTTTTTCCTTTTTTTCTTTTTTCTCCATTTTCTTTTTAAGTTCATTAGGCAGCACAGCAGGAGTTCAGCCACCGAGAAACTTTCTGCAGTGCAAAAAAAAAAAACAAAACCAAACCATGTGCCTACTCAGGGAACAGATATGTGTGGGAGAGAGGTAATTACTGCTCTCCATATCTGTCTTTAGCTCTGAAATTAATCCATGGAGAACACTGAATTAGCTTAAGACCGGAGAGATCTGAGGGTTGTTCCTGGCAGTTTGTCCCAGTTGATGCTGGACCTGGTGTGAGTCTTTGGACAAGAGCCAACACTGACTGCAAGCCAAAGGCAGGACTGCAGACATGGCAGGTCCTGCTGGAACAGACAGTCTGTGAGAGGGATGCACACGAGAAATTAGGGAATATTCACTGTCCTGTCCACTTTCCCAGATCATAAGGAAGCCAATAGTCAGTGAGGTTGCATGTTAAAGATCTTAGAGATGAGGGTGACTAGAGAAACACCAGAAGGGAAGGAAGAGTCAGATCCAGGTCAGAAAGGAAATACACAGGATCAATAAAAGGATTATATTCCTTCCACCCTGGCTTCTGTTTCAGGTCTGAGCCCAGTCAAATCCAACCTCTCCTAAACTTCAGTTCTGCAACAACAGTGAAGCGAGATATTTTTTTTTAATTTTTTTTTAATTTTTTTTTTTTACTGTGAAACAGCCACTGTGCCCAGTGGAATCTCTGTTTCTCTGCCTGGAGTGAAGCAGGAGGAGGATCACAGACAGAAAATGTCCAGTGTAAGGTGCCTACGCCCATGGCAGGGGGACTAGAATGAGATGGTCTTTAAGGTCCCTCCCAAACCAAACCATTCTAGGATTCCATGAAAAAGAAGCGAAGGTTCAAAAAAAGGACAGAGGGTGGATGGTAAAATTCAGGTATTTGGGGCCTGTTGTCTCTCCAAAGCTTAGGTCTTCCTTGAACTGAGGAATTAGAAATGGGAAGCATAAATCTGTATCTGTATAACATCTATAGTTACAGTATTGAAATAATGATCAAGTCAATCTTGGACTTTAGGACTGTCAGGTAGTTATTAGATCTGCTCCAGCCTGGATACAATTTCCTACAGACAACAAGGGCATCCTTTGACCTTAGGCAAGGCTCTACATTTTGCTTATGACTTCTCCAAAGTTCATGTTCTAAATCCGAGTTCAGCTCACGGGAGAAGACACATAATCCTGATCCATTCCTGGGCCAGGTTTCACACCTCCCACTCAGCAGCACTCGGATTTGTTTGGTCTATCCCCGTTCAAACGTCCCTCCTCCTCTGTCACTGCGAGATGCTCCACATACCCGGAGAGGTTGGCTGGGCAGATCCAAGGAATCCTAGCCAGCTCTGCCAGCTTGCCCACATGACATGAGTGTGGCACTCTCAAAAGGTATCAGGGTTTTGCAAGCTGTGAGATTTCCTTTCTGGGCACAGCTCGAAAAAACCCAAGATGTGATTTCTCTGAAGCTTTGCCCAACCAATCTCCAGCTTGCCCTGAACCCCTGGGAGTGTTCAGCAAAACGTGGTCCAGATGGCAATGAAAGCCATGAGACATCAGTAAGTCCCATCCAGGCTAAGACAGTGATGTCCTTACAGAGCCTGCCCATTCCCAGACCACGACAAGGAAAATCAGAGCTGACCTGAAAAGCAAAGGGAGCTTCCCCTCCTTATAACACTGCTTCTGCTCCACGAGACTGTTTCCAAACCCACCCATTACCTCGCTTTTCCTTTCACAGTTTCTTCACAGCTCCATCTCAGCCAGAAGTTGAACCATCTGAGCACATGAGAAAGGCTTTTCAGATGTGAAATCTGGCTCGGTGGGGAACCTGGAAATCTCAGAGGCAAATTGGGCACATTTGGTTCACTAGCAAATATCCCAAAGGTTCATGTGCGTGTGTCGCCAGAAAAGAGCTGAGCCTCGAACACTTAATGAACCCTCTGAGATTTGTCCATCTTGGCACAAAATCACATCACAGCTCTCCTTCTAAAATCTGTGTTGAAAATCTCCCCCTTATAATCAGCATTTTCTGTTCTCCCTGTCTGCAGTTCATCTGGCAGTGCCAGCTTGGGAGGATTCAGTCCATACAAAAGGCTCTCAAACGTTCATGAGCACCCCTGAGGAAAATAGAGACAGTGAACAGACTCCCTTATATCTCTGGAGAATGAATGCAGAGTAAACTACACCAACTGACCTTCCCCACATACCAAGGGACCGTGGCAGCACCTCAAGCACAAGCCTCACCTCCCAGGGCCTGATAGAGATGCTGAACAGCTCTGTCTCCATGTGACAGTACAGTAGGCACTGATTGAAAAACCCCTGGCATGGAATGCCCTCACATCACCTCCGAGCACTGCTGACATCCCTCAGTCTGCTTCACGCTGGAAAGAATCTGCTGTATCAGTTTGCAGTTATTAGTCACCGGGAGAACTGGGAGTCACCTTCGAAATGTTTCCCTCCAAGCATCCCCGTCCCCTGCCCTGAATGTAAACACAGCCCAGAGCCAGAGCTTGGTTTCCACAACTGTGGCTATTTATAATATCCCTGGTCCTCTCTGCATAAAATAAATCAGTAATTTATCCTTTGCAGCAGCAACTGTGCCCGAGATTATTTGATGGGGGAGCTCCGAGCGTGGGTTCTCAGCGGCGACATCGGGGATATACCAAATATTCCCATCTGTGCCCTGCCAGATCTGCACCTCTGCTCTTCCTTCCCTAACAAGGGTGATCGCTCACCACCAAGGGATTGTGAGCAGAGGGATTTGGGAAGGCTTAGGCATGGAAGGGAGATTAACAGGGCCTTGAGCCGTCTGGCTGGAAAACGCGGGAGGCATGATAGTGGTATTCACGGGGTCCAACAGTTCAGTTGCTGCCTTTCTTTCCATCTTCTGCATGAAAATATAGGAAAAATTTTACATGCACCTCCTAAAGATTTAGTCTTTTGTGGGGTTTTCCCCTTTTTTTTTCTTTTTCCCCTCAGCTAGACCACAGGTAGATGATGATTCCCATGAAGGGAATGGCCCTGCTGGGAGAAGGGTGGTTATGGTCCCTCCTCCCTGGGAAGAGGCCACTCTGAGGGATTACCTGTTCCCTAAGCCATCCTCTGTTAGGATGCTCTATGGTTGGAGCCCCCACAGATATAGGTTAACACTCCCCTTGTGACAGGCTCTCCATCTGACCTTGAACATGTTGCTTAGAGGTTCATCTCAGAGCCGATTAGGGGATTTAAAATAATTTTCCTTCAAACTAGCAGGAAGGGTTTGCTTGTAGGGTTTTTTTTTCCCCCCTATTTCTCTTAAATCTGTTAGGTGGCTTTGAATATCTCAGTTCTAATCTCCCTGGGTTGCAGATGCAGCCACCCAGCAGATGCAACTGCTATACCAACAGTGATAACTAATGAACTCCAAAATCTTTGGACTGAGTGCACAGTTCCTACATTAGAATTTCTCAGTCTGACCAAATAAATTGACTTTTCAGAGTCAAGTTTCGTTGTCAAAATGAACATAAAGTGTGGTATCTGGGAAAAAAAATCATCTGTAGGAGTGCTGCATCCTACAGAAAAAAACACTTTGTGATAGTGTCCAAACAGAGCAAAGCGAAATGAGCTGCAAACACCAAGCAACACATCCCTTCACACACTTTCACACCAATCATCCTGCTTTGCAGGACTCACAAGACCTCAGGTGACCTGGAACTGGACCAGACTTACAAGTTCTCCTTGATATTCCCATGGGGCCAGAGCTAAACTTGCTTTGAGATCTATTCTGGGCTCCTCCAAAGGGAGCAATGGGAGTGCAGGGAGGAATAAAAGCGATCAGATGGCCAAGAGCTATATTTAATCTTGTCTCCTAATATTAATGTCTCTTCTGAGCCCAAATTAAACCACAGGATTTTGTGATACTTGGGTGTGAGTTCGTATCTGATACTGAGATAAACTGAAACAGAGCTTTATGAGATCTCATCAGATAAAATGCTGCCTTATTCACCATCACTCCAGCTATGACATTTTTGCCCTCTAGCTACAGGGACTGGGTGATCATAGACTTTATTTCAGCACTGCAAGAACAGAGTTTAGATCTCCTGTTGCACTGTGGATGCTTGTTTTCCTCTCATGTTAGAGGAAAGCTCCAGACAGAGGAATCATCAATGATCTTGGAGAAAAAGGATACCACCTTCTGTGAACCTTTCTGTGTGACCTCCCCAGAGAAAGTCATGTTTCCAAGTTCAGATGTTGTTAAGATCCTCCATCAGTGGAGGAAGACACAGCAGCTGACAACAGAAAGAAAACTCCCAGCTTTGGCTCCAGTGTCAAGGAAATGGGGAGAGGGAAATGATATTAGTCCAAAACACCTCAAGTTTTGGGTGGAGAAGGACAAATTTCATCCTGTTTCTCCAAACTGTTCTGAAAAACTCAGAAATAAAAAAGCAGTGGGACAGAGATGAGCAAAGCAGCTCTCAAAGTCAGTATTTAACACCAAGATGCCTCTGATGCAAGTTTTTTGGGTTTTGAGAAAGCATCTAGTGTGCATTCCATGGTAAACTTAGTTTAGATGATATTCCTACATAGCTGGCATTTTCAGTGGGGATGGTGAGCAGCGTTGGGCTTAAGAGTGAGCTGATATTATAGACAATATTCCCATAAAGACAGAATAAAAGGGAATAACCATCTTGAAAAATGTAGAACCAACTATCAATGCCTTTGAAAACACCCAGGATTTCCTTTCTGCTGAATCCAGCACACCATCCCCGTCATCTTCCATAAGACCTCTCTAGTGCTCCTAAATTTGGCAGCTGTCATCTACAGGAGTTACATGATCTGGAGCTAATACAATTAGCTGTGACTTTGAAGGCACACAGCAGCTTCTCATCATTCTCAGAAGAGCCTTAGACAACTTGGGGACAGCAGCCAAGCTCAGGATGGCTGCCAGGAGTGTCATGTGCTGTTCCAGAGCTGAGATAGTGTCTGCAACGGGAATGGAGCCTTGAACAGATTGGGGAAGGGATGTAGGAGGGAGGGAAGGCAACAGTGAATGAAGACAAAGAGGGATCCACATCAGAGAAGGAATGGACACACATTATAGGGTCAGAGTGCAAGGGGAAGTGAAGGAAAAAGGGAAGGATGGTGGGAATGAAAGATGATGGGACATAGGATATAGGGGGGTAACATGAAATGAAAATAACCAAGTGGATTAAACAGGGCTAAGTTGAAAAAGCACATGCAGTGAGAGGGAGAAAGGCAGTGCATTGATATTGGGGAGCTAGGTTTAGTTTGTACTAATTATAAGAAGCTTTTCAAATGCTGTCATTGATGGGTTATGGTTAAACACGACCTGGCAAAAAAAGGTGAGATCACTAAAGTGCCATCAAATGCAGAAAAGAGCCACTTGTCTGCAGGAGATCAAGTAAATAAATCAAGAAATAATCCCCACTGGCCCATAAAGCTGTTTCTGTTCGTGTGGTTGGGTCTTTTATTAGACTTGACATATCACAAAAAGTTACAGCAACTACTTCCAAAGACCAGGTTTTCTTCCGGAGTCTCTTAGAGAGTTCATTGTCTTCTGTCATCTTGTTGCCAAAGAGTCACCATTTTTAACCCACCTTTACCAAGGAGATCCCAACGCTGGTGGTTGTGGGAGAAGTGTCCCAGACACACCCCGGCAATGAGTTTGTGTTCCCCCGATGTGCCTGAGCACTGGGGAGGGAGGGAGTATTTAGGCACAGACACACAGGCAGGAGCTCTTCAAACTAGACAGAAGGAAGAAATTTGGTACAATGAGGGGAGGCACAAGTTGCCCAGACAAGTGGTAGGTGTCCCACCCCTGTCCAAGGCCAGGTTGGATGGGGTTTGGAGCAACCTGGGATAGTGGAAGATGTCCCTGCCCATGCCAAGGGATTGGAACTGCATGACCTTAAGATCCCTTCTAATCCAAACTGTCCTATGGTTCTATGGATGGAAAGGGTCAAAAAGGGCTGTGATATGACAGCAAGCCACAGTAGCATTTCTTAGGATTTCGAATCTTATCTATCATTACTGTCAACCCAGAGGGACTTCTAGATTCCTGTTTTCCCCCAAGGTTTTTCAGGCTGATCTGCGTCACTCCTGAGCCCTCCCTGTGCTCGGTGTGGCTGCGACTTTTGGCTGCAACCTGTGCACACCCAGAGCTCTGACTCTCTGTGCCTGCACAAGCCGTGGACATCTGGGTTTCTTGGCCACAAAACAGCCCTTGGTGGGAAGTCTGTGCTTGCAGACAGTGTATGGCACCTGCAAAGTAGACACAGTCAGAGCCTTTCATCGTGGAGAAGGCTCTGCCAGAAGCCAGGAGCCACGGATAAATGCAGGACTCTCTCCAGCTCCACGTAGGAAAGAACATGCCTTCATATGTTCTCTGTGTATGACAGTTACACACAGATATCTTAACATATTTCTGCCCTGAGAGTTGGTTTTTAGAGGCTGCAGCTCCACAGCCCATTGAGCTCTGCACACACAAAGTCCCTTGTGTTATTTTGAGCTCCATAATAAGGTACATGTGAATTCCCATGTGTTTGTTTTCAAGGACATAACGTGCATGCAACGCGTGCAAGGACAAGCACAGCCTAAAATCAGATGAGCAGCCAACCAGTATCACCTGTTTTCTGCACCAGAGCATGGAGCTGTCCCTGGCCAGTGTCAGGGCCTCACTATCTGGACGTGTTCCACCTTGAAGTGTGTCTGATTTTACAACTCCAAAGAAAACTCCACCCTGGAATTTCACACCTTCCAGGAAGAGGATTCACAGAACCATAGTGTGGCTTGAGTTGAAAGAGATCTTAATCTAGTTCTTCTTAAAGATCATCTAGTTCTAACCCTCCTGCCATGGGCAGGAACACCATGGGCAGGAACTAGACCAGGTTGCTCCAAGCCCCGTCCAAGCTGGCAAGGAATTCATTCACATGAGTAGCTCCTTCAAGACTAAAGGGCCTGTGGGAGGAGACTGGTGTAATTATAAATCAATCCAGCATCACACTCAGACCTCATAAGCCTAAACTCCTCCAACATCCCATCTTCTCCACCCTTCCCAGTCCACACACCTCAGTGCCTGCCATGGTAACCCAGGGTGGATGCAGAGAAGCTGCTGCAAACAGATGCTGAACTAATCAGTGTGTTGGGGTTGGGGCAATCAGGCATAGAAAGATAAGCAGGAGTCAACATCCCATCACCCATGACACCATCCATCACTCTGTCAGGCTGAGACAGGCTGTCTCCAGGTGGCAGATAATCCATCAGTGTGGGGTGCTGGGCCTGCAGAAGGGGTTGGGTCAACGTGCACCACTGTGGTGCCAGCCACGAGAACCTGGAAAAGACTGATGGGGTGGGGGAGAAAAGCATCTTTCTGTGGTTTGCAAGAGGAGAGAGGAGTCTGCCTCTCTTCCTGCAGCAACTTGAGGGATGGGAGTGAAAGGAGAGACAAGCAGCCTCTTGAGATGTTCCGGAGAGACATGTGGTTCAACGATGGTACAGAACTTCCTCTGCCTGAGCAGCTCAGGTAATTAAAGCTGCACAAACACTGTCTGCAGTGCAAGGGGATTGTGAAGTGAATCGTTTAGCAGGGGGAAGTTTAGAAAGAAAAAGAAAACTTGGGAGTAAACATATTTCTTTTCCCCAGAGCAGCATCCTGTGTCTTGATGGAAGAAGATGACAGCTCTGAGCCCAGTCCTGTGCTGCATCCAGGAGAGATTGCAGCTGGGGGCCTCCATGAGTGGTACCCAGCCTGGTATAAATTAGATGGGAAAGGAGAGGAAAACTGCAGCTAATATTCCCAGAACAGCCAAGACTTGGAGGTTATTAACCCCTATTTTGTCATTAACTTCTAGCTTAGACAAACACTTTTCACTCATCTAATGTATCACAGAGAGATGAGTCACTTCTTCCTCTGCACAGCTGTCAGGAATATTGCTGGGCTGTTACCCCATTGCAGGGAGAGCAGCTTTTCTCTCCTGGGTGCAGCAATGTGTGACAGATCAGAGCCCTTCCCTGTGCCCTCTCCCAGATTTGGTTGTTTGCAGGGAGTTGGACTCATTGATCCTTATGGGCCCCTTCCAACTTGAGATAGTCTGTGGTTCTGTGAGTCTATGAGTGGACAAACTCTCCCATTTTAAGCCTAAAAACATCATAAAGGATCACATTGGTCACATCCAGCTCCTCATGTCACCACAGGTACCTTTAATGCAGAGCATGAACACAGGGTCACTGCAAAGTATTTCCCAAGTTTGACAATCTGAGGCTAAAAGCTGCAAAATTCACGTGCCACAGGAGGAGGGAGGGAAGGGCATTGCCAGCACCAGCTCCTTGCAGCAGCTGCTTAATTTGTCAAGTAGTAATTCATTAGGTCTTAACACACAGGGTGGATTTAGAACAATGAGAACTTAGCAGCACTCAATGTACACGTCCCGCGACATGCCAGCAACATGGAACTCTCTAGACAGCCACAGATTTGTTATGTTAATACCCCCCTGTCTCCTTCTGAGACTATCAAAAGGCAGGTGCTGTCATGCAGGAAAAAAATTATGGTTGGGGATGGATGGATGTGACTGGTGCTTATTGCTCATGGGAAAGCACTCAAAAGAACGCTGAAAAATCAAGCAAAAAAAAAAAAAAAAAGTGTTTTACCATTTTTCTTCTGATTTATGAAACATCCCCCAGTTGGGACTCTCTGGACCAGATTCTTCCTCCAAGAATATGCTGGAGTAATGTCATGGATTTCTACAGGATGGAGTAAAAAGGGTGGGAATCTGCCTTTCCCTCTGTAAGGTAGGCTGCCCTCAAAAGCTGCAAGCCCCAGGGAACGGGGCAGTGTGGGAGTGCTCAGGAGCCTGCAGGCAGAGCCTACAGTCCTAGACAGTGTTCAGGAAGAGCTGCTTTAGTTTTCAAGCTCCTAATTGAACTAATTGAGCTCCTGCAATTTGCTGGAGTTAACCCTCCCCTCTCCCACCGCGGGAGGCCAGAACCTTGATGCCGGTTTGGTTTTCCAGGGCACCCGCGTTTTCCACAACAAAGAGGAGATGGGAAATGTTGTTGCTCCTGGACCTCTCAGGGTCTCCCTTTGATTGTTGCATTTCTTCCCAGTGTCAGCACTTGTGATATTAATGATGTAGGCACCGGGTCATTAAAAACATTCGGGGAGGGGGGATGCAGCCACCTAACGAAGGATTAGAGCCTCGCCGTTATTAAAGGGTGAATATTCACTCTGTCCAATTAAAGGGATCTTTGCCTAATAGCAGGAACACCAACTCCCCTCTGGCAGGAAAGGCATGGAATAATTTCATCACCCTCCCCAGTAAAGCTGAGGAGATATCTAACAAAGAAACTGTTTTTCTGCATGTGAGATGCCCCGCTCCAAAACATGAAAGTGGTGCCGCTCGGGGAATCACGGGCTCCAGGCTGAGGAGGTTCACAGAGATGTTTCAACCAAGGGAAACTGGTGGTACAGCAAGGGGAGACCTCCAATTTCAGTGCCCTTTCATTTCCTTTCAGTGTTAATTGGATTAACATTTCAATTGGTTTGAGGTGTGGTTTTGCCCGTGTGAGATAAAGATGCACAAATGGGAGCGCTGTTGATGGGAGAGGAAACGGAAAAAGAGGAGGATGAAGAGGCTCTGGTGGCTGGAAGAGCAGCTACATCCACGGCTTCTTCCCTGGGCTTGGGGAAAGCAAGATCTCTTCATTCAGAGCTGTGAACCTGATCTTACCCCTGGGTCTGGAGTGGTGGAAAATCTTTTTTTTTTTTTTGGCAAGAAACACCATTACTACGAAGACAAAACAGCGATGAGCTGTGAAGTAGTAAACAAGGAGTTTGGTGAAAAGAGTTCTGTGGATGCAGCGTTTTCTCATACCCATGTTACCTACGGGGAAACTTAGAGGTGAAGGAAAAAGGGCTACAAAACCACAGTCCCCAGTGGCCCCTCAGCATGGCCTCCACCAGAGCTACTCTCAATTTACAGCACCTTCCAGCATTGCCAGTCCAAGAGGTCAACACCCACCAGTCTCCCCTCAGGAGACGGCACACAAAGAAAACAGATTCCAGCTCGTTCTCTTGCATCCTTTGCTCTCCTGGCCCCCAAAATGACCCTGCTCCACTTAACTGGACCCCCACCTGACCTCCAAAACCACCTTCACCCGCTGAGCCTCGAGTGACCTGCCTTCTCCAAATGAATTCCCTGGCAATGGGGGTCCCAAAATCTGCTGCCAGCTCACGTCTTTGCTCTGCCGTTCTCCGAGCTCCCGAAAATCACCTCGCCCAGGCATCAAAAGAGAGCACCTCTCCCTCCCCTCTCCAGGTTATCAGCTGTAATCTCCTTGAATGAAAAGCACAATGAGAAAATACGATATTATTACAGCTACTTTCCCCACCGGAGCTGAATTTAAGGAAGGTAAATAATTGGCATGAGAGAGGCTTTTGAAAAGCAGGTCTCTGTGCCCATTTGTTGTGGATTTGCAGCAAATGCATCACCCAGGCTCTCTACAGCGGGCCACATCACCACCACATGGAGAGACAGAGATTAAAAAAAAAATAAAAAATAAAAAGCTTCTATTTATTATAAAACTTTAATTGGCTTTAAAGAGTGACTGTCGTGCTGTCTGACACTTTAAAGTGTTCTGTACAGTAGGAGACATAAAACATGAATCACTGCACTTGTTTTTCATCGTCTTTCCTGCCACATTTGCTAATTATTTAATCTCCCGTGTCAGAAGTGGGTCTTTTGCTCCTTTTGCTGCCCATTTTTTAGCTTCCAACTCTCTCTGGCACTAGAATATGGAACAGGTATTGCCCTGGTGCAGTTTGGGTGCCGATGGCATGGGATTTGGAGGGCTCAGGGACCGGGAGGGATTCAGAAAGGGGGTTAAAACACATGCATGGGTGGGAGATCATCCACAGCAACATGACAGTGCCAACACAACCTCTTGAATTAATTTCTCATCGTCTTGGTGGAAGTTGAGGGTCCAGGCATGAGGTCCACTCTCTGCTCTTAATCTCATTCCATAAGCATCTCCATGGCCACCATCCCTGGAGGGATTTAAACATCCTGTGGATGTGGCACTTTGGGACACAGTTTAGTGATGACCTTGGCAATGCTGGAAAAACAGTTGGACTCGATGATCTCAGAGATCTTTTCCAACTTAAACGACTCAATGATTCTATTTATGATTCTAAAAGACTTTTCCAGCATGATTCTATGTTGGACATGGGATATTGTCCTCAGGCTGGGGGAGCCTCTCTTGACTCTGTTTGCCTGTTAAAGTCTAGTCAACTGCAGGCTCACAGATCACGAGGTTTCCATGGGTCTTGTTCACAAGGGACCAAGAAGACCAAGAACTATTTGTGGAACAACTTCCTGAAGCACCAGAGAAGTGTTGCTTTGTTGGGACAGAGCAGCTGCTCCTGTCCAGTCAGAAGAAAGTGGGTTCCCCCTATGGAATAAGGGGAGCAACACCTTCATTCAGCACTTCCTACCACGTCCATCACCATCTGGAGATAAATACACTCCTCTCTTCATCCCTGTGACAGTGTCCTCCCCATGGAAAGAAAACAGATCGTAGAATAAAAAGAATTCACAGAATTCATAGAGTTTATAGAATTCATAGAATTGGTTTGGGTTGGAAGGGACCTTAAAAATCATCTCATTCCAACTTCCCTGCCACAAGGCTGAAAATCCTGATGAAAATCCTGCATTCACTAGAAATGGTTAGAAGATTTCAGAGAGAAAAAATATGTAATATTTGTAGTCTGTATGTAATTTTTCTAGTTTTCACTACTGAAACAGAAGTCCTAAAATAATGCAAGATATTCCAGGGCAAGACACAGAGAAAAGGCCAGACATAGAGATGGATGGAAGTCGCAGTCGTGTCTTTAACACCGTAAAAATTACTAACAAAATCCTCCAAAAGTAAAAAAAAAACACCTCAGATTTTTAGTTAGAAGATACAGATGCTGATGTGGGATCTGTTTTGTGGAATTTACACCAGTCCCTCCCAGAAAAGTGTGGCTCAGCAGGGTCTCTGTGGCACAGTTTTCACTTCCAACGGGGAAGTGTCATCCTTGGCAAAGCCTTAAATAACAGGAATGAGAGTGAAGGAACATAGCAAGCCAGAAAGAACTCATCCCCCTTCCCATAATTCAGGGCAGGACCTGCAGGGTACAGACTTTCCCAGTTGGAAAAAGTTTTCCAAGTTGTCCATTCCCCATCCTGGAAGTGTCCAAGGCCAGGTTGGACGGGGCTCTGAGCAACCTGATCTAGTGGAAGGTGTCCCTGCCCATGGCAGGCAGGGTGGAATGAGAAGAACTTTTAAGACCTCTCCCAACCCAACCCATTCTGTGATTCCATGATTTCCATTGAAAATTGGGCTTTCTCCTCTGTCTCTATCTCTACCACGCTGTGGTTTATCTCTTGGCAGCAGAGCTCTGTGGCACAGCAGCTCCTGATGCACACAATGCCCTCCTGGAGAGATGAATCCAGGAAGGGGACAAGAATGCATCCCCTGGGATGTTTGGGGCTGCTGTGTGGTGCCTCTGATTGCAGGTTCCTGAAAGCTGCCACTGTTTTCAAGCATGGGAGTCAGGAGGAAGGGGGGGGATGAAGAAGAGTCTCAGATGTTTGCGGAGAACAAATAATAATTGCACTAATAAGGCTGCATAATTTTATGGCTCTTGCCTCCCCATCTTCAAAGGGCATCCCACAGCTTTTGGCAAGGCCCTGTGAAGCAGAAGAGAGTCACCAGCCCAATGCCAGCTCAGGGTTTAGCGTTAGTGGGATTTAAGGTGACTGTTGATGTCGTTAATGTGTTTGTGTCCCGAACACAAACTGCTGTCAGCTATCAGGGAGAGCGTGGGCCTGGGCACTGCTCACCAGGGGAAGAAACCCTAATTCTGGGTGCTTTGGAGGCAGAGGAAAGGATTTATTCCCCGGTAATTTATTCAAGTAATCACCTTGCAGTGAGAGTGATCTAAGGAAATTGCTCGGCTTCGTGTGGGACGGTGCCGGAGTGTCACTCATCCTCTGCTCCCCAGTCTGGGACAGGAGCCTTGTTGCCCCCCATTCCCTCCCACCCTGTGCCTCCCTGGGTGCAACCCAGGTGAGAGGTTCAGCCTCAGGTCATCCCTCCCCACCTGAGCTGAGTCTCCCCATCACCCCCTCCAGGTCTATGAAGATCCTCCTGTGCTGCAGGGGCAAGAAACTGGCCACGCAGGGGACCTTTGCCAGGTGCTCTCTTGCAGTCACAGCCCCAAGCTGTGTTCAACTCAACACTCAAAGGCATCTGAAGAAGGGATTTCTGCACCCATGAAGCCTCTGCAGATATCACAGCCCTGCCCAGACACCTCCTGCACTATGAAAACAACATGTGAATCGTTATCGGTGAGGGGCTGCTGGGACAACTTACTGACCCATGCAGGCAATCAGCTTATGATATGAGGGATGGGATCATGTTGGCTGAGCAGGCACAGCTGCTAATGTTATTCTTGTTCATCAGAATACTTAATCCTACTTTTTTTTTTTAATAAAAATAAATCCTCAATGACTATTTGCCCGAGGCTTTGGTTAGAGCAGCTAATGGGGCAGTCACGTGAGCTGAACCCTCCGTGTGGAGCAGGGAACAGTAGCAGGATTGCTGAACTCAAGGAGGGAGGGCAGCAGGAGCCATAATATGGGAATAAAAACACATGCAAATACTCTGCTGTGAATGCACAGGGCTGTGGAACCTCTGGATGAACGGGTGTGAGAAGGTTCACGTGCAAGCCTGTGCAGGGAGAGGCCAGGAATTGCTACAACCCTTGGAAAAGTCCCAAGTAAACATCAGTGTCACAGTCCCTGGGGATGGGAAATGTGACAGGCTGGAATAAGACAGAGTAGAGCCCAAAGGGGCAAGAGGCTGGGCAAGAAATTAGGCACAGCTCCCCTCTTCTGCCCTGTGGGCTCGTGGCTGTAGATCACCCCATGCACAGCCAGGCTGCTCCATCAGTCCCAAATATTGTGATGGTGCTGGAATTCTGGGAGAGAACACACAAACCCTTCCTCCCCCAGATGCACAAACACTCCAGTTCCTGGCAGGCAGCAGCAAACCTCATTCAGGAGACAGTAAAGAGCACGTGCAGCCCTGCTCTGGTGCCAGAGGCAAGTGTTGGCACCGTCCCACTCTGAACGACGTGTCCTGGGGCCCGCTGGACTCCCTGCACCCTCCCAGCATCCCAGGGAGCCTCACACCAGCAGATCCCACGCTCCTGACACAGCCCACCAGCCAAAGGAACCACAGAGAGCCTTGAAAAGGCTTTAAAAGGTTTAAAACCTCAGCCAGCTGACGGAGAGACCTCGGGAAGAGGAATGCCAGAGGGGCATATCCAACCCCGAGCAGGAGGCAACCCTGTTTTGTAGCCTTTTTTCTTCATTTTTGTTTACAGCCCCCAATTATCCTCCTCTCTGAGCAGCCAGAGCAGTCCACACCTGCTTTGCTCTGGGCACAGAGTCCCTCTGAGCCAAGTTTGAGCCCGTCCCCACAGTGCCACACAAGTCCTGCAGCCAACAACTTTCCAAGACACGCTCGGCATACAAAGGGAAGAAAAGAAACGCCGGAAGATTAGACCTTGAGCTGAAACTAATTGTTCAATAAGCCATGAACAATATAGCGTTGGTGGGGTTTGCTTCTCTGCCTTTCATCTGTGGGAAGGAAAAATAAACAGCACAGGGAGAAGGGCGAGAGGTGCCAAGAGCCAGGATGGGCTTGGAAAGCCGGTCTGAACCAGGGTGGAGCTGGGATGCTCCCTGTTCGTCCCGTAACAACACTGCCTGCTCTCACCAGTGAGATACTCCACAGAGCCTGGCAGATTTTTTGGCCAAAGAGGGCTTGATTTAGCTCAGAGTAGTTCACCAGCGTGATTCCAGGGCCAACAACACCCAAATCTAGTCCACAGAGCAGATGAGAAATAAGACTTTACATTCCAGGCTATTATTCCATGAGCAGCAGCGACTCATTCAGATTAGATTAATTGACAGGAGTAAAAAAGAATATGTTGATAACTCCGGACATCCAGGACGTTTTTATTCATGCTGGAAAGAAGCCCAGATGTAATAGACTTGCACAGACACCCCCCCATCTCTCCCCCCTCTCCCTGCAATAGGCACCATCAGCAATTTTTTTTCTCCTGATCCTTAACAAACTGAGGGCAGGACGGGATCTGGGGCACCCGGTGAGACGGTGGCATTGACACAAGGCAGATTGCTGGGCTTTGCCCTACTGCAAAAATTAACCATCCACCCAACATATGGGTCCCAGAGTGTCTCCTGCAGAGCCCACTCCTCCCTCCAGCTCCCACCCCCCACCCAAGCAGGATAATCCCCTTATTGTTATTTAGAGACACAGAGGTGGATCTGATCCGCAACCCCAAAATCCCCACGTCTGGGCAGAGCTGAGGAAGAGATTAGGGATTCACCTCCCATGAAGGGGAAGAACTGAAGAGTCACACCCAGACTGCCCCGAAATCTGTGAGTGTCTGAAATTTGGACTCAGACCCAAATTTCTCAGACACAGCCTGGCTCCATCAGCACTTTGTGTGCCCATACAAGGGTTAGTTGCTGCAGCCTAGCAACTAACAGCTGATTCCCTCATGAGCTCCAAGTCTAAGGAAGAAAAAAAGAGGATCAACTTCAAAACAAGGACAACCTCCCAGAAAACACCAAAGAGTTGAGGCGCGTGAAACACAGATATAAGGAAGAATTTTTTTATGATGATGGTGGTGAAAGAGTGGAACGGGTTTACCAGAGAGGTGGTAGATGCCCCATCTCTGGAAACATTCAAGGTCAGGTTGAATGGGGCTCTGAACAACCTGTTCTAGTTGAAGATGTCTCTGTTCATGGCAGGGGGCTTGAACCAGGTGACCTTTAAAGGTCTCTTCCAACCCAAACCGCTGACAGATCAATCAGAGACATAAAGAGGACCAGCATTTGTAAGTCAAGATTGCCAGACGTTTTCCCTCCAAACACAATCCCAGCTCCACTGACTGCTCACGTGGCATGGAGAAGACAAAACCCCTGAGCAAAGTACCCAAAGATAGGTTACATCAGCCTGGTGCAATCCTGTGCTCTCTCCTGCCTCATGACTCAGGGTGTTGGACACATCCAGGAGGCAAATCCCAGCTCAGACCAACCAGCTGAGCCTGGCAGGGAAGCAGGGAAGATCCACAAGTACCTCTGTGAGACACCTCATCACCTGAAAAGAAACCCAGAGGTAACTTGATCTGCTCTAAGCAGGAGTGAGATGGCCATGATGTGTTGAGATTGGATGGGGCACCAGCTCAGCTTCCAAAGGTTCCCATCATTTGGGATATTTTACTGTAGAACAGTCTCCCAAATGCTGTCTCCTACAAAAATAATCTCTCTTCCTTTCACACGCAGTCTCAGAGCCACCATACAAGGGTCAGGCAAAAAAATAAAAAGCACCTTTCATTCCTTCTCAGAGCCTGTCATTCCTGACAAACAAGAACTTCTGGATTGCTTTGCTCATACTCCAAAATCAGTGCAAGGTCAGATCCAGAGGGAACTGAAATCCAGTGAAAACTTTCTTTCTGTCTTCCAACCTAGAAACCATCAGCAAGTCTGTCAGTGTGCCCCAAAGCAGCCAGGAACAGCGGGGCCTTTAGGGAATATCTTGCTGGCACTGGGAAGTGGGATGCCAATGTGCTGCCATGTGCTGTCCCTGATTCAGTGCCCAAACCTGTTCTACACAACACACACTCCTTGCTGGAGCTAAATTCCCACTTTTTTTCCCAACTCTTTTGGGACTGAGGCAAATCCAACTCCTGTCTTCCCAGACGTTCCCATGCTGTATCCCCAGATCCTCCCATGGATCAGCAGGGAACCTTATTGACGTGCTGGTTGTGGCAGCAGAATTAACTGCTGGGCTGATTTTACACATCAATCCCATTTTCTATTATTAGACATCTATGTGTTGTGTCCATTGATCCCGGGCACTAAATTTCCTCAGGGGTTAACAATATTTTTAACACATGGGCAAAAATCCATGGAAGCTTAAAGAACACTCAAGTGCAAGATTCCCAGAGGTCTCTGGAGCCTGTGTTTTCTTCAGTTTATACAGACACATCAATATATCTCCCTGATTTCATTTTATTAGTACTCCTGTATTGGATGTGTATTCCCCCTAGATTGACTTGAGGGAGTTTTTGATGGCAGATGGGAAGATAAACTGTCCCACTCATTAGGTGCACCTTGTGCTTTGGGAGCTTGGTGGCCAGTCTTCAAGACTGGAGCAAAAATATGTCTAATACCTTTGGTTTCCACCAGAAAAAATATAGGTATTAAGGTCTCTTGTGGATGCAACATGCAATTCCAAAGGGATCCTATTAGAAAAGTCTAATTAATGCCTTATTATGAAATGAGATCCAATGAATATCCCCATTAGCTAAGCAAAGATGGGCAGGGATTTTAATATGCAAGATCAACAGTGAATAGGTAAATGGAGGCTAAATGGAGCCAAGGGTTGATGACAAGAGCAGACAGATACCAGGTAGAGAAATAGGAGATCCCATGGAAGTGCAGGAATAGAAAGAGGCACAGAATAGCTTGGCAAGATGATTGATGGATGGATCATCAGAAGGAAAATGGGCATTGTTAGCAACCTAAACCTATCCTGGCCCTTAACTCCTCAGCACTCCCCTACAAAGGGCACTGGAACACCAGATCAGGCTCACAGGAAGGGGCTGGAAAAAAAAGAAAAGAAAGTGCTAGAGGACTAAAAGTGCTTTCCTGGAGATGGACACCATTCAATCACAATCCTGACGCCTTAAAACCTAACCCTGGGATCTCACTCATCTCCCAAAGTCCTGCAGAGAAGGTTTAAACAGGTACTGAACATTATATTGGTGGTGAGGGACCAATTTTGCTGCCACGGCGCTGCTCTAAATGTTGAAGAGTTTCTTTTACTCCCGTAAAGTTCCACTAGAACATTCAAAACCCAAATCTGGCCCATTAGAGCTCACATTTACCTTCTGTGCAGAATGCAATTTTCTTACATCTGTTCTAGCTAACAAGCAGACAGAAAGGGTGAGACACTGAAGGCAGAAAAGACAGGAACAGTAGTTAAATGATGGCTAATGGGCAACTGATTGAGTAGAAGGACAGATGCAGAGAGAGATTAATAGAATAGATAAACAGGCATCAGACCCCAATCTCGCAGCAATTACAGTCTGCTCTGGATATCCTAATCTTCTGCAGTGTGGCTCTCCAATAAGTCCAGTTAAATTAGTTATTATCCCTCATTTGTGTTTGTCCCTGGAATTATTTTGGTGGCGTGGATCAAAGGAACACCACGGGCTTTAATGCGGCGTGTGCTGCTAAAAAGTCAAAGCATTAGGAAGTGCTTCCCCACTCTAATGCATTCCTGTCTCGTGCCAGAACGTGGATCTTTAACTTCTAATTAGTGCAGCCCTGGATCTGTCCAAACAACCCTGCCATGTCTTCCCTGGCAAACACAAACAGAGGAGGTTCCCCAGGGAATCGGAGCCAGCTCGACACCTATGAGGGGTAGAAGTGCTATCACAATTAATAAAGCATGAGCAGGCACCAAGCAACACTGAGTCCCTGTTTGTACTTTATTTTCCCTTTTCCCACTTGATTCACTAAAAAAAAAAAAAAAAAAATCCCTTCTGAAACTGTACTGAAAAAAACTGTTAAAAAAAAGGATGAAGAGGGAAAAAGAAATCTCATTACAGATTTAATTTAAAAATCTATCAATGATTAGGATATTTATGGACTGATCACCCACCAGATGTTACAGTTTAAATCAAAGCTGTTTGGTAGTGCTGCAATTAGCAACCTGGGCTAGTGGAAGGTGTCCCTGCCCACGGCAGGGGAGGGTTGGAATTAGATGGCCTTTAAGGTCCTTTCCAACCTAAACCATTCCATGATTCTATGAGCCATAAAGGAGAGTGTTTTTCCTCTGCTTTGGAAAGAATCACTGCCTCAGAATGACCAGGAAAACAGAGGACAAGGAAATGATGGAAAGATGGATAAATGAGGGAGAGTGTGACAGAATGAGGAGCTTAAATCTGCAGCTGGAGGGAGTTCCCCCAGTAGATCTGGAGATCTGTGGTGGCCAGCATGAGCAAAGCAGTCAGCACTTATTTATACATCAGTATTTATACATAAACAGAGATCTTCAGGGCATTCACTGGCATCAGCTGTTGGCTGTGGATGTGTCAATGGGATGAATCCCATCATTGTATCACTCACAACTGTTAGGACAACACCTGAAATGCAAGGACACTGTGCTGTCATCCTTATTAACCCCCCTAAAGGATTGTAGGGCCGAGAGAGGCACCTGTGGCAAAGGGATCCCCCCAGAAATGAGAGAGGGAACAACAGCAGCCTTGAGATCCCAAGGAAGAACAACTCCATCCACAAGAGCGGCAACCTCCCCTTCCACCCACATACCCCCATAAGCACCTTCAGAGCAATAAGAGGCTCTGAATATGATGCCTTTCAATGCCCAAACTGAAAGCAAAACACATCTTTGTGGACAGAAGGGCATCAACTGCAGGACATTTGGGGACAGAAGGTAGGTTTGTCAGCTGTGAGGATGTGGCTGAAATGCTGTGGTGCCACTTGAACCAGAGAGGACCACAAAAAACAACGTGGCCAGAGATCTACTGGCCAGTCTGATTAAGTGATCTGGCAGGGCTAACCGCACATTTTCTTCTAATTTCAAAGCTTAATTTAGGAGACCAAACAAAATCCAGGCCCTAGGGCACAGCAGGAAGGCCTGAGCAGGAAGCTGAAGTCAAAAACTCTGTGTTTCTCATCCTGTCTAAGACTAGACCAGCCAGACCTGGAGGAGCATCTAGATGAAAGGACAGCTTGGATTCTCAGATTTATTTCAGGGTTTCCACTTTAAAGACACAAAAATAATTAAAACTAGTCTTGAACAAACAGCTTCTTCACATTCAGAACAGGTCCACGTGGAGTTCAGTAGCTCCAGCAAACTCAGAGGCCCCAGTGGAACTGTCCAGGCTATCAGGAATTGCCCAGGGGACAGCCCTAATCTGCTTTCTGACATGCACAACGCCCATAAACAAATGATTATGCTTCTGTGCCTGAGTCTCCCTCATTTGCAAAATGTTGATAATGATCAGGGCTAATTGAAAATTTCCCATCAAGCGTTATTAGGATGGGGAACGGGGATTTTGAATGAGTCATTTGCAAAAAGCCCAATTTCCCCCACAGATCTGATTTTTGACAGTAAAGCAAGCAAACAAAAAAACAAAACACCAAAACTGTCTTAAGTCTTTGGGAAAAAAATTTCCATGGGAAACACTTTGTATTTTCTGGATAATTCAATGACTTCCCAGGCTTCATAAGGCTTCTGAGGCTTCTTTTAGTGCTCTTTTAAATAATTACAGATGCTTTCACAACAGGCTCAGTAGAGCAAGCTTTTTTTTCGATGATGGTGCTCAGACCTCTGGCCAAGTGTGAGTTAAGTCTCACACAATTATTTGGGGAGAGGGCACTTCATTCACTAATGAGAGAGAGGGACATCCAGACGATGAAGAAAAGCACAAGAATGGCCAAATCCTGTGGTTTTTACATCTGATCCTAGCAGATTTTTGAAGAGCAGTTGCTGGCAGGGAGAAGGGCAGGGAGAAGGGAGACCCTCCTGCCACTGTGTTTTAAAGAGGACTGGGTGGCTCCATCTGTAGATAAGCAAACAAATCAGATCAGAGCTTATATTCCAGTATAACCAGTTCATACCCACACTCCTACCAGCATGGGGGCTACATCTAAACTGCTGACTCGGGGTGAAGTCCAGCCCAAATTACCCCAAACCTTGTCTGAGCATCAGATGGGAGCCAGGAATTAACTCTGGGGACATCCATGGATCAGAGCTTCTGCCCAGTGCATTTTCTGATCCTGACATAGCCTGGAAAGCTGAGCCA
This sequence comes from Chiroxiphia lanceolata, assembly GCF_009829145.1. NCBI lineage: Eukaryota > Metazoa > Chordata > Aves > Passeriformes > Pipridae > Chiroxiphia > Chiroxiphia lanceolata. The sequence goes on along the minus strand of NC_045641.1, from coordinate 2,558,133 downwards.
GGCTGGTGGCTGCAGAATTAACTGCTGGGCTGGGAGACCTCAACAAATCATCAGCAACCTCAGATTTGGAGGCTGGTGCTCTTAAGCACCCACCAAAACTGACTCCATCTGCTGTACCTGCCTTGATCTGCTGCCCAGCCAGGACTGGCCTTCATTACAGTTTAATTGCAGAGGTGACCCAAGGGTCTGGGGTTGTGTCACTTCCATTAGGAAGACTGCCATGTCCCTGGATACTTTGGGCTTTGCCTGGGAGAGCAGGGCCAGGGAGAAACACAGAGGGCAGGAGGGCACAGCAGTTGTCTGCATCACTGGACTAACAAATACACACAAATAATGACATACAGCAATGTTCCCAAGCAGTTAATAACACAGAATAATTAGCAGAGCCCTCACTAAATGCACAGGCAGAAACACAGTGAAGTCATGGGAAGACTTCTGTCAACATGAGGGCACATTTTGGAACAGGCACCAAAAGACACATCCATGATTAGTGAATTTTAGACACCTACATCCTTCCCTGCAATATGCCTTCAAGCCTGGCCTCTAGTCTTTTTTTGCAGCCTAAAAGGAGCAGAGAGGTTGAAAGAACCCATGAGAAGAAATATCACTGAAAAGGGTTGAGGTTTCAAGGAAAATTGCTTCCAGCAGGACTGGAGTTGAGCTCAGGATCCCTCTGTCAAGTTGGACCTGATCTGAAATCCCAGCTCCCACCTGAGTTGCAGGAAAGTTTAGGTCTGAAATCCCAAGCTTCTGTGCTCTGCAGCTGGAAAATCAGAGTCCTGTGGGACCCCAACTTCTGATTCACAGTAGATCACACAAATTTGAGCTTCTACTTGTGTTTGCTCAACTGGATAAAATGTCACGTTTGGAAGAGTGAGACTAGGAGGCTCATTTTAGTGCCAGTGACTTCACTTTGAGTTTCTTTTAAATGAACATGGCAGAAAAAACACTCTTAACAAGGCCAAGGTTCATTAAAATAGACAAACTCCATGATCTTTATTTCTTGATTGAATACAAAGTAGTCACTTCTTTAGCACAAAAGCCCCCCACACCAAAATAAAGCAGCCCTGGTAGAAAGTTTTCATAGAATCATAGAATGGTTTGGTTTGGAAGGAACCTTCAAGATCATCCAGTTCCAACTCCCTACCACAGTCAGGGACACCTTCCACTAGCCCAGGTTGCTCCAAGCCCCATCCAACCTGGCCTTGGACACTTCCAAGGATGGGGCAGCCACAGCTTTTCTACAAACTGTGCCAGTGCTTCATCAACCTCTGAGTAAAGAATTCTTTCTTAATATCTAATCCAACCCTCTGTCAGTTTGAAACCATTCCCCCTTTTCCTGTCACCATATGCTCCTGTTCAGAGTCCTTGTTTTGACATGGAAACAAGCTGCCTTGGAATGCCCTGGAAATATAAACATAATTTATGTATATATTAACTCCTCCAAGAACTTCACAGCATCACAGTGCTCATCATGTGCTGCAGGGACTGGCAAAGGGGTGTCTGCCCTCATCTGCCCTCATCTCCACTGCCATTAGGGAGCTGGTGGCTCCTGATCATCATCTGTGTGATGCACAAACGTCCAAGCAGGATTTCTCCCTCAGCACAGGCCACCAGCAAGCCTGGAGAATAACAGGACAGATTTGCCACTGCGGGAGAAATCACCAGGCAAACTTAAAAGAAGATGTGGCAGAGGGGAAAGGAGAGGAAGGGGCGGAAATCAGTCACCAAGCAGGAGGGCAGAGGGAAGCAGAGAGGTGAGCTGTGCTGAGAAAAGGGATTGGCCACAGTGCACAGCCCCCAGGGCCGGCAGAAGGCCTGACAGAGCCTGGTCTGCAACTCTGCGACCTTCCCAAATCAATTTGGTGCCCCTGCTCTGCCTGCATTGAAGAGACAAGGACATGATTCCTCTGCTGCCCACCTGCCTGCCCCACCAGTTCCACATGCTCTGGAAGGCATTTCCAACAGCCATGTGGGACCCCCTTTTTTGGAGGAGAGAAGGGGAAGGTTCCTGTTGTGACCAAGCTCAAAGTGCAAGGTTATGGCTTGGCAATGCATTTGTCGTGGACATGAAGCCCTGCAGGAACAGGTTATCTAGTCCAATCTCACTGCAATGATCAGGGACACCCTTCCACTATCCCAGGTTGATCCAAGCCCTGTCCAACCTGGCCTTGGACACTTCCAGGGATGGGGCAGCCACAGCTTCTCTGGGCAACCTGTGCCAGGGACTCCCCACCCTCACTGTAAAATCTTCCTTCTTATGTCTAATCTAAATTGAACCTTCTTCACTTTAAAACCATCAGCCTTTGTCCTATTGCAACAGTCCTGCTAAAAAGTATGTCCCCATCTTTCTTGCTGCCCCTTTAGGCCCTGGAAGGGGCTCTCAGCTCTCCCTGGAGCCTTCTCTTCTCCAGGTGAACCCCCCCAGCTCTCCCAGCCTGGGTCCAGAGCAGAGGGGCTCCAGCTTTTGGAGCATCTCCGTGGCCTCCTCTAGACATGCTCCAACAGGTCCATTCATATGTCCCTTCCCAACCACCCCTTCCAGGCAATCAAAGCTGGCCTATGCCTTGGCATCCCAAAACCCTGGGATACTGGAAGTGTGGCAGCCACAGGAAGAGAGATGCACGTTGCAGGGGTGGAAAGGCAAGCTCAGTCAGAGATCCCTTCCATGACTGAAGGGCTCTGGCTGCCTGTGATCAGGCATTCAAGATCCAGGAAAAACCAACATCCCATCCCATTCTTGGAGAGAGAGATACAGCTGCTGTTGCTGTCCATGAATTGCTCCCCTCCCTGGCCAGACCCCGTGGGCTGGGACAGAACAGGAGGCCCCACACTCAAGACTTTCACTTTTTTAAAAAAAAAACCAACTATTTAATACCAGTTTTTCTGAGTCTCTGGGGAAGGACTCATAAACTCTCAGAGTAAGTCAAGGGCTTTGCAGACCTCAGCTGCTCCTGCTGCACGTGCAAGGGGGATTTCTCTGTCCCTGCCTTCCCAAGAATGAACATCTGGCCACACATACATTAAATAAATACCTCGGTGTAAAGCTCATCTTATGAAGGCTCATTCCTCTTGCCTTTCCCTCAGCACGTGTTTTCCTGCCAGCCCTACCTTGTGGAGTCTCTGGTGTCCTGTAATGTGGCTGTGCCCACACTGAGCTTTGCCCCGAGTCACAGCCCTGACTTGACACTCTCTCTCCTGTGCTCAGACACCTGCTCCCATAAAAATCCTGGGAACTGAAGATCTTGGAGCCCTTTCCCTTCCGGTTGAAATAGAGATGATTTCCTTTGTACAAAGGGCAGCCACTGGTCCATTAACTGTGATCCCTGGAAACTTTGCTGGCAGAGGAGTGGGAGACAATGGGGACCAAAGCTCCCTCCAGCCTCCACCATACCTCTGGCCAGGCTTCAAGCTGATGATTTAGGAAAAGCAGCTCAGCTAAATCATCCCACATGTGTCCAACTGATCAGTGCTTTGCAGGGATGTAGGAGAGGGTGAGATTTCAGCTGATGATCAGTTGAGGTTGGTCAGCCTTGTCATCCAAAGAGAAACCAGCCTGTGAGGGTCTTGAGACAGGTCTCTGTGATCCATGAAAAGCAGCTTCTGCTGGTGGCAGAACTGTCTCACCCTCAGTAGCACTGGGAAGGGGACACTTTTATCCATGTGGAACAAGCTTACATGGATTGCACCAGAGCAGAAACCATTTCAGGTGAGATCAAATCCTGAGTGAAAACTCCAGAAAGTTCTTGTGTCTCCCCCTTCCAGCCCAAACCACAGGCGCTGCACTACAAGGATCCAGAGCTGGTTCCCACAGCATGAAAGCACAAAAGTCACAAACAGTACTTGACAGAACCATAGAATTGCAGAATGTTTTGGGTTGGAAGGGACCTTAAAGCTCATCTCGTTCCACCCCTTGCCATGGGCAGGGAAACCTTCCATTAGACCAGGTTGCTCAGAGCCTCATAGGGCTGGAGGAGGTATGTGAAAAGCTTCATTCCTTCACTGGATCTCACATAACACCACAGAGTCTGGTAAAAAGGGAAAAATGGCTATTTATTTCATTTAAAGGCTTTTAATGTGACTGAGCCGAAGTTGACCCATATGGAAAACTCTACAGGGTAGTACCAGCTGCCAGGAGTGCAGTGGGGTGGTGACTATTGCTCCAATAAATACCCCAAACTTGATCCCATGCACTCAATCTCACCAGCTGAAGGCCTCAGGGTGCTTGGGACAGGGGGATGGTAAAATGATCATTGCCAAAACTTGGGAAAATGAGAGAAAGAGGATCCTTCCAACATCACCCAGCAAGCCAGGGTATTGCCCCAGGACAGTGTTCATTCCCTAGGTGATCATGTCCTTCCCACCAAACCACTGCAATCTCAGGATTCATAATCCCTGGGAGCATAGTAGGGATCCTTTAATTACTCAGACCAAGTGGGATTTGCAAATTAACTCTTGTAGGGGTATTGCAGACTCGGTCCAAACCCTCACCCCTGTGGACAGTCCGTCGGCTCTGCGCTGAGTAGAAAGATCTGACCTCCAAGGACCCTTAACAGTGCAAGATTAAACAGCATCTAAACCCTAGATGCAAGTTTGCAAAGCAATCATTATTGAAAATAATTATAATCGCCTTATTTAAAAATAAACCTCGGTGTTTTCGAGCCAAGAAGCTGCTTATCAGAAATCTCGGAATGCTGCAACTCGAAGACTCGAAATCTCATCTAAAGAGCACATTGTCATTCTTGCAGCTGAAGTGTAGGCCAATTTCTCTTTAATAGAATAAGATCTTCCTTGGAGGAGATTGTGTGTTGCTGATAATTATCTGATGACATGTTGAGGTTTAGCAGATGGATTAATTTTGTTTTACATTATGCTGTTAGTGCCACTGGAGGGGTGTGTGGCTGCATCCTTTTGGGTATTAACTTAAAGAGCTTGTAGTGTACTTTTCAGACACCAGAAACAGCTGGGCTAAAAACGAACATCCACTGATTTTTTGGGGGGAAAGGCATCTATTGTGGATCTCACAGGGAAAGGCCACACTCATCCTGTTAACTGAAGCTGAAGGATACTCCAGGTGTCCAGGTCCCAGTCTGAGCCTCAGGAGACCTAGGTGAGGCATCAAACTGTGCATCAAACATCAATCCCAGCACGATACCAGCTGAATATTATGAGTTGTGGTGCCCTTGAAGGCTTTCTCCCACCTGCAGCACCGGGAGCTGGGCAACTTTCTGCCCTCCAGCAGCACTTGCTGCCAAACAACTCAGACCTCTTGATCTGCAGGAGCAATCTTCTGTGCTCTCTGCTGCAGCCTGCACACACAGCAAATCAAATGGCTGCATCCACCACACAGAGTGCATGTTTGTTTTAAGGATACTTCCCAATCTATCCACCCCTGCTTCCCAGAAGATTTATTATACACAGGCACGTGCAACAGGGGAGCCGGGAGGCTGCTGCTCTCGGAATATTAAACAAATAAATTGGTTGCCCTCTAAGATACCTTTTTTCTCCCAAGATGACCCAGGCTACTGGAAAGCTAATCCAGCTTTCTACAAACTGGAAAAGGATGTGTGGAGTTCAAGAGGGCTCAGCTATCGAGCTCAGCTCAGATAAACAGCAAAGGTGGAAAACAGGAGAACAAAATGACTCTAAAGAAGGGTATTGACTGATTATTGTGTGGGATGGCTGGAAGAAACCTGAGTGGTATCTACAGAAAATAATACTGAGAGTAGCATCTGTTACACTTTGAAACATTCTCCAAGGGGGGGGAGAAGATGGGAAACTCCATTACCCTCAGCAGGAACATTCAGGCTGGGCAAAATAACCTTGCAGGGAAGAAATAACCTGGCATTGACTTACATTACCATTCCATAAAGCCTTGTCCTGCTGTGATGGGACTCCAGGGAACTAAGTGGAGTTCAGAGATTGCTGCCACTCTGAGAGGCTGGGCCTCTAGAGGGGCTGTAGGGGAGAGTCAAAGTTGGCTTTGATGTGACTTTATGCCCTCCTAATACCAGCCTGCTCCAACACAACAGCCAGGGGCTGAGCTGACACTCCCAGGTTTTGTAACTTCTCTTCAAAGTCACATTGGACAGGGCTTGGAGCAACTTGGTTTAGTAGAAGGTGTCCCTGACCATGGCAGGGGGTTGGAACTGGATTATCCTGAAGGTCCCTTCCAACCCAAACCATCCTGTGATTCTATACAACCATGAGACCAAAACCACACCATGAGGCTGTTTTGATAGTGGGCATTCCCACTTGCTTGGATGCATTTTGGGGGACATGGGCCACACTGCCAATCCCAACGTGGTTGGAAGAAGGAAAGCTGCTGGATTTGCAGCTGATGGCCCTTCAGTGACGCTGTTGCTCCCTCTCAGCCACAGCAACTGAGCAACAGCAGCATTCCACAGTGCAGCACGGAACTGGCACTCTGGGTTATTGCTGCACACAGAGTCCCTGTTTTGGGAAGCTCTGCTTAAGAACATGCCTTTTTTTCCCCTTCATTTATAACTTATGACTGGGACAGAGCAGAAAAATCCAGCAGGTTAGTGGACAAAATTTCAGAAACAAGGACGAGTTGTTTAGCCTTGCCAAGGGCAGCGGCTCTCCATATGTCAGCTCCTTTTCCTCCTTCATCTCAAAGTTCCCAGGAGCTCAGCTGGATCTCACCAGACCTTGTCTCCAGCCTCTCTCAGCACGTGGAGACTGGTAGGTGTTTAAGCATTTCTCTTGAAAAAAATGACAGGCCCTGGGGCCCAGACTTGCAGTGAGAAATGGTTCTCATTTCTGAGAGTGCCGCGGGTTCAGCCGAGGTCGGGGGGGAGCGGCGCCGAGGGAAAGCCACTGGAAAATATAACTAACTTTCCCATCACTCACTTCCCTTCTTCCTCAGCAGCCTGTGGGCTTGCTGGAGACAATAAGGGAGAGGACAGGCTTGGAGAAACAGGGACAGTCTAGATTTGGGCTGAGGGATTTGTGCTCCTCTTCATCCAAGGGTATATCCACCAAGTGCACGTGCTGCCGAAGACAAGACATGCAGCAAGACATGACCCCTCCAAGCCCAGCTCATTTAAAACAACCACCTGAAAGTCCCCTCACAAGTATTATAGGTACCACAAAATATAAAAACACACACCAGCAACACAGTGCAGCCTGTACCCTCTGAGCTTAGTGGGCAGAGATGCTCTGCCTGATCGTGCACCTGCACATTCGCTCACATGGGGTTCCTGCTCCTTCCTTGGGTTTCCAACCCCCTAAAAAAAGAGCATCTCCTTGGAGCATAGTGAGAAACCTTTGCTGTTCCCTAAAAAGAGTTCCCAGCGTCATGGATGGCAAAGCATTCCAGCAGGTCACCTGTCTCGGGAACCACCAGGATGAACTTGCAAAATCAGAACTATGCAGGACCTACTTATTTCAATGAAACATGTCCTCACTCCAGCCCTAAACAAAGTTCTCCTGCCACTGTGAGTTTTAACATTATTAATAGAAGGGAGTTATGAGCATGATGACCAAAGAGTGAAGTTAATTGGATCAGCCAGAATTGTTTATTGTTGCTACCACAAAGCCCCTGGTTACAGCTGACTTGGAGCTCACCCCTGAGCTGTGTCACCTTGGTTTCCTGAGCTCCTCTGACTCTGGTTAGAGGGTCTTGGCAAGGTGCAGGTCTGGGCAAGGCAAGCTGCTTGCCTAGGGGGAGATGTCCTGGCAGTCTGTCCTGAAATGCTACAGGGAAAGGGGAACAGGGATTGTTGCCAAAGGAAGCACAACAAAAGCCAGTCTCCGAAATCTGGTCCCGTGTTGAAGAGCAACATTAATTCTGTGAGCAACTCAGGCTCTACATTTGCTTTGATTTCTTTCTACAAACTATTTGCTGCTATAAGAGACACCATCACTAATAAACTGCATTCAGAGTGGTTTTTTAACTGTGGGATCCTGATTCAATGCAAAGATTTCTTTTTTGCACCTGTGATTTCTGCATCAGGATCTAGGATTACATCCCTTATTGGTGCTTGGCTCTGCATCAAGAGGAATATCCCATTTTTTAAGGCTGCTGGGGTCACATTTTAGCTGAGGAGATGTGATGTCAGTGCTGAAGGTGCTTTGCTCCTCCAAGACTGTCATTACACCCACCCACAGCACTAATCCAAACCATGTGTCAGGGTTGGCTTGTGCATGTGGAGGCCACATTTATTATATTTTATAGGAGCTATACATTAAACTTTACTCCCCAAACTCCTATCATTTTCCTAACAACTTACCACCCTGCACTCATGGAAAGCAGCAAGACTTCTGAAAGGATTATATTGGGCTTTGACATTGAGCAGCAGCTCAATAAGAAGACAAACAGCCCATCCTTTGCTGTCCAAAATTGCTCCCCAGAGAGAACACCCCTCTATTAGCACTAATCATAAAATCATATAATAGAACCACAGAATGGTTTGGTTCAGAAGGGACCTCCAAGATCATCTAGTTCCAATCCCCTGCCACAGGCAGGGACACCTCCCACTAGACCAGGTTGCTCTAAGCCCCATTCAACCAGGCTTTGAACACTTAGAGGGATCTGGAATCCTTCAGTGACATTTTACCTGGCAGCATAAACCTTCTGCCACATTTCTGGCAAACCCTTGTCACCCTGTCTCATCATCAGCTCCTCTCTCATGACATAATTCAAGAGGAGCAGTTCTGGGTCCTGGCCAGGTAGACTTGGCACTGGGTGCCTGGCAGGGATGTGGGATGTGCTTCCTACAGCCTTCCCTGACTCCAACCTCAATGCAAATGGAAATAAAGAGCAATCCAGCCTCTGCCTGCAGGGAACACCCATCACAGCTGCATCTGCATGGAGTGCTGTGTTGTTTGGTGCCATGTCACTGCTTAAGGGTTGACAGATTTGGTCCCAGGAGGAGTTGCAATTAAGTTCTAGTCTCCCCTTTTTTATTCATCTCATTTTACTGTGCTGGAAAGGCAGCAGTGAAACCCCAGTTCTGCTGGAGGGACCAGTGAAACTCTGACCAGGCACAGGCAAAACTTCCCCCAAGGTGTCATGAACAGAGGGAAGAGTGAGTAGACTCCAACTCCACTTTTCCCTCCAGCCATCCATCTACTTGGATATTTATTTGATCTTCTGTCACTGCAATATCCGAGTGTTCACAGCACATCACCATTCAGCCAAAGCTGAATGAAAATCCTTAGCAGTGTTTACGTGCTGTGATGCCCCATCAGTGCCCACAGTCACCTCCCCTGCATACGAATGAAAGAGAGAGATCCTCTCCTCCTTCGCAGTGACAATTCACACGGGGACAGAGATTTGCCGAGGGCTCCCTGGGTGCAGATTCGTGATCTCGGATGAATAATGGTTTAGTTTATTGGAAATTCGCTTTTCATTTTACTTCAATTAAGTGACCGGCGGAATCAATCACACACCTTCTGCAAACACTAAATCTTCCAGAGGGAAAATATTTATCAAGTCCCAAGCCACCAGCTTTAGTCCCTTTATCCCTCTTGCTCTCTTGAATTGCTTTGCAATGTAGAGGGGGAAAAAAAAAGAAAAAAAGCCAACTTGACAAACTGGAACTTCAGAGGATAAAAAATAGATTTTGAAGCAGCAATGAAGGTGCTCAATAGAGAAACAGTCTGTGGAGTTTAGCAGAGACAAATCCAGGTGGTTGTGTGCATGTATCTAAGTGTCACTGAGATGACAGAACCTGAGGGAACAGCATGAAGCTGTGTCAGGGGAGGTTTGGGCTGGGTATAGCTAAAGGTTATTCCCCCACAGGGTGGTTGGGCACTGAACAGGCTCACCAGGGCAGTGGTCTTGGCCCTAAGGCTGACAGAGCTCAAGGAGTGCTTGGACAACACTCTCAGACATGTGATAGGATTGTTGGCGTGTCCTGTGCAGGGCCAGGGGTTGAACTTGATGATCCTGATGGGTCCCTTCCAACTCAGGATATTGTGTGGTTCTATGACATGGCTGAGATGAGCCCCTCTGCACAGTTACTATACTTAGTACCTACTGCAGGTACAAAACTCCTCAAGCCAGAAGATGGTTAAATTGAAAGTTTGTTGTTTGATTCTGCAGGACTCCTCCATTTGGCACCAGCAGGAATCTGCCATCGGGGACCCGAAGTGGAGCAGTGACGGCTTTGGCAGACTTCAAATTAAACTGGGTTTGTCTCAAGCATCAGGTCATGGTGAAGCCTCATCTCGCAATACCTGGCTGGGCCTGGCTCACAGCACAGTGCTCAGGGATGGACAGGTTGTCTTTGGCAATACCCACGTCAGTATTCCTGAGGATTTACATCTGTGCTGCCTTTTCATCCCAAAGCCGGTGCTTTTGCCAACTACAGGGATCCTGTTCCCATTCCACTCACAGTTCTTATTTTCTGAGTGCTGGGATGCTGCAGGAGCATCACCCACAGTCCAAACTCAGCTAAGAGGAGAATCTGTAGTTTTATCCTCATCCACATCCAGATTTCCTTTAAGTGGGATTAATAGAGACCGGGCTTTCCTCGCTTCCTTGCTTACACGGTCTGGGATTTTCTGCTGGATTTGGAAATGTCACCCATGAAACTGGTCCTCAGGAGAGTGTAGCGACTGCAGACACCTGTCTGCTGGTAGAGGACAGTGGAATTCAGCTGTCCTGCAACTCCCTGGAGGGAGCTCTGAGGTGTGTAAAGGTCCAAACTCCCAAGAACACTGGGGCTGAGACCCTCGCTGCTGACATCCAGGGAAGCAGCTCATTTATAACACTGCAGGCACTGGAGATTCTTTTAAAGAGCTGCTGCTTCACCAGATCCTTTTCCACCCTCCTTTTGCACCAGGAGACAATGGTGAGTGGCAAAGGACAAGAATCTGAGCTACAGATCATGTCTTAAATGAGGTTGGGGCTTTACCTTGGCTTCCAAGGCACAGAAGTGGCATTGTAAGTTGAAAGCAAGATCAGACTGCTCAGCAGAATCAGAGTCCCTCCTAGAACCACCAGGACTATGGCACAATGGAGGAATCTTCTGTTTAAAATCCTTCTAAAAAACTTTTAGAGAACAGAGGCATTTTGGTGAGGGAAACCGTTCCTAGCAACCTCTAATCTAATACATCTGAGAGAAAATGAAAAAATTTGGTGATTCTAGTCTGGACTAAGCAGAACCATTAAAAAACATCTATCTGAGGAAACACCACATGCAAACAACACTCAACTGTCCCACTGACCAACCCACAGAAGGTCTGAGTGCAAACACAGTTCTCATCCCAGGCACAGAGAGGCTGATTCCTAAAGAAAGCTTCTGCTTGGGACTTGACCTGGAGCATGGAAAGCCAGGGGGAAGTTGTCCTTCAATTTGAGTTGGCCTTAGACTGGTCACCATGAGATCACTGTGTTAGATGCCCAAAAAGAACTGAGGAGCTGAGCTGGATACCCATCACATTCCATGGTTTCTCCTGTCTCTCCCAGCTGACGCATTCCTGGGATGAGGGATGGAAATGGTCCAGCCGAAAAGATCAGAGCCATGGGAGGGACCAGAAGCCACCAGCAGACAACACACAGGCACCAAAGTGGTTTGGACATGTCGGGACTGAGGCTGAATAAATCAATCCAAAACCTTTGAGAAGCTTGAAGGCAGGGCCAGGAGTTTAAGATGTTGCTCAGTGATCAGAAAGGGCTTTCAGACAGGCAAAAATCAGCAGCGCAGCAGCAGAGACAGCTGGAAGGTTTTGTTCCACATGAGAAGACAACAGAGCTCCTGAGTCAGGGATACAGCCTTCTGCAGCCCATCATTCCCATGGGATCCAAGTGGCTCTCCTCTTGCTTGCTTTGTCCTAAGTTTAATGTCCCACTTCTATCCCTTTGCCTCCCAGAACAAAGCACTGCTGGGATGTTTCCTTGCTTCATATGCCGGTGTGTAACAACTATATCCTTATTTCCCATCCCACAACATCCCTGCATCCATTTTCCTGATTCTAATACAAAGCCTTTTTCCCTCTGAAGCTGCACTAGTCATCCAGCATTCCTTAACAAACATTGCCTTCCCAACCTTCAGCCTGCCCATGCAACCTCCCCCTGGAAAACAGAGATGGATTAGAATAGATATAAGGAAGGAATTCTTCCATGCGAGGGTAGGGAGGCCCTGGCACAGGTTGCCCAGAGAAGCTATGGTTGCCCCATCCCTGGAAGTGTCCAAGGCCAGGTTGGATGGGGCTTGGAGTAACCTGGAATAGTGGAAGGTGTCCCTGCCCATGGCAGGGGGTGGAACTGGATGATCTTTAAGGTCCTTTCCAATTCAAAGCATTCTCTGATTACAGTCAACTGTGCACATTGCTTTTGCCTCTACTCTTTCCACCTCTCCTTTCCCTTCCCACAGCTTTGTCCTAACTCTTCCCTTCTCAGGCATGGATAGTAAACTGCAAGAAAAGAGAAAAGGTTTCATTTAGTGAAGTTTCCGTGGATGGTCTCAAAACTCTTCACATCCTCTCTAGATGCTCCATTTACTACTCCTTCACACACAGCAACTGAAGCTCTGGAGAATATTATGACTCAGTGGTTTTTTAGGCTCTGGTTCACAGGAAACTTCTATAGCCACACAAAAAGGTGACAAAGAAAAGAAAAGCAATAATAGATACTGTAAGTAAAACTTTGTGTATGACATTCCTAACAAGAAAATAGAGTCCATAAATCCAAGAACTTGGAGAATGCCTACAGAACAGTTAATACCACTCCAGTTGTTTTGAAGGGCTAAGCTGGATTTGGCCAGGATGTTGAGGTCCATAACTTCAGCCTGCTGGCTTGGCCTGTGGGGCACTATTGATTTAAAACAACCACAAGGAGGTCAGGACTAAAATCTTAACAACTTTAGCTTAACATGCCAAAACATTAGTGCAATCCAGAAAATACGATGGCCCCCGTTCTGCCACAGCTCCAGCTTCTTCCATTTGGGGTTTTAATGCTCCTGTCCAAATGCTAACCTAGTCCAAACACTCTTAGCTTAAAGGTTAGAGCAAAATTGATGCTCTGGGATCCCAAACTCCAGCTCAGTGCATTGCTCCCAGCAAAACCGCTTGACTGAGGACCAAATAAATCCCATGTACAACTCCAATAAAGCAATTCCAATGGGCAGAAAGACTTCAGAGATTTATCTGGTTGCAGGACAAGGTCATCTTTTCATGCAAAAATCAGCAACTTTCCTGTGAATCTCATTTAAGTGGCAAGAGAATAACAATTCATTTCAATTCTTTATGGATCTTCATCCATCGCTTCCTGCGGACAGAGGCTCTTCCAGGCGTGTCCAGTGATGTGTTTCTATCAATGGTTATTGATGTTTTTCAATTACTTCTGTGACACTTTCTGAAATACATTTGTATGTGGAAAGCACTCCATATAATCCCATCCCAGCACTTTCCAGGCTGGGATCCTCTTATTGCTGAGCTGGGCTCACAGCTCTGCAGTTTGTGAGGAAGCTCTTCACTGCTTGGCCAACACGTTCCTTGATGTCATCCCATGGACACTTTCATTGCCAGGATGACTCCTGATCTCTCTCTGGATCCAGCTAACACAGATTAGGATCAGATCTCTCAAAAGCATCCCTATGCACTAAAATTTTCTCAAAATATCTTCGAAACCACTGAAGTCACGTCCTGGAATCGAGATCCCTACAATAATATTCCCAAGTGTGGTTATTTTGCCTCTCAATCCCTCCCCTCCAATGTTTTTTCTTTTCCCCAGCCTTTCCTGCTTATTTTTCTCACTAATTTCTGAGTCTGCAATTGTACTTTCTTTGAAACATCACACTACAGTACCAAAAAAATCTCTTAGCATCTCTGCATGTCTTGCTACCAAATATTATCCTGCGCTGCAGTTTATGCAGAGACTGTTAAATAATTAAAAGCTGTGTTGAATGAAGACTTTGCCTTGCTGGCAGCATTCCCAAAATCCGTGCCCCCGGCTCCCAAGCAGCCCAGTAGTCTCTCCAACGTGATCACTTCTTCCATCAAACTTTCTGCACACCAAGAAATGACAAATGAAACCAGACCTTGGCGCCTTCCATTTTCGCCTTGTTTCTCTGGGAAAGAACTCAAACTCTGCTGTGACTGCTCCATCCACACAAACCCCTGGATCCTATGCAGGATCATTCCAAAACGCAGAGCATTTCATCCAAGGAACCAAATGTCCTCATGGAAACTACACAGTTAGCACAAAACCACAGCTCTACCACAAAATGAACTAAACCAGATCACGAGCTGAACCGACGGGAGGAACGTTTTTTCATGTGTTAAAAAAAAAAAAAAATCCTTCTTTGATTTTTCATTCCTGACTTTTATCATAAATTTATGAAATGCCTTCAACACCAATTTGTGGAACTAAAATTCTTGGTTTTGCTGAAATTAAAGACCACGGGCAGCACTGAGCCATTGGTTTTATGGCCAAGCACAGCTCTGCCGATGGCATTTCCCTTCTGCACTGGTGCTAACAGCATTTTTTTTATCTCTCTCCCACTGTGGCTACAGACCTGCCTCCCCCACTGTTCCTACCACCCTTCTCGGCTTTTCAGATGCTAATTGCTTTTCTCACCAAATTGAAGGCTTAATTAGATTAAAGGAAGAACAATAATTGTGTCTAACTAGTATTTAACTGGGATTTTGCTGGTTTTTTTCAGATCTAGTGAGAAGATTTCTACAGTAAAATTGGGTGCCCATTTGTTTACAGTTCTATCTGTTGATGCAGTAGAAGATGTTGTGCCTCTTCTTGCAGATTTGACACACGTGTATCATTCCATCAGTCTGGATGCAGAATCACCACAGATAAATCCACAGTAGTAATTTAGAAGATTCATATATATATATATATTGTTATCATGCCCACCACATCTGTCTTTGGGTTGTTTTATATATATTGGAAATGGACACAGCTAAATAATAAATTAGACATATAATCATCATTATTGCATTTAATATTTTATAGTACCTGTCAATGGTGGACAACAAAAGGGATTTCTTTACCATTATCAGTGAATCGAGGTGATTTTCCAGTAAACTGAACACAAACACTTGTGGCAGGAGGGTTGGTGGTGGAACAGTCAAACCCTGAAGGTCAGGACACCCGGGTACCTGAGCAGAGCAGTTCAAACAACTTCACCCCTCACCTCCACATTCACTGTCTGGAGGTATCCCAGACATTTAGAGAGCTGGAATTCAGGGGAAAAAACTCCTGGTTGCAGGAGTTTTTCTGGGTAAGCCACAGCAAAGCCTGGCAGGATCCATCACAAACTAGAAGCTATTTTCTGCCTCAGACAGAGACAACCACATCCCTCCTCGGTGCTGCCTCAAACTTTAATTGTTAATAAGGAAACCAGCAACTGGCTGAGGTCCTTCCTGACTCTCCTTTCCCATCCCACTTCTTCAGTGCTTACTTAGGACTGCACTGAACTTGGCAAAAGCCCCTTAAGGGAGGAATGTCGTTTAGGAACCTCCTCTAAGCAAACTGTAGGGATTAAAGGTATGAATAACCCAGTACCTCAGCAAGATAAAAGTGTTTCCCCCAACAAAAAAAGCCATAAGGGGCTTTTTCTTTGCAGAATAAGTCAGGCAAACCTCTATGTTTGGTCTGCAAAACATCCTCCTGCCAAAAGCTCTGGAAATGGGGTGCAATAAAGAAGCTGTTGCCTGCCAGGAGGGTTTGATGAGGAAGATGAGTGAAGGAAGATAGGAGTTTACTTATGCAAGCTGAAACAGGAGCTGGAGAGGTTTAAATCCTCTGGATAATCAAAATTAGATTAAATTCTTGGTGTAGGACCCGATTCAAAATGAATTGTAATTATAATGAAAAGCTCTACAGTAAAAGCATTTTCTTACAGGGCTTTTTTTTTATCTTGAAAGATTCCCCAAGTCACAAGTGGCCTGTGGTTTTCTGCAGGATGGGATGCAGTGGATGATGATAAACCTTGCACATAAGGCAGATTATTTTCTAGCTGGAAAGAAGAGACGAAAGACAAGCAAAAAGAGATGGTAGTTTGGCTTGGACACACAGGCTCAGTGTCTGCAGACCAAATCACCAGGTAGCTCCACAGCATCATGGAATGGTTAAGGCTGGAAAAGACCTCTAAGTATCTCCAGCAATTGTAGGAGAGTCAAAAAGAAATCATCAAAAATAAACTTAACGCACCATAATTGCCCCACAGGGCAGTGTAACCTGACTGGCAAATTCAACCTCTTGCTACCTCTAGAGGGTTTTTTAGGAAGGTAGTCAGGCAGATGTCAAACACATCTGCCTTTGGTCAGCTGTGAGACCAGACAGGGAAAACAGGGACTCTGATTCACACTGAAACCTCCTTACTTTGCCCAGTGCTGTAAAAATAGACATTAAAAAGATGTAAACATGACAAACATCCATCCCAGCTGATCTATGTGCTGTTATCCAGAACAGGGTAAGGTGACCTCAGGGCAATAAAGGATGGGTTGACATAGGACACTCAAAACCAAGAATAATTCCCCGAGCAAAACTCTCACCACCTCTTTCTTTACTTGTTTTGTACTTGTACATCTTGTCAGCTCCTTGTTCAATGCACAGCAAGGTCCCTGATCCTCACATTGGCCCAGAGGACATCATGGAATCACAGCATGGTTTGGGTTGGAAGGAACCTTAATGGAATCTCATTCCAACCCCACTTCCAGGGGCAGGGACACCTTCCACTAGACCAGGTTGCTCAAAGGCCAGGCCAACATGCTCTTGAACACTTCCAGGGATGAGGCACCTGACTTTTCAAGACAAACCACAGACTGGAAGGCTGGTGGCATCTCTGGTGGCCATTGGTTGATGGCCACATGACAGCAGATCTCAGCAAAGCCATTTTGGAGGGCTCTGCTCCAATACCGGTTTCCTCCACGGGACAAACCAGACTTGTCACCTCTCCCTCCCGTGGTCTGGAGCATTCAGCACTTGTTTACAAAGTTTCTGCAGTTTTGCTTAATTTAGAGCAGGCTCTTCTGGTGAGTGTCACCAGTTCCACTTGGCTGGCTTTGACAAGCTCAATGTGACTGCTGGGAACTGAGACAGCCCTTCCAGAGCTCTCACTCTGATTGTCCGTGTCTTTCTCTCCCTGAAGCATCTTTTGAGTGGAAGGAAGAGAGAGGAGTGAATGCTGTTGGATCAAACAGCACAGAGGCAGTTGCAAACTGGCCTCAGGAATGGGTCACTGCCCAAGGCCTGAGTAACCTCAGGCATCCGAGCCTTGCTTTGACAACAAATAGTTTAAAGGAAAGAACATTTTCATCTTGAAAGAAATGAGTGGTAACTCCAAGTCAGATGCTTCCAGAGACAGCAATACTCCCTGTCTTTAGGTTAAAATGAAAGTTTCATCTTCCCTGTTTGGACCAAGGCGCAGAAAACACAAAGATTTTCCCCTAAATCCCACAGACTTGGTAACCAACACTCAAACAGAGTCTCCATTTCCTGTTCTCTGCCTCATCCCTCATTGTTTCACGTCTCTTTTTACACTGTGTTTACAAGTGCACCATCACTCTCAACGTTTGATGTGTTGGCACTGGCAAGGTCAGTGGCCCCAAAACTCAAGTCTCTCATGTTCTTTACACTTGTCCTTAAAAAAAAAAAAAGGGGGGGCAAAAAACAAAGGCAAGAAACTCAGCTAAAAGCAAGGATGCAAATCTTAAATTCAACACTGTGACTCTCATGCCTCTGTCTTCCCTGGATCTTTGTGGTGTGTTGCAGCCATGCCCTGCCTATACAAACACAGATGGATCCATGGACACATCACATACACCTGGTTGGCCAGATCTTTGGCCTACTGCCTAGATTAATATATGATGTCCCAGTTCTCCACCACAGGAGCTCAGGCAAAGCCTCATCACAGACCACTCTCGGCCTCCTGGTCTGAAAGAAAAGAGATTCCAGAGGTTTGCAAGAGTAGACAACTGCAAACTGCATGACATGAGCCAACCTAGGAGCAGGGGTCCATGGAGCAGCTGTTGGAAGCAGTGGTGTGGAAGGGAAGGGTGCTGGCAGGAGGCACCAGCAGCCCCCTGAAGATCGAGGGAACACTAATGAAGAAAAAAACATGCCAAGAGCCAAACTGGAAAAGCATCAGAGCCCAGAGGTGTAGGCTGTGTGGGGACCTGGTTTGTTTTGAAAAGCTGTCCACCTCTGCTGGCTTAGTTAAGAAGTATTAATTAGCCAAGTAGTCAATAAATACACTGACCAAGGTTTGACCATTATCTACTGAAGAGCAAAAAATGATGTGTTTTGGGAAAAAAGGGATAGAGCAGGAAACCAACATAGTCCTGCCCCATAGCACTTGTCTGCCTCCTTCTCCCCCTCTTCATCTCACCAAATATTTAAGAAAAACTCAGAAAACTGGTCTCCTTTTCTTCCCTCTGGCAGATTGTGTTTCCTCGTTATTCACAATGACTGTAATTGTATTATTTCCATAACAACAGACTGTGAGATCAGGGAGCTGCAGATGATGGGTGGGAAAAGGAAATCAGCGTCACAGACGATCTTAACTTGGTCCTTGTGTACTGGGTGGGACTTCAGGAAAAGCCACACTTAAACTACTCCATGAAAAGTCACTGGAGCTACACCAGTATAGTCCAGTTGAGACCCCAGCTTGTGCTCCAAAAGAGCAAAGGAAGGAGTGGGACAACGTGCAGCCTCTCTGCAGCTGATGCCAGGGCTGGAGGAGGAGATGGCCATGCACAAAGCCTGTTGTTTGTCGAGCCCTTTGTTCATGTCCCATGTTAAGTCCACACTTTGATTTGTGTCACAGTGAAGTCCTTTATGTAAGAGGTGGAGCAGGTCAGCATCTCCCCAGAACAGCAGCAAAGAGGCTCTTTCTCCGGAGTGGCAGGGCAGGATCTGTGGTGTGAGCAGATGGGGAGAGCAAACAGCCCCTGAGCAGGAGCATCCACCCCAGCTCCATGGGTTGCAGAACGTCAATGCTCTTTAAGGGAATGACAAGTGACAGGAGAGGATGTCACCTCACAGAGCAAAAGTGGCTTCAGTCTTCTCACGCTAACATTTTGTCCCTCTGAAACTGCTTCACATCCCCAGAAAGAGATGGAAAAGGGGGGGGGGGAACGTGCTGGCAAGAGCAATCAGCAGCCCCTGGAAGAGGCAAGGAGCACTAATGAAGGGAGAACGTGCCAGGAGCTGAACTAAAAAGCACCAGAGTTCACAGCCAGAGGGAGGGGAGCTATTTTGCTCTGAAAAGCTGTCCACCTCCGCTGGGGTGTGCAGAGGCAGTTGTCACTGTCTCCAGGAGCACAGACGGGAGGCACCGAGGGCGATTTCCTGACTTGTCCCACAGTCACGCGGGACAGACACGTGGGAAGCACAGACCACGTCGGCCGTGTCCTCCCTTCACCTTAAAACTGAACATGCACAGAAAGATGGTTTGGGTTGGGAGGGATCTTAAAGATCATCCCATTCCAAATCCCCTGTCAGGGGAACAGCACTTTCCACTCTCCCAGGTTGCTCCAAGACCCATCCAACCCGGCCTTGAACACTTCCAGGAAGGGGTATCCACAGGACAACCTGTTGTAGTGCCTCACCACCCTCACAGCCAAGAATTTCTTCCTAATACCTAAAGAACCCCCCCGAGGACAGATAGGTCAGGCAGAACAGCCTGGTTGACAAGGTGTCACTAAACCGACTGCGGAAACGGCTCTAAAAACCAGTGGCCGTGGCAGGAAACACTCCTGGCTCTGGTGCAACCACACAGTACCAACGTCCATGTAACAGGGATTTGGCTCACAGGGCACCTTGGGACTTCAGCCAAGGTGGCTGCTGTGACACTGGTCAGCAGAAAGCCATGGATTGCTCACGAGCGAGTTACTCGTCGTGTCAGCTGAATGGTTGGACTCCGTGACCTTCAGGGTCTTTCCCAGCCTAAACGTTTCCATGATTCTGTGATCCATGCAACAGGCTGTGGATGTACTTAACACTTATGTAGAAGCAGAACAGACCATTTTTCATCCTACTGCTTTCCCAGTTTTCCCCAGCAAATACCAAACAGTCACAATTAGCTTGAAAAGAAAAATATCTCTAAGACGCATCCGGTCGGAGAGATGACCAACTACTTTGTGGCTTTCGTTTAGGGACTTGGTAAGGGGGGAGGGTGAGGGGTGTTTTTAATAGCTCATTAGACAGTTTTCTCAAGCAGTCATTAAAATCTGCTAATTATCCCATGGTCTGAGACAGAAGAAGAAAATCTCTCCCTCCGGATTATTCCGGCGCTGGTGAAAAATCTTCAAGGCCAACAAGTTGTCACTTTCAAACTTGGAAAATAAATTCCAGGAATTAGCCTCATGTTGGGATTTTCACTGCACCTTTTCTGCCTTGCAAATGCTTTGTGTGGGGTCAGAGGTGAGTGGGTTTCCCGATGAGTTGCACCTGAAAGAGGTGGTTTTAAATGGCAAAGTGATCAAGGTTATAAGGGTTGTGTCAGAGTTTAACGTGGGCCTGGAAGAGACTATGGAAGAATAGACATTGTGATGGATTTGGCACCACTGGCACTGCTGGAGATGTAACTACCAGCTCAGTCCATTTCAGGAGAAGCTCAACCCAACAGTTTGATTCAGGGGTCGATGTTGTCCCAGGAAGATCCAAAAATATGGATACCCTGCACCACAGCTCTGGTTGGCAGGGCTTAGCCACAGAGAGCTTGACAAGAGCCTTGAATAATCCATCATTTTGTGTCAGTGCTTAACATCTGACAGCAGGGATACATCTCAGCCCCTCTCATGTAGTGCTCGTGGCAGTATTGACCTGTGCAGACTAGTTAAAGACAGAAAAATTCAGGCTCCTTGGAAATATTGGCACAGAGCCTCTTGAAAGATGGTTCTGAGCCCTCATTTTAAATCAAATTAGTCATTCAATGTATCTTCATCACATGAAGGATTTCCCTCTGAGCTCTGTGTTGTTTATAAACGTCCATACCTTGGTGCTTAAGGCCCCAAGCTGATCACGGGGAAGTTCATACCAGAAAAGCCTCATCCTCTGCTCTGAATTTTGGATCAGCAGGAGCCCCAGCGAGGAGCAGGACTAAATGACAACCCCTGGAGAATGTATTGCCTCATTAGCTTACACCTACAGACAGCTCTGAATGCTCATTTTAAAGGTTGAAACCTATTTTCCAGCAGTTTCAATGTAATGGTAGGAGAGACGTGGAAAATGGGAGTCACTCCCGGCTAAGGAATCCCCACATGGATTTGCAGGATGGACTTGAGAGCAACCTATAAGGGTTGTAGGACGACTAGCAGTGAGACTGGAGTCACAGAAGCAGAGAAGAGAGTGTTTGGCAGGTTGTTAGAACCTTTCACAAGGACAAACTGAGCCAGCAAAGCTTATTCATCACAAAAAAATAGCATATTGACTCAGGCTCCCCAAAGAGAAAGGCATTAAAGCAAGCAGGCAAATAAAAACATTGCCCCTGAAAAGAAAGAAAACTTAGGATTTGTACTGTGTAAAATGAGTTGCAAATCCACAGACAGCTGGGGAATCCAGGTAAACAGAAGAAAAGCAAGGTCCTACTGAGGAACTGGCTGGAAGAGAGGAGCTGGGATTTCCCAGCTCTGAAGAAAATGACTCTGGTTTGGTTTTTTTATGAGCATAAGTCAAGACTCTGATCTTTCTCACAACCAAGGACTGATTCCCCCTGTGTCCTCCACAGCCTCCTTTTGCTGCACTGAAGCAGAGAAGGCACAAGTATCACCTCATTAACACCTTCCTGCAGCACCCCTGAGTTCCATTTGATGCCTCAGCTCAGGAAACCTGAGGAGACCACGACATGAGGGGCTGTGGGTCCTGGACAGAGACCACTTTGTCACCTGAGCACTCCCTCACAGACAGGGAATCCAGACAAGATGAATCATAGAATTAATTAGTTTGCAAAAACCTCCAAGATCATCAAGTCTAATTGTTCTCCCAGCACTGCCAAGGCCACCACTAACCCATGTCCCCAAGTGCCACATCTACACACAGCTTTTAAATCTCTCCAGGAATGGGGACTCCACCACTGCCCTGGGCAGCTGAGCCAGGGCTGGACAGAACTTTTGGTGAAGAATTTTTTCCCCAACATCCAACCTCTTCTGGCACAACTTGAGGCCAGGAGGAGAAATCAGCTTTACTGCTGCTAGAAGGAAACAAGGTCTGCAAGGACCCAGGGGATGAAGGACCTGGAGGAGCTTTAACTGGAAGACATAGAATATCCCAGGCAAAAAATAGGGAGAAGGATGGAGGGACAGCAGGAGTGGTGCAAGAGTGCCCAAATATTAGTGCTGATGCAGGTAAACAGGTTTCTGTATAAATATTTTTATCTGAGACTGAGCCTGGAGGATAATTCAACCCTCATTCTTTAATTTCTGTGGCCAATTCAGCACCCTTTCTGAAATCTGGGTGACTCTGAAGGGTTCTTGTAGGTTCTTGTAGGTCCATGGACTTTCTGAAATAAGCTGGTAAGAGGGGAAAGGGAGAGGGCTTGTTGAATTCTCTCTCTCTCTCTTGTTTTAAACACTCGAACAACCTGCAGGCTAAGAAAACAATAAAAAAAAATATAGACTCCATTAAGCTACTTAGAAAAAAAAAAAATCACTGCCTCTGGAGCGTTGAAGCTTGCCAATTTTCTGCCAGTCTCACTGTATTTGTTCTAGTCTGAGAAAGAAAGGAGGAGAAAGGGAAAGGGGGAAAAAAAATAAAGAGCACTAATAACAGATGAAAAACAACTGTGTGAAACACACCTAAATAACATGAGTTGCTCTGATTGTATTTCCCGACAGCCAGTCCTGGGACTGTGTTCTGCAGAAGAAAGTCATGCAAATGTGCAGTGAAAGCAAAGTAAATACACACCTCACACACACACACAGAGATGAATAAATAAATAAATAAATCCTGGAATTGGAGGGGGAAATAATTTGCCTCTTCCTGAAGTCAGTGTGCCCGGAGATAGTGTTTGCAGCTGGGAAGGAACTCAGATTTCCTCCCCATTAGAGTGAGTTTTCTTCCAATATCCTCATCCTGACAGCAGCCTCTGCATTCCAGTGCCAGGTGCTGTTGAGGTCTTGGCTTAGTGAGGAAAAAAAGCCCTCATAACATCAGATTTTCTAGAAGAACATCCACCAAAGGCTCCTTTGAGGATGCTCTTGTGCAGTCCAGTGTTGGGTGGTCTCGCCTGTTTGTCTGAGATGGGACTTTCTGTCTGCAGCACCATGGACATGTCACTGTGCATTTTGAGAGGGGTAGAATTGCCACCCATCCCACAAAAGCAACAGCCTGCCCTAAATATACTCCAGAGAGCTGTGGCAAGACTGATCAAGGTCATGGCAAACATTTGCTCATGAAGAGGGATTGGCGAGAGCTCTCAGACTGTACATTTCAGAGAGGAGATGAATGTGAAGGGATGATAAAGGTATATTAGAAAATGATAGAGGGATCTTTTGTTCTTTCTGCCTCATAACACAAGAAAAAGGACAATTCCGCAAGAAAAATGGAATTTAAAATGGGGGAAATATGAAGCTGACAGAAGGAACTGCTTTTTCACTGTGCTGTATCATCATGGGAACTTCTGAGGCAAAAAGTCAACTGAGCAAAAGAAGTTGATGTATTTATGCAGCCAACAACAAGAACCAGTGCTAGGGAAAATATCTGCCAGCCGCCCAGTTGTGTGTCTGTCAGCACTGAACAAGTTCAGGATACACTCAGGAGATAGCAATGGGAACTTCTTCAGCCTTGGGCAAAACTGAGTTGCCCTCACGTTCATTCAAAAGCAAATCCCTTGCCCACACCCACAGGACCCGGCATTCGCCATTCCCTCACCCCTGGTACCAGCAGAGCTGCAAAGATTACAGGAGATAAGGCCAGAGAGGACTGTGCCAGGGCCTACCAAAACCACCCATCACACCATTCCCTACTCCCTTCTTTCATCTCTCCAGCTGCTCCTTCTGCCTATTGTCTTCCTTCTGGCTATTTGTTATCCACTCCTGCCCAGAGGTGGCTGGAGAACACCACAGCTCAAAACCTTCAAATTCCAATGCAAGCCAGAGGTGAACCACCCCACCTGCAGCCTCCAGCTCCTGCTCCTTACAGCCCTGACCCCACAGCAGTAAGGAAACCTCCAATCCAACGCTGAGGGCAAACCTCAGGCAGCATTTCTCCTCTCCATCTCACAGAGCCCTGCACAGAAGCCAGAGAGGCCGGGCCAGCTGGGACAGAGCTGGCAGCAGCACGTGGAGAAGTCAGAGGGGATGGTAAAACAGAACAGCTCTGGGTTTGTAGGAGGAGAAGACAGCTCTGACAAATTCCTTTTTCCCTCCCTTGACTGGCCCTGCTTGGTCAGCAGCTCCCCAAGCTCCCAGCTGACAGCACTGTCAGGACATGGGGGCAGAGATTGAGCACCCAGAGATAGGGATGAGGAAGGCAAGTCAGCACCAGCATCCAGAGGTGACACAAAGCCTCCTCCAGTGCCTGGAGCTGATCCCATATGGGTGGACACTGTCTGCTTTCTGTAGAAAAGATCCCATCTCATCCCATAAGTGAGCCCTGCACATCACAGGGGTGGTGGTGCTGCTCTGTGGGATGTCCTGTCACCCCACAGGAATCTGCTCTCTACCCCTGCCACGAGAAAGTAATGCTCAGAGGTTACACCTGAAAGATCAGGGCATGTTTTGGCCTTCTCTAGACAAAAATAATAGCAGTAGTCCTACACCCTCGCTTCCCACTGTGCTGCAAAAGAGGAATGTCGGTGAAAGAACAGAGGGATATTAGACCAGGTCTCTGCTGGATCCCTAAATACCTCTGTGATGTACATCACTGTAAAAAACCCTCACCAACACATGGAGAGTACGGTGGGGGATGAACAGCAGAGAAAATGAGAGCCAACATAACAACAACTGGTTTCTCCGGAGCTGCACCCCACAGCTCCCCTGAAACCAGCTGCCAAATATGAAGAAATCTCATTGCAATCCCTCCCTCCCCCAGGCCCCTCCTTCTGCCCTGCGCTCGCCCCCAGATGCACCAAGCCAAAATTCCCTCCTTTTCCTTTTATTTCTCACACGCGCACGAGCAAACAAACAACTCAGTGCCGGAGGGAGAAGCCCACAGAGTCTCCTGGCGATGGGCAAAGACCCCCCCTCCCACCCCCGTGAGGGTTCGACCTGCGTCATTGGAGTGCTGGGAAGGAGGAAAACAGCAAAGCTCCCGGGAAGGAGAGGTGTGCAGGGATAGGGGAAGGCTTCGGATTTCTTCAGTGTAACCCAGATAATCGCATATTCATGAGCCTGAATGAGACATCCTCCTGCCAGCACCTCCCAGCCTGGCAGCGGTTCAGGTGTCCCCTCGGTTCAGGTCCTGGCATCCAAGTCTCCACTGTGGATTTATTCTTTTTTTTTTTTTTTCTCATTTTCCTTGCTTTTTCTCTCTCCCTTTCTGGAGATTTGTACTGTGCTGGCAGCCTGCCATGCTCACGTCTGCCTCCCACTTCACCCCCATCTGCCATTGTTTCCAATCAGTTTAGGAAACAGCACTGAGAACAATTAGAAAAGATAACAAGGAAGAATTACATAATTACAGGCCACCGCATCCAAAGCATTTTCCCAGGCTGAGCTCTGCCTGAGGGAAGGAGAGAGGGACTTAATCACACTCTGTCTTTGCCTTAACTTGACTGTCTTACCATCATCATCATCACCGAAAGACAGGTCCCCTCTGCAGTTGGACACAGAAAAAGGTTTCACCCAAAAAGACAGTTGGGAGAGAGGAATATCTTTCTTTCTCCTATGCCTTATCTATCTGGGGGAGGTTTCAGCCTCAGCCCTGCCCAGCTGTCTCCCTGGATCTCGTCTGAGCAACAGACTTCACCATCGGCAAGAAGGAAGATGCTCAAGGAATTAATCTGCTCTCGAGGTCCCCAGTGGCTCTTATGCAATAGTCCCCAGCTAAGGGAGGCTCTGATGTGCCAGCAGGAAGATCATGAACTGCAAGCAAAACACTGAGAGCAGCTCCACGTGCTGGAACAAAGCTGTGCCCACAGTAGGGGCACCCTACCAAACCCCCATTCCCTCTGAGCACCACCCTCCCAAACCCTGTCCCTCCAAGGAGATCTCCTTCATGAAAGGAGCCAAAATCTGGTTATGAACCTAACTCAGAGCTCTCCTCTACCCCTGCCATCCAAGTCCTGCTTGACATTTCACCTGTTTGGCCCAGGCTACCCATTATTTCAGTATTTTTCCCGAATTACCCACTGTGACACCGGAGTCCAGGTTTCTCCAGGTGGCTGGGAGGTGAAGCCAGGAAAGCCAGCGCCGAGTGGCTGCTGTTTGCCTTGCTAAACACCTGCCTAATTTCACCTATCCAATTGCCTCATCCTCCTCCCTGCAACAAGTTCACCACCTGCCACCTGGTAGCTCTTACACAGGAGCTACCAGAGTATATAATGCCAGGAAAGGAGACGTTTTCCCAGGAGAGCTCTGTCTTGCATGCTTTTCTTCAGAGGATTTCAAAGCAATTCTCCTGTCATCATCCTTGTGGGGATGGAGGCAGGGACTGCTATGTGAACTGATATTTGATCTGGCTTCAGAGCAGCTCTGAGCTCACTGCATCCTCCTTGCCATCCATGCCAGGGTTGATTTGCTACTCAGCCGTTATTTCTGGGAGCAAAGAAGCATCTTCGAATTTAAGAATCCACTCATTTGGCCGTAAGCGACTCTTAACAAACATCAGAGTAATTAAAAGCCTCCCAAAAGCAGGAGATCTGGGAAATGCCTTTGATTCTTGCTCTGACTACGGATGCTCTCTCATCCTGACTCAGTGTGTCACAGATGTTAACTGTGAATTCCCCTTCATTCTTTAACCTCCTGAGCTCAGCAAATCCACCATTGCCACGTCCTTCCTGATCGAGGTGTAATTCTGAGCTTTTGAAATTAAACCCCTTTCATGACACCTTTGATTGAGACGTTCCTGCAGAAGGACTCTAGGGCTTCTCTGGTCCCTTTTAAGATGCCATGAAAGCGAGAAACTGTCCAAGCTTTGCAGGAGAGCTTGAAATTTGAAAATCAGGGAAATAACACACAACCTGTGGATGTACAGGCTTTCATAGAAGCTTGGAGCAAAAAGGCTGGAGAAGGGGCTTCTTGGAGGTTCCTTCTCCAGTTTGGCTGGTGGCCTTCTGTGTTCCCCACTTACCAGATCTTGCCGTGCAGGTGAAGCATTAAGAGATCTTTGTACAAAAATATTCATTTTCTATCATTTAAAATAAATCAGAGAGTGCAAACCAAGCTTGGGGAATTACACAGATGAGCGACACAGATATTTCCAAGTTAACTCATCTGAGATTCACCATCACAGTGAGTATTCAGACCTGGATTCTTATCACACAAATTTGAGGAATTCAGGAAATAATTTTAGGAAACTAGTCACCTGCTGCATCAGGCAGATGCATGAGATGGAGAAGTACTTTTGGAGAGCAGTTCAGATCAAAGGTAGGGACAGACACGTCTGGACATACTGATGGCTCAGCATTGCCTGTGGAAGGTTCTAGTGGAAGGTGTCCCTGCCCATGGCAGGGGTTTGGGACAAGATGATCTTTAGGGTCCCTTCCAGCCCAAACTATTCTGTGATTCTGTGAAGCCCAAGGGAGGCCAGGGCAGCTCACTTAGGTGGGTCTGTGTTTCTTGAGGGCACGATTCTCAACCATAAATACATAGCATACAACCATAAACAGACAGGGATTGCACTTTGCTTAACTGGGAGGGGACCA
Source organism: Chiroxiphia lanceolata (assembly GCF_009829145.1). Lineage (NCBI taxonomy): Eukaryota > Metazoa > Chordata > Aves > Passeriformes > Pipridae > Chiroxiphia > Chiroxiphia lanceolata. The sequence goes on along the minus strand of NC_045641.1, from coordinate 2,530,396 downwards.
GTCCTGCTGGGGAAGTCTGGACTAGGACACAAGATGCTGGGTAAAATTATCAGTGCTTCCATACATTTTAGCAAGTCTGTGGAAGGTTACTCAGATTTCATAGCATCATGGCATCATTTAGGTTGGAAATGACCTCTAAGGTCTTTGAGTCCAGCTGTTCATGCAGCACTGCCAAATCCACCACTGACCCATATCCCCAAGTGCCACATCCACAGGGTGCTTAAAATCCTCCAGGGATGGGGACTCCACCCCTGCGTTGGGCAGCCCCTTCCAATGTCTGACCACCCTTTCAGTAAAGACATTTTTCATAATATTCAACCTTAATCTTTCCTGGCACAACCTGAGGCCAGTTCCTCTTGCCCTGTCTCTTGTTCCCTGGGAGCAGAGCCTGCCTGGCTCCAATCTCCTGTCAGGGAGTGAGAAGGAGGATCTTTAGAAGAGGATTGACTGGCCATCTCATGTTTAGGGTTGCCCAGGCCCATTCTGGGTGCAATAACACTCTCAAGCTCTTGCAGGGAGGGGTTTCACACACAGAATTTGAGGAACTCTGGATAGGTTTGGAAAAGCCAGGGGAAATCCCAGGGAGGGGACGAAAGAAAAAACACACAGGGAGGAGCCAGTGTTTGTGAATATGCCTCTGCAATTTAAAAGAGAACACAAACCCAAACAAAGCAGGAGGCTGGTAAAAATAAAAATTCATTGTCTGAAACATGAGCTGAATGACTGTAAGGAAAATTCTCCTCGAATGAAAGCTCCTCTCCCAAGGTGGGGAGCCCAGGGAAGGGTGGGGGAGGAGGAGGGAGTCCTCTTTTGTCTCAGAAGTGCTCCTTGTGGCACTGGCTTGATTTCCCATCGTTCACAAGAAGCTTTCCCATCATTGCCACCATTCCCAAGAGCAGTGAGGTGATGGAGAGGTGTCATTAGCTTAGATGAACACCCCAGGGAAGGACCTCTCTGGTGCAGAGCTAAGATGCCAAGAGCATCCCAGAGGGATGGCTTTAGGAGAAGGGTTTGTTTGGGATATTCTCCATCAGTCCCTCTGGTGACCAGCACCCTGCCAACATTGTGACCCTCCAGGGTCCATCAGACCCCATTTTGCCAGGATTCCTACAAGCTTTGGTCCACCTGAGAGGGTCTCCCAGTCTAACCCTCCCTGGGATGAACAGCTTCTCTCGGTGCCTTCCTGGTCCCAAGAGCCCATCTGCACCACCTCACCCCAGGAGAGCAAACCTCCAACAAAACAACAGCAGAAAAAGAAGCTTTGAGGGCGGGAGAGGAGGGAAAAATGGTTTCAAAACCTGGACACATCAAGAGACTGTTTCCATGGCAACCTCTTGTTCCTCCAGCAGCTCAAGCCTGTTTTAATCAGTGGTAGCATTTACCAATAAACTCTGCTGGGGTCTGCACTTCCCTCCCATGGATCTGCACTAGGATGGGTGGGGCCATGCACTCCCAGGGGCAGGGAACACCTTTGGGAAATGATGGTGATTATTTTTTTCCGTGAGGTTTCAGTAGCTGGATGTGATCCCTACCCCATGCCACGGATGGGGTGCAGGGAAGTGCTGTGGGTGCAACCATCCTTTATCTCATTTCTCCTTCTGGAAACTCTCCATCCAAGCAGCTTCACAGCCTCTTCAACCTGCTGTCAGCAACTTTAGGCCATGGTGGTTTGCAAAGCTGCCCCAAAAGCCATGAGGTGCCTTCAGGCTCAACACACACAGTGGAGGAAGGAGGGGTGGGAAAGGTCTGGAGGAAGCTGCTGTGGTGTGTCATGAAGGGGACACATGGAGGAGGTGAACAGTTCAGTCCTCACCAGTGGACACTGGAGATCTTGGTTTTGGTTATTTCCACTGGCCTAATTCAAGCCCAGCTTGCTCTTTCCTACCTGGAGCCTGCAAGGTGCCGAATCACACGGTGATACCTCACGGTGGGTTTCATGTGGTTTGTGATGATGTTATTTCCCAGGAGTCCAAGAAGAAAAAGTGGAAATTCAGTTCTGGTTCAACTCCAGAACAATAGATCTGGTTTAGATGTCTTAAATCACCTTCCAGCTCAAGTTCACCTCCATTCCCCCAGGATTTCTCGGGGCAAGTTTAAACAGTATAAACCCAAGTGATCAAAATTCCCCAGTGCCCTTGGCCTCGGATTTGGAGCAGCTCTGCAAAAAATTCCTCAAGCAGAAAGTGACACAAATCTCTGTTAAAAAATCTTCATGCTCACTCTTTATACAGCATCTGTCACATTGGGGTCTGGATTAAAATTGGACAGAGATGTTGACTTGTCATCAATCAACACAGGGTAAGCATTACCCACAGCAAAATACTTCTCAACATTTTTGATAAGTTCGAGAAGTTTCTTTCTGAAATTTCAGTCTTAAAGTTGTTGATGTTTTATTGCAGAGGGCATTTTCAATCGATTTTTTAAATGACAAAAATTAGAAAATATCAAAGGGAGGAAGAAAATATTTCATTGAGCTTCAAATATTGAAGAGGGCCCTGTGTTAAAGCTGTGCATTCTCTTGCTGCTTCCTTAAATGCCTTTATTTTAACAGAAAACTGGGGAAAAAAGTGTTTTAGGTCAACCAAAACATTTTCCATGTGTTTTTGCTTTGAGCCACTGAACCTAAAATCAATTATTTGTACATGTTTAGCCCTGATCCGTGACTAGGACTTATCCAGTAATTCAAATAAACACAAATTGACAGTAATCTCATTTTGTTTGGGTTTGCTCTCTGCAGATGTTCTAATGGACCAGTTTGCTTTCTGCAGACGGACCAGTTTAGCACCAGGGAATTTTTTCAAGCATAAACACAGAGCAATTTTCAGGGACTGTCTCTGGAGAGTGAATTTGGAACACAAGTGTCTATGACAGAGCACATAAACAAGTGGTCTGTCGCATTGGACCAACCACAGCCTGAATTTCGTGGGTTTGGGATGAAATACCTGACAGAGTTCTCTGCTTTTTCCAACAGGGATCACCCAGTGGACCTGATTTGCCCTAAAATGATGGGCAAATTCTTTGCTGTCAAACCATGAAGCTCCTGCCTCAGGGCATCCAGGATGCTCAAGGTCTGCGCAGCTTCCAAAGGCAGATTTGGGGAAGAAAAATCCACTGCAGGCATTAAACACGGTAGCAGCACATAAAACCATCCCAGCCTCTCCCCAGGAATTCCTCTTCCCCATGGCAAACTGTGTCCCTGGTGCCTCTGTGCACCTTCACTTCAGCTTCTGCTCACTGTAAATATTTAACAAAGCTTGATGTCTCCAGAGACCCCCTCGCAGCCTCCTCGCCTGAGCATCTGAACACCAGCCAAGGTTAACAAATTTGAGTGAAATGTCACAGCTTAGCCCTTCCTTCCTTCTCTGGCACCCTCCAGAGTGTGGATTCATGCTCCACAAGCCACAGGGTGTTGTTGTATTTGTTTTTTCTTGCAGGGAGCTATTCCCATCTAATGCTTTGCCTGACAGCCGCTGTGATTAATAGGGGACGTGCCAAAAGCCACATACTATTATTATTATTATTATGGCAACATTTAGAGGTCACAACCAAGAGCAGGGTCCCATTGTGCCAGGCACTGCATGCTGTTGGAAGTGGTGCCTGACTGAGAAAACCTCCATCTAAGCAGGAACTTCTGGGAATAGAGGAAAATATATTACAAAATCCTGAGCGATATGGGGTTTTTCTACAGTTCCATGCACAAGGCAAGCAGGAGAAGGGAATAAATGTCCCCCAGCGTGCTAATCCATGCTGTCCACCAGCTGGGGATTAATGTTCATGCATCATGATTCCAGCATTGCACAGGGTACATGCACGGGCACAAGGTTTTAGGTTACTGGGTTAGATTGCATCTGCAAGGTTAGACTAGAACATTCATAAGAAAAAAAAAAAATCCAGTCCAAAACAAGCAAAAAACCCCGAAAATGTTGTTAGTCAATGTTAAAAAGCCATGCTTTCAGTATAGAATTCTTATTCCACCCTGAAGAGCTCAACATTCCCTCTTTGTGACATGCATGTTACAGAACTGCCTCATTTCCTAAAAATGAATGAACCTAAACATCAGGTCAAGGGATTTGACCAAGGTTTCAGCACAATTTGCTGCCAATGGCACACATAAAAACCTGAAATCATCACAGCTCGCCCAATGTGTTGTCACATAGTCCCACACCCAGCCCTGGAAGATCCAACATTCCTCATTATTTCCCTACACCACGGGCCTTATTGGAAACCTTCTGGTCTCCAAGGTGGAGACTAAAGGTCCTGCTTGATTTTTGTCAGATGGTGAGAAGTGGAGATTCAGATGCTCAGAGGAAATATTATGTGCCCTACAGCCACATGGATGAATTCCCAGATTCATTCAGCCACATAAGGCTGGGTAATATTCCATCTTCAGTTATCTGTTTGCCTTTGAATTCAGGTATCATTCCACCCCCAGTAAGATATTGCAGCTGAGAGGGAGAGAAACAACAACAAAAAGGGTAAAAAATACAGCAGTGGAAGCACAAGCATAAATTATTATTTAAAAGATACAGTTACCTACAAGCTGTAAGCTCCTTATCATCCCAAAATATTTAATTTTCAAGCTTTGTTCAGGTTTGTGTCCAGGGGTTGAAATCTGAACCCTGATGTCTGCCCATATCCACTTTTCAGCACTACTCCAGAATTGATGGACTTTTCAAGTCTTCGTGGACACTTGTGTTGCCAGCATTGGGAAATGTAAAAATAAGACACAAAACCAGGTTATGAACCCCCTAAACTGGAGCCAGCTTGGGCAGAAAGAGACCAGGATACCTGAGGATGTGGCAGATTAGTTTTAGGACTGGCCCTGTTTTCCCCTTGAAGGAAACCAGCCGGAGAAAACAGGCAGAGGAATGTTTTCCATCTGAATCCATGAATCATTCATGACAAACATGTGCCCCTTTTCTGTTCTCCCAGCCTTGAATCTCTACTGGCAAGGTATGGACAAGTGCAGCTCTGTGACCTCCTGTTCTCTGCCTTTCCCACCTCCCAGTGGAAAAATCCTAGCTTGGGATATCAGCTCTGTGTTATCCAGGTGGAGGTCTGGGACCTCTCACAACCCTCATGTCATCTCATCTGCTCCCAGGAGCAAGGTTTGTCTCCAAGTGCAAGGTGGGAGCACAGTCAGACTCAGAGTAAACCATCTTTCCAAGGTTATTCCAGTCCCACACAAAGGAAAAATTACTGAAAAGAGCGAAAGGAGGGAATAATTTCTGAATATACAAACTGCAACACATGAAAGTCTTGGATGTTGCCATGGACTGGTGCTCCTTTCTCTGCCCAACAGGAATAAATCCTCCACAATCACACAGCACAGGGAGCTCAGTGTGGGTTTTGTATTAAGTCAGAGCCACATTCACTTCAAAATAGAATAAATAAGTAAATAAGAGTGAATAACACAGGAAAGCTGGCTTGGATCCTGGTGGGATATTACATTTGTCTGGGCCTGTCAAACCAGGTAAACTCGACTCTGCAGAGGAAATTACATTATGATACACCACGGCCAACCTGGGGAAGAAAGAAAGTTGTCCCCCAATAAAATCCAATTTGCCTTCCTTTTGCAGTGCTGTCTCTGAACTAACCAGCCTGAAACTGCCTAAAAAGGCTCTGACATGCAATTTATACCATGGTGGAGGATAATAATTTCCTTTAAAGACGAGGGATCATCAACTGAATCGGAAAACAGTTACACCTGTGGAAGGTGAGTTTAATGTAACAGTTCTGGGAGAATGGAAGAAGTAATTTCACTTTAAAAACAACAACAACAAAAAAAACCCCACAATTAAAAAAAAACAAAAACAAATGCACCACAATTCCCTGCAATGGAATCAATCAAATCTCTCCTCCATGGCTGGTTGCTGACTGTCCCTTGTTTGTGCAAATAAGGGGCTCAAACAAGAGCTGGGGCTTTGGAAGTGCTCCTGAGTTATTGGCTTTTCCTTGCTCATGAAAAATCATCACTTTTATGGTTTTTGGAGGAAAAAAAAATTAAAATAAAAAGAAAGGAAAAGCATGTGGAACATCAGAGGAGAGGGGGAACGGCATGGAGCACAAAGCCACCCTCAGCAGAACCCACCAACAGCCCGTGGAAATCCTTTCCCTTTATTACAGATGCAGCTAAAGAGCGTCAAAAGAAAATAAAACCCAACAAGAAGCGGGGATGGTTTTATCAAACCTCCACAAAAGTTGAACTGCTCCTGGGAGCTTTTTTATTCCCCCCTGTTCTGAACAATTCAGCGGCGACAGAAAGGCTGATTTCTCCTGTGTACACCACCCGTAATTCCAGCGTGGGATTTGATGTTTCAAAAGGAAGCTTCAATCCCCGTGAATAAAAGCAACTGTTTGAAAGAGATTATTCACCTGCCATGTAACCCAGACAGGAGGGAGCTGTGATAGGGCAGACTCTACCCCTCCAAGTCCAGACTCAAGCAGAGACATCAGTAATGAATTTTCATCAAGTGCTGATAGGAAGGAAGTTATCTGCAGCTCTTCCTTCTCCCCGTGGCCTCCTCACATCTTGAGTATTTACCACAGCCTGCACTGTCCCTTTCTCCTAAGGCTGATATGGCTTGGCTTTTTCTGAAAGAGCAAAAAAGATTTGATTCAAGAGGGAGTCTTCTTTATTTGTTCCTGTCTGTAACTCCAAAGTCAAGGCTCCATCTCATGGTTTCTGGAGGCCTCGTAACTCTCTTCTCACACAGATCTGTTTGTTGCCTGCTCTGAGCTTCCTTCACATTCTCCCTGCTGCTTGACTTTCCCCCAATAACCTGTGTTACAGACCTTGGAAAGAGACAGCCAGTGATAACCTTGGAGATAACTCCAGGTTTTTCATCTGCTGGAAGGAGAGAAAATAGCTTTAAATAAAAATGGAAATTTAAAGGGGAGGGAGGACAAGAGGTGATAACAACACCCAGGTCCTGCTGTCAAATAGCTCAGTGTAGTGTTTACCCTTCATATAAACCCATGAGATAGCCAAGGGCTTTTTTATCTTGAAAAGAGCCAGCACTGGATTCAGCTTCAGCCCATCTATTTTGCAGGTGCTCTCTGAAACACGTGTGATGGAAACAATTAATTGCCATCAGCATATCCCTGCCTTTCCAATTTCCCTCCAGACAATCCTAAAGTCAGTCACTTGACCCTGCTTTCCTCCTCTCTGGGTAGGTCTCCTTTCTGCTCCCAGGGATGACACAGGGAAGCACGAAGAAAAGAAAGGGAGAGGGCAGTTCCCTTGTCCATCTTCCCAGGAGACAGCAGCCACCTCCAGCTCCTGAGGATGCTGAGAGACCACATCCACCTCTCATGAAAAATTCAGGCAAACCCCGAAGACTGCACTGAGTGAGAACCATAATTAAGATCCTGGGGCTTAGAAGATGCTTTACCAACCCTGCACTGGACACATGGAAGTGGTTCATCCCCATGATACCCTAAAATAATGATGACACCTTGGATTAGTCCCATGTGGTGTCCACCCCAAGCCATACGAAGCATTTCAGAAGAGGGAACAAAACCTTCACTGTGAACCCCATAAAAAAATTCCCTGTGGAAATTAATGATCTAAGACCTGTCTCCAACCTGAAGCACAAAGCTTAAAATTCCCTCAAAACTTTTCCTACTGGCAGCTGGGAAAATGAAGCTTCCTCAGGCTTCTGCTCACTCTTTGGATGGCACAGAGGGTTGGACTGGTCCTAAAACTGACCCCAACAGTTAAAGCAACTGTGTGAAGATGAAAGACTACTCTATATGTTATTAAACCTGTCTCAGTCCAGATAATAAGGATCACCAGGCACCTGGAATAGCATAAATTTCAGTGTAGACAATAAAATCTGCTCTTTACTATGAGTTCAGCTTACTTTAGCCCTAAATCTAAAGGTCCATCAAAGCTTGGACTTGATCTTTGAGGTCTTTTCCAGCCTTTATGACTCTAAATCAGAGTTCCTTCCATTGGGCTTTTTGGTTCCAGTGAGTGGAAGCAGAGGAAATCATAAGAGGAGAAGATAAGAAGCTGAAGTATCAAACAAGTAGAGATCAAGATTCCCCTTGATATGCAAGAGTTTATCTTCCTGAGTTGTTTATTTCCACCTTCCGTGGTTTTTATCCATATGTTCTTTATTGTGGAGCCTGTCTCTGATGTCCTCTCAAACCTTATAGCCAAAACATATAAGCTAGAAACACATTTTTGCTTTGTGCCTTTAGGGAAGCATCAGGGAAAAGAGAAAATGGAAGAAGCAGAAAGCAGTGGGAGAAGGAGAGAGAGGGAAAAAAACCTAATAAAGGGGAAAGAGGAAAAAATTAAAGGGAAAAAAAATATAATTAGCAGAAGCAGAAACTTGTCCTGACACAAATTAGTCCTGTTCTTCTAGGCATTATTCCAGGGAGGAAAAACGGGTCAGGGAACCCAATTTCCTGCCCTTCTTTGATGGAATTTTTCAGTGCCAAGGAAGTAGAGTATTCCTATCATCCTAAGCTACATTTAATGTCACAATACACGAATTCGCATGCTTGAGAAAACAAAAATGCAGATATTCTGGGCCAATTTTACGAAGAACCAGCTTGTTGCTCATCCATAGAACCATTCCCAAAAAGAGCACAAACCACAGGTAATCCTTGAGGTCACCTGGCTCATAAGTTTTATTCAGATCCCCAACAGGGATACATCACCTATTTTCCTGTGGAACTCTAATTGCTTTGTTCTGACTTAGGAGGAGGATCTGGATTTTGCTTCTCCTTGGTATTACTGAAAAAATTAATAACTCGAAAATAATTAAAACCTGCCATTTTTCACCCAGAGGTGACAATCTGTCTCCTCCCAAGCCAACAGCCTGACACAATCTGCCCACACCCCTCTTTGGGGACTGAAAAAACTGGGATTCAGCCCCATTCAGTGACTGACAAATCCAGTGACTTCCATCAGCTTTGGCTCAGATTTCAACTTTATTAAAGTGATTAATTCTGGAGGAATGCAGCATCTCCTCTCTCATCACTCTTGAAAACAAATTCCCCCAACCTAAAAAAGACTCCTTATAGTCACGCAGCCCGGACAGTCCCATTCCATTTGAGGAGAAGTTGCCAGCTGTCTATTTTTAAGACCTTCACTGAGGAGGGAGAAGACAACTTTGGATTTTTAGGCAGCTGGAAAGGCTTTGCTGGGTCTAAGTCACAGATTCAGGGAGCAAACAGCTGCCTCTGGCAATGGCCAACAGCAGATGCCAAGGCAAGAGCAAAGGAAAAGGGTAAAAATACAGCAATATGCACCCAAAATACTCTTTCCGAGCATTTTAGGCCGAGGGATGTCCCAAGCTAAGTGTAGAAACTTCCCAGTTAATGGACCTCCACTGAAAACTTGGCTACAGTTTTTTTGTGGCTGGTTTTTTTGAATCCAGAATATGTCCTGCAGCAGGAGGTTCTACCAGTCCATTAGTTTTTGTGACCTGAAAGATGGCTTTTTTTTTTTTTTCCCCAGAACAAGTTTACATTTGTTTTGTGTTTTGAACCTGACATCTCATTCCCTGAGAAAGTCCCCAGTTCTTACGCTGGAAAAGACAATAAATAACTGATATCTACACACTTCCCAGGGAAATTATTCCCCCCAGGCCTAAAATGAAGCCAGCAAAACCCAACAACAGCAAAGATCAAACAGTGCTAAAAGCTGGATCTTTTTACCAGGAAAAGAAAATAGGGGAATAACGCTGAGGCTGTCTGTTTTCAGATGATTTTTAATCCATTCCAGCCTTATATCACGGTTCCATGTTTGCTGTTTTTACTAAATAGTTGACCCCTACATAACAACATCTGCTTCTTTACCAAAACTTCTTATTTCCTGGCAAAAATTTACATCTTTTGCTGCCAGGCTATCCCAGGACTTGATTTTATGGATGTCAGACCCATCTCACTTTCAGATTTCAGCAGCTAAACCTAAATTCAGCACCCCCCTCTCCTCCCTAGCACAGTCTCTCTCTCCCCCTCTGGGTTTCTGCAAGTCCATTATGCACATTTTCATTAGGAACATTTTGCAAGTGGATCTGTTGGTTCATTGTATTAGAATTGCAAACAAATGGCATCATTTTCCCTGCACGCTCCTCTTGGAGAATCCAGCATTGATTTCCCAGCATTGTGGGGCTACTTGACTGACACTTCTGGCTGATTTGAACCCTTTAAGATTTCTCGCTGAAACCACTTCTGCTCATCAGCTTTTCTGCAAGAACTCAAGGGCTTGCAGGAGCTCAGGCACCTGTATTAGTTTAAACAGGCTCCACATTTCCCTGTTCTGCACAAGATTTGCCTGGAAATCAGAATGTGACAGCAGAAAGCGGGAAACAAAGGGCCAAATTCAACTCTATCCCTCATGCAATTCCACTGCCTTCGAGGTTTGCAGTGTGTCAGATGGGCATGTGCATTTTTATCCAGACCTTCAAAGGGCCCTTGATGCTCTAGGCAGTCAATGCACTATTTAATCCTTCAAGTGCTGGGTTTTTTTCTTTTTTCCCCTCTGTGTTTTTGTCTTTTTAATAGACAAATGTGAATTTGCCACGGCTGCTGTTACATCTGAAACCCCAGCAAAGTATTTTCAAATAGTCATATTCCTTGCTTGCATAAAGACCCATATTAATGGGTCTCACACACCTTCACAATTATCTGGGAATCCTGATGTGTCAGACTTGTGTAGAGAAGTTTAGGACCTTGCAGAAGGACAGCAGCAGCAAATGATTTGTCACCACTGGTGCAGAGCAGGGTCTCTCTGCAGAGATCAATGCCAACAAAAAAACCTGTGTAAATGTGGCACTTTCAAGAAATCAAATTATCTTTTCATTAGAGGGGGAAACGGGACAGAAAAAGTCCATTTGGGATTTCCCAGGGAAATCAGCAGGAATTTTTACACTGCTTTTATTGGGATCTTCGTCCTGCTTAAAGTTCTCATGATATTTCAGGGTATTCCGTCTTAAAACAACAAGGTTTTGGCACCTTCAGTAGTGAAGTGTCTTCATACTCCTATGAAAGGCAGAATCACAGAATGGTTTGAGTTGGAAGGGACCTTAAAGATCATCTACACCCCCTTGTCGTGGGCAGGGACACCTTCCACTCTCCCAGGTTGCTCCAAGCCCTGTCCAGCCTGGCCTTGGACACTCCCAGGGATCCAGGGGCAGCCACAGCTTCTCTGGGCAACCTGGGCCAGGGCCTCACCACCCTCTCAGGGAAGAACTTCCCAATATCCAATCTAAATCTCTCCTCTTTTAGTTTAAAGCTATTCCTGTTTTCAGGTAAAAACTCACTCTCCCCCTTTTTTTTTCCAAGTCCTCTTTAAGTACTGGAAGGTCACAATGAACCTGGACTGTGATGTCAGAGATCAGGTCTCCTTGCAAATGGCCAATTAAGGAGGCCAAGATGTCCAGCTGCTGATCTAAGACTTTAAAACAAAGCACCAGAGCATCAAAACCATTGATTCAGTACCAGTACAGAACCCCCAGCTCACGAGGAAAAGGGCCTTTAGGTGACCAGAGTCCAGGATGTTACACAGGAAGCAGAAGGAAAGATCTTTTACTGCAGGAAGCAGTCTTTTCAAGACAAGTGAAATTATTTCAGGCCCTTAAAAACCAAATTGTGCAAAGCCCTGGATAGCACACTGATTTGATGCTAAATGTGAGCTCTTGAAGAGGAGATAATTGACAAACCCTTCCAAATGTTCTCCCTTTGCTGACTGGAGAAACTGAGCCTTCATCCAGCTGGATTCAAAGGCATCTCGTGCAGAGACCTGAGGGCATCTCAGTGCAGGAATGAGCTCCTCTCTCTGCTGATGTGCCTCCCACACAGATCATCCAAAGCCTGGCCCAGTGCCATCAATAATGATATCTCCTGGGTGTGTTTCCCTTCCGACTGGCTGACTGATTTTATTACTGTGGCAGAGAATTGCAAAATATGAAGTGCTCAGTGCACCAAAGTGACATTTGTGTAAGTTACACTGTAAATAGTTCCTGACACGCTGACGTTGTTGGGAATGTAAGGATGGTAAGAGGCTATTAATTACATTATTGCTTAATCAGCACCGAGCACTGCTGTTCTCCTCTCCAGTCCAGCTGCTTGGCTGGTGATGTGTCCTCCAGAGAGCAGGCTGGGAATGCAGGAGAGAGCTGCTGATGCCAAATGATGGTGCACAGCAGGGCAAAACCCCACACAACATCTGTGCACATCTGGAGCTGCCTTTATGAGCCTTAAATGAACAGGGTGTCTGGAAGATATCAGTGGTGTCCCAGCCCTGAACTGAATCTGTGAGGAGAAAGGGACTTCAGCCTTTTCTTGGTTCCTCGGATGAGCATCAGAAGTGATCTTTCTTATTTTGGTTTTTTTTCCTGCCTTCTCTTTCTTGTTTCTTCACATCCTTAGAAAACCCTGCTGCAAATCTGAGAAACTAATTCTCAGTGCTGGAATAACTCAGGCTTTCCCTATGCCCCAAAAAGTCATGTACATCCAAGACAGAAAAAGACCATTTCACCCCTTCATGGATGCAATTCTCAGATTTATGAGAATGTCTAAACCTGTGGGATTTATGAACTCCAATATCTTCATTGCTTACTCGAGGAAATGGCCTCAAGTTGTGCCAGGGAAGGTTTAGGTTGGATATTAGGAAAAAAAAATTTCATGGAAAGGGTTGTCAAGCCCAGGAACAGGCTGCCCTCAGGGAGGGTCAAGTCACCATCCCTGGAGGAATTTAAAAGCAGTGCAGATGTGGCATTTGGGAACATGGTTTAGGGGTGGCCTCAGCAGTGCTGGTGGTTGGACTCAATCTTAGAGGTCTTTTCCTAAATGACTCTGTGATTGAGTTTTATAAAATCCATTCTTTTACACGCTGTCAGAGTTCATTGTAGGTCAGATCCAGCATCTCTGAGACCCCAAGGAGTCAGAGCAAGAGGGCAGAAAAAGACTGAAAAGTCATCTAGTCTGACCCTCTTTCAGTGCAAGAAGAAAGAGGCTCCCTTGGGGAGACTGGGGCGAAAGGACACAGAGAGGCAGCTCTTGTAATGGGGAAACCATTAGCCCAATGAGTTGAAAAAGTGACAGACTGATAAGAAGTAGCCTGAGTATGAGGAACAACTTCCTGACAGCAGGAAGTATCAGACTGCAGGAGAGAGGCCCGGGGGGAAATGTCAAGAGGACCAGCATCGAGCCACTTAAAACAGAACCAAACAAATTTGGAAGGAAACCTGCAACGACCAGGAGACTAAACCAGCTACAATATCTTAGCAATAAGTCTTTTCCATAGCTAATAATTCATGAGGAGATATCAGGAGACCCAAACAATGTCCAGAGAGGAATGCGGTTGAATTACTCGACTTCGCTGAATGAGTGGACAACTACTGCAGTTCATGTGTCTCCTGGGATCTGGTGCAGCCTGAACTTGGCTCAGCAGAGAGATTTGCAAAAAGGTCAGAATGGAAATCCCTACCCAGTACTGGCCAGAAGCAGCAGGTCTGCAAGATCCACCACTGCACGTGTTGTTACAGGCAGGAATGTTGCACCACTTAAAGGATTTCTAATCTCCAGGTGACTCCAGGAAGGCTGGGAGTATCATCCAGTGGGGATCTGAAATTAAGGACCAGTCTTTATCAAGTAGAAAGCCATGCAGGAAAGCCTTTGCCAGATCCCTTCCCACAGCTTTCAGCTTGGGTATTGAGTGACAACACAGTCACTTAGAATCATAGAATTTAGAATCATAGAATCATGGAATGGCTTGGGTTGGAAGGGACCTTAGAGAACATCTAGTTTCAACCCCTCTGCATGGGCAGGGATGCCACCCACTAAATCAGGTTGCTTCAGGGCCCTATTCAACCTGGTCTTGAACACTTCCAGGGATGGGGCAGCCACAGCTTCTCTGGGAAACCTGTGCCAGGGCCTCATCACCCTCACAGGCAAGAATTTCTTCCTAACATCTAATCTAAATCTCTCTTCTTTTAGTTTAAAACCCTTCCCCCCCTTTTCCTCTCACCATTTGTCCATGTAAAAAGTCACTCTCCCTCTTTTTTATAAACTCCCTTTAAGCACTGAAAGGCCACTGAAGAAGTCATTTATCATCACAACTGTCCCCTGAGAGATGACCCATCAAGGACAATGTACCCATCAATATCCTCAATAGCTTCACAAAGGTCATGCTGATTCCAAGGATAAACCACAGATAGTTAGGAGATAGTTATTCACTTCCAGGGTTGCACTCCTGCAGAAACCACTGGTTTAGGAGACATTGGGACATCAGACCCAGAAAGATTTGAGTTCATCCAACCCTGGAGATTTAAAAGTGAGGGCTACTTAAGTATACACCATAGCCTCTGAACCAAGACTCACAGTCATTCACTGGTTCTGCCTCAGACTCGCTGTCTGACCTTGAGAAAGTCATTTAATCTCTCTGTGCCTCAGGATCTGCATAAAAATAATTATTATGGTTGATGTTTTATGGGAAAAGACTGCTACCATATAAAACATCACTCTAAAACACCCTTTTCAAATCCTTCATTAGGAAAAAAATCTACAGGGGGGCAGAATTTCAGAATCTTATTAAGCCTTTCCCAGTGCCTCAGTGTCTTTGACTAACTCTCAATACACACTATGCTACATTTAGATCAAAATTGGGACTATGAATTGTTCATAAAACCTTCTATCTTACACCAGTGGCAGCTTGAAGTTCAGATGATGAATTGTATCTAATTAGTTATTTTGTCATTTGCAAAGATAGCTGGATAATAAATCACTATTTCTAGCTAGAAAACTTTGACTTAGCGTCTCCCTTCTTAATCAACTTTTGAGCCATTCATTAGATTTTCATACGGAAATCCTTTTTCCAACAATTGTCAAGAAACCAACATTTTTCATGTTAAAATGAAGTTGGAGATTGGGCAGTTATTTTCTTATTTTAGGAAAAAAATTTCTTGATTACTGACAGCCAGAAACCCGTAATACATTCAGCTTAAAGCTTATCTTCTGTAAAATAAACATTGCTACGATTTTTCACCCCATTTCAAGCCCTCCAGCCAGAGAACAAAGGCAGGGCTTTGCTGAGAGAACCCCTTGCCAGAACAGCTTTCCTCCTTCTGTTTCAGGTTGTGATCTCTGGGGAAGATGGTAAGAAAAAGAGGGAGTTTTTGAACCCTCTTCATACCATCCTCATTCCTCAGCTGGTCATGCAAGGTCCTTCCAAGAGGAACAGTCTTCATCATCCCAACACAGAGCCCAGAAGAAAATGAAGGAAGAGATTGATCAGTTCAGAGGGATCAATTCCACCCTCCCATATTATTTTTCCCTCTTTCATGGCAGAAATTATTAAGCAGGTCTTTAGCTGCCACTCATCCCAACTGCAGAGACAAAAGTCTTCTGCGTGGAGCCACCACAGCTCAATCAGTGTCACGACGATTCCTGTCACTCACATATCACCTGAGTCATTTATATGAAAGACTTTCACCAAGCTGGGACTGTAAAACATCTCAGCATCACCTGCTTTTCACACAGAAGTACAAAGGAAAGGCAGGGCTGCGTTTCCTTGGGATGTTTGGGAAGCTGCAGTGGTGGCAGTTGCTATTTTTTACTGGACAGAACTGCCACTGTTACAGGGAAACAAGGGTGGGGGGTCTTTTTGCATGAGTTATGCCTCCACTTATTTAAAATCAACATGCTGATGTGACAGCTTTCTGGCCACAGCTTGGATTTCCCTCACTGAGTTTGCAGCAGGGATCTTCCCACCTGCAGCACTGGAGGGTTTCTGGAATTCTACCTTTGCCTCCAAGCAAGTGCCTGTGAGGGATAAGCCAACTTGGAGGCTTGGAGGATGGACCCTCCTTGTGCCCCACACTGCAGAGAAGGTCAAGATGAGCAGCCTGATTAGAAATTCAACTTTGGCAGGATCAAGGAAAGTCACTGCAATGTGGGATGCAATGACCCTTGTACTGAGCCTCTGCACCTGATGGATATTCCAGAACTAATATCTTCACCTCTGCCTAATAAGACCAGGGGGAACATCAGAGGGAGCACAAAGGAATCCAGCATCAGTGTCCAGAGTGTGCTGATGAATCCTAATGGCCTGATAGGGAGGGAAAGTCATGGCCAGGGTCATCCTCAGTGATTACATGAGGTCTCTGGACACCCAGGGGGGAGGGAACCCCCACATCGAGGGCAGGTCCTTCTGTGAACTGTTGTGCTCTGTATGCTCAGCTGCTTCCCTGGGCTGGTCCTGAGCTTAACCACAATAAAGTCCCAGAATCACAGAATCTGTTAGGTTGGAAAGGACCTCCAGGATCATTGAGTCCAACCACTAAACCAGTGCTGCCAAGCCCACCACTAAACCACATCCCTAAGTGCCACATCTACAAGGCTTTTAAAACAATTCAGGTGACAAGAGTTCCAAGGCAACAAATGAAGACAGATAGAAGCATCCTGCCAAATTCTTCCAACACTATTCCTTAGGCTATTGCTGCATGCAATACTTTTTGCCTTTAATCCAATATCTCCTTAACTTTAGGAGAAGGTTTGATGCTTTCTTACTGCCCTCTATGCAACTAGTCCCCTCAAAATTAGGGATTTAAAAGTGCACATAGACAACATCAATTCCATGTTTCCAGTTTTTCAAGGAGATTGATCATACAATCATAGAATCACAGAATGGTTTGGGTTGGAAGGGACTTTAAAGATCATCCAGTTCCAACCCCCTGCCATGGGCAGGGGCACCTTTCACTAGACCAGGTTGCTCCAAGTCCTGTCCAACCTGGCCTTGGACACTTCCAGGGATGGGGCATCCAAACTTCTCTGAGCAACCTGTGCCAGCATCTCACCACCTTCTGAGCAAAGATTTTTTTTCTTAATATCCAATCTAAACCTACTCTCTTTCAGTTTGAAGCCTTTCCCCCTTGTTCTCTACCTACATGAGGCAACGAGATCGCAGCAGAGCCTCCCCTGTTTTCCCAGGTTCAGAAATGAGCTCTGGATTCATTCGTACGGCACTTAAATCCTGGCATCCTTCGCACGCCTGAAGGTTTTGCAGTCTTCCGAGGTTTCCACTTGAATTACAGCAGCAGTGGGAAAAGACTGAATGAGTCACAGTCTGGAGCTGTGCCCTCCTCCCATCCCCTTGACTCGCACACAGATAACCTGAGGAGAGGTTGTGCGTCAGGGAGCACGAGGCAGTCGCGATTTGAGACGCGCCCCCGACGTCCGATACCAACAGCTCCACGTCCAGAGCTGTGGGAGGAGAAGTCAGACACATCTCAGGCACGAGTCCAGCCCTGCTCTCTGCTCTCTTGTCCTCAGAGAGTTCATGCCATGCTTGCAAGAGAATAGGACGTTGCAAGAGAGGGAGATGCCGGTGGGTCCTCTACGTAAAGGGCAGGATCGTGGGGTAGAAGAGGAACATGTGCAGTGTCTTGGACGGTCCTGAATCCCACAGAAACATCCTGTGGACTCCATTACTCATCCTCAGGGATGCCTTTAGCTTCAGTTTGTAAGGTTGCATCATCTGTAACTGCTAATTTTCCAAGCAGAAAGGTCACGGCACAGATGTGAATAAACACCCCGTAAACTGGGTGTAGTAAATAAATCCACTCCCCAGTAGCAGTGGCATCAGACACAGTAACACTGCAAGAACTGGCAAAGGAGTCTTGTCACTAATTTTCTCATTATATGAATTAATGATTGGAGTGTCTTTGATGTGGGGTTAAACTCCTGATAAGTGCAGTGTAACTACAGGATTCTTTTTATGAGATGGGACCTCCTGTTTCTCACTGGTTACACCTCAACCAGTTCTGCCAGTGCCTTCAGCTCTGATTTGTAAGGCTGTAGCATCCAGTCCCATCTTCCTTACCATTGTTTTTGACTGTTGTGTGTCTCCTGAGATTTTCCTGAGCTTGGGATCCTGGATTTGGGATGCACTGCAGGAAAAATCAATCTACTCCTTGTACCATAAAGCCCCAGCCCTGATTGCTTTTGGAGGCAGAAGACAAGCCTTGGATGGACTTGGTATCACAACTGAGACAGTTGATTCAGTTTTCTTTATTTGGACTGTTATTTGAAGAAAATCTGATGGGCCAGAGAGGGCTGGAGCTGAGGGACTGCTGGGTGTAAGGAAATTATCAGGGAATCACTGAATGGTTTGGGTTAGAAGGGACCTTAAAGGTCACCCCCATCCTGCCATGGGTAGGGACACCTTCCACTATTGCAGATTTCTCCAAGCCCCATCCAGCCTGGCCTTGGACACTGGGCAGCTGCAGTGATGGGACAGCTACAGCTTCAAGGTTTATGTTTTGAAATTTTATGTTTCAAGGCATAAGCCAACCCTGGGGGTCCAACCCCATCTAGAGAGGTGAAGGGGAAATATTCCCACAGGTTGGAATATCTTATGGAATCATAACAGCTGGAAAAGACCTCAAAAGCCCAACCATCCACCCAGCACCATGACTATGTTTTTTCTGACAGCTTTCCTGCACCTTTTTCTGAAACAAAGGTCAGAAAAATCCCAGAGAGTTGGACTTCAGATCTGCTCTGATTCTCTGTTTGGTCAGCAACGTTTTCCAGCCTGTGAAGCGCTCAGGTATCATCTTTATAATGGGAATTTTGGTCAGGGAGATGGGGAGCGGAGAGAAAGCGAGAAGCTGACACTTCTACATGCACCACATTCTAATTGGGGTCAAGGGATGCAACAGTTGGAGAGCAGCAAGTTATTTTCTGCATCACTGGCCTGTCAAAATTATGTTTTTACTCAGATATAAGGAAGGAAAAGGACAGAGTCTGGGAACTGTCCAGTTAGTTCCAGGTGTGGAATGCCAGCAGCTGCCATCCTGAGCTGGGCTCAGCATCCTGGAGATGGCATGGAGCTATGATGGTTAATGGAAAACCTCAACCAGCCACAGTAGAAAAAGGAAGAGGAATCTGAGGCAAAATCACCCAGACATCATTTTCACAGGTAGCTTTTGCCCATGGGGTGATACAACCCTCCTGCTGACATTTGGTGGACTTTAAATTATCAGTCATGTTTACCCAGCTCCTGAGGGCATCGGGGGTAAAGGCTCACCCTTGCACTGCCAGACAAGTTTCCCAAATCCCATAAAATTCATCTTTACCTGAGTACAGAAGCAGAGCAGTTCCCTCCCCACTCAGCTCACTCCAAGAGAAAAGTTGCGAGCCAGGATCTTCACTGTAAGTCTGGAAAGCTTAAGACTCATATTCCAGTTGGTCAAATGATAGAAACCCAATTCCTCAGATGGAAAAGCCTCTTCCTGATGATAGCACTGCTACAACACTCAGTGTGGATGTGGAAGAAGAAAAAGAAGAGTACTTGTGATGATCATCTCCAGCTTTGGCTGGAGAGCATGACCTGATTCCATCCTTCCCCTGATGTCTCCCCCAAGCTTATCCATCCCAGCTAAACAAACTGAACAATGAGGGATAAATTCTCCCACCACGAGCAGGATCCCTGCCCAAAACAGGGCCAGAACAGCATTTGCTGGATAACTCAAGGCAAACTCCCTCACCAAGGGGCTTTTCTGTGAGGACAGAGGGTCTGAAGGGCAGGAAGCAAATGGGAACATGGGCAGAAAGGAAAAATCTGTGAGAGGCAGAGTATAGTCCTGTAAGAAAGCCAAGAAATAGCATTTATTTTGTCACACAGCTAGCTGGAATGACAGAAAATTTATTAAAAAAAAAATTTATTATTCAAGTGAATATTCAAGCGAGGAGAGAGGTTGAACCAGGGATTCCAGAGATAGATACATCTGTGCACCCCTATGGGGGATCCTTTCACTGCACTGCCCCAACAAAGAGGTTTGGATTTGATCCAGAAACATCCCATATCATACTAAAAGCACAGCTCAGTGTTTGGTCAGGCTCCTCTACTGACATTGCCACAAAAAAGCACCCAGTCTGGTACCCTCTCCGTCCCAGGAGATGCCCAGTCCCCCACCACAAACCAGGAGACACCACAGGCACAGCACCCAGCTAGAAACCAGCTCCATCCTTAGCACACAAAGAGCTGTTCCCTGTGTACAGCTCTTTATAAGCTTCCCTTCCTCATAAATGAATGATGAGGCCCCTTTAATTGAGTTAATTCTGAATGCTGATCCCAGGATGAATTATCAATGTAAAAGAGCAGCGTAAGCACTGGGCAGCCACAGCAGCTCACTCACTGCTCACAAATTATTCCAATATTGTGGGAAGGGAGGAGCCAGGATCCAAGGGTTTCCCTGATGGGATCCTCAGGAGTTCCTGCAACAGCCCCTCTCACCTTCTGAAAACCCCCAGCACCACCAAGGACAAGTTTGGGAGGTCCTTTGGAGGCAAAAAAATCCCTTAAAATCCCATGTTAGGCTATTGCTTGTATAAGATAGAAATGACACAATGTATGTGAGACAAAAACATGCTGCTGTTGTGCAAAGAGGCATCCAACCACCCCAAGGGGTGAGATAGAATCAAAGAATCATAGAATGGTTTGGGTTGAAAGGGATAATGAAGGAAGTGTGGCCAAGAGTTTGATCAGACATGTGGGACAGAACAAGCTCAGAGCATCCCCACCTCGGTCTGATATTTGACCTGCAGAAACACTCCCCCCTTTGATGAAAACAAGGTTTTAGCAGCCAGTTCAACCAGCAGCCCCTGAAACACTAAGCCA
Source organism: Chiroxiphia lanceolata (assembly GCF_009829145.1). Taxonomy (NCBI): domain Eukaryota; kingdom Metazoa; phylum Chordata; class Aves; order Passeriformes; family Pipridae; genus Chiroxiphia; species Chiroxiphia lanceolata. Next base: position 2,509,755 of record NC_045641.1, on the reverse strand, counting down.
AGGCTCCTCCTGTCCCACCACCCCGTCTCAGCACAAAGGATCTTCCCCGTCTCGCACCAACGCGCCACCTCGGAGGGCTCGGAGCGGGATCGCGCTGCACGAGCCAAGCAGAAAGCAAAGCTGTTCCCACGTCTGCTCTTCCCAGCAGGTAGGTGTGAGAAGCCCAGCCATGCAGGAGCAGAGCTGCAGACAGAAATGTGCCAGGCCAGGCTTTCTTTCCCCAGGAGCTGGCACAGTTGGTGGGGAGGAGTTCGAAGGGAGGGGGGAAAAGCCCCACCAGCGTAGTGGAGATAAGTGAGCTGTGTGTGAGCAGCGGTGCAGAAAACACCATGGAAGCAGATGAGAACGATCCATACCCCTTCTCCCACAAACACTCTCCCCAGAAAATATGCTTTACTCCTCTGCCACAACCTGCAGACATCCCTAGTGCTGTTTGCTCTTATAGTTGTTTCAACAGGACCAGGATTTTACCCATTCAGTTAAAAAAAAACCCCACAATTGCTTGCTGCTGCCCAGACACACATCCAAAATAAACTGCTCTCTTGTGAAGGTATTGGCACCTTAGCAGCTAAATCCCTCTCTTTGAGACAGGATCTCTCTCCTGCAAATTCAGGCTATCCCACCTGTTGCCTCAGGATTACCTTCCCTCTCTGGTTAATCCTTGGCACAGCCATCAGCTCATCGCCCTCCCCGTGCACAAGCTCTGTCCTTGACAGTGTTTGTCAAAGACTTTTCCTGAATTTCCTGAACAAGTTGCCTAGAGAAGGTGTGGTTGCCCCAACACTGGAAGTGTCCAAGGCCAGTTTGGATGGGGCTTGGAGAAACCTGGGACAGCGGAAGGTGTCCCTGCCCATGGCAGGGGGTTGGAACTGGATGACCTCTAAGATCCTTCCAACCCAAATCATTCTGTGATTCCCTGATAATTTCTTTACACTGAGCAGTTTCTCAGTTCCAGCTCTCTGTGGCCCACCAGGTTTTCTTCAAACAAGAATCTAAACAAGTAAAACTGAATCACTGTCTCAGTCACAAGTTTTAGGGCAAGATTTTGGTGACACTGAGTCTACCCAAGGCCTGTCTCCTGCCTCCAAAAACAATCAGAGCTGGGGCTTTATGGTACAAGGAGCCGGGTAAGTACAGATTGATTTTTCCTCCAGTGCATCCCAAATCCAGGGAATTAGCTCAGGAAAAGCTCAGGAGACACACAACAGTCAAAAACAATGGTAAGGAAGATGGGACTGGATACTACAGCCTTGCAAGTCAGAGCTAAAGGCACTGGCAGAGCTGGTTGAGGTGTAACCAGTGAGAAACAGGAGGTCCCATCTTATAAAAAGAATCCTGCAGTTACACTGCACTTATCAGGAGTTTAACCCCACATCAAAGACACTCCAATCATTAATTCATATAATGAGAAAATTAGTGACAAGACTCCTTTGCCAGTTCTTGCAGTGTTACTGTGTCTGATGCCACTGCTACTGGGGAGTGGATTTACTTACTACACCCAGTTTACGGGGTGTTTATTCACATCTGTGCCGTGACCTTTCTGCTTGGAAAATTAGCAGTTATTTAGAGGCAGCTAAAATAATAGAAGATAAAATAAAATGGCCACGGCGTCATTCAGCTCTAATTATTATTGAAATGGGACCTAAAAGAGATTCCATCTGTGTAAAACCCTTTCTTTAGATACATACATATATATATATATATAATATTTAAAAATAAACACAGACAGATCTCTTGCTCTGTAGGTGTAATTATACAGCTACATCATCTATACACAGCCACACTGTGTGTATATCCCACAATGCACATACAGTAGGCGGGATAGGCATGAGAAGAAAGTTATAAACTATATTTAAAACATGATCATTACTCAGAGTATTTGACACCTCGAGTATCAAGAGATACATTTGCACTGAAATCATATTCTATTTGCTAATCACTCAAACACGAGCTTCCTGTGAGCTTTCCTCTCCTCAACAACAGTGTCCCAGCAATGGACTCAGCCATCTAAAAAGTCCAAGGAACATTTCCTGCTTGTCAATTAAAGGCAAAGCAGAACTGGTTGTGCTGAAAATAATAAACAAAACCAGTGCAAATTCCTCTGAGCAGAGGCTGGGTGCTAAAAGCTGACTCAGCTCCCCCAGAACACAGAGCAGAATGTAAAGCAGCCATCAGAAAAGCACTTAAAAACCAAACTGAGACAAGAAGGCAAAACTAACCCTCTCCTGCACGACAAAAATCAAAGGAGGCAGAAGCAGGAGCACGTATTGCAGCACCTCCACTAATAAATCCCTTCATCAAATTTGGCTGCTCTGTGTGGGGGTGTGTGTGAGGTGAGCATATGTCTCTATCAAATATTCCTGGCAGAGGCACTTCCAGGCAAGACATTCATAATGCCCACTTTTTGCTGCTCTTCACAAAAAAGCCACAGGAGAGGCAATTTCTAAGTGCTGTTGGCAGCGTGTTCCTTCAGGAGCATCAATCCAAGGCTGGAGTCACTTCTCATTGCAGCAAACGGGAGGCTTAGGTTGGACATGGGAAAGAATTTCTGCATGGAAAGAGTTGTCAAGCATTGGAAGGGGCTGCCCAGGGAGGTGGGGGAGTCACAATTCCTGGAGGTGTTCAAGGAATGACTGCACGTGGTACCCAGTGCTCTGGTCTGGTTGATAAGGTGGTGCTCAGTCACAGGCTGGACTCAGTCTTGGAGGTCTTTCCCAACCTAAATGATTCTGATAATGATTCTATGAAACCTGTGGCTTTGGGGCTGTTATTTTCACCCCCACTCCAGGTTTGGATTACTGTTAAACAGGCAGCTGCATCCCAGACACCTTGCAAAAAGCAGCATTTTGGGGATCCAGGTCTCGCAAACTTTGTGCAGAGAGATGCAACGCTCTCTGCTTGCCTGGGGTGACCTGCTCTGCCCACACAGGGTAGAAAAACCCCTTTGGCCCAACCTCTAGGATGTCCTCTCTGTGCTCCAGCAAGGACACAATCTGCTGGGAGAGGCACATTCCTGGGTCCACTTCAGGCCAGTCCTTAGCTCAGCTGGGGTTTTGCTGGGATAACCTGTTCTCAGTTTGGGTCCAGCTCAGCCCATCTCTCCCAGCTATATCCCTATAAACCCTCAGCCTGCCCAGCCCACCAGCAGTGAGAAACTCTTGGGCAGGGCAAGTAGAAGAAGCAAATGAAGGTGAGGATGGAGCCTGCAAGGTTTGCAATCAGAACCACACAATGTGATGCCAGCAATGGCAAGGGCACAGATTTGACCCCAGATGTGCCTTCCAGTCCTACACCTCTGTCCATGGCCCAGCTCTGCTCCCTGGCCTTTCAACAAGTCCTGACATAGCAGTGTCATAAAAGTCCTAATGTGGAGCAGGGCACATTTTGGTAGGGACACTGATGCACCTTCTTCCTTGACCTGCTGTGATTTGAAATGAAGCCAAGGAAGAAATCAGGAGCTAAACCAGCAGCTCTGGAAATGAAGCAGATAGAGAGTTTTGTTTTTCATTGCAAAGCCCCAACTGTGCAGAAATAAATGCAGAGAGGTGACTGGCAATGACCCTCCAGGGACAGCATGAATGAAATCACGGTGACAAGGGACTCAAAGACATAGAGGAAAAATGGGATAAACTTCAAAAAGGATAAAAAACATCCCACTGACGCACCAGAGGCTGAGAGCAGAGAACAGGGTGTCTGTACATCAGCACAGAGACATCCCTGAGACTAAGGATGCTTGGTCTTCAGAAATCAAAATCACCAGCGCTTGGGCAGAAGGAAAGCAGAGACGTTCCCAGAAAGATAAAGGTGCTCCTCATTTGACCAATTCTTCTGCAAATGTGGCTTTGGGAAGAGCACAGAGGGAATTTTCATCTCAACCTCACCGATGTTGCATCTCCTGGAAAAGTCATTACTCTTCAGAAATAGAAATAATCACGGGGCCTCGTGTGTTTGTGGTTCAGGCAGTGAGATGAGATGACACACTGCCCACTCTGCCCTTTAAACATTTCTCTCTTGCAGTAGGAGAACCAAGGAATCCAGGAGGAGCCTTGGGCAACAGGAAGCTGCGGTGGCAGAGGTGTTGAGGAGGCACAAAACCCTTATGAACTCTCTGGGTTGAGGATGTTTTGTTTGAGGCAAGAAATCTCTTAGATATTGGGCTCTCAGGATGTTCCACCAACAGTAGGCGATGCCAGAGAGATTTGCAGATCACTTGTTCTAAACCAGCCATGGCTGGAGAAACACAGGACCACTGAAGACTCCTGAATTAAGTGAAAGGTCTGATTATCAACCAATATGGGGTGCAAAGAGAATATAAAATGCCACTACACAGGCACTCCGGAGGCTGTTTGAGCACCAACCCTGTTTTCCCTGCCTGTGCAGGCCCTGAGCTTGGAGCACAGCTTCCCTCCTAACTTATTCATGATGTTCTGGCAGCCTTGCCAAGTTCACCCCAACTCAGCTCATGCAAAAAACAAAAGCTTGGAGCATTACAAAGGGCATTTCCCCAGCACGGGGGAGGGAGGGGGGAGCTCCCAGTGCTTTTCCAAGGAGAGATACAGCTCTACGAGCTGCAAGGGGCAGCGGGGGAAGGTTATGAACTCAGGCCAGCTCTTCTGGGAAGTCAGGGCCTCCCACCAGGATGCAGAGTCAGCTACAAGGGGGAGGGCTTGAAGCAGAGCCACTGCAGGGAGCTGTTTCCAATTGGGACTCAAAAGGGATCCTGTAATTCCACCTCTGTTACCCCTGCATGTCTCTCCCCACAGGCACATCCAAGCTGAAAAAAAATAGAAATATGCTCTTAGCAACCTCCCAGGTAAAAAAAAAAAAAAAAAAAAACCAACAAAAAAACCAAAAACAAAGTTCATTCTTTTTTCTATACTACCCTGGCCACTGGTTATTGGCAGCAGTGCTCAAGCACATGATGGGAGTTTGCATCCTCCAGCTGAGCAGATATCCATGCAACAGGGAGGAGGAGTGTGGTCACCTCGGCCTTCCTACTGCTCCAGGACACCACAGAGCTGGTGTTCAGACTGGAAAGGAAAGAGTCACAGAGACTCAGGCACTGAGGCTTCGCTAATTCCTTACTTCTTATCCTGTTGTCAACCCTGGGAGATGTCCTCTCATGTCAGCACTGGAAGGAGGAGATATAACAAATGTGATAATGCCAGATGCTGCTGATAAGGGATGGAAAAAAGGCAGGTAGGGCTGCTTGGTCCCCTCCAGGGAGAATAAGCGAGATAAAACTGCAGCTCAGAGCAGCCTGGTACCTTCACTGTGAGGACCCTCATTTCATTTAGCTGGGATCCTCTCCTTGCAGCACTTGCAGCACCCCAAAAAGATCTGCTGGATTTTCAAGAAGGCAGCACAGTGCCCACCCCAAAGAGGCCCTGCTCCTGCACAGAAATGACATGTAAATTTTGATATTTTAATATTATTAACACGAAAATGATATTTTTAAATGTTATTAACAATGAGTGGTAAAGCAAACACAGGAAATGTAGAGGCATAAAATTGCCTCGGAGAGTGTTCCCTTCAGCCCTTACAAAGAGCATCCCGCAGAATACACTTCACATCCTTGCTGCATTTCATTCCCTGCAGGCTGTGGCCTCAGGGGAAGCTGAGGATGAGGACAGAGCCCTGTGGCCAAGGGCAGGCACAGGTCAGGGTCACCACCCCACCCCAGGCTGAAATCCAGCCCTGCTGCACCCTCTGAAGCTGTGAAGGGGCACCAGGAGGGGAGCAGGTGATGGAAACCCAACACGGGCTCCAGCTGCACAACTGTGGGCAGGGCTGCTATAAATAACACCACCATGGCCCTCAGGGAAAACCTATGGAATAAACACATCCACACGCTGGGAAGCAGGGGATGGACACGTGGGCAGAGAGGTGGTTCAGGGCAGATCAAGTCCAAGGCAAATCCAAACCTTGTGAAATTCATTGCAAGTCTTGAACAGGCTGACGAGAATAATAATCCTTGTGGGGTTTTGGGGTTTGGGTTTTTAGGTGGGTTTGGGGGGTTTTTGTTTGGGGCCTTTTCTTTGTTTGTTTGGGGGTCTTTTTCAGGGGGTCTGGGCATTTTTTTTCAGGGAATGTGTCCTGATCTCCAGCACAGCTCTGGAAGATGTGACCTCTACTCAGCCCTTGTGAGACTCCACCTGGAGAACTGCATCCAGCTCGGGAGTCCTCAGCATAGGAAAGACATGGACCTGTTAAAGAGGACCCAGAGGAGGCCATGAAGATGCTCTGAGGGCTGGAGCTCCTCTGCTCTGAAGACAGGCTGGGAGAGCTGAGATTGTCCAGCCTGGAGAAGAGAAGGCTCCAGGGAGACCTTAGAAGAGACTTCCAGTACTTAAAGAGAGCTTATAAAAGAGAGGGAGAGTGACTTTTTACACAGGCTGACAGTGATAGGACAAGAGGGAATGGTTTTAAATTAAAAGAGGAGAGATTTAGATTTCAATTAGATGCTAGGAGAATATTCCTTACTCAGAGGATGGGGAGGCCCTGGCACAGGTTGCCCAGAAAAGCTGTGGCTGCCCCTGGATCCCTGGAAGTGTCCAAGGCCAGTTTGGATGGGGCTTGGAGCAACCTGCGCTAGTGGAAGACATCCCTGTCCTTGGCAAGGGGTTAGAACAAGATGATCCTTAAGGTCTCTTCCAATGCAAATAATTCTGTGATATTATGATCTTATCCTGGCTCTATAAACTATTTAACTCCTTTGCATCCCCAGCCAGAGGAATGGACACATGATTTCTTGTCTTTGCCAAAGAGCTCAGAGATTCAAGGAGGAAAACACCCTGGAAACATGGAGAGTGTGTGTGTGTGCGTGCCAGTGGAGAACTCTGAGCAAGCTAAAAATCAGGGAAGGAAAAGTGTGAATTCTGCAGCTTCAAACTTCTCATCTGCCTTCTGCCTGGACTATTCTGATCATGCCAGCAGGGTTCAGCCCAGCTGCCCTTTAAAATGAGCCTTCCCACATAATTTAAAAATCCCCCACACTCATGCCAGCAATAACTTTGAACCACACCACAATCTCTCTGTATTTATAGTCACGATTCCTTCATGCCACACACCCATGCATTGCCCCCAGCAGCACATCCAACCCCATAAAAAGGGACTTAGTTGTTTTAACAAGCAGTGGTGACACCTATTTCTGTCCAAGAGTGAGTTTAGGCCCGACAAATCCACATCAGTAGAGAATTTCTCCCCTCCTGCTCCCAAGCCAGACATGACAGGCCAAATCCTCCTGAGGGTTAAGACAAAGCTACAACCACTTCCATTTGAGCCATAATTGAAAATCAATAGGAATGGTAGTCAGAACGCTCATGTGCTTAAAGCAGAGGTCTAGGAGAGTCAGGAGCAGGAGTGATTTCTTCTCCTGGCCATGATCATAACCAGGGATATTTTCTTTTTTTGAGTTCTCTAGGCTTGTGATCCAGCACCCATAAAACAGAGATAATCCACTGATGGGTTGGAATTCACTAGAGCTTCAAAACTGCTGAGGCAGAGAGGTGTTGGGATGTACTCACAGAGAGCAAGATATTTTTAAATATATTGAAGTGAGAGGCAGTGAGGGATGCAGAGCCTTCCTCTTTTTAGTTTTTTTTTAAGAAGCATCAAAGAAAACTCTGCATCAGCAATCCTTGCTCCACCTGACTAATGCCAAGAAGCAGCAGGGCCAGGACACCCAAACTGTGATGAGCATCCAAGTGCTCCCTTAGGTGGACTCATACGTAGAAAATCCTGAGTTGGAAGGGACACACAAGGATCATCAAGTCCAGCTCCTGGCACTGCAAAGGACAACTCCAAAAATCCCACCATGTGCCTGAGAGTGTTCTCCAAGTGCTTCTTGGACTCCTTCAGGCTTGAGGTACTTCCCTGGGGAACCTGCTCCAGTGCTCAACCACCCTTTGGGTGAAGAAAATAATGCACTTTGTTACATCATCTGACCTCTGCCCTGTGCCACCAGGGCTCCCAGGAATGGCACTTTATGGATATTGCCAGCAGGCTCTGAAGAAGAGAAATTCATTTCACTAACAGGGTCAAAGAACATAGCAAAGGTGAGGGGGGAGGAAGGTGTAATTACCAATTTATCCTAAATCAGGATCTACAACAAGAGAAGAGGATAAGGGTGCCACCAGCTGCATCTTCTATCCATCTATCCATCTCCCTCTTCAGCTGCAGGAATATCACCATGCACTGCCCCACATCACCTGTTGATGAGAAGGGGGTTTTAACCAAACCAGTGCTCCAGAGTTATCCCAGATTAGGAGGATTTGCTGCACCACGACACCTTGTGCCCCTGCCACAGCAACTGCTGCACCGTTGAAAGCACTTGAAGAAAACAGCAGGGAGAACATCTGATTCCTTTATTACAGCCCATCAGCACAACTCCTGTGGCAGTCAGGGTTTGTGCCACTGCCTGAGACACTTCACATCTGGCCTTCAGCTCCAAAGCAGCTGCCCAGTTCCTACCAGATCCAATCTGGATCAGTAACACAAACCTTGTGCTCCCTCAGGCACAGGCAGCCTCAGTGGAAACCTTCCTTTTCCCCAGCCCGGCTTGGAGGTGTCATTAAGAATCCAATCAATGTGACGTCATGGGTGTAATTGAATTATATGTATGCTCAGCAGACCCTTTCCACTTGGTATCCCCATTGGCTAATGTGGAATTATGATGGATCATACACAGGGATATATGAAACATGCATGAATAACCCAAGCATGCATTTTTAATGATACAATCCTGATAACTTCCCCCTCCTAACAAAATCAAAATGAATTAAACACAAGTAGCTGTCAGTGGCATTAAAGAAAAAAAAAAAAAAAGAGGAAAAAAAACCCCTCATCATTTAAATGGCAACACTGAAAACGTTCCCTGAATTGCAGCGTGACTGGAACCATTTGTTGTAATGATACCAATTAACATATCTATCCATTTAAAGTTTCCAGTGCAAAACCAGAGTAGCTTGGGTGATATTCATGGTAGGGAAGAAAGGTGAAGATAATGGATCACGGGGAGTGAATAGGACTGAAATGAATGGGGTAATTCAGATGAACTGTCTGACGATGGCTGGATAATCCCCCAGAAGAGCACGTCCCCACACCCACTAAAATGAAATAAAGGCAAAACCTGCAAACCCAACGGTCAGAAATGATCCAAGTGAGGCAGAGACCTCTCGACTCCAGGGATCTGGCAATGGCCAAGTTAACCTGAACATCCCAGAAGAATGGTTCAGCTACAGTGGCTTTTCTTTGGGGCAGAGGGGATCCAAGGATGCCTTGGGGTCACTTCTATATCTGCATTCTCTGATTTAACTGATCGTGATCAGAGAAGAGGGAAGCACCCGTAGGAGTGATCTGACATCTTGGATTTGTGTTCTGTATCAGGACTGACCTCTTACAGCCACAGACAAGAGTTACCTTGGACAAACTTGAACTCCCCATTCCTAGAAGTGTTCAAGGCCAGGTTGGACAGAGACTGGAGACACCTGGTCTAGGGGAAGGTGCCCCTGTGGAATGACATGATCTTTAATGCCCCTCCCACCAACCCAAACCACTCTATGATTCTATAAGTAGGCAACATGGACCCAGGTCTGTGTGTATCCATTTATCCAAGCTGTCTCTTTTACCTTCTACCCCACCAATATATCAATATCAATTACCTAGCACACCCTTGTTGTAAGCACTGTGTCCACCGTTATAGCTTCAACTACTTGGGCTAACACCTTTCTGATTTCTAAATCCCTGGGAAAAAAAATGGGTAGCAGCTCTGAAAGAAACAAAGAAAAAAAAAATTTAAAAAAAAAAAAAGGCCAATTCTAAAAAAGCAATTCCTTGGGGACTTCTAAAGAATTTCAGTCACAAAGTAGAAAAATTTGTTCGCACTCTGTGGATCAGCAGCTTCTGCCACGTTCAGTGAAAATCAGAGGGTTTTGTCTCGCTGCAGATTTACTACAAAGCACAATGTCACAGACCTTGTTCCTAATTGCAGACAGGCTGGACACGGTGGCAAAGGATGGAGCCACCAGAGATCCCGGTGTATGTCTCGTAACAAGCTCATTAGCTCCAACATCAGACCCCATGTTCCTCAAAAACTGACCCAGGGCCCCCTCAGGGTTTGTGCTGAGCGTGCTGGAGCAGGAAGTCTCTTGGAAACCTGGAGAGAGGAAGTCAATACACTTCATAACAGATGAGTGAAGGGTCGTCCTTTGCAATTAATAACGAGTTAAATAAAGAAATGAGAGGTTGTTTATCATCTCCAAGTGTGTGGCTGGCATGCCTTGCTTGTCTTTCTATAAGAATTTGGCACGTCAAGCACTATTTTGAGGTTGGTGGGACCTGTTTTACAAAAGTAACCCAAAATTCAGCATGGAAACAGAGTCAGGGAAAAGCCCTTCTTTCCCAAGTACAGCAGGAAAACTTCTGTGATTAAAGAACCCTGAGGTTCATCCCTGGCCTGTGTCACAATTCAGGTAGCTTGTGCAAGTCCAGCCATTTCCCTGTGATGTCTTCCATGGAGCCACATACCCCTGCAACATGTCAGAAGGACATTTTCTGACTCTCCCTTTAAGCATTTGACTTATTTATCTAGAAAACAGGTAGGTATCTCCAGAGGGTGGCATAAATGATGCTTTGAGCTCTGCTGACTAAACACACAATGACATCCTGGCCAGGAGGTGATCTGAACCACCTTCTTAAAACATCTACCTCTTTTCCAGGTAAATCCACTTTAGTACAGAGCCTGAATAGTTTTGCTCTCCCTGCAACTCAGGGACAGTCCCACTTCCATACCAGTCAGCACAGCTGAAAGGATAAATATATTTTTGATTCTCCAAGTGACACATTTAGCAGCATCCACAATACCCAGCAGAGATCCATAATTTGGTTGGGGCACCAAATTCACTTCCCTTCAAAAAACAGCCAATAGTTTTTTTTAAGGAACTGGTATTCATCAGGACAGTTGGATTGGAAGAAGATACCTTGATTTCTAAGGTTTCACGAATCCCAAAATGCCAGAATTTCTGATGCAGCAAGATCTCAGCGTCCAAAGTCACATCCCAGTTTTCCTGAAAGCTGCATTTCACAACAGACAGAAGTTTGGGAGAGAGTAGAAGGAAGCACCACTCCTTGAAGGTTTTATCGGTGACCACAGCTGTGAACCGCTCTTTACAGACAAATCATCCCTTAGAAAAGAATTACTGTCTTACACAGGAAAATTCCAAGTTAAGTGAGATAGGTATTTTTTCCTTCCTCTTTTTGCTTTGCACCGACTTCTGTCATATGTAAATGTTAAATCACAACCCACGTTTTTATCTTAAAGAGAGTCAATTCATCTTTTGTGAAGGAAAACAAAACAAACAAACGAAAAAAAGGTGCTTCGGCTTTGTTAAATTTCGAAAATAAAATCACTCCATAAAAGCTGCTCGAAGATGGCCCATCACTGGGAGATACTTAAAATGCAGACAGCGGGTTTTAAAAGGCTCCAGAGAAACCCTCCCGTTGAACGGAACGAGGGCCATGGGGTTAAAACACGGCCATCACAACCTTTATTGCTTCATTTTGTGAAGCCATTAACGACAGGAGGACCCCAGATGTGCCGCGGCTCCGGCAGCTGGAGCGAAATTCAACACACACACACACCCCCCATCAGAGCCTAATTTATGATCAACCTGTTGGGAGGGGGCCGGAGCACGGCATTCCTGGGAGCTCCACGGCAGAAAAATCAGGGATACACGGGGGTCTAGACAAAGGCGTGTGTTGGAGGACTCTCGAAGCTCTCGCACAAACACACCCCTCGTGTGTGGAAGGAGCCTCGCAGCAGGGAAGTCTTGCGAGGGGGAACTTTTGGCAGCTGAACCCCAAAAAACACCCGGCTTTGAACTCAGGGTTCGGCTGCCAGGGAGAGCTCGGGAGGAAAGCAAAGGGTCGCTGTGCTCGGTGCAGGACACGCTCGGTGAGAGGGACGGTCCAGTCCCTGAAGAACTTCGCAGGGAAGAGGAGGAGGGATGTAGGGAGGAAAGCGTTTTGCCTGAGGTCATGCTGCGATCAGCATCATCCCGGGAATAGATCAAAGGTTCCCGTTCTGCCATAATGTCATACTGAGGTTTTTCTGACGACCCTTGGCACCCTCATGTTCTCCACATCACCCCCAACCCAAACCGACCTTTCCCCGCCAACCACCTGCTCTCCTCTCCACTCGGGTCCTTCCAAGGAACTTTCTCCTCTCCACACTTTCCCCTTTGGGTCCCTGCTCCGGTTACTTGTGTCCTTTTGATTGCACATTCCTCGGTAAAAAGACTGGAATCATACACTGAAGTGCTTCTGAAAAAGGGTCTTGATTGAATCTTTACCTGTCTAAATAATCCATCACTTCTTTAATCCACTCCATCCTGCAAACTTGAGCCTCCAAAGCACATGGAAGTACGTTGGGCATTCCTAAATATCTTCAAGTGTGCCTTATCACCCAGAACATAGTGTGGTGCGTGGCAATGCAGCAAAATTCACCTGACTGTGACTGCCAGATGTGTGATCCTAAGGAGAGCCCAGCCTGCTCCTCCCACTCACAACTCCCTGAATTTGCTGGCAGTGCCCCCAGTCACTGCAGATGTCATAAATTTCTTTCCCTTTTAAGCGAGAGTAAAGGTTTTTCCCTAAGCTTTTAGCAGTTTAGGGAGCATCAATAAGAATCCATGGATAGGGGCGCTGGGTCTGTTGGCAGCCTCTTTTTCTCCTGAAGCATGTAGCCCATGTCTCTATTCTCAACCAACCTCCTAAATATTCTATGCAAACTTCAGGAGTATGGCCCAGGTCAGAGCACCTGAGCTTCACAGAAGAGGTTGGAAAAGTCACCCGCAGCAGAATGAAGAAAATACCAAGTGCCAAGAGCAATGGCCCCATCTGAGCGTGTTAATCAAATTCCAGCATGAAAATCATGCATAAAAAAAACCCCCTGCGCTGAACTTTTCTATTATCATAATGTTGGAGCACCTCACGACCACTAATTGTTGACGAGACCCCTGGCAGAGCAGAAAAACACCATTACTGTCACTTTACAGACAGGGAACAGAGATAGGAGAGGTGTTTATATCTGAACAAGTTGCCCTCAGCTCCCCTTATCATTAATGGAGAGAAAAAGACATTTTCGGACATAATTCACTGCCCTGTTTAAGGGCAGTTTCAGTCTCTTGCAGGATGAAGTTGTGTCCTAAAAGGTCTGATTTCTCTCGCTGGACTGGGAAGGAAGTTGGCAACACCTCCTGGGGATGGAAATATCCCCTTTTACTGAAAGGAATCCCCACTCTACAAAAGGTGGGTCCATAAAAGTCAGTAACAAAACAGGAATTGAATTCAGGATTCTTATATTTTAGTCTGATGCTCAGATCAAAACACAGATGGGCATCTAAGGTGAACAAAGGCCAAGGAGCCATCCCAGCAGTAACAAAATTGAGGGGGCTCGAAGGAAGCTATTTATGGGTAAGGAACAAAGGGGATGGAGGAGGGAAAACTGAAATATCCTAAAAGAGCAGGTTAAAAGGACAGTCAGGAAAGGGGACTATTGGAAGAAAGGAAGCACATGACAAGACAGCAGAGTTGGGGGTCACACACTGTCCATAATACACTGCAGATGTGAGGAAGATCCAGGAGCAGTACACACTGAATATCCCCAGTGAACATATATGGAAAATCCCTGCTAAGACACCATCCCCAGTCCAGATGGTGTTAAGGAGGAACTCAGTCCTTTCCCAAACACCTCCTTCACACTCCCCTTTTCTTCATTTTAATAACTGCAGGAGAAACAGGGAAAGCAGACAGATGAGTCCAGAGATCACACAGGGAACACAACTGGGAGCAGATCCCACCATCGCACCCCAGGCTGAAACCCTGACACAGTGAATATCCTGGGAATTTGACTCCAATTCCAAATTTTGCAGCTTATTTTTATTTAAAAAAGAAATACAAAGGTAGGTTTGGAAACGGGATGACAGGGCTGACCTGTTCATCTTGGAGGGGGGAACTGCAAGGTGGCCACCAGCACGTTTCCATCGGGAGAGTGAACACAAAAGAGTAACAGCTCAGCTCTTTGCAAGCGATTAAAGGGCAGTTAATGAAATCACCTGCCAGGGAGAATTGACAAAACATAGAAAATAAGTCACTTCAGAGTCTGCCAGAGCATCCCTGGCACGGACAAGGGGCCTGATGGCTGGGGTATATATTTAGTGCCAGTGAGATCATCTTTCCTAGCAGGGCTTGCCTTTGCAGGGAGGAGAAGGGCAGCACTTCCATGGCAATGTCAGTGTGAGCTTGAAGAGGAAAGCGCCTGAGATTTCCTTAACAGGGAAGAAAACAGCACAGAGGCAGTCAGGGCTACAGCAGGGGCTGCAAAGCATGATCAAGGTTAAAACCCAGGGGAAAAAAACCCACATAATATCAATACTGATGTGTTGAACAACAGCAGGTATCAGCGTAAGGAGTTTGTGGTTATTCAGCTCCTGTTGCCACATCCCATCCTGGGACTGCTCAAAGCTTTTCAGGAGGGGTAGAGCTCAGATCACCCCAACAGGTACCTCTGGTTCAAGCTAAAGATTAATCCTTTTTAGCATATAACACCTTGGTGAACAGTCCTGCACCTGCACACACACACACACACACACACACACACTGTGCTGACAATTTGTTAAAGCAGAGCACTGGAATACTAATTACAACAGATCTTTCAATCCCTTGCCCTTCATCACTGCTTTGCAGCACTAAAAAGAATCAGGTTCCTCTAAAAAAAATGAGAGATCGGCTTAAAAAAAAAATCATGAATTAACCATCAATGCTCAGCTTCAGGTGGTTATTATACTTACTATGAGTGTCAGGATGCATTTGGGACTTCCAGTGTTTATATGTTACATTTACCTGCATCTCCCCAGCACAAGCAGCCCCCTCCCCTCAACAGAAAAATATCCCAGTCATGTGCCCCAAAGCCAAAGCCATATTACACCTCTAAATGAACAGATGTAATACACCAGGGTAGTGCTGCACTACTCATCATCTTCAAATCTATTCTTTTCCTACTATATTATGATAATTTATTTCACTACCGGGGCTCCCAGGTGAGTTCAATTCTCCAGCTTCCAAGCAGACAAAAATGCTAACCCGGCAGAAGAAGTTTAACAAAGAGCCTAAAGGCAGCAGTCTCCTAAGATCTCCCACCTCTCCATACATATTGCAGGCTAAGACAGACGTGCAAGGAAAACAGAGATATAAATTTGGAAACGTTTTCTTTTTCTTCTCCGTGAATAGCAAATTAGCTAAAAATTCAGAATTTACGTGGGATTTGGGGAATTAATTTACATCATCACAAGGGGGAGAAGGGGCTCGAAAGCATCAAAAGATTTTGACTTTTCCGTCTCGCAGTAGAAATACCTGCAAGAAGAGAGCTAATTAAACAACAACAAAAAATAAAAAGAAGAGGAAAGAGGAGGTGGGGAGGTCAAATAACCATAAGTGGTTGTTTCATACGCTATAAAACTTTCACAGCTTGTTTGTTGTATTGAAAAAGGGGAGGGAGAATAAATCAGTTTTGATTTGGCACCGGGCTGGGTTTGGGCTGGGTTTATTTATTCTTTCCTCAAAATTTTTCTCTGTTCTGTGAGAAAACAACAAAATGAGTGTGAGAGACACTCCAACCTAACACGATGCCAAGGTCCTATCCCTTAGAAACTGTCTGAAGGGCAGGAGAAATGCACTGTGTGTCCCCATCCCTCAGGGCAGCTTATCCTCAACATATTCCCTTAGACCCCAAGGAGATAAATCAGCTGTGTACGAAATCCAAGAGAAACCCACAGAAACTTGTAGGCAGTGGGGAAAAGATCAAAGTGCCCATAGTGTGTGAAACCACATCCACCCCAGCAGATATCACAAGTCATAAACTCCCCCTGATAACCCGGCCTTAATCAACCAGATGACAAATGAGGCAAACACAGGGAGATTTGCACAGTGGCAGCCGAAATGTTTAATTAGATTTCATCAGAAGGGGTTCTGAAAAATTCATATGATGAGGTCTCTGCCAGTCTCAAGGATAACCTTTTCCCTGACATCGCTGGAATTTATTGCCAGCTTCAGTTAAAAAAAAAAAAAAAAATAAAAATTACGAGAAGTCAAGAGGAAAGATGACTCCAGACCTCATCCATGAGCATCCCAGCACTGTGGGATACCAGCAGGGCTGGCAGGAGGAGCAGTGGTTTGCATTGCCAGGATGCCATAAATACAAGTGTGCTGGGGTCCTTTGCCAACGCACCACAACAGCTAAAAAAAAAACAACCATCAGCAAAGCTTCCCAAACCCACCAAAGTCCCTTAGGAGCTCCTGTTTTGTTATCCAAAGGGACCCAGCCCTGTGAATCACCAGCAGAACACGTTCAGCATGACAGAGTGTAACCAGAGCTGAAACCCACAGATGACTTGCTCCCAATTTTCCTCTCCAGACTTTGGCACCCCCGGGCTCCCAGCCCGTGTCCCTTCAGAGCCTTGGAGCATTCCATTTGTTTCCAACACACACTTCCAGGCTCACTGCACCAAGGGGGATCCCAGCCTGGTACCTACTGGATGCAATGCTGCTGAAACATAAAAACAAACTCTTACCAGGAGTGATCTTCCATGGGATTAAGGGACACCTCTGTTAACACAGTCCTGCTGCCTCTGCAGGCACCAACCCAGCTGGGAAATCTGGTTTTTGTGGCCTTACATTGAAATATCACTCCAACTCTTCACAATATCCAATGCCTTTTTTAGTTTAGGAGATGAATGATCCTCCTTGGGATCACAGTTGCTGTAACATTGACCAGCATGGAAAGGTCAAGCAACGACAGAGTCAAATTCATAAAAAAGCCATCATTGACATCAACCTAGATTTGACACCATCAGGTTACAGCCATATCTACAGGGTTACCTGCTGCAATCACAGCTGGGAAGATGTTTTCTGGTCACCCTGGGCACAACATCCCAAGGGGACTTTGCAAATCTCATCTTTGATTTACTGCCCTGGTCTAGTCTTCAATCTGTATTTTTACCCCTCACTCAGCAATCAAAGCTTTTCTAATTCCAAAACTGTCCAGGAACCTGTAGCTCTTCCATATGGTTCCATTTAGAAGAGGTGAAAGGCCACTGATAGGGTTTTGAAGGGTCAAAAAAAGAAAAAAAAGGACAAAGCAAAAAGACAAGTGTGAGACCAAGCAGGAACAGGTCCCTGAATCCTGGGTTGAGGTCTACAAAACCCAGCACAACTCCCTCATTCCTCCCCCCAGGCTTCACACACCAGTCCTACAACCAGCAACCCATCAAAGTCTGATTGCTCTCAAGCCAGGCTGCCACCACAATGAAATGGGAGAGATAAGGAAGCAAAGCAAACCCAAAAGCCATCAAACTAAAATGAAAGAAGCACGAGGGGGAAAAGATCAAGTTGGAGAGGGACGGGGTGGGTGTTACTCCTGCTTTCCTTTCTCTTGGTTTTCCAAGCCCCACCAGCAGCATTCACAACCTGTGGATGTGCTGATGGCATTAAAGTTCCCTGACAGGGGCTCACATCCTTCCCTTGGATGCCCAGGGGCTGCTGCACACTGGGGTGTCTGGATGTGTGCTGGGGAGAGGTGGAGAGACACCCTTCAAATTATCTCCAGCACATTCCTTTTTGCCTTCCAGTTAAAAGCTGGCTCATAAACCAGAGCTCTTGTCCCTACACTTTGGTTGCCAGTTAAGGGAAAAGCTCTTTTTCCAAGGCCCCCTCACACAAAGTGTGGTCCCTTCTCCAACTGCAGTAACTCGACTAATTACACCACTTTTGTTTGCTGTTATGAGCCCACCCTGCCTTTGCCAGACCAGGAATCGTACTCTGATCACTGCCAGAAGTGCCCAATTATGGGTCACAAACTGAGTAAAGCCCCTCCCAACTTAAACATCAGCAGTGGGGGGAGAAAATTACTGTTAAACTAAGCATCTCCCTGTTTTTCCTCAGGGGTATCCACAAATTGGTTTCAAATTAAAGGGTTCCTAGAGGTGGGCTGGGGGAACTATTTGTGGCAAACTGCTTCCACAGAGCAAAAGCCAGAGAACAAAGTTTAAAAGGCTTTGTTTATTTAAGAATTGTTAGTTTCATGCACCCCCTCCCCATATATATATATATGCTCATTTTAAAATACATTTCAAAATTCTTTATCCATGGCTATTTTCAGCCAGTCCAAGGCACTGCCATCTTTGTACCCCCCTTTGGATGCTCTCCAGTAACTTTATATATATTTTTTTATACTGTGGCACTCAAAGCTGCACACAGGGCTCGAGGTGAGGCTGCACCAGCACGGAGGGACAGTCACCTCCCACAACTACCTGAAGATGCTGGGCCTGAAGCCCCCCAGGACATGGGTGGTATTTTTGGCTGCCAGGGCATGCTGTTGGCTCATGTAAAACTTGCCATGGACCAGAGAGAGCAAGGCACTGAATCTGGACCTCATTTTCGTGGTTTACTCCTCACCAGTGCTCAGTTTCCACCCTTTCTGATTCCTTCCTACAGACAGGAGCTGCCAAATAGCAATATCTGCACCCACCCCTACCTGCAGCAGAACCAGAGATCAGTCATCTGGCCAAAGGGAGAGGCAGGAGGTGGGACAGACTGTGAAGGTGATTCTGGGCACAGATACAGCCACGGGATGGTGAGGGGGACGGCGTGGAGGATGCTGAAAGGAAGAGATGGATGCACAGTGCCTTATCAGGGACTTGCTGTTCTTTCAACTGGCTCCCTGATAACATATGGAGCTTAATCAAATATGCAAATGATGTCCTATCTAGAGACAAGGGAAATAGAGGAATAAACCCAGGGCCCATGCATGAAAACAAGCCGATAAAATGAGGGAGTGGGGAGAAGGTTTCCTCTTTTTTGATAAAATTCTTTCAAAAGATTAAATTAAAGCAAAACTAATTAGGAGAACCGCACTTAAGACGACTTCTTGTAAGAAGGGTCAGCAGGCAAGAGGCATCCAAATCAAAGGCAGATGCAAGAGGCACTTCAAGGGCTCCCTGAAAAGTCATTATCCCAGTCAAAAAGGAAGGGGATAGAGAGGAGGAAGGCATGACAAGAGCCTTTTTGGCTGGGCATCCATCCTGGCATTAGGTGGAGTTAAACAGCCTCTCTTTGTCACCCCGGAGAGCAGAAGTAGCAGGTGAAGACCAGAAGTAGCAGGTGAAGACCAAAGCTGATCACCTGATGTTCCATCCACAGCACCAACCCGAGAACAAAGGGACAAAGGGAAGTAAACAGACCATGGGGACATGGGAATACATTTGCTTTTCCTTGTAGCCCGCCCTGCTTGGTTTCCACTGACAGCACAGCCGTGCCAGGTTCTGCAGCCTCAACACTCCACACACAGAGCTACTGACACCATGCAGAAAATCACCTGCCACCACAGGGCAGGTGACAACCAGCAGCACAGCAAGCTGTCCCCCAGGAGGCTGCAGGACCCATGGATTGCAGCAGGTAACAGGCAGCAGGACGTTGTTACCTGTCTCTTTTCGTCTGGTTTTGTCACTAACATCCCCCTGCCTGCACAGCACATCCTCAGCCCACTGTGGGGGAATCCAGCTCAGCTGCTGTGCCACTGGAAACCTGTCAAATGCAAGCTGCATTTAAAAGAAGAGTTTAAAAAGATGATGGTACAACCTGCTGCCTTCCCTGCTGCTCTGGGTCCACTGGAGCTCGCTGTTCCTAGTGGAGTTGGGAACAAAAACACACAGTGCAGCAGCGCTGATGTGGAATTTGGAGGGATTAGACAGTTATTTGCAAGTCTCATTGCATGATCACAAGATCCCATCTCTGACAAGACTCTGAGTCACTGTTTAACCAGAATCTCAAAAAAAAAAAAAAAAAAAAAGAGCAGCACTCAACACATTTTCACAAGGCACCCAGTGAAAACACAGCTCAGCCAGAGCCTGCACACCAGCACGGGAATGGCTGAGTAGTCAAAAAGCAGAGAGGGGTACTTGAAGGAGAGACATGGAAAATTAATAGCTCTCTGCCAAAGAGCAGGCTCCAACCCTTCCTGGGAACAGCAATCTTTCCAACAGGAAAAAAAAAAAAAAAAAACAAACAGGGAGTTTTCCTACTGCAGTTGGACCCTGCCATGGGCAGTGAGCTGGTTGCAGAGTGTGACACAGGCAAGTTATAGCTGGAAGTCCCAGAGCAATGGAAATGAGGGATGTGAGAGGCAAAGCAACCACCTGCAGTGATGGAGTATGTATTAGTGGGTATGTAAAACAACTGTTGTCTGCACCAGGATCTGAACACAGGCCCCCTGGTGTGGTTTAGGGTAGAGGATGGATCACATTCAGGCTGAAAGGCACCTCAGGATACCTCTTGTCCAACCTCCTGTTCAAAGCAGGGTCTGCCCAGGGATCAGACCAGGTTGTTCTGTCTATTCAGGCCTTGAAAATTTCCAAGGATGGAAAACTGCAGTTGCTCCATGGCAACCTTCTTCAAGGATGGTTTCTCATGGGAAAAAGCTTTTCCTTACATCCAGTTGTAAGTGCTTTCATGTCAACTTATGCCTGTTTCACATTCTCTTCCCACCCATGAATGCAAAGAGCCTGTTTCCATCTTCTCACTAACCTCCTTGTTGACATGGGAATGCTGTTGTTAGGTCCCTCCATGTTTTCTCATCTCCAGCCTGAATAAGCTCATTTCTCATCCTCTTCTTTCAGGGCTGATTTTCCAGCTCCTGGCCAATCCTTTCACCCTTTCCTGGACCTGTTCTTGTTGACCAATAACATTTTTGTTCTAAGGAGCCTAAAAAAACTGGGCTCATTATCTAGATACGGCCTAGCAATGGAGTTCAAGAGGATCACCTTCCCCTCAATCTACTGGCAGTGCCCCTATTTGCATGGCTGAGGATGTTGTTGGTGTGTCTCTGCCTGGGCACACTGATGGCTCATGTGAGGATGCCCAGGTACTTTTATGTGGAGCCTCTCCCCAGCCAACCAGTCCTCAACCTGAATCGTTCCAAAAATCCAGTCCTGCATCTTTGATTTCACCCTTGGAGACAGTATCCATTCACCTAACACTTTTAGGCCATGCTGGACTTCATTATCACCAGCTATTGGTGATTTTTACACGACCCAGGACAGGTGGGTCTCACTGCCCACACTGACTCCCAACCCCTGCTGGGGCACCCAACATGAGCATCAAGTGCCAAGTTCGCCACAGCTGCAAAATCCCAACTTTCTGAATGCTACAGCCAGAAAAATGAACTGCTTTTCAGGCACCTAAGCTGGCAACAACACCTCAAAGCGGGGCTGCATATCAGTGTAGGACACAGACAACCACAGCCTTCACAGATGTCAAACTCAGACGGGAACCAGCATCGCTCCATCACAAGTCAGTGAAGCACCCGGACTCCTGCTGCTTTAGGAAGCTGTGAGGAGAGGCCAGGGTGAACAAGCCCCTCTTGCAGAAACCATCTTCCCAGCAGGAGCCAGAGCCTCTACACCCTGTTTTCAGAGCAGTCAAGTCCACTTGCCAAACAGCTGGGGGAAAAAAAAAAAAAAAGAAATTCAAAAAGAACCCTGACTCTTTCAAGGCAGTAGAGGGAAGGAGAAGGAAGCAGAGTTTCCCTGCTGACATTCACAGAGAGCTGTCAGCAGCAGGATATCCTCCAGGGAATATCAAAACTGAGCAGGGCTTCTTGGTTTTTGT
This sequence comes from Chiroxiphia lanceolata, assembly GCF_009829145.1. NCBI lineage: Eukaryota > Metazoa > Chordata > Aves > Passeriformes > Pipridae > Chiroxiphia > Chiroxiphia lanceolata. The sequence goes on along the minus strand of NC_045641.1, from coordinate 2,488,035 downwards.
GTATTCAGAAACCCCCTTGCCTGGAGAAACAGTGAGGATCTGCCTGTGCCTGCAGGTACCATGAGACCGTCACCCTGGTCATGGTGAACTCAGGGTGCCACAGTAGCTCCAGCTCCTTGGATGGGAGATGAGGAATCAAAGGAGAGGAGGGAGATGCTCCTCTTCATGTGGGTACATTATGATATCACCAACCTGGTCAGAGCTCTGTTGCCTGTGGGTTTCTTCCCACCTTTTGAACCCTTTTACCTTGCTCAGACTTTTCGCATGAAAAACAGAATAGTTTGGGTTGGAAGGGACCTTAAAGATCATCTTGTTCCAACCCCCCTGCCATGGGCAGGGACATCTTCCACTAAGACCAGGTTGCTCAAAGCCCCATCCAACCCAACCTTCAACACTTCTAGGGATGGGGAAGCCACAACTTGGCACTTGAGTGTAATCCAGCTTGGGGGAAGGACATCACATGCTGCCAGTGCCACCAGGATTCACCTGCCTTCTGCTAAACAGAACAAATCCTGCTCTGGGAAGGGATCTCACCCCACACGTGAGGGGAAAATGATGGTGGCAAGAGGACCCACCACAGCAATCACACAGAACATGCTGAGCTGGGAGGGACCCACAAGGATCATCGAGTCCAGTCCTCAGCCCTACACAGGACCATCCCCAAGGGTCACACCATGTGCCTGAGAGGGTCATCCAAACATTCCTTGAGCTCTGCCAGGTTTGGGGTTGTGCCCACTGCCCTGGGGAGCCTTGTCAGTGCCCAGCCACCCTCTGGGGGAAGAACCTTTTTCTAGTATCCAACCTAAACCTGCCCTGACACAACTTCAGACCATTCCCTCAGGTCCTGTCCCTGGTCCCCATAGAGCAGAGATCAGTGCCTGCCCCTCCTCAGGAACTGCAATTGTAGACTGTAATGAGGTCTCCCCTCAGTCAGACCTGCAGGTTTGGGTGCCCTTCAGGGTTACCTGGCTAAAGTTGTCCTCACCCTACCACAAACCAAGGTGCATCTTCTCCGACCTATACACTGACCCCATCCATACCTGCCAGTGGTTCCCACTCCCCCTTTGAGGCAGGTGGGCTATAAACAGCACTGTAAATCAAACCAGGAGAGCTGCCAGGGACGGGGCAGCCCCAGCTCCACATCCAGAAACCTGCAGGAGCTCAGACTCACATGTACTTTCCAATCCAATTACGTATTGGAGAAAGCCAACCTTCCCCAACACTGCGGGCCAAAAGGAGAACTGCAAATCCAAGCTCTCAGATCTCAAATTCTCCCTGTGGTGTTTTGACTCCGGATCCAAGGAAAGCAGGGTCTCGAGGGTTCAGGGTAATCCAGAGGGTTGTTCATGGAATTGATCAGTACTGAGAATTTTCTACTAAATGGAGTTGATACCTGTTGGAAGTGCTGGCCAGATTCCAGAGCTGACTGATCCGAGTGAAAACCCTCACCCCCAATGGCAAGTCCAAATCTAAAAAGCCCTCCAAAGTCAGCAAACTGATGGGATTTGATGAAAAATGAAATCCAGGCCACAGAGTGAAAGTATTGGTTTTTAAGCCAAGGTTCTATCTCTGCGAGGAATTTAGCATAGAAAAGGCTGTGAGTGAAATATTTGGATGGAATAAATAAACCCTATTTCTTCTGGGGAAGTTTCAAATAAATGGAAATTTCTACTGCTCCATTTTCAAATAAACATTTCAAAATGGTCCAAGAGCTTTGTCTTGTGGGAAGTACAGTTCCTAAGGCTGTTCCCAGGTTGACATTTGCAAGCTCAACTCGCCCTTTACACCTGCATCTACACACAGAATAATTGTAGGTAAGTTGTATTTCTTTGACTGGAAATGATCTGCACAAAAGCAGTGACCCATAAATCAAATGCCTAGGGAAGGAATACAAGGAGTATGGAATCCTGCTATGCTCCCTTAGTGGTGAGAGGTATTAGTGGCACATGATTCGGCCAGACACACCAGGAAAAAAAATCCAAACCAAGCATAAAAAACCACGCAAAACATCTCCATGGGTACATCTCTGCTTTTCTGCTGCCACTGGAGTGAAGAGCCAAGCGTGTAATGAGAGACTGAGCAAAGGAAAAAATCAAAAGCCAGTGGATTTTGGCACCTGGCTGTTTTACAGCAGAGCTGTTTGCAGGAAGGACATACCCGGGAATTACTCCTGTGCTGTTTGCAGGGAGACAAAACAGACGTTTGTTAAACTCAAGTGGGTTTTTTGTACCTCCTGAAAGGAATCACTAAAATTCCCAGAGGTGAATTTCAGCCATGGGTGTTGTCCCAAGCATTCAAGGACGTAGGAATCCACTTCCAAGGAAGCCCATCAGGCAACCGGATTATGAAGCTGTGGCAACTCTTACTGATATTGTCCTGGGAACACCACGGACCAGCCAGCACAGGAGGTAATTACAGGATGCTGGGTTCAAACCAAAGCACTGGGAGATTAAATATTTCTCATTAAACAATACCACAACATCTTTAATGCCCACAAGTGGTCAGGAGCTGGTTTTCCATCTCATCTGTTAAGCTGTTTGCTGTGATCATACACCTCACAACACTTTAAGCATTAATTTTCTAAAATGATCTTTGAGCAAGGAAATATTCCCTACTATATGCAGGAGAGAAAACGACGAGTGAAGACACACCAGAAGTTTCTGGCAGAGCAAAGAACCAAACTCAGGTGTCTCCCAACCCACTCCTCCCTGGGCCACCCACCTCCATCCTCATCCATGGAATCTTTAATCCGAGGACAGAGGCCTCCATGCATTAGATATGGGGGAGATTTGGGGGGGGATTTTTCTTTCCTGTAGCTCTGCATTTTTATCCTATTTATTCCCTCATTCTGCAGGGCCCAGGCAGTGCTGTGGGCGAGCCAGCAGAACTGGAGGGAATATTCTCCAGCACATTATTCAGTGCCTTCCTGATGGCTGCACAGGCAGCTTTGTGAATGAGCAAGGGTTGCAAAATGCATTTTGCCTGGGGCAGTGAAATCGCTGGGGCCAAGCGTGTCATTTGGTTTCACTCACACTTCCCCTGCCCTATCTCTGTCTTAGTTTTTCCCTTTTCTTTCTCCCTTTGTTGTCTTGGTTACACGGGCAGATTCCTGATACGCTGCTAGTTTTCATTTTAATGATATGCTCCCATAAAGCACAATATTTTGCTTCAAGTTGTGTGCACCACTGGATAAACTCCTCTGCCACGTGTGACATTTGTGTGTCAACTGACAGATATTGGTTTATGCTGTGGGTATTTTGCAGAGAGCTCACGGATCACATAAATCAAAATCAGATATGCAGTCTGCCACTTCTTAGGAAAATACACACAGAGAGGAAAATACTGGAACTGCGGGGGGAAAAAGAAGGAAAGTTTCTCCCAAACCATCTTGCAGCAAGTCTTCCAACCACTGAGTAAATCCTGCTATCTTGGAGATAATCTCCTGACTCTTCTTTCATGTTATCCAAAATGTTCCACTGCAGCTTGACTGAGTAGCTGCACTGTACCAGAAGCAGCAGGACATTCCATGCCTGGTAGGAACCAACAGCAGGGAAAAAAACAAAAAAAAAAACCAAAAAAAAACAAAAAACCAGCTAATTCCTGGGATTTGTCCACTGGTATCTGGAGTTTCATATAATCCTACAAAGTTCATTCTAATTTATTACTGATTTTTAAACAGAACACAAACACCATGCCAACATAATGTATTATGCTGGAGTTGCAATCTCAATGCAGTATTTTCCTTGCTTCCTATTCAACAGCACCTGATGGATGGAAAACAAAGCATCAGAAGGCCCATGAAGTCTTGACAGGGGCCAAGGAGAATCCAGGGAAAATCCTGAGTGCCAAACTGGCCTTGTGTAGCACCAGAGGGGAAACCAGGCTGGTGTCCCAAGCTCAGACACCCTCAGGAGCATGGGGGAGGACAATATGTAGAAGAGAGTCAATAATTGCACAAGTCATAGCAAGGATGGGGCTGAACCTGCAGGAACTAAATGCTACCAGGAGGTCTGGACCAAGTGGTCCAAAACAATGCCATATGTTCAGAGGAGCCCCATTTTGCTTTGTGTTCTGCCTCTCTGGTGGAGATTTACTCATCCAAGAAAAGGTCCCAGCCCAAGGCTCCAGCCCTGCTCCAACTCATGCACCCAAAGCAGTAACAACCACAGGCAGAATATTCAGCACATGAGGAAAAAGGGAATGAAATGAAGCTTTCTCAAATTACATCAGCCACTTCAGCTCCCTCTTCTCATTCTTTACCCTATAAGGCGTCCCTGCTCCCTACCACACTCAAAGCATGGAAAGCTCTCTCCTATTTTCCCCTATTAAAAAGGATCAGATCTTGGATTCTACAACGTGACCTGCAAAGGCAAGGAGAGCTGTGGTTGAGTTTGCTTCTCCTGGAGCCAAAGGAAAAACCAAAAAAGCTTGGGAGTGCAGGGAGGCAGCAGTCATTAACTGTTAAGGCCTTTTGGATATTTACCATTCAATCTCAGCCACCCCATTTTCCCCCCACCCCCCCCTGCAAGAGACTGACTGGAGAACTGAACTTTATTATGATATCACAGATGACAGGGAAGCAAAGCCTAATTAGTCAGGGGAGAGATTATTTTTATTATGACCATTTAAAAAACAATTTGGCTCCTTTTCCACGTGCCTGAAATAAAAAAAAACAAAACAAACCAACACATTTCTTTTCAAAAGCACAAGCAGCCTTTCCTCTGCTGAACAGAGCCAGAGACATTTGCCAGTGGGCAGGATCCCATTCCCCTTGCAGCCCTCCCTCAGCATGGGGAAAATGCCATCTGAATTTACAGCCCTGGTTTTCTTTTCAAGTGCAGAAACAGGTAGAGGAATAAAACCAGAGGTTTCAGACATACCTTAAGCATCCATGAGCAAGAAACTCCCTTCCTTCCCCTTGTCCTCTCTGCCCATCCTCTGCACAAGACACAATGGGTCACCTTCTCAAAGCACCTTCCTTTCCCCAGCTGGGAAGTCTTTAATTGCAAAAGGGATTCAAAGGGAGAACAACACCCAACACGACCCCCAAGGCTTTGCCCAACCTCCCTTTTCCAACCTCTCACCATTATCATGGCAAAGCCACACAGTTCCTTGCACATACAATATTTTACAACCCTCCCGGGCTGAGCTTTCAGACAAACATAGTCAGACTGGCACAAAGAGGTTCAAATGGAGGCAAGGTCCATCATTAGCATGAGAAGGTCACTTTTAACACCTCTTCTTCCCTTGAGAAAACCACAGGTAGATGATTCCACCTCTCAAGCCCTCTTTTATTGCCTTACACAGCAAACTGCACAGCTACTACCATACAAAGGGCATATTCTAGTGAGAACACACAGGGAGGAACATAAATACACTCTTTATTGTATTTGAGATTATGGCATCAACCATAAACAAAGAGCTCATTATCCTTCAAGACACAGCTTTCTTTGATGAAAACACTCTTCCTTCAGCACAAGCACCAGGCTGACACAAACAGAGCAACTAATCCCATGCTGGACTCGTGCTGAAATCACAGCCCAGTCACATTGAAAGATCTCCAGAGCATGAATCCCGTTGCTTAAGCTTCAGCCACAATCAGTTTTCCTCCAGCATGCACAGATACCCTGTGACCAACTGCTTAATTAGAGATGGTCTGAGCACAGACAATTCTGTTGGATGTGAACTACATCAAGTCTGTCTGTGACAGACTGGACGTGTGGTTTGACTTCAGAAACGTCATTTTCTGACGAGCGACAATTTGGAAGAAGGATTTTTATCCTTATCTCAGATTCCCTCTATCCCTCAAGGGTGAAACACAGGGGGGTTTTGCCAACCAAAACATTTTTTTTATCCTCAAAACAGGAGAACCTTAGCATAAAAACTCTTCTCACGCTCGATGCAATGCAGCAAATCTCAACAACATGAAAATATGAGTTAGAGGACCACATCAGGTCTTACCTTTTTGAGCTTCCCGCTCTTGGTGCCCACAAAAGCCAGGGAGTGGTTCTTGTAGATAGGCAATCACAGATGTCATCCTGTCTCCATCCTCAGTGAAAATGGGGAGCCCTCTCACCATGGATGATACTCCCAAGGGGGCATTCATGTCCAGGCCACAGAAATTGTCATCGATTGTTAACAGCTGCAAACAAAAAGAAAAAGAGGGTGTAAACAAGTGAAGTCACCCATTCTTAGCCATTTGGGAAGTGTCCACCCGTTGCATAACAGGTCTGTAATTCAAGCAAGCTGACAAACCCTGAGGGCTGGAGAAACAGAGAGGTGGAAAAAAGTTTGTCCAAAGTTGTGTGATGAGTTACAGGCAGAAGGAAAACTGGAAACTTGGTTGTCTTGAATGACAGCCCAGCAGGATACATTACTTTAAGCCTTTTTTACTACTTTACCAGTCAGTTCAACCAGTCAAGACCCAGCAGTCAAAGACAAAATCTGCTGAAAATGCCTTAAACGTATCTAATTCTGTCAAAAAAAATTATGCATGTTATTCCCATGGGATCCAGAATAAGAACCACTGAGCTAAATCTGCCTTGACAAATAAAAAAAGACCCTGACCTGCCCTCTGGGCCCGAGACCCAATATAATAATCACATCTATGAAATCTAAATAATCCTCCCAATTCCAAACTCTTTAGGATTGCTCATGCTACATCTTGGACATTACAGTCCTCCAAGGCATGTCCAGGAATTGTCTGGGAGAGAGATGGTCAGCCCAGGGCAAATCTGCAGTAGAGGCCATCATAAGAACTAAACTCTATAAACTTAGAGCCCCTTCCAGTACCTAAAGGGGCTCCCAGAGAGCTGGAGAGGGATTTGGACAAGGGTGAATGGCTTCAAACTGACAGAGAAGAAGGTTAGATTGGATCTTAGGAAGAAATTCTTCCCTGTGAAGGTAGGGAGGTCCAGAGAAGCTGTGGCTGCCCCATTCCTGGAAGTGTCCAAGGCCAGATTGGAGCAACCTGGGATAGTGGAAGGCATCCCTGTCCATGGCAGGGAGTAGAATGAGATGGTCTTTAAGGTCCCTTCCAACCCAAACCATTCTATGTTTCTATGTATCCATCTTACAAGGATACTGCAATTCACTCAAGTTCTTTGGAGAGGAGGGAAGGTTTCACAGCTATTAGGGAAGATTTCCAGCATTTGTTGGAGATACCCATGAACTCCCACCAACCAGAGGAAAGCCCCTGTTCACCAAGCATGCTACCTAAGCTCTATTTTAACCTGTTGCATTTGAACTCCACAGGATTGTCATCAGACAGATGCTCCACTGGGATCCTCTCACATGAATGCACGTGGTGCCTGGATATCTCTGAGGGTGTTTCCTTGGGCTTCAGGGAATTATAGAAGCACAGTGGCAGCGAGGTACAGACACCACCAAAGTAGGTGAAGCTAATCCAAGTTACACATCTCCACAGAATAAGTCAAATAAAGCTGAAGCCCAAAAATCCCAGCACTCAACTGCCAAAGCAGTTGGACTTTATTAACTTCTCTGTGACCACTCACGGATTTGAAGTTAAGCATTCACTTAAAATGTTTTGGTGGACTAAGGCAATAACTGACTGTGCAGGCAGGTTGCCTAATTTTGATGTATCAGTAATAAAGGACCATGACAATGTTCTTTGTGTGAGCTCACATCTTCCTGGAAACAGGGCTAGAATTTGTGATGCTCCATGCTTGAGTTCACCAGCAGCAAAAAGCCTGATAGCTGATTCACTTTATCCTCACCCAGCAATTACAGGCAATAATTACAGATGGTTTTACTGAGTGGAAGAATAATGTGTCCTAAATGTGTTTATAAATACATAAAACCTATGAGGAATTCGAAGAGCCATTAGTAAGGATCAGCTATCCTGAGCTCTGGCCTGCAAGAGTCATTAGTGTTTGTGGACTGCCCTTTCAGAGCTAAAACACCGGCTCAAAGAGCAATTACAGAGCAGATCAACAGCCTCCACCAGCAGCAGAAAGGACGCTGCTGGTGCACAATACCAGCACAAAGTCTAAGGTAAATCTGCATCCCAGCTTTGTCACACAGGGCAGGATAGAAATCCATAATCAGCAGAGGAAAAGGCGGGCCTGTTCATACACGAGCGGAAAGGAGGGATGTCAAGAAGTAAATACACCATCCCACAGAGCTGGTTGCAAAAGGACTCCAGATGATCCACACAGCCTAAGTACCTAACAGAAAGATGCATCATACTTGAAAGGCCCCCTAATGTCCTTCCCAATTTGAATTGGGCTGTGGATGTAGGATCTGAGAAGAATCCAAGTCTTCAAGTCAGGCACAGTTTGACCAGGAACTCTTAAGCTCTCAAATTAGCACAATTTGTGTTTCAAGGGTAATAAAATTGCATAAGTGCTCATTCTAATGGTCTGTCAAGCTGAAAGGAATCATTTCAGACTGAAAGCAAGAAATTCCCAAATGGCAGAAAGAGGGGAAAGGGAAGAAAGTTTTTAAGGAAAACAAGACAGCTTTCCTCCCCACCGAGAGGATGAAAAGCTTAATGGTGCCAGCAGACGCCTTACCTTGGGTGCAGTGCACAAAGCTCCATCTCCAACGAGAGGAAATTACACTGACAAGCAGTGAAATGATATAAATCAAGCAGAGCTGGCACTGTCAGAGGCATCCTCCTTGGAGCAGCTCAGCCTCCCACGCGCTTCCCTCCCCGCAGCACAGCCAAAACCAACTACTCCAGCTGAAGCACTTGAGACCAGAAAGGATCCATGGAATCGTCTGGCTGCCTTCCTGCACAATCCAGAACCTCCAATCTCAGGCAGGAGCCTTTAACAGACTCACAAGATATAGAGCCAGAGATCCCAGCATCAAGCACAACCACCTGCGGCTGATCTGCAGCTCATCTCCCACCTGATGAGAATTAATTTAATTGCCCCAGGTTAATTGCTCCTCCATCAGACTGGACCCAGCTCCAGCTGAACTCACGCCTACCCTTAATGGGGCTGTATTATGGTTTTCCCCCATATAAACACAAAATTAATTTAAACCTATTATTTAATCCTATTTCCCTGATATTATTTACAGAAGGGCACATCCTTATAGGAAGGACTTACAAAGAAATACAGGCTCAGATTTTTGGTAGGGTCTGTATCAACAGGACAAGAGGTGATGTCTTTAAGCTAAAAGAAGGTAGAGTCACAGTAGATATAAAGAAGAAATTGTTTATGATGAGGGTGGTGAGGCCCAGGCACGGGTTGCCCAGAGAACCTGTGGCTGCCCTTGTATCCTTGGAAGTGTTCAAGGCCAGGTTGGATGGGGCTTGGAGCAACCTGGGATAGGGAAGGTGGCCCTGCCCATGGCAGAGGAATTGGACTAGCTGATCTTTAGGGTCACTTTCAACACAAATTACTCCAGGATTCCATCTCCACTCGTGTGTTGCTGGGTGGGTGCCAGAGCAGCAACCCCAGAGCTGCGGTTTGCCGTGTGGGCAGCCCTCCCCCAGGAACAGGAGCGAGGCCAGCGAGCCACACGCCACATGAAAACTATTTTCGTTTAACGTATTTGGGTTATTTCCTCTGGGGATCATCTGCCAAAAAAACGCCAGCAAGCAAAACCCTACAAATAAACACCACCCGGCTTCTGCACAGCTGTGGCTCTCAGCTGCACACAGGCCTTTGTAAAGACAGAAATACAGTCATCTTCTGCAGCGAAAGAGAAACACGTAAGGAAGTTTGGATTTATGATGAAAGGGTCAGGAGTTGCAAGCACAGGTTTATTTTCAATTCCAGACACTCCTAGCAGCAATATAAAGTAGCCACGTTCAACTCTCTGGAGCTTCTCTGCTTGGCAATTTTGCGTTAACGACTTTCCAGAATGAAAGAGGAGGTGAGGACATGAATTCACTCTGCTTCTAATGCTGCTGCCACACCGGCTGGGATAGCAGGGAGAGGCAAAGGGAAGGCCTAAAGAGGTGGGAATAACATCAGCAATTCTCCCATCCTGAGCGGTTAAAATCTAGCCCAGAAAGTCACGACACACTCAGCAGGTAACTGGGAAGGAATTGTGGGCTCGTGGTTGGGATGCTGGACTGGAATCAATCAATTCATCATCCCACACCAAACTCCCACCTGTAAAAGAGGGAATATTACTCACCACCCCTCTGCCCCAGGAAAGCTGCTAAACACAGGCTTATAAGGTGCTCTGCATATCCTCATCTCGGACTGATTGGCAGCTCCCAGGGTAAAAATGCCCTCACAAGTCCCACCAGCTGCTTCTCCATCCTGGGCTGAAGGGAAGGGGGACCAGCTGGTGGGAGGCTGGGGTCTGCTCCTGCCACCACTCCCTGTGTCAGCAACCAGGGGGTTCATCTGCAGCCGTGACACCGCGGCCAAGTGTCACATTCACCAGTGAAAAACGAAGGATGTGCAAAAGAATGGGCCTGATTTCCAGGAGGGTTCTGGCAGGCGTTTGCCTCCTCCAGGATTAAGCCTATCACATAAATAATTAACACATCCAAGCCCTCCTGCAGAGGATGGTTTTACGAGGCTGGTGCTGGCTCAGTCCCTGAGGGATTCGCTGAGTCCCCAAAACCCCAAATTCAGCAGAAGGGTTAGAGATTTGATTACAGCACCTCCTTCCCCGTCCTCATCTGATTCCCCAGCAGGAGTGAGCTCCTTGGCATTGCAGGAGTGACTGAAGCACCAGGTATCAGGGGGCCAGTGCAGACAGTGCTCATAATACATCAACTGTCCCTTAAACATCTGCTTTAGCCATTTGCCTCTGAAACAGCCCCTGATAATCAAACACAGCCTAATCCATATTTGGGGAACAGCCTCAATAAGGGATTAGCCACCCCTCATTCCTCCTTGCTTTCACTCTGGAGAAATCTTCCTCCTCGATCAAAGCACCTTTTTCCAGATCTCTCAGCAGGCTCCAAAGCAATTCCACAGACTCACTGGGGATAAAGGCTGTCCCAATGGCCAAGCCTTTGATTTACAGCTAATACCTAACAGCCCTGTCTTCACAGGGTGGCAGGTACTTGGCTTCTCACTCCTGTTATCTCAGGCTTGGCCACGGCAAAGGATGGAGGGAACACATACATTAGGGGCTGTCTGTGCTGCCAACAGGGCCAGGGAGCCAACAATAAGAAATCAACAGGAACACACATTTCAGTCTTTGCAAGGAGATATCCAAGGTCTTTTCCATCTGACTGCAAGATCTCCTTTCCTCCCGACAGCAAGGACCGAGTGAGGGTGAGGGTGGGCATGTGTCCACTCCACAGGGTATTTAAAAATCTAGGCAGATGGAAGCCCTAGGAAAATCTCTCACCAGGAACTTCATGGTACCTGAAGAGAGACAAGCTAGGCAATTTAGGGTCTAGATCACCTGGTGCAGGGGTGAACCATAAATCCTTATTCAGTGGAGCTGGAAATGAGGGAAACCATCTCCCATAAACCACAGGTCTTTAAATTCCAACAGGCAGGATGGTACCCAAGGCCTGTGCTTCTCCTGTTTGCCTGGGCATGTCCTCTTGGTGGTTTCAGCACGGTGAACCTGGTTAAATGCTGGTTTGACCTGCCCATGGCATCAGTACTTTGCATTCCTGAAGCTGGATTTACTCTGCCTCTGACCTCCTGCAGTATCTCTGCTTCTGGCCATGCTGCATCCCAGTGTCTCCTCTGACTCCTGTGAAATCAGTGGATTTGGTTCACATCCCTTCCCCCTGATCTGTGCTGTGAACTCCAGCAGAACCATCACTTTTCAGCCCGTTGGCGTGTTGAGCTGTGAGTCCTCGTGCAGGATGGACAGAGCCCCTCTGATTTTCACCTCGTGCCACATCATTCCCATAATTTGATGCCTGTTACTGCCCTCCCCACCCCATGCATTCCTAACAGTGGGTCAGGAAAAGGCTGTGGACTTTTGCCATCTGCAGTTCAAAATTTTGTGCACAAGAGATGGCCACTGACCAAAGACAGCACAGATCACCAACCAACCCACTCTTCAGTGGTTAGCCTGCAGTTCTAATGACATCCAAAAATACCCAGCACCGTTTCCCCAGGGTGCTCTGTGATATAACAGAAGCTGGATAAAGAGCCAGCACTTGGAAATACATTATAATTGCACTCTGCTTTTCACTTGTGCACCCACAGCAGTGGTTACTGTGCAATTACATGTCACCATATACAAATGACAGTGCAGTTACAGTAACTTTCCCAATTATAGGGAAATTGCACCCACCGTGCTAAGAGGTTTTCATTCGAACACGATTCAGGAATGCAAGAACAGAGGGGAAAGTTACTCAAATTGACTAGAACTGGTGCAGTCCTTTGGTTTTTAGGTCTGTAGTTTAAGCATCAGTTCAAGGACTGGTGTCAAGTTTCCAGAATGCTGCAGAATCTTAATGTAGTACAGACTTTTTATGCCTGTATTTATGTCCCTGCTATGCTGTGAGCGTAAGACTTCCCAACAGTCTATACCAGGCACCTCCACGTCGTAAAATTTGCAATTTCCTGAAGAGCAGGCTGCCTTTTTACAGAGACCAACAGGTTTCTTTAGCCTTCAGACCTCTAGCTTAGCAGAGCTGGGTGATTATTAGTAATTGTGTATAAAAGTAATTGTGCTATAAATTTAACATCCTCTAAGTCACAGTTTGCTGAATGATTACAGTGCCAAAAGATGGGTACAAGGTAAATCCATTAGTGAACTCCTACAAATTTTCTAGACCCCAATATTACGATCTTTAAGCAATTCTGGCAATAAGTTTGCTTTTCTCATTTCTTGCTTCAGACCTCGGAGATGCAGACCCCAGATTTTAGCATCTGCTGATTCAGTCACAGCCACAGTTCTGCAACTGCCAAGACTTTTCAGCCCATGGATTATTCTCCAATTCTGGTTCCTACTTTACACAGAAATGTTGCCTGGGACTGGTCAGCAGCAGCATTTCTGCTCTGGAAGCAGCACTGGCTTATTATGGAGCTCTGAGCAACATGGTCCAGTGGAAGGTGTCCCTGCCCATGGAAGGGAGGTTAGAACTATATGGTTTTTAAGGTCCTCTTCAACCCAAGCCATTCTAGGTTTCTGTGATCAAAGGGAATAAGTTCATGCCCCCATGATGGAAAGTCCACGACTGACTATCCAGAGAAGCACATCGTGGATATCAAGTGTGAAACACCTTCCTCAGCAGAACCACCTACTCCCTTCTTGGTCACCTGCAGAGACACAATCCTACCACCACAAATGAAGAGGTAATTAAGGATCCAGCCTGAAAGACCAGCAGGTTAATGAGTCTCTGTTTCTGACTGATACCAGCTACATCAGATCCCTCAGGTCCAGTGTCAACTTCACCTCCAAGTTTCTCCAGGAGAAACACTCTCACCAAGTCAAGATAAACAGGGAACAGTGCAGAACTGACTCGGATTCCTATCAATATCTTTCAGTGGGATATTTGCACTCCCTGTGTTTGGATATTGTAATTTAAGTGATATTTTAAGTGCCTTAATTAGACCCCAAGGGTCTGATGTAGGCAGGGAAGAGGGACAGTACCTTCAACAGCAATGCAAAGTCAGACTGAGACAGTACAAACACTCCTATTCATGGAGTTCTTCCCATCCCACATCTCAAATACCACCACTGTGTCAGCCAATCTCCCTTTTGTGTCTTGTATTTCTACCCCTTCAAAACATTTCCAGCATCACCATAATTCCAAATCTCAGCATCACCATCCCAACCCCTGCAGGTGTGGTGAAAATCAGATCCCAAAGGTCACTGGAATTCATCCTGTCACAGGTGGCACTCTACCTACAAACAAGGAGGATGGACGTGGCCTGAAGAGCAGCAACTGTGACTGCAAAAGGTGTAAAAGGAAGCTGAGCTCTCCTGCAGTCCCATAAATATCCCCTTGCTGGCTCAGAGGATCATATGGACGAGGCACTGAAGGATAAACAGAGGAATATAATCTGAGTGGCTTTCAGATCGGTGCTTTAAAAAAGTTCACTTAGAATTTTTCGCACACACACCCCAGAAAAAAAAAAAGAGAGAGAGAGAGATATTGAGTGTAGAGACTCTGCCTTTGAAACTGCCATGGACTAGTGGGTAAATAAGCATTTAGGGATTTTTCAAAAGGGAAGTATTGATCAAATAAGATGGTAGAGCTCTTCTGTGAGAACTTATTCCAGCAGCAAAGCTGTGCTACACACCTGAAGTACAGTAGCACTGACTCTTCCTGGTGCTACTGTAGGTGAGATGGGGAGAAAGAGCCCAGATAGGGGAAACCTTAGGTGAAAAGGGGTTTTTGTGTCAGCAAAGAGACACCTCTGAGAGAAGGTGCTGCATTTAATCCTAAAGGCTGTCACATTTCCCTGATCAACCAAAGGCTGTCTACGTATCAAGCTTCTAGAAACTTCAACTGCAGTGGTGGGAGAGGTGTAAGGAGAGATTGGAGCTCAGTCCTCTATGAGCTGTGCCCTGTAATCCTGAACATCCTTGCCATAACATGGGTTTCTCTCAGGCATGTCCATCCAATAGAGACCCCTAAAAGAGAGACATCCCCTTCCCCAAGTTACAAACTCTCCTGTCCCATCAGATACACTGCAGGGTTCCTCAGGCCCCACAACAACATCATGCCTGTTGCATGCAATGCTGAAGGGTGCAGGATCCTTCTCCTGCTAACCTGTCCACCCTTTCACAGTGTGTCTGACCCACTACCTCTATTTATTGGCAGCAAAGAGCTTAAACCAGCATTTCTGGAGCATTTCTGGCACTCCTCATTCCTGTTTCAGTGAGACACACCAGCACCTTGCTGGACAGAGTCCAGCTGCCTCCCCTACGCCGGCACCACCAGCAATTCTCCACTGAATCACAATTGCTTATAATTATTATTTTGTTACACAGACAAAATATCATTTGGGCTGCAAAGTGCCACGTGCACCAACAGAGCCGGATAAATGAAACAACATCACTGCTTTGCATGCAAGCAACACCTTCACCCGGAGAGCCCAGAGCCCCTTAAAAGCACTAATTAAGCCTCACCGTGGTCCTGCAAAGGTAAGTTAAGTGCTGTAATGAATGGGATGTATGTGCTCGTGAGAGCTTGGCTTGCTCAACAAATAACGGAGATCCAGGGCTGTGCATCCGTATCAGGGAGAAGCAAGACGTGTCTGGGCTTACCATCCCACAGAAAATGAATTTAAGAAGCCCTGTTATCGGTTTAAACAACAAACTCAAGCACTCGAGGTCTGAAGAGAAAAATCTCCCCGATTGCTGCCGCTATCTGGGTAGATCTCAGTACTTGAGGAATTCAGAGCACTTTGTATCAGGAGTGTAAATTCACTCAAACCATTAAGCTCGAACTCCTCCCGCATCTGAAAGTGGGATGGTGCAAGTGGGAGGCTGTAGCCAGCCCTGGAAGCAGGGAGAGCATCACAGTCACAGCCCTGTGTTTCTTGGCTCCGGATCCCAACCAACAGCCCCAGCCCATCCATGAGTGCTGGGTCATTCCCTCATTAGGAGGAGTAAATTTTTATTATTCCCTTCTGCAAACTCTGCCTCTCCCCCTCTCTCCCCGTGTCTAAATACGTGCCTGGCTAATATTGCTTGTTTACAGGATAAATCAGCTGAACAAATCCTATTATATTTTGGAACACTGACAATGACGGGGTAATGACATTGAAACAGGGAAAATACGATGTTGTTCCTACTGATCTAATGTCACCCACATGTTCTGTCAGCTATAGCAGCTCCAGTACTGCATGGAGGAAACAGAGGTCCCTCTGTCATACCTTTTAGTTGCATATCTGTCTGGGTGTCTTGCTTTTCCTAGTTTCAAATACTTCTTTAAATATTTTAAACATGGAATCATAGAATGGTTTGAGTTGGAAGGGACCTTAGAGCCTATCTCGTTCCACCCTCCTGCCATGAGCGGGGACAATTTTCACTAGACCAGGTTGATCCAAGCCCTGTCCAACCTGGCTTTGAACACTTCCAGGGATGGGGCAGCCACATTATGAGAATCTGCACCATAAAGCAGCAAACATGGGGCCTGCCATGATTACTGACCCCTAAATTGAAGGAACTGGGGGCTGGTGGCACAAAGGAGATGTTAAGTCCTACGTATATGTAGTTTTCTGCAGGAGAAAGATGCAACAAAGATCAGCATTTCAGCAAGACATGTTCATCCTGTTACAGGCATTTATCAGTGAAACAAAGCAGAGCTGAACAGAAGGATGATTTGGAGGTAGATGTGTCCAGGACACCCAGGTCCCCAGCTCTATCCTGAATTTGAACATATCCATCCAGCCAGGTCCGTGCTGGCTCTGCAAACACCACATTTCATCCCAAAGCTGTTGCTATATTACCAAAGATTGGGACAGTGTTAATAAAATGCCTCTAAAACAAACTTAGAGCAAAAACTACATCCCAAAGTCATGCAGATGCCAGGCTGGGAGTGTCTGGGGCAGAAATATGGTCAGATGTGATTCAGACATCTCTCTGTGGGTAAAACAGCCTTTCCCATCTCCAGTCTTTAAGACACTGCTTCCAACATCTGTATTATCCTACCTGGTACAACAGGGACCCATCCATGGAATTTGGGTAGAAAATGAATAGTTGGGTAGAAAAACATGAATAGTTCAGGGAGAAAAAAGAGAAGTCTTCCATGTTTCCCAGGATAATTAAATAGCCATGGCCATCAGATCATTCCCAAAGGCTAAATATCCTTGCTGGTTCCTCAAGCTCTAAGACAGACCCTGCCCCGTGTTTCACCCCGACAGCTACACTTGCATCAGGCAAGGGAGAAAGGGTCTGCAGAGGATTTATCCCAGAGAGCAGTGCTGGAGCCAGCACCCCCTTGGCCCTCTCCTCGACAGAACAGACATTGTCCTAACTCCCACACTCGGCTGTCCCCGCTCCGGAGGTGCTTTAAATAGCATCGTGCTCACCGGGGAGTTGGAGTCACTTTGCTTCTGGCTCTTCCAGGACATCTGGGGTTTGCTTTCTGCTTTTTTGTGTGGTTTTTTTTTTGTTGTTTTCTTTTTTTTTAAAAAAAAATCCCTCTTGCACAAGCATTCCCCTTGACCTGCAAGGCAACCTCCTGGAGAGGCAACACGAGGTCAGGTTTGCGGAGTCGCTGATCTCCTGGCGTGGAAGGAGAATGAGAGGAGAACATATGGAGCCCTCCAAAAATGCAAAGCTGAGCCACAGGCGACCGCAGGGCTCGACCACAGAAGAAAACAGCCTGGGCTGCTGGCAGGGGAAGCAGCAAAGACCAGTTCCAGAAATAAAAATCTAATTGTCCACGTGGCAAAAGCACAGCGGTGGAGAAGTTGGTACCAACTGGCAGTGGTGGAGAAGTTGGCACCTTGCTCACCTGCAGCCTGAGGGACCACCAGGACCTGAAGGTGATGCTAAGGGATGCTTTGTTGCTCAGGCAGAGCCAACGTGGTGCAGGGATGGGAATGGTGGTGGGGAGGGACCTGAGCCTGGTATCTCAGACACAACAGCAACTCCGTGGCCCTGGGCCCTGCTCTGCCCTCAATGAGCATTCTGTGTGAGCAGGGTCACCCAGACATGAGGAGAAAGAGCTCTGTGAGAGGGTTTGGCACCCAGCCACTTAAAGGCACAGGGTTGCCTCCTGCTTTATGCTTAGGAACTAAATAATTAGTTTTGAGAAGGAGGTTTTTTTCCAGTGCGTGCGGATTTTTGTTCCCAGTGAATGTGTATTTCCCTCCCCCTCCAGGACAATGAGGATCTTAGAAGGAAAGGTTTCAAGATGGGGGTGGGGGATGATAAGACGGTAATTAATTACTTGCCAGCATTATTTCTGCATCCACTGATCTGGAAGTCTCTTTTCAAGGACAGGTGTTTAATACTGAGGAACCTACTTAATACCTCAAATGCAATCATCCTCTCCTGCAATTAGGCCCTGCTTTACAGCCCTTAAGTGCAAGCTGCAGTTGATATAGGGAATTGAGAGTTTGTGTTTTTCTCTCCTCTAGAGCCTCCAAATCCACTTTTTTTCCTGCCTAGAGCACTTACAGAGGCAGGGAAATGTCCTTATCCCTGCTGGCTGAAGGCAGAGGGAGTCACCACCAATGGAAAAGAGAAGATGATCCATGTGCTGCCTGAGGAGCCCCTGCAAAGGAGCTCTCGCCAGGTTGGGATATACATCCCCACCTGAATAAATGGTGGGCTTTTGAGGATGTCTGGAGGACTGGGTGTTGCCAGCAGCCATATCCAGCTGAACTAAGAGCTCATGGAGGTGCTGGAGAAGCCCTATGGTGAAGTCACCATTCCTGTAACTCCATTAAATCCGAGCCATCATGTCTCCAGCAGGAACACCAGGCACCCTGCTCAGTGGCTTAGTGCTAATTAGTTAATGAGCCTGCTGCTCACCTCAGAGGGGAGGAGGTGGGGAGAATTTCCTAATTCTGGTTCAGAGGGCCAGGACCTTGCTCGGAGCATCGGAGCTATGGAGTCAGCTGCTCTCCATCAGCCTGAGGAGCAGGGCCCCAGACATCCCTGGTCCTTCCAACCCTGGCAACAATCATGAGAAACCTCAGCTGTGTCACTGGGGAGAGCTCCCTGAGCTGCTCATGTGGCAGGATAACATGACATTTCTCCCTGCTGGAATGTCTTTAATCCCGGAGCACGTCCACTTTTGCAGGGGAGATGATGGTCAGGCCTGTTGGGCGTGGAGAAATGAGGGAGGGAAGGTGCATGGGGGAGATCTACAAATCACAGGGCTCTACCTCTTGTCCCTCTTGCCTCCTCAGCTCAGCCTCCACCCTCTCCAGCCCCCAGAGTCCCTGTCACCTCTTATCAAAGTTTCTGAGCGAGTCCCTCGGACAACACGCTCTGCACACACACACACATACACACATGCTCTCATCCAACAAACTGATGTGACCAACTATACAAACACAGATTTGGCAGTCACAGGCCTGTTTGCTCCGTCTGCGAGTCTCCAGTGGGCATTCCCAGAGAGACATTACCGTATTTCCCAGGGTACTGCCTTTCCAAACACTGCACTCTGTCATTTTTTTGGGGGGGGTTTTCCTGCTCTTTATTTGCATTTTCAGACAAAGAAGAAGAAAACACTGTTAGAACCTGACCAAGAACTGACTTTGACCATGAACCCTTTGGATCAGGAACAGGAATCTGTATAATTTGGAGTAAAGACGTGTATGTAAAACATGTACCCAAAACTCTTGTCCATCCAGCTGAGATGAACAAAAAGACCTATTGTGCAAGCACGAGTGGCAGACACTAGGATGACTTAGGATAGCCCAACTGGCAAGCAGGGACACTACAAGGTCTAACAAAACCAATAGCTCATTCCTGTGACGGAGTCATTCCATGGGAAAGCATCAGGATCACTTACAGAGCGACCCTGCCAAGAGGAACGGGCAGGGGCTGTGTGTGCAAAGATGTCAAAGCACCAGGATCACATGGATCTCCTTCCACACATGGATCTCCTTCCAAGAACTAAGCAAAAGCTAACATTCCCTTTTACCCCCGTCTTTCCCTTTTGTGGGAAAATGATTGGGGAAATGACAGACAGGGATGACAATTCCTGCTTTTATTGTACTTTTTATTGTAAGTGATTTTTTTCCCCCCTTGAAACGCTGCTTCCTTCCAGCAGCTCCAGCCTACATCCTTCTTTCAGGATGATCCTGTTTTTCTGTCCCCATGCTAGAGGGGAATGCAACAGCAAGGATGATATTCCCTTTTCTGGGAATGGCACTAAGATCCAGGAGTCCCTGGGCTATGTTTTACTGTGCCTTACCCAACCCTCCTGTAAAGCAGCATAATGCTGCTCCCCATCTTGGTGTCTCAGAGATTCTGTGTCTTGTTAACACCAGTGATGGCAAATCCAAGTCCTGGGAGGAAAGAATATCATGAAATAAGCTGTTATTGAAAAATCTTGGCCATATCACCACTGTGGCCTTACCAGGAGTCAAATTGACCATCCCATCCCATCACAAAGCTCTTCTATTACCTGAGCTAGAAAAGGCCCTTCCTAACCTGGTGACATGGAGCAGAACAGAGCCCCTGGATCAGCCCCAGTGTTCATCCTGGCTGAGGTGCTCGTGCTGCTCGAGGAAAATGCCTCTGCACCCAACTGGCATCCAAATGTGCCCAACAACTATTCATGGAAGGACTGATCAGGTTTGCCCTCTACAACCTCCTCCTGCATTCAGCTAAATCCCATCCCACAGCAGTGCTTGCTTGGTGGGCATCCAGGATGGGCAGGGCGAGGCAGGGGAAGCAGGAGGGAGCAGGACAGCAGAGTCCACTTGAGGAAGAGGTGTATGGAGGAATGGGACTCTCAGGGATCTCATCAGAGGCATCTTCAAAGAGGTTTTGGGGAACTACACACTCAGGCACCAGAAGCACGGGAAGCCTTTACAGCCAAGTCACTTGTCAAACGGTGACATGGGCCCCAGACATCTTCTTCTCTTAGCAAAGCATTGGGACCATATTGCCCAGCTCTTTACACAAGGCCTTTTGTTGGCCGGTCGGCTCTGAAAACATTTCATTTCTCCCCCAAGTGACAGCACTGCCATGAAAAACAGGAAGAGATTGAATACAGTAATTTAAACAGTCAGACTCCATTTCCTGCCAAAAGGAAAAGAAAATACCGGCAAGAAGGCAGGAGATAGTTGGGGACAGACACTTTGATTATCAGGCAGATATTTGTGCTGCGTATCCGGTGAAAGCTGCAGCGATGGAGGTGACACCTTTTCATCTCGGGGACTGGAGTCTGTTAGGCTGCAGGCAGCAGGTGATGCTGCAAGACACATCAGGCTGATGAGGAGACCAGGATCTCCCAGGAGAGCAGCCCTGGGATGCAACCAGCTCCTGAGCTGACAGCCAGGAGCACGTGCCAACAGCACGTTGGTTTGGGGCTTCACTGCGAGACAAAGGTCCAGCAAGGATTCATTCTCCTCTCCATCTCCCTTGACACCTTTGTGCTGCTTTGGGGTCAGTCTCCAGTACCCTCCTCTCTCCATCCATGTTTGTATGTCCCACACAGCCATTCACCTGATGCTCCCCAGGGTAGAGGGGAAGCCTCCCCTGCCTCCACTGCTGAGCATCCCAGTAATGGAATTCTCACTGGGCTTCAAAATGCACCTATTAATCCTATTTCATATTATTGATAATCAACAAATCCCCAATGATCAATTCCTGTACAAAAAGGGCACATTTATATCTCCATCCTCCTCTCATATTGTGTTTTTTTATTATTATTTTTAAGAAATCCAGTATTTCCAACTGTATCATGGAACCATGAAATCATAGAATCACAGCATGGTTTAGGTTGGAAGGGACCTTAAAGGTCATCTCATTCCAATCCCCCCACCATGGGCAGGGACACCTTCCTCTAGAGCAGGTTGCTCAATTACGAAGTCCATGAATCCTATTTAAACCACAGCCTTCTCAAGCCAACATGAAGTTTGTTTCCTGCTTTGAGAAGCCCATTTTTCCCCTTGAGAACAGCCCTTCCTTCTTCCAACACCCTGCACACACGTCCCTACACCCTCCCACTGCCCCACACATTTTCATGCACCAACCACACTGCAGTGGTCACTTTTCCGTGACTGTATAACAAAGCCTCGTGTGTCAAAGGCTTTGAAGGTGCCCTCTGACTGTATAAGCAGGAATGGCTTCGGTATCCAGAGAGGAGATTTGGATTTGACGTGAGGGAAAGCTTCCTCACAGCACAGGGAGAGAGAGGAACCTCCGTCGCCGGAGGTTAAGAACAGGTGAGACAAACATCTGTCAGGAATGTTTTAAGTAGGGCAGAAGGGCAAATCAGATGACCTCATAAGAATCCTTTTTTCCAGCCTCATTTTTCTCTGATTATATGAATTTTTAAGCGTTTGGGGTCAAGTGTACTCTTTAAATATTAGCTATTATCCTGCATTTGCAGAGAGATATTACCTGAAACCATTTATCACCTGAGTGAACATCACCAATTTGCAAATCAACTGCCCAGACATAAAAATCTATCATTTTTTCCCGATCTGTGCTGAAGATTACAGGGAGGACAGCTGTAACACAGGGATAGGAGAAGAATGAACATTGAGGATTCTCCATTCATCTCTGGATATTTACTTTTCCCATCCTGCAAATGCTTCTATCACACTACCAACATCTGCAACACGCACAGGAACTTGGCACAGGGGAATCACAGGCTCATTACACAGTTGTGTCTCCGTCTTTGCCCTCATATTGTGTTTGCAAACCAGGCCAGGGCAAGTTTCCAGGACATCCAGCCTTGCAGGGCATCTGGGGACTCAAAGCCTCCCGCTGCATGTTGACCATGAGACACAGTTTGTCCATCTCAGCTTACCAAGGTCCTGCCCAACCTCAAATCTCCCAGATCCAGCTGCAACCAAGCTGCCTGACCAGAGAAGCTACAGACTCTACTACCAGCAGGGCCAAGAGCACTGTTCTCCCACATCCCTGTAATTATCTGTGTGCATATTGCAGGTTAGGAGAGCTGTGCTGGGAATGGTCTCCAAGAGATTTCTCTTGCTCTGAAGTGGCCCTGAGCAAGCATTACATCAAGGCAGGAGCAGAAGAATCATAAAATGTGGATCCCCTTTGAGTCAGTTATTGCTCTATCAGAGATATTAGAAAAATGGAAGAATGTTTGTTACAAAAACCAGACCTGACCGGGCACCAAGAGGTGAGATAATGTGAATCCAGCTCCATAACCCTGCAGTAATACCACAAAGAATCAAAATAATAGAATGGTTTGAGTTGGAAGGGACCTTAAAGCTCATCTTATCCCACCCCTTGCCATGGGCAGGGACACTTTCCCCTATCCCAGGTTGCTCCAAGCCCTGTCCGACCTTGAACACTTCCACAGATGGAGCAGCCATAACTTCTCTGGGCAACCTGTACCATAGTCTCTATGTAAAGAATTTCTTTCTAAACTTTAATCCAAATCTCTCTCTTAATTTAAAATGCTCAGTGCCAGGCACATCAGCTGTACCCGTTCACATGCAGGATTTCGGCTGCTGAAGGTAGAGCAGCAAAGCTGAAGTTCGGTTCCAGCCTGCATCTCAGGAAGGTTAAGCCTCTATTTGCACCAGCAGGGAAACATTTGACATCCACACAAAACCAGGGAAAAGTCTCACTGATGGCTTTGTAATTGGTTTTAGAGCTGCTCCAAACACATGTGCTGAGAGGCAGAGCAGCAGCGCTGGGGACTGGCTGGCAACAGGACATCAGCGAAGGAAACAGGGCCCTCACAGACACATATCCAGGCTCCAAAATACTTCACCAACCATCAAATATTTTCCAAGCTTAGCTGCTGGACTCTGCAACCCCTTGCAGCAGCCAAGTCACTAATACCTCTTCCCTCGGGCAGCACAGCTGATCTCAGGCAGGGCTTGCCAGCAGCTCTAAGAAGGCTCATTTAAGGAGAGGACAGCCTACTTAGTTACTGGGAATCAAACTCTTCAGACTCCCTTCTTTTAATTCAAGGATCTCCAAGGCTCTTTTACAGCTTAGCATTAGCATCTCTAATTCACAGGGAAGAAATATACTCATAGATATGCTCTAACATTTTTTTTCCCCACTGTGTCACCCAGCCCTTGGCTCCTTGTCCTCTGTCCCACTTCTGCAGTCTGGTCCCTCCAAGTTCAGTCTGAGACATCAGTTTTCTTGGTTTGGGACTCACCCCAAGGGACACAAGAACTGTTGGCCTTTTTGCTCCTGTCTAGAGCCACAGAAGCCAGGACTGAGAGGTTTCAAACCTCCTAATTTGAGAGGTCCAATACTGCAGACATTAGTATGGAGCACAAGCAGAGCAGATATGCAAATGCACGGAGAGGCTTAACAGCCCAGGAAAGAAACTCCAGTGGGAAGCTCCCAGCTTAAATCTAAAGGCAGCTCTTTGAATGTGCCGAGGCCTTGCAGCTAAAAAAAAAATCAAAGCCAGACTTGGGCACAGCCTTTCTCCCTGTGCAACACTCCAGTGGGAGCTTTACAGGTCCAGGCAGGAGATCCCAACTAAAATGAAGGACTTGTCCCTCCACAGATTCAGTGTGGGAACGAAGTGCAAGGTCAAGCAAGGACTCTGAGACACTGGTGTAAAGGGGAATTAAGGCAGAGTAAGGCAGGATCAGTCTCCCTGCAATGAAATTCCCACCTGCATTCCTCTTGGTCCTTCCTTGTCCTGCCAAGGAGCATCAGGAATCCTCCGGCAGAGGAGGCTTGAGCACAAAGGAGAGCTGGAGCGACCCACATCCTGAGCCCTGCCTGCCTTGAGATTATGGGGCAGGAAAGCACTCTGGCATTCCTCATATTCCCTTTTCTCAGACTTGAACTTGCCTCTCACTTGAAAGAGCTAATTAAGGCTGGGAATCAAAGCCCGGAGAGGCGGCTCTTCCAGCCCGGCTCAGAGCCGGCCCTAACGCCCATGTCTGTGCCTGCTGTCAAAGCCAGCCCCAGGCTGGAGGGGCTGAGGCACGTTCCTGCCACGACACTCGAGTGAACCGACAGAATAAACCAAGACAATTTCCTCAGACCGTTTGTAGGTCAGCTCGACGAGGCTCTTCCCCAGTCCTGCCCTTAAATCTTGCAGTATTTAATCCTTGATCTGCAGCCAGGCCTTAATTTTTCAGAGCAGAGGCGACGCGGAGCTGGCTGGAGACCGGAAGGAGAGGGGCTTTGATGGTTAATGACCAGTGCTCCTCAGCCCTAGAAGAAATGAAGCCCTGGCCTTGCAAAGCTCCCTGAATAAATCCTGCTCCAACTCCAGCCCAGGGAAATAAAACTACACCAGTGCACACAGAAATCGGCACAAGCCGTTGGCACTCTCTAGGTCCTTTTGGTTTAGGTTTGAGCCAAAACTGCTTTGGGTCAAAATTATTTCACCCCTATGATTGGCACAGTGAAGTAATTACAACAGGTAAATTCCTCCTGAAGATTTCAAGGCCCCTTGGTTTAGCTCATCAGCAAACACAACACATTTGTTGATACCTTCATTAGCTTGTCCATGGGCAAACTGAGGTATGAACTGGTTAAATTGGGTGGTGTGGTGAGCTGGAGGCAGAGCCAGGACTGGGACAAGGCAGTTCCAGCTCCTTGGTCCCTGTTTTAATGGCTGAGAGACTTGGTTATCTGAAGACAAGACCTGTGAGCACACAAGGAGGTAAAGTTTGGGTGCTGAGGGGCTTCACTTACCGCACTGCTACAGGGAATGTCCTTGACTTTGAGCCAGGCCAGATCTAACGTCCCCTCCCCTGTAGCAGGACTGCAGTCTGTCCTTGATGCGGTCGTTGATCTTTTTCAGGACAAAGATGCAAAGAGCAGACTCATCCAAGGACTTCATCTTCCTTTTCTGCCCCTTGGAGAGAGACTGTGAAGAGGATATCCTCAGGGCCAACCTCCAAAGACCTGGCTAAGATGGCTCCAGCCTTAGACAAGTAGGCTGCCTGGAGCAATCTGTATTCCACCCCGTTCTTCTCACAGCCAATGGGCACCTCCACATAGGAGTTAAAGGCTGTGTCCTCCTTACAAAGCCGGACCAGCTTGGAGGTATAAACCTGCTCCTTCGTGGTGGAGCCAGGTGGTGAGATCATCTCAGGCTGCAGAGTCAGGAAGTAGAAAGTTCCCGCTGCTGAAGCCATAAATGTAGTAGATGTCGAAGTCAGGGATGATGGTAAAGGTGTCTGAGGGGATCTTGATCATAGAGGCCACAAACTCATCATGAAAGACATATGCAAACATCCCATCCGCCTCGGAGTTCTTGGTGAGCTTCCTGCTGGAAATAGTGGGGAAATACTCCGGTTTCCCGTCCACGGCGGTGGCGATGAACAGCTTGTCATCCATGTTGCTGTAAGAAACAATGACTCCAAAAACAGAGCCACTCTCATTCACCCAGAGAGATAATGCTCCTTCTTGTGGAAGGGCTCCCCGAGCTTGAAGAGGTCATCCAGCCTCAGCAGCTTGCAGATGCCCTGGTACAGACTCCCACAGGCTATCAACCGATTCTCCTTGTAGTCTATGAGGAGCATTTTGTTTATGTTGGGGGTGTCAAGGGTTCGTTGCAGGTTTGGACTATCCTGGGCGGATAACACTTGGGATTGTCATCATCAGGACCAGTCTCGTGGGTCACCAGGACCTTCAGGTCACTGGAGAGTTTGTAGATCCTGTTGACGGCCCCCAAGTAAATGTGCCCAGTTCTTTCGTCCACCACCAAGTGGTTGAAGTTTCCCTCTGCTTGTTCTCCAGTGAAAGTGATGAAGGGCCTCTTTGGATGGAGTGGCTGCTGTCTGGCAAGAGGTGACACTGTGGTGGACAGCAGGAGGTGAGAAACCAGGCAAGTCCATTTCCACATGGCCGGTGACATGATTAGAGAGGTTTGTATTCCCAAGGGAACAGGATTAAAAGCGGTAAAATTCTTCAAAACACCAATTCCCCGGCAGATTTTGTCCTACAAGCAAAGCAAAAAGAAAACAAAGTACATTACTGTGGAGTATTCCTTCCTCCTCCCCCTTCACGACCATGCCATCATCAGAGCTTATTTAATTGCTAATCCTCCCTTTCTCGACTCTGAGCTCTCTACTTAAAACCAACAAAGGGAGCCTCCTGTAAGAAAAGATGCTGGTAGAAAAGAGCAGAAAATCACACAGCAGAGTCATAAATCAGCGCCCTTTTCCTCTCCATCACTCACACACATGCCCCACGGTGCAGCACAAATATTCCCTGGAAGCCAGAGAGGTGCAGAAGGCTCATGGCGGGAAAATCAACCAGCGCTGCTGTTTGTTTGAACATGATCTCTGGGGCTTCCAGATCAAAGCTGCCTCGTGCTGGTCCAGCCTGGAGCACAGACACAGGAGCTGTGCTGTGCCAGCTGCCACAGCCACATCTACGAAGGGCAGGAGGCCAAGCACAGAGCAAGATGAGCACTGGGTCTCCTCCCTCCCCTGGGTTCTCACCACGAGACCACTCTCCACTCACTTCACAGCCAAGAAAACATCATCCTGAAGAGAGATACAGCTCCCCTGGGAATCTCAGATGACTGAGGAGAAAGGGGTTGCCTACCTATTAGCAGTAATAAAGTCTAAAGGGCCGTGAAGTAGGAAAACTAATGACCCAAGGACCAGCCTGGTGATTTTCCAAAGAGAGGCATGAGGGATTCCTTGCACCACTCAGTCTCTTAAAATTTCCCAGGTTTTAACCAGGATGTGAGAGCAGCATGGGGTTCAAACAGCCTCTGTAATTTGTTGAGCACATCACTATACCCCATGGAAACACATCTTCCTGCTCAACACATCCATCGGCTCCCTTTCTCTTCACTTTTTTGCTTCTGCACCAAGACCAGGCTTGGCTTTTAATGGCCCCACAGAATACATGGGAGATGAAGTCCTACCACCTCAGATGTCACAAGCCAAGCTCCTCAGTGAGTGATGACCACACAACTCTTGCCACTGGTGGCCAGGCTGAGGACACAAATTTCTCCTCCCTCCATCCCACTTTAACATCCACATCAGAACTTCACAAAGCTGTCCTTGATCTTAAAAAGAGCACAAGGCAAACCCCAGCCCCGCTCCTGCAGGCCAGTGTCCCATCCCCTCTGTCACAGAGTGACTTTGCTGAAATCGAGGAGTGATGACAGCCAGGCTGGCACAAGTAGGAGGTAAGGAAAAATCACTGTTTGTAGATCCCAGCAGGGAGGAAGATGTGACACAGGTCTGGATTTGCAGCTTTTTCAAATCTGTGCAGCTCTGCCAATGCCAGCAGGACTGAAAAATTTCCTTCAAGAAATAACAGAGAGAATAAATCCCGCATTCTTTTGACCTGTAGGCTGATTAGATCTGATAGTGGAAAGGGTAAGTCTGGGCTTGTAGAGCAGCCACCACTTTTATGCCACCCTGAATATTTCAAAATTCTCACAGCAGCCAGAATTTCAAAGCTGTCGTATGATCACCTTCACCTCCCACTGCCCTCCCAGCCAGAGCAGCCGCAGGCACTGGATGGATGATGGACAAAGGTCATCCCACATTTACTTTAGGCATGTTTACCCTGTTCTGCTCTGCCTTTCTGGTCAAGCAAATATTTAATAAAATCAAGCTTATACTGCAGAGTTTGCAAGACTGCCTTGCAGGCTCTGCAGGGACAGGCAGGCTGGTCACGTAGGCTTTTAATAACCTTTAATATGATAGATGGAGCAGGGGTGGAATGAGCTTCCCCACACACAACCACTCTTTCAAAAGAGCCCCTCCTTGGGAGAGCAGCAGAAGAGGGAAGCTGTCCCTGTTTGAGTCCTGTGTTCAGAAACATCACGTGGTGACCCTGAACACCAGCCCCTGTCACTTATGAGTTATGATCCACGTTTCTAACACACTGGCATGATTGGGAACTACATAGATATAGGAAGAAATTATTCTTTTCAAGTACTAAAAGATAATTTTTTACCCCAACATTTTGCTGTATTTTGCCATGTTTGCTCTGCAGAGTCAGCACAGCTGCAGGGCAGGGCAATGGAAACTGTCACAACCCAGAGACTGAAGAGGTAAGGAACAACCCCTCTCTCCAAGAGGAGCCCTCTGCCCAAAGGTCACCACAGCACCAGGACAACAGACCTGCAACAACAGGAGGAAATCTGCTCATTAAAACAAAGAGCCAACACAAAATCAGAAGAGACACACTCCAGACATGAAGTCTTCAAGGCCCAAGTAGGTGAGAATCGGTTTGAGGTGAGACTGTCACTCCTAGAGGAAGGGAATGGCAAGGAAAATCTTCTTGGTCCCTCCCAACTCAAACCATTCTGTGATTCCTCCAGGGAAAGACAGCAAATTGACCTGGAAACCAGAGAGACTCCAGTGAGAAACTCCAGGAAGGCTGGATGAGGAGTCCCTTTAGTAGTAGACAAGGGTACTTCAAAAATACTGAACCTCACAGAGGAAGATGCTCACCTGGAGAGAAAAGGGTATCAACAGTCTGAGAGCACCAATAGCCAGCAAGGACACACAGGAGCCTTTTGGGACAAAGCAGGGAGAGCAGGGCTGTCTTCCCATTTTCCATCAGCCATCTGAGTGGCCCCAGGAGCAGGATTTTCCCTCTGCACATTCCTCTCCCATCTGCTCGTACTGTTTGCCCTGCACCCTCTGTCCTGGAGCACCAGTCAGCCCTTGAGCCTCTGAGGGCTATAATTTATAATTTGGCTCAATTAATAAATAACAGCAGAGGTCAGGGGCAAGGAGGCCTGGATGTTTAACTTGCAGAATAGAGCAGGTTTTGTACTACCCCTGAGAGGATGCACTAAGGAGAATTACCCATGTCTGGATAGCAGGAATCACAGCAGCTGGGGAGACAAGTAGTCCAGTGGCACAGACATACCCAGCCTCTTAGGCTGCTCAAATTACAAGAGAGTAATTATATTCTAAAAACAAAGCATATAAACCAAACGCCTCAGCCAGCAGGCAGTGGGGTCTGGGCTTGGGTTCTGAACTGGATATTTCCAAAATAAACCCAAACTGCCTTCCCACAATGACCAGGCTCACTGGCCTTTTCCACCAGCGATGCCATGACCCACCATGTAGGGTTCCTGTGTGAGATCAGATCACCCCTCTACGTGGCTCTCTGCCCACAACAGCCTCTTCACCAGCATATTCAAGGGCCCTGGGAAGGTCACAGAGCAAATCCAGCTCTTTCAACAGTGTTCCATCCATGGTCAGAGGAAGGTCTCAGAGGCAGCTCCCACAGAAGATCTCACACCACTCTCTTGCCTGTGGAACTGGAGGCTCAGCTTCATGGCTTGCAAATAACACATTCCCCATAGGATGCCTTGAATTCCCAGAGTTTGGATTGAGAACTGTTTTCCTCCTGAAGGACAGAAAGTTATGATGCTGCCCCACAGTGTGGTTACATTTTTAGTGTTATTGGCCATTCCTAGCAAAGGGTAGAGACCACTGAGATAGAGGATTCTACTCAGGGCTCTCCAGGACAAAATCCCAAGACTCCAAAACATGCAACTCCGTGGTAAATAGGTGGGGCACCTGGATAAGAAAAGTTTGGATGTGAAAAAGCCTAAGAGGATTAAACTTTCCTAACTTCTTTTAGCTCTGGTTATTAGATGGTAAAGTTAGGGAATGATAAATATATCCTCAAAATGCAGCAGGTTTCAAGGGGACAAAGTCAAGAAGGAAGAGCTATGGATGAGGAGGTAGGAATAAATCAAGAATAAAGAGGACACAAAGGACTGATCTGTCAAATGAGAGGAAGAGAAGGACTTGGGACAAGTGTACAGGGAAAGAGAGAAATGGGACATTCAGTTTTGACTGACAATCTCACAAAAGCCATGGTCATGTTCCTGTACTAGTGGCTGGAACAAATCCACCCCACTCCAACGACAGCTCCCGAAAGAAATGTGTCACTGAGTGAACATGGGAGACAACAGCATCTCCCTATTTCACTCTCACACACACACAACCCTCCTGCCACCAAAGCTGGCAGACAGAGTCACCTCACCAGGTGCCCTGCCACGGTGACACGTTGGCAGCAGGGACACTGCAATGTCAGCGGCACGAGGAGTCACACGGGACAGCCTGGATACAAAAAGCCATGGAAGAAATCCCACCCTGGGTCCACCTCCAGCACATTAAAACCTAGAACACAAAAAAAAAAGTGCTGAAAACAGCACTGTGAGGGGAAGGAAACCCACCATGTCGTTCTGTACAGTGGGTCTGGCACAACCCCGAGTCCCACGGCTGGTGGGATGGACTCAGGGAGTTCTCCACCAGGCAGCACCTGGCTGGAGGGAGCCAAGAGCACCAGGACCAGCGGACCTCACAATCGGGACAATTCCAGTGCACGGGCTGGGGGTTAATGAGGCCCAGCACTAATCAGGCAGCACGCTCCTCTGTTTACTTTTGCTGCACTCAGGCACAGCCATTCATTTCCCGGGATGCTGACGAGGCAGACGCCCAGAGCCGGAGCCAGCACAGAGCAATTCAGCACCAAGTGCAGCTACACAATCCTTTAATCTCATCTAAAGACTTTTTTCATGGCTTCTTTTAATAAACCCTGATTACCGTGGATAGAAGCTTTTCTCTGGGAGCCAACGCGGCGAGAAAACTCATACAGAGACATTGTCAACAGCTTCCCCAACAAAGCCCGGCTTCTAACTTGGGCTAAATCCTTTCTAACTTGGCCTAAATCCTTTCTCCCTGAACTCACAACCTGTCCAAGCTGAAGAAGTCTCCCTTTGAGGACATCCCACACCAGAGCATCTTTCTTCAGAGCTCCCCGCAATGAACAGATCCCAGCGGAAGCTGCAGCTTGTCCCAAATAAAGAGATTAATTTCAGGAGTGGTTTGTTTGCAAGGGAATTAAGCTACAGCAGGACAACACAGCCTTCCTTCATCACACAGATTATTCTCCTCAGGCACTCAGATGCTGCCCATCACCTTGTTACCTGTGTCTGTGCCAGAAGAGTATTAAACAATGGGATTAACACATGCCACGAGTGGGACTTTCTTCTTTTTCTCCTGATTCCCCCATGTGATAAAATGCATGTGAAAACTTCCTGCACTTCAGACTTGGTTGCCTATCAGCAAAAGCAGGTCAGAGCTGTGCTCCTCTGTGCTTGGAAGGGAGAGCAGGAGGCTTAGTAATGATTTCTCAGTTCCTCCAGGAATTTGCTACAGAGACTCGAACGAAAGAACACAAATATTCAGTGTCACAGAAATGAGAATGGAGTTTTGAGGTCACGGAAATAACCTACAAATCCAGAGACCGGAGTTAAACTCTCTTTTCTGGAGCAGACAGGGATGCTGTAGAATCATGGAACATCCTGAGTTGGAAGGGACCCAACCTTCCAACAACTACACCCTCCACGACACAGGTAACAGTATTTCCCAGTCTCCTGAAAGCATCCTGAGGATAAATCTATTAAAATTATTGCTTCTCGCAGTAACTGGGCAAATGTAAACCCCCAGACAACCAAACTATTTTAGCAGGAGCACATAAAGTCATTGATTTTAACCAAACCATGCCACAACAGTGCCTAACTTGGTCGATATACCTTCAGGAATGTGTGCATGAGATCAGACGGATCCAAAGCACTGGAAAAAGTGAAGTATTGCCAAAATCCAGAGTGTCAGGTTGACTTCTGTCTCAAAGTCTCATTCTTGCCCCCAACAAAGTCATTGTACAGTCCTAGGACTCAGTTCTCCCCGGCACAAAGCTTTCTCTGCTGTATTTCCCCAAAGTGCAGCTCTCATGGGGTTGGCAGTGCCAAGCTGGCCAAGAAGTTAAAACAGTGTGGGATATCCCTTTGGCCAGTTTGGGGCAGCTGTCCTGGCTGTGTCCTCTCCCAGCTCCTTGTGCACCTCCAGCCTTCTCCCTGGCAGGGCAGGAGGAGCTGAAAAGTCCTGGAGTTGGTATAAACACGACTTAACAACAACTAAAACCATCAGTGTGTTGCTAACACGACTCTCATACCAAATTCCAAACACACCATACCAGCTACAGGAAGGAAATTCCCTCTATCCCAGCTGAAACCAGGAGCACTTCACAGTGAGGAGACCCTGCTCAGCTCTAGGCATGAAGAGGAACAAACACAGTCACTGGCCCTAAAGGAATGATGAATATTGAAAAGAAAATGAACTGGGTTTTATCCCAGCAGGTCTCCCCAGCTTGTGTCAATGACAGCATTTTAGGATTGCCTTTTCCTTCCTCAGAAGCAAAGCTTATGCTCACACATTCCCTTCAAGGCTTTGGGGAAGAGACCCCAAACGAAGTCTTTAAATTTTCCAGGTCTGGTTCAGGCAGGACTCCTAAAACAGTAGGGAAGAGTCTCTGACCTCAGCTTTCTCTGTGAGTCAATAGGCAGCTGTTTTCTTGCTGGCTGAGGCTGCTCAGCACAGTTTATCTTGCATTGGATGCCAGTGGGTGGATGTTTCCCCCTTCTTGGCAATCTTGGGAAGATCTGTGAGACACAAGTCCTCTCTCTCAGGCTGAAGTCTTGTAATTAGCACTATATAAATCCACAAAGAGCCAAATCTCAGAAGACAGAGACTGTAACACAGCTTTCTCCTGAAAGCCTGGCAGAGAGAGTAACTCCATATTCACAGTGACTTTGTCATCACTGGATATTTGACTTTCTACATGAGACACTGGCAAGGATAAAAGGTGGGACTTAAGGGAAAAACAAAACCTTTAGACTTCAATCTACTGGTTGTTGGAGCACCAAGATCTATATTGGAGGTGAGGAAACCAGCAGCAAAAAGCCAGGGGAGAATCCCCAGTCTCTGAGATTTCACAACATACTCAAAAGGCAGCTGGAGCAGGGTGGTCTGAGAGACATGGGGTAAAGCATCAGGACTGGGAAAATCAGAAGTGATACCTGGATCATGGAACCACAGAATGGTTTGGGTTGGAAGGGACCTTAAAGACCATCCTGTCCCAAGCCCCTGCCATGGGCAGAGACACCTTCCACTAGACCAGGTTGCTCAGCTCCTGGATGATTATGGGGAATAAAGTTTGTAAGTAAAGCTTCAGAGGGATGTAAAGCCAGTGGGTTTGCAGCACAGGATCAGGCATTCTGCAATCCAGATGAGCTTCAGTTACCAGTGACCAGGGCTTGCTGGTTCAGAGCAAAGGGAAGTTGTCCCAAATGAAGAGTTCACAACTGGCCAGGTCGAGGTGATTAATGCAGGGCACAGCTATGTCCTCACAGAGAGCCAGGATCCCCAAGAGAAGGACTATCAATCCTGCAACTACACCAAGCCTTGCAGTCAGAAACAGGTTGGGCACACAGCAGGAGTAGGAACATAAAGAAAATGCTGTTAACAATACTGTACTGCTGGGAGGGAAGAGTCAGAGGTGTGGTAATTTCTCTTCAGTGATGCAGAGTTTGCAGCAGAGGCGAGAACAGAGTCTCCCTTTGTGCTTTACTCAGCATAAAATTTCCTCCTTTCATTTATGGCAGGTATCCAGCCCTTTTGGAGCAGCAGCAGCAGCCACTAGCTATGGATGGGGCCAGGGAAAAGATCTGACACAGCAAATTCTTCATCTTCAGCTTCTCATGTCAGCGGCTAAAGAGAGCAGAGGAGTGAGTCCCGTAAAACAGGGGTGGCTGGACCATCTCAAATCCCAGCCAGCTCTCCAGTCCAACACACACATCACCACCAGTGGGAAGGAGCAGTGCTGAACTGGCATTTGCTCTCCCAAACCTAAAAGAAAGATCAGTTTACTGCAATCATTAGCAATATTTTTACAGTGGCATCCGTACTGGAGATTAAGGGGAAAAAAATATTAGACACCTCCTTGTTTATTTTCTCTTTGCACTTCCTGACTCTGACCAAACTCCTAAATGCTTCTGAGGGAGGGTTTAGGCACCTATGAACCTCCTGGGTAGACATGTTATTTTATCACTCTGCCTTCTATGTAACAGCTATTCCAGCAACTGGTCTCTGTCTTTCAGCCCTCAAGAGGTCAGATGAGGTCAGATGAATCTTCTTCCATGTTTCTGTAACACCCAGAGCAAGTAGGTCCCAATTTGGTAGTTCCAAACTTGCACGTGTCAGCTGAAGTAAACTACTTCTGCTATCTCCAGGAGCTTGGAAAGAGTCTTGAAGAGGTGTCAGAAAGCTGACTAGTCCATACTTCTGCCCCAAAGCTCCCCCTCCCAAATTCCAGGCATCTTCTGCAGATATGAGATTGCTACAGAGCACAATCTCTTCTCTACAAACAAAACAATACAGCACCAAATAGGTATTTTTTGAACAGTACTAATCTACTGCATGCTTTTCTTGGCTTTCCCTTCCAAAGATAAAAATTGCATTACAATTGTTTATAATTTTTAACCATTCTGACATAACAATGCTTTTTGTGAAGTTCCAAATGAAGCAGGGCTCAGAGCAGCTGCTGTGCTCAGAGCAAGACTCTCTCTGAGAATAAACTACCAAGATCAGACCAAACAAGAGATGTCCTCTTCAGAGACTCCCCCTCAGAGCATTTTGCTTAAAAGCTTCTGTCCCCACTTGAGTTGGATTTTTTCAGCAGGGAAGGGCAGCTGAGCTGCCCCCAGATCCAAAAGACAGAGGCAGGGACAGGGCTGTGGTGGAGAGCCCCGTGTTTGCCCAAGCAGGGACATCCAGCTGAGACACAATTTCCAACCCAGCAGCAGCACTGGGGATGGACTCTCCTCCCTGTGCTGAGCTGTGATGAGGCAGTGTGGGCACAGCCCTGATAAGCAGCAGCTTTGCGAGGGTTTCAAGGGGAAAAAAAAAAAATAAAAAGCAGTCTGAATCCATCCCACTACAGTCCCCTTATGTCCCTTTTTACAGATGACACAGGACGACCACAACAGGCACTTTCAGCAGAAAATCAGCAGCAAAACTCAACCCCCGCCCAATTTCAAAAATAAATACCTGGATAAACTATTACTAAGCTGCTGTAATTTTCTCCAGCAAAATCCAACCCCCATTAAAAAAATAAATACTTGAATAAACTAAGTTGCTGTTAATTTTCTCTTCCAGTGACTTTGTCACAGCAAGGCAGGACAAGCCCAGCTTCTGCCAACACACACAAAGGCCAATGGGAAGTTATTCTTAGAGCCCTGCCCGGCTGCTGCTGCAGGATAACTAATTCCAAATCGTGCTGGAGAGTCTCAAGATACTGCTGAGCTGGACAGGCACCTATGGCCAGGATCAGAGACAGGCAGGAGACAGAGCAGTGCTCACATGGGTAAAAAAGATTAATCACATGCTATGTTTGTTAACAAGCAGATTAGAAGAGAGCTGCTGTATACACACACACAGGCTGTATTTGCAAGGAGGTACACAAACCCATCCTGTACAGAATGCAGGCACATTTATTTTTGCACAAAATTATGTAATTCCAGTGCAGGGCACTGTGTGCATGCATAATTCCAGCCAGCATTAGCAGCAACACCTAGAGCTCAGGTTGGCTGACATGTTCCGTGCCAAGGCTCAGTTTTAAGGTCCCAATTACTTTGACAGACCTGAACCACTCAGGGGACCTTTTCCTGAGCTCAGTGTCTGCCTGGGGCTGACATGGTCGTGGAAAGCTGCATTCACAATTACTTGGCCGATGCTGAAAACTAAATTAGGAAAAAGTTTTAGCAAGTTACTGATTTTAATTTTTTTTTTCTACATTTGACCTCAGTTGTATTCTTTCCACTGCCTTGCTGGAAAGCTGCCATGCTTTGGAGCAGGTAGTAAAAACTGGGAGGGTACTTCCCTTCTGAACATGATAAAAGTCTGTCTGAATTTCACCAAGTTACAGCATCTAATAACACATATTTGCAAGGAAAGATTTTGCCTTTTCCACTGGTCCTAGGATGGATCAGACAGCACTTGGGCTACCAACACAGGAGGAGTAGGACATGCTCCTGATGAGCAACCTGGTCCAGTGGAAGGTGTTCAGCCCATGGAAGAGGATTGGAACAAGATGATTTTATGATTCCTTGGCCACCACTCAATCCCAAGATTCTCACAGCAGAGTCTCAGTCCCCTGGTTCCTTTCAGTAAGTTAATTGTGGTGCTCAATATATAATTTATCACACAGTTATATGAGATATAATACATAATTAATATATAATATGTTATAGATCATACATTATATGGAATATATCAAATATAGCATGCAGTATAGAGTATATAACAGCCCAAGCTGGGTACCTCCAGGATCAGGAGCAGTAGCCCTTATTTACAGATTATTCCCATATATGTTAAATCCACATGGATGCCCTGGGAGCATGGGGTGGCACAGAGCCTGATGACATTAGGCTGCTGTTACTTTGCCTTCCCACCACAGCTCACACCAGCACATCACACCTTGTCCCCAAAGGGTCTTTCCAGCTTCCCCCAGTAAAATAACACATTGCTGCTTGCAAGGGCAACCAGGAGCTCTATCAAGGTGTCCATCCTAAGAGCACAGCCCCACATCCAGAATTTTCTGTGTAGAAACACCTCAGGGAGACAGAGGTCCAGCAGGATGAAGAAGAAGTGTCAGAGGCCAGGCTGGACAGGGATTGGAGAAACCTGGGAAAGTGGAAGTTGTTCCTGCCCATGGCAGGGGGTAGGGACTGGGTGAGCTTTGAGGTCCCTTCAACCCAAACCAGTCAATGATTCTCTGACTTGGCCAAGGTCACACAGAGCCAGCAAGACAAACACAGAGCTACAGCTCTGCTGTAATTCCAAGCTCACTGCCACAGCAACAACTATTTGCAGCACCAGGGGACCTCCTTTGTCGCTGATTTTCTCTGTTATCATCTCCTCTTGTGCACGTTTCAGGACCACACATCCTAATGTCTCCAGAGTGACAGATTCCCATCAGTCTTAAACCCATCCACTGCACCAGCACTTTGCCAGCATCAGCAGAATTAGTGGCATTACACACTCGAGTGTCGTCGTTGGAACTGCTTTAAATAGTTCTCTGGTCACCATGTTCAGCTGGGAGTGTGCATGGATGCATCCAGGCTGTCCTGAAATGATAGGGCACAGAGTCCTGCTGCTGGCACCCAGCCTGTGGGGCTGGGAGAGGGAGGGAGGAGGTGTCTGACCAGGCCACTCTGCTGCTAAAGCTTTCTGCAATTTATCCCTGTGCTTCCAACCTCGAGCGGAGACACTGCCAGGCTGCCATCAAGCAGTGGCACTATGTTGGCAGCTTGCTGCTGCTGCTGGTCCAAAACACCCATATAAAAGGTAAAATCTCCCCTTTTCCTTCCATAAATATCTCCCCTGGGCCACTCAGACATGGATGGAAGCTGCAGGTGCCCTGTACTTCACAGCTCTGACCCTTCGTTTGCACAAATCATGCCTAGTGCTAACAACAACCCAACAAATCACCCCAGAGCAGCCACAAGGAGGGTGATGCAATTGTTTTACCTCTTTGCACAGCCTCATAATTGCAGATCCATCACCACAAAGCATTAGCTGTGTTAGGAGAGGTGTTCCACAGAAAGCCCAGCAGCAGAAAGGGGCACATGAGCCCATCAGTCTGCAAAAGACAGTTCATGGGTTAGTAACAACCAGGGGGTTCAGATCTTGGTTGTGCTACCCAGAAGAAAGTTACTTGTTTGCTTGGTCAGCTGTAAGCAAAACTCTAATTTCATCCAGATCCCAACACCATCTGCTTTGTTCATCTCTGCTCACACAGGCTAAAGGCACCTGTGGCTGAGACAAGGGTGTTTTCATTTTGGGGACGTGGAAAGGTCATCTCTGTTCATAAAATCCTGCTCATAGGAAATGGAGGCCTCGATAACACACAGGTTTTAAGACCTGAAGAAACACTATAAAGCAGCTGCTCAGGTGTTGAAAGAGTAAGACCCACAGAGGACTGGATCCATGTGCAATCCAGCCCCCCAAGCCACACTGCAGATGGTAAGCCTGCCCTCCTGCTCCCACTCATCCCTCTCTCCAAAACAGAACTTGTTACACTCTTCCCTCACCCCACAGAACCCCACAGCTGCACTTTGAGTGCCACACAAGTCTCAAATGCTGTAAAAAGCTGTAGACCTGTGCCCATGCACCTCTGCCCTGGGGGATGCAGTCACAGCTGTTCCCACACAATGTAGGATCATCCTCCCTGCTCAGGGAAAGCATCATCTGTGCTCCAGCCCCCAGGGGTAAAGGGTTGGAGGACACAGTGCCTTATCCTGGCTCCTGCATGACCTGGACACACAGCTTGGGGCCAGCTGGGCAGGTTTGGGTGGCTGCAGTTGGATTTTAATGACATGAGGCATCCACTCAGACATGAGGCTGGGCTGAAATTTGCCCTTCATTCGAGTTAGAACCTGTAACTCTTTTGTTTGGACTAGAGGAGAAAAGGCAGGTGGGAAGAGGGAGGGAAATGAAGTTTAGGTTGGTGGTGGTGGCATGAGGCTGAATGTCACATTGGTCTGTACCTGGTGCT
This sequence comes from Chiroxiphia lanceolata, assembly GCF_009829145.1. Lineage (NCBI taxonomy): Eukaryota > Metazoa > Chordata > Aves > Passeriformes > Pipridae > Chiroxiphia > Chiroxiphia lanceolata. The sequence goes on along the minus strand of NC_045641.1, from coordinate 2,449,167 downwards.
CTTGGGCTTTTCGGGGTAGAGCTGGGGAGTACATCCAGGGGCCACTTCTGGGCCTATCTACTTATTTTAGCTTAGTAAAACAAAAACATAGTGATAAACAGAAAAAAAGGACTTCTCCTAAAAGAAGGACTATTGGTAAGGGCATGGAGTGATAGGACAAGGGGGAATGGCTTTAAATTGAGAGACATTTAGATCAGATGTTAGGAAGAAATTCTTCCCTATGAGGTGGGGAGGCCCTGGTACAGGTTGCCCAGAGAAGCTGTGGCTGCCCCTGGATCCCTGAAAGCGTCCAAGGCCAGGTTGGACGGGGATTAGAGCAACGTGGGATATGGAAAGTGTCCCTGCCCATGGCAGGGGTGGAACCAGATGATCTCTAAGGTCTCTTCCAACCCAAATCATTCTCTGATTCTCTGAAAAATCAACAAGTCCACGTAGCAACTCCCTTGGCCAGATTTCCTGTGTCAGTGTCAGCAAACACGACTGGGAGCACGGCACCAAACCACACTGCAGCAAATCCATGGTCACGGCTCACCACCCCGGGCACACCAAACCCTGCCCTGTCCTCTGTGTGCCTGCAGTGACTAGGAAATCCCCAGCAGCTGCCTGCAGGAGGGAGCCCACAGCCCACAGCTGTGCTCCTGCCAGACACCCAGCGCCGAGATAAAAAAAAAAAACCGCAGCGGCAAACACAGGTGTAAAATTGCAATTCAATGGGTTATTAATAACAAGACATTTCTTCTGTGGCCATCTGCATCCCATACACCCCCACTAATCCGGCACTTTCCTCTCCCAGCTATAACGCTCTCTCAGCCTCTCATAATTCCCTTTTTTCCTCTGCCTTCAAGCCATGCAGGAAGGTAACGCTCAACAGGCGGTTTCCCCGCGACAGCCCGTGCAGACAGACGTTGTGCCAAGCACCACGAACTCAGAGCAGAGGTTTTTTCTACCAAGGTGCCAGAAATAATACAAATAAACTCTCTTCTCTCCCTGGCTTTATATCTGCAGCTCCCACACATCACTACCAGCAGGGCTTTAAGACTAAAACAGGCTGGGGCCTACGTGGCCTGAATTTATTCTGGAAATTTATCTCTTCTTGCTGAAAGCTCTGTGTTTGCTTGATCTTCCTGCCTTCCAAGTCCTAGAAGTGCCACATGTTGCACAGCTGGATTCCTGACAAAGAAAGAAAACAGGAGGGAAGAGAGAAGAGATAGAATTATATATTATATATATATATATATACATGAATGCAATGGCCGAGGGTTTCAAAAGTCGCCTGTGAACTTCAACAAAGTAGCTTCAACTATCTCCAAGGGACCCATGAGCAGGAAGAACAGAGGTCTTGAGCTTCCAAAAATCTGCTCTCCACAGGTAGAAGAGGAAGGAAAAGGAAATGGGGCTCCAAAGGACTTGCTGCTCTGAAGGCGCTCAAGGCCAGCTCTTGCAGGAAAGGATTTGCAGCAAAAACCATATCAGGGAAGGCTGGAGATAAGACAGCCAGGAGGAAGAAGGACAGATCTGTGTGGTAGTAAGGAAAATAATGAGGATTTTAATTCTCAAACTTGGGGTGTGACTACTAAAATAGAATGTGTTTGCCCAGCTCCAGGAGAATTTGTACAGGGGAATATCCCTGAGCTCCAGCATAGCTCATGGACCCCACAGACATGGGCAGCAACATCCACTTCCAGTGACAAGTCAATAAAGCACAGAGAGCCAAAGGGAAGAAAGTCTGTTCATCTTGAGCACATTAAAAAAAAAAAATCACAGCAAAGGAGAAAATGAAGAAAATGTTATATCCTTTGAAATGGAGTATTGCACTCTGCAACAGGAGGGAGAAAAAAAAAAATCAAACCCAAAGTGAACTAGAGATTCAGTTCATAAACACAAGAGAAGGTCAGCTTCCTCCTCACCAATAACTCAGTCCCACAGGAATCCAGCTTGGTATTTGATATAGGGCAGATATTTGATTCCTTCCTCTGCTGGGGAGGCTGACACACACATCCTCCATCCTCCATCACCACTTCCCCACCACGTCCCAGCCCTGCCACGGGCCACCTCAGGTCCCTCCTGCCAACCACCCTGCTTCAGCAGCAGCATAAAACAGTGTAAAATCCTCTCCTCCTAATGCTGGGCTGAGGAAGGGATTATTTTTCTCTGTGTTTGAGAACAGGCAGTTGCTGTAAAACCTTCTGCCTCAGCCCAGCAACAGCGAGACCTTGGGAGAGGCTAATTATGGGTGGTGAAATAAGTCACCCACTGGCAGAGAGCAGTGGAGAAGAGACAGGAGAGCACAAACCTGCACCTGGAGACCTTTTTGCTTATTATAAAATAAAGCTGATTCTGCTGCCTGTGTTACCAGGGAAGAAGAAGCAAAACAGGAGAGGAGACAACCCCAAGTGAAACCAAGAGGCAAATCACCGAGAGAAAAGCCTTCAAGCATCGCACTGTAACTTTTACATAACCTCATGCAGGTATGGAAAAGCATCAAAATTATCCTCCACACACACAAACATCTGGAAAAGAGGGGAAGCAGAGCAGGAAAGGAGCCTGTGTGACCAGGAAGGCTGTTAACTGGGGGGAAATATGGACCAAAGCATCCTGTGCATCGACCAGTGGGAGCCACGGAGACGTCTGCGTGAGCAGGAGCCCGTGCACAGCCAAGGACTGGGAAAGCAGATTGTCACGGAGTTGCAATCTGCTTGGGATGTCCTCCAGGCTCGTGGCACCTTGTGCTGCCCCACTTGAGTGCTCCTGGCCCAGCTCCAGCCGAGCCACTTGGAGGGATGAGAAGCGGTGCGCAACCTTCATCCCCCACCCCTGACAGCCCCCCAGAGACCCCTTTGCCATCAGCAGAGCCTGGACCAGCACCTTCTGAAAAGAATTAAAGCAGCCAAGCTCAATGGAGCCACATTCCCAGACACAAAGGTTTGTCCAAGATTGCTCTATTTATTCTCAGTTCTGTGGCGGAGCAGAAACCTCAAACTCTTTCCTTTCTTCCCTCTCCTCCCTACAAGCTGGAAAACACCCTCTCCCACCAGCTGACCAAGGAATGCTGGGAAAAAAGGAGAACTGGGCTTGTCCTAAATCCCTCTAACTCTGGCTTGTGTGGAAAGGCTGCTCTTCCTTCTCCAGAAATCTGGACCTGCAAAACCTTTCCTGAACTGTGAGGGGAAACTTGGCAGCGATCTGTGAAAAGTGCAGGGTGAACAGATTGGCATTTTCTAACCATGTGTAGTTTGCATTTGTGTGTAGCAATGTGCATATAAATGTGTATTTTTATGTATATGTATAAAACATACACACACATATATATATATATATATATGGATGCACGTAGTCGTATTTAAGGAAAAAGAGACCACAACTTCCACTGTGAGACAACGAGAGAGCTGGAAACGTGTGGGCACCACGATGCAACTCAAATCTCTTGCTTACACTGCGGACAATCAAGACTTCTTCTCTGAAACGAATGAAAAAAGGGCTCAAACAGCTGGAAAAGGGTGATGCATGTGAGAAACTGCCTTTTTTTGTTTTGGTTTTTTTTTTTTGTGGCTCATGCATTGTAAAGTGTGTGTGTGTGTGTGTGTGATGAGTCAAAGTCTGAGGGCCGCCTTGTGTCAGCCATTGACTGTGCCAATGACAGCAGTTCCCAACAGCCTTTAATAACACCACTCACAAAATCCAGAGGGGGAGGAAGATAAGGGGGGAGCAAAACGCTTCCCTTGCAGGCTGGTGCACAAACCATCCCCTCTCCTTGCCAAAATGTGTTACAGGCACCCGTTGATGGCTCCGTAATTGCAGCCCACGCTCAATGTGTTGTTCTAAGAGGCAACAGAGAGCACAGCCGGGAGAGGAACTTTGGAGCACGGGAGTAAAGGGGGGGGTCCCATGTCCAGGAGGATGTGGGGATGTGCTGGGGTCAGGTAGGAGTGGAGCAGGTGGTGATTTGGGGGGCTCATCCCAGTACAGCACAGGATACCTCCCCATGTTCACACTGCAAACACCCAGGTTTGTACTGGGAAGCAACCAGGAAACAAGAAGTCATCTCTGCTTCCAGGCAGAATAGATAAAACAAGGAGAAATATGTACAGGACACCTATGAATACACAAATCCTGCTGCCCACCTGTGCCTTGATTCCCTTGTATGAAGCGGGGAAATAAATCCCTACCAGGTCTCGTGGATGCTGGAATGTTCCTGGAAGGCTGGAAGGCTTGTGAAGATGCTAAAAATCCTCAGCTTACTCCAGATTTGGAAAGCTTTGGGAAGAGCTTTGGAGTGCATCATGTTCTGATTATTTACTTCTCCAAGCTAAGGAGAGACCCACTTCACACACCACCTCCTGGAGAGGCGGAAAAATCAGGCGTGTAAAATAAGAAGGAAATGGGAATCGACTTGATAGCTCCTTCCCCTTCCTAATGGGTAATACTTACCTAATTAGGCCCGCTTGCCATCTCCTTTCCTTGCTTTCTCTGAGACATTATGCAGAGAGGAATTTGTCCTAAAAGTTGTTGCTTTCATTCGGAGGCGTCCCCTTGAGCTGTTTGCCTTGCTGAGGCAGGCAAGGGCAGCAACTCCATCATAAAGGAAAAAAATCCTTCCTGAATGGCTCTGAGAGGTGGTTTAAGCATCCAGCTCCTACTGCTCTCTCACCTCCTTCTCCATCCCTGACCCAGACAGAGGGAGCAGCTCCAAGGGTGCCTCGTTCCTCCTGCCCTTTCTTGGTCAAGGGGAGCAGCTCTTGCTCTCGGAGCCACCATGGAGGCCAGGAAGGGAAAGCCAGAGGCTGCAAAGATTCTCTGAGTCCAGTGGTCAAAATGAGTCTTCCCTCAGCAGGCTTTTGGAGAAAAACCTGGGACTGAATGGTCTCACAGTTGGTGGGATCCAAGGGGACTCCCCCAGTCAGTCCCAAGTCCATGCCACCACTTGGATGACTTCTCTCCAAATGCACATACCCAAGCAGCTGCAGCTGCAGCTCAGGGTGGAGTAAAAGGGATGATAGAAGCAACACACAACCCCCCTAGACCCACATCAACATGGGTGACCCTGCCAAAACACAGCCAGCTTTCCTTTCCCACAGTCAGCTTCCCTCTTTTAGGACAGGAGTAGGGGTTGGCACATGCAGGACATGCAGGGGCATCTCCCACTCCAGCAGGATTCTCCTGCACATCAATACAACAGAGGCAGTCTGGATGTGACCCTACACTAACAACAGCTCTTGCAGGATGGGTTGCAGGACTCTCTGGCACAGTGAGGGATCAGCATTCACCCCCACTCCTACACTGGATCCTCATCCTTCCCTCCACCTCCAACCTGCACTTCCCAGGAAGGCCCCTCATCCCCCTCATCCCTGTTCTTGCATCTCAGGTGTTTTTTCTCTTCCCCACAGGGAGCTCAGCTTCCAAGAAGGAAAATACAAAGCCCAAAGGGATTGACTTCAAGCAATGAAGCAGGCTCTGCAAAGGAAGGTGTTTTATTCCTGCCAGAGGGAGTGCTTTAAAGGGCCTCCTTTTGTTTCCTCAAAGACTGGGGAAGGTGGAGACCTGGGGGAATTCAGGGAACTTCAACGGCCACGCTCTGCAAGCCACAGCAGAGATTCCCCCACGCCCAAGACTTTCCATACCCAGCATCCTGCACTGGTCCAGCCATTCCTGCATCCCTCCCCACCCTGTCCCCCGGGAGAGCATCTGCAAGGACTGCAGGGAGAGCCCAGCCCTGCACCTGCAGCACCTGTGAGGAGGAGCTGAGCCATCCCCTGCAGCTGCACCGACCAGCCCTGAAACTTCACCTCCCAGGTGTTAATTCTGCATCAAGAAAATGTGTTGGTTTCCTTCTTGTTTTTTTTTTCCCTTTTCCTTTTTTTTTTTTTTCTCCCCACTAGGCAATTTCCAGGGAGCCAGGAGGGGGAAGAAGAAAGAACTGCACAGCTAATCCCTGCTGCAGGCAAAGCCAAGCCCTCCCCTGCCCCAGACAAAGAGCGAAAGCAGTTCAATTCCTCCCAGTGGCTCTGGACATCCCTCCATCCTCCCAGCCTTTTGTCCCCACCGAGCCACCCTCTGCAGTGGCTGCAGCATCCTCAGGGCTGCCAGGGTGTGAAGGACAGCAGGAGGGAGGGAGGTTTCCTTGCAGAGCCACCTCTGCAGCACTTCCAGCTTCGAGGGCAAGCCGTGAACCCGGTGGCTCCAGGCAGGGGACCCAGGAATCCGGCTTTACATCCCTCCTGCACTGCCAGCTGTGCATTCCATAACCACTGATGTGTCCTGTATAAATCAGGTCCACTCAGGACCCTCTGCTGCAGCTCCAAGACAGAGCATTGCTCAGCACCCACCTACAGAACATACCACTCCATCCATAGGGAGCAACAGCCCCAAAGCAGGATTTATCTCACACATGGCAGTTGGAAAGTGATGGTGAGGGCAGGCAGGGCAATATTCTGAGCATCACTTGGCCCTGTTTGGCATCTTACAGGCATCCCTGGGGGGATGCCCAGCTCCAGGGGGGCTCAGGCAGAGCAGGACCCGGGCACAGGGAGCACTGGAGGAGCTTCCCTGGCTCCCAGCACAGAGGGACGGATTTGCAGAGGGGAGAGGAGGAACTTCAGCAAACAACAAGGAGCAGCACAGGCAGAGATAAGAGAAGGTATTTACCAGGCAATCACTACAAGGTCCTGTGAATACAGTATTTGTGATGGATGAACAGACATATTATTACAGAACTTAATGCAAACCCTTTGCACCAAATGGTGACACGCGATTACCAGTTTGGAAATAACTAAGCTCATTATAATGAAACGCTTCACTCAAATCCCCCTCCAAAGGACGGATCCGACGAAGGAAGGAACCTGTGACGGGAACATACTGGGGGGATTTGTTTAACCAGATCAGCCTGCTGGGCCAGCACAGCATGGTTGTTTGCCTCCAGCGTGGCTAAAGCCCGGAGTGCTGGAGAGCTTAACCCACCATCCTGCGTGGACAGGGTGGGCAGTGTCCCACACCCAGCTCTGGGGTCTTCTTGGCACGACCAAGAGCTGAAAAGAAGCACCTTTCAATAATAAATAATAATGCTAACTCTGTGTTTCTATAGCAACTCATCACCATAGCAGCTCAGCGCAGGAGGAGAACTCAGAGCTCATCCTGCCGTCTTCAGGGTGACGAGGCAACTGCCCTCCTGGAGGTGGCTTCAGTGGTGGGGCTTTAGTCAAGAATTCACCCTCCAGATTGTCTCTGAGCACTGCCCCTCCCCAGGGAAGCTTTCTGGGAGGGGGCTGGACGCTCTGGAGGGGTGGAGTCAGCGCTCCAGGGGATGATGGGGGTATAACACCTCAAAAGCACCAGGTATGGAGGTCATTACAACCCTCCAAATCAGTCCTGGGATCCAGGGTGGCTGGAAGGAAAGGAGACTGTGGCAGGGGACAGCCCCTCCTCTAGCCAAGAAGGCACCACGAAGGGGAGAGTACAAAGGGTGAGGCACCACAAAACAGAGAAAATGCCCAAAATTAGCCATGCAAATGCCAACCCCCTCCAGCACTTAACGTCTGGGGGTAAGCTTGCAAAACTCCACCTGTTGCTCTGCTTTAGCAAGAAACAGAAATTTGCACTAAACCCCAATAAAAAAGGAGTTTCCCAAAACAGAGCAGAAACTGGTTTTTTTAAGGTAGCACATCAAGCAGAAGTGCCCATCCTAATTTTGGGGGCAGGAGGGGGTGTTTGGGTATTTTTTTCCCCTCATATATTGTTCACTAAATAAAAATCCAAGCAGAGCCTTTGATTGGCTCCACAATGGGTGTGGTTGTATTCCCAGCTCACCTCCTCTGCCCAGCAGGGCTGTGGTGACAGAGCCTTTGCCTTCAGTATAGAACAGTCTCCTGCTTCTGACCACCTCTGAAAGCCTCTTCCCAGTCAGCAGAAGAAGGTGACACTGCCCAGGGGTGGGACAGGGGCCATTAGTGACTATTAGTCACTGCTATTCCTCAGGTTGGTGAGTGAGTTCCCAACCAGAACCTCCCTGGTTTTATCGTCTCACTTACAAAAAGTGAGTCATTTGTAAAGATTAGAGCAAAACAACTGCTAGATGGTGGCTGAAGGGACAGTCACTTCTAGGAGACCACCCCCATTTGATAGATGAGCAAACAAAAAGCCAACAGACCCGTTCAGGGCCATGGGACAGCTCTCCAGCAAATCTGAGACTCCCTTCGGCAGCCCAGGATAAGTTTCCCTAAAGTAAAATAAAGCTGTGTAGCAGCACACCAAGCACTTGCTGTTCCATCAATAGGCAATTGTAAGAGGATACACCTCCTTAGTCTCTAAATGAGTTTCTTTCCAGCACCACATTATAGACAAATCCCCTGTCACAAAAAACAAATAAATCCCTTTTCACGATCAAATATGCTCTAACCAGGTCAAGCAGGGCCACACGCACGCGGCGAATCTGCAAACCTTGTCCCAACTTCCCAGCATGGCCATCTTCCCTTTGGGTCAGGGAAAAGGAGAAAAGAAAAGAGAGAAAGAAAACATTTAATAGAAGGAATGAGGTGGCAATTTCCCAGTTCAGCTGGGAATCCATGTGTGGGTCCTCATGGCTTCTGTCTCAAAGCTGACAAAGCCTGCACTGACACAACACCAGTGCTTGACTTACGAGGGCTTCATCCAGGCAAGATATTTTTAATTTAAATCTTGCTGTAGCTGAGGACGGAGCCATCCAGGCTTTGATTTACTGCTAATTCACTGCTCCCATTCCTATAACTCCCAACTCAAGTCACCAAACAGTTGAACGCCGAGACACTCAAAAGTGAGGCTCTTCCTGAATGAGCGTCAGGGGGCTGCTGGCAACAAGTGCAAGTTCTCATTGAGAAGAAACAGCAAGTATATAAATATTAACCGTCTCCACACAGCCCCTGGGTCGAGCCTCACGTCACTGTTTCACAGGAAAACATTGCTGGGAATAAAACACCTCCACCACTCTCACCTTTCCTCCCTCGTGTGGCGTTTTATGCTCAAGGAGAAACAACACGTGGGTCGTGGTGGCTCATTTCATAAACATTTACATGCCTTTGGTGCAGGGTTGGTTCACCAAGCATCAAGATTTATCCCTCTGGCCCTTCCAGGAGCGGGGAGGAGGGGGAAGTGTGTGATATATATCATGCAAATGCCTGTAATGGAAACCTATCCCATATTATCTGTGTTAGAGCCACACATTCGTCCTGTCAGAAGGACAAGGCAAATTCAAGTGCCAGTCAGCTCCTGGAAATTTATTGCCAATGGCTGGGTGGGAAAGCCCCAGCAGACCACTCGTGTATGGATAATAGAGCTGGAAGGAAACTCAAGAGAGCGGGATGAAAACCAGGAGAGCTGGCAATTTAAGGTCTCCTTTTTGGGTCATCAGTGCAAATCCAGCCACGTTTAGTGGGAGGTTTTGTTTATCCCCACTGCAAAAGAAACCTGGGAATCTCAGCCTCTTGACTTTCACGTCTGGATTTCTGTTTCCCAGCATGAAGTATCTAAGGAACACAGGAAAAGCCTCCCAGTAGCAAAGCCTGGAGTAAAAGAAAGTCACAGAGTCTGCAAATGACCTCTCTCTTTCTAGGGATTCCCCCAGGTAAAGTCAAAGCCACCTGCTGACAGGAGGCATAGTGGAGATGGGGGTTTCAACACAGTCACTCAGGTCTTCAGGCTCTGAGAACTTGGTGCCTTCTACAAACAATTGGAGATGGAAACAGCTGGGAACACTATATTTCAGCAAAAAGCTGGCTTCCCATGTTCCAGGAATCACCTGGCAAGGTTCACATCAGCTGGAGGTGCACAGGCTTGCAGGTGTCTGAAGTGAAGTGGCCATGGGGTTTTCAAACCAAAGGGTGCCTGTTCAAAGCCTTCCCAGCATCTCTAAGGGCTCACAGAGGTTTTTTTAATAAAGGAAAGGGTACAGGGCAGATGCCACCATACCCTGGTTCCTGTTGCAGGGGATGCAGACTTGACACCTCTTCCCTGGGTGGCTGCTCAGCACCTCACAAGGTTCAACCACTGAAGGATGAGTTAAAGTTACAGAGCTCATGCACACGTGAAGAACAAAAAAAACCCAGACAGTTCTTGTGGGATGAGTCAATAAAACCCCAAGGAAGAATGCCAGCCAGAAAATCACCACACACAATGTAGGTATCTCAGCACACCATTTTTGCAATGATCTCTCCATTGCCAAAGGTGATTAAAAGCATTTTGTACCAAATTTTTCAAAGACGCAAGGACCAAGGTTCGTGAGGGCACAGTTGCCCCAGGCCAATCCCCTAACCCGAGATGTTTGTTTGTCCCTGCCCATGGCAAGGGGTTGGAACTAGATGATCTTTAAGGTCTTTTCCAACTCAAACCATTCTATGATATTCTATGATATTTCAAAGAACCCATTTGTCATTTTAATTAAAAAATTCAGTCTCAGAAGTGTCCTGTTGTGACCAAGGACTGCTCTTGGCTGTCGAAGCACAACCTTTAGGGTAGGACAGCACTCCCTGCTCCCACCATCAAACTTGGGGTTCAGTTTGCATTTGGTGGTGATGAGTGAGAATTCCCATCAGTAAATGCAGACTGAGCTTTTTACCTCCCTGTGCCTCGGTTTCCCAACCCAGGGAATGAGAGAACACTTTCCCACTGTTTAAAAATCCTTCAGAGCCTGAGCGAGAAACATCCGGGAGTAATTCTGTGTCATTCTTTTTTTTCTCTCTATTTTTTTTTTTTGGTCACAGGCTCCTTGAGAGCTCAGAGCTAAAGGATATAAAGCACTTCTCACATGAAGACAGTCATGCAGGGAAGCACGCTCATCACTGATGCCCTGCAGTAAGTCAGTGGGTTGCCCAGACTCTCTGCACAGACGGGAAGTCTCGTTGCCTTGGGCGCCTGGAGCGGTTGGTGTCCATTAACTGAGTCTTGCAAGCAAGAAGGAGTAAGAAAGAGCCCTCTGAAGCCTTTAGTCACATTGGTGGGGACCAGAAAGGGCTTTTTATTTGAGCATCAAGCAGTTTGAGGGCTCTACCAAGGGAAACTCATAATCCAAAACACATCTCTGGTTGTAGAGGGGAATTCATGGGCAAGACGTGAGACTTCTTGAGTCCCCTCTGCAAAGGGGTGTTGTGGGGTCTCAGTCTCAGCCATGGGGTCTCAATCTCAGCCATGGGGGACCTCATAAAGGAGTATTGTGAATAATAAATCAGGAGGAGCCAAGTGATTCCCGGGGCAGCACACCAATCTTGCTCGAAAACACGTGTAGGCAGTGCCAAGCCACAAACTTTGGCACCTCTAACTCCGAAACTCAACAGCTCTACCTCCAACACCCTCCCCACGTAGGATCCCAACGCGGAGCACGAGCCCACTGTGCCAGCCGTTCTCAGCTTTGCAAGGAGCTTCTCAGAGCTCCCTTCCAAATGAGAAATTAATTCCTACACGGCGTTAACCCTCAGCACGCCCGAGCACCGTAAGACCTTGTGGAGCTCCTCACCCTGGGGCGTGTGAGAGCGCGAATCAAACCCCGGCGCTGCCAGAGGGAGGTTTGGTTTTACGGCATCGAGGAAATTGGGAGGCAGAAACAAAGCGGTTCGGTAAAAGGAAAAAGATGCAACACAAAAGGGGCTCCGGCGTCCCTCCTCCCCTCCTCAGCCCGCAAAAGTAGAGGATTCGACATGAAACCGGCTCCGGCAGCCCGGTGCCCCCCGGGATTCGGCTTCCAAAGGCGGTTCCTGCCTTCCCGGCGAGGGATCTCAGCCGCTCCCGTGCCTGTGCTCAGCCCTTGGCTTTGCCACATCCACAGGCTTGTCTGGCACCGGGCTGGCTGCGGCGCAGAGAGGGATGCTGGCAGGTGAATGCGTGGGGGAAGGCTCGAATATTTCCTCTCCCTGTGGAGAAGTTCAGCATCTCCCTCTGGATTTGCGAGAGCGCTCATCCCTCCTGCTCGCCAGGTGCTGGGCTGCTCGCTGAGCAGATTTAACACCAGCCCTTGGCGCCTACAAGGCAGTTACAATCATCAAGCAAATGCTTCCCCAACAGCACCGTGACTGATCATCAGCCTGGATTTTAAAACGCCCCGTCTTGGACACAAACACTTAGATCATGCGGCTGTCAGTTATCGCGCATCGTATCGGTGTCGCCGCACGTTTAAGATGGGACAGAAGGAAAAAGCCTTGGGCTGGTCCTTTCCGAAAGGAGACACCCCCACGGAGGATGGGTCTGGGCGCAGGAGGGATGAAAATCCCAGGCTTCCGTGACGGGGCTGGGATTGCATGTTCAAACCTGGCTGCACACGGGAAGCAGACACACATCTGTTGCACCGCTGGAAGCCCGGCTCTGGCGAAGGATCCCGCACACAAACAAACAAGCATACGCTTCCCAGGCAATTCAACCGCAAACAAAACGCTGCTCGCACCCCCTGGATCTTGAGCCAGTGGCTTAGGGGGGAAAAAGCACCTAATCTCGCACTGAGAGGCACACGCCGTAATTAAAATCCCCGAGACGCAAAGGCAGAGCAACCCTCGCTCCGCTGGTCCTGCCCGCTTACGGGTTTCACCGGTTTCTACAAACAAGACCCCGGTGAAACAGAGGACCGATAAAGAAAATAAGTTAGCACGCTCTATGCCTCCCGAAATATTTGTGCAGGGCTGGTGCACGCTCAAGATAAGTCCCTAGAAGGCTGCGAGCGGTTGCATAGGCTGTAAAAATCTCCTGACACCATCATTGTTCCCGTGGAGCAAGAGCATCCCCCAGCAATCTCAGGGGTCCCGATCCAAACCTTCCCTCTGCACCACTCACCCCCACCACCCGGAAAGCCTCAGAACCCGCTCGCTTTCCCCAAAACCTCTCATCCCAGTCATCGCATCCCGGCAGCGGAGGGAAGCCATGGAAAATCAGGTGCGTTCCCAGCGAGCTGTTTGGCGCGGCTGCCCGGCGGCAGGGCTGGGAAGCAAAGCGGGGTGGAAGTTTTACGGGAGAGGAGCACAGCCACACGCTCTCCACCTGGTCCTTTCCATGCAGGCGAGTCCTGAAGGTCCTACATCCGCATCCAGCACCGCGAACGCTGGCTGCATCCCTTCCCGGCACCGGGAGCAGATGGAGCCCCAGGAGGAGGAGGGTTTGCTCTGGGCTGGGGATGGAGCAGCCACATGCAGCCACTACAAATCCAAACAGCACTTTAGCCCTGCTGGGGCTGAGCAAGTGGGTTTGTTTATCTGGGAGGAACTCATCTGCTGCCGGAGTATTAGATTTCCACCAAAACCATGTGCGGCTCGGTGTTTAGATCACTTCTCGCTGTCTACATAATTTAAGGGCATATGTCTGATAAACGCAGAGCATCAATACGCAGGTTTCGGTTGCAGCAACACATGCACCGAGGGAAGGAGGGAGGTTTAGCAGCGCTGACTCCGCAGCCGGGATTTGGGCAGGAAAACTCTCGCAGAAAGGGAAAGGACGGAGGTCTTCCCTTCCCTCCTAGGTGCTCACCACCGGGGGTGGCCCTTGTCCCCATCCCTCGGTCACCCGGGAGGTGTTATCCTCCCCGGGAATAGGGCTCTGCCTCCAGCCCCGTCCAGCCGCAACCTCACCGGGAGCAGGAAAAGTTTGCTAATGCCTCCAGCCCCTCGCCCAAGGAAAGCGCTGGAGCACCGAAGGGGGAAAATACCCCCCGAGGGGAGGAAAATCCACAGCCGGGGTGATGAGGGGGGCTGCGCCGCTGAAGCCGCTACCCCCGGGGAGAAAAGTTGAGCCTTGTGCATGGGGGAAAAAGCCATCGGGGACCCGGGGACGGGGGGACACCGGGCACCGCGTCCCCTGCGCGCTGGGGATGTGGAGGAGGGGGGTTCCCCTCTGCGACCCCCCTTCCCTCCCCAGCATCCTCGCAAGCCGGGCCGGGAGGGGCGGAGGGGCCGTGCCCGAGCCCCCCGGCTCAGCCCGCTGTCCGCCAGCCCCGACCCCCTCCCCAGAACCCGGGGTTGGGGAGCAGCCCTCCCAGGACCCCGCTCCACCGCCGCCAGGTGTGCGGGGCAGGTACCACTGCAGCCCCGCCGGCCCTCCCGGGGCATCCTCCGGGGATCCTCCCGCAGCCCCTGCCGCCCGGGCGGGGCGAGGGGGCTCCTTACCTGGCAGTGCTCCTCGCTTGCTTTGGGTGGGTTTTGGTGTATATATATATATATATATATAATTTTTTTTCTCTTCTCCTTTCCCCCCACTTCAGTCTTCAGAGCAGGCGCCGCATTGACACTGCAGATGGTCTCCGTGTGCGTGTGTGTGTGTGTGCGGTGTGTGTGTGTGTCACTCTCTCCAATCCCAAATACTCCACGGAGGCGGAACACGGAGCCCCTCTCTCCGCACTGGGCAAACCGTGTCTGGCTCGCCCAGAGCCGGGGTGGGGGGGAAGCGCGGGGCGGGGTGGGGGGGGAAACGCAGCTCCAGTTTTCACTCCCCCCCAAATCACCCTTCCCTCTTTCCCTCCCTCCCTCCCTCCCCCAGCCTTCCCTCTCCCCCCCCCCGCCTGTAAATCAGTAAGGAGGGGGGGAGCCAGGCAGCGGAGCAGGCAGGCGGGGTGCAGGCAGGCGGGCTGCAGGCAGGGGATGCGCTACGGGGCCATGCCCAGCTCGGCGCCCGGCACCGCGGCCTCCCGCCCGCCGGGGAGGGCTCGCACTGCGGCTGTCTCGCCAGCCCTTCCTCCCCAGCCCTCCTCCTCGCCAATGGTGGCTGCTGCGGGAGCGGGCTTGGACACCCAGGCTCTTTTGCCAGCGCAGGCACACACCCCTCTTCCCCCCCACCCCCAAAAAAATAAATAAAAAAATTAAAAAAAAAGCCGGAGAGGTGTGGAAGTGCGGCGGCAACGCCAGCCCATACACCAGGGAAGGATATAAAAAATGACAATAATAATAATAAAAAAATTAAAGCGGTAATAAAATCCCTTTCTATCCTTTTTCTCTTTCTTTCTTTTTTTTTTTTTTTATCTTTGCAGAGAGAGTGGCCGGTTGCTCCTCCTTTTCTCCAGCCACCCACCTCTGGGAGAGAGGAGAAGGCGGAGGAGCGCAGGTTGTCTCTGGAGGGGGGTCCCCCGAGCGGCTTTTCGTCGTCCTAAAGTTTGCAGGGGATGGGGAAAGGGATGGGGACGGGGAGGGGAGCGGGGCCGCCTCCCCGGGCTGCCACCGCCGCCGCCGCTCTCCCACGGCTGGAACTCCGGCTGCCTGGATTCCTCCTCCTGTGCCTTCCCTCGCTCCTACTCACTACTGACACCTAGGATCTCCAGCCTGATTGGGCTAATTGGGAAACGTCTCTGCCCAAAAAGAAAAAAAAAAAAAAAAGAAAAGAAAGAATAAAACCCAAAACCCACTCAAGGTGCTGCTTCCCCCTATTCCTTCGCCGGAAAAGCCCTTCCCGGCCCTGGCATCTGTTTTCCCTTCCCTCTCCAGCCTGTGCCCCGCTGCTCTCCTCCGGCTTGGACACACCGAGGAGGAGGCGGATCAGAGCGGGCGTGGGGAGGCTCAGAGGAAGATCAATCTCTCAGCCTGGGTGAGCAGTAATCCTGGAGAGCGGCTGCAAGCTGCTCCGCTCGCCGGGGCTTCCTTTAATTCCCGGCAGCCGCAGGAATAATGGTATTTTTTTAAAAGCTGTTAGCGCTTCCTGCCTGAGTTTGGTGTCCGGCAGCTGCCCCACGGAGCAGATCCCGCTCCACAAGTTCATTCCCACCGTGCAGAGACCTGATGTCCTCTCTGCAGGTAATATCCGAGCCCTCCTCCGGCCAAAAGCGGAGCAGACAGCAGATGGTGGGGAGGAAGGGGATGCTCTCAGGGTGTTGATGGCAGCACGAAGCAACAGGGCTGCTTCCCCTGGGAGCTCTGGTGCCACGAGGATGGGCACCTTGAGCAGGTCTAGGGAAGAGTGTAAGTGAAGACATTCTTTTCAGAAGTGTTGGCCCATCAGGACAGGAAGGGGAAAACTCTGGGGGTGATCCTACAGCTTCCCTCTCCCCAGTAGAAGGCACCCAGCAGGGATGCAAGGGGTGGCTGGTGAAGAGGGTCCCACCACTCGTGGCAATCAATAGCCATGATCAGAGGCAGGGATTGTCCCTCTGGAGGCAGGAATTGCCTCTCCGGGGCAGCTTGTACAGCACCAGGCACAGCAGGACTCCCCTCCTCCCCGCAGCCTCTCCCATTCACAGAAAATCAGGCTTAATCCGAGCTTTGTATTTTTAATTATCTTAAATTTATGCCACGAAACACGGGGGCCGGGGGCTGTCTATTTGCATCCTCCAAGATATTTATTTTTAAACAATATCATGTTTTCCTTAAAACAAGTTTTATCTCCCGGGCTCGTGCCTGAGCGCGTGTGTGTTTTGCCTGAGCTCTGTTTTACATTTCCTGATGGATGGATGGGGATTCAGAGCCCTTTTTTTTTAAGGTGGTGCATAAAATGTATTTATTATTCTTTATCTCCTGCCTCTTGCAAGGAGTCATTTGTTTTCATTCAGAGAAATGAACACTATGTGAAGCCTGAAGAGTAATAACACAGCAAAACGACAATGGAAGAGCGAGACAGAAATCTGAGAGATACAGTGGCAGGTTAGTAACCTCTAAAGATCACTTCAGCTGTAAGCAATACAGTATTATTTAATGTCCAGTCTGGCTTGCAGCTCCATTTAATAAAGACATATGAAAATCTCTGGGAAATTTGGTCTTCCCTTTAAAACCAGGCTGTTCCGCTAAACAGGGATAATCTGGATATGCCGAGATTACTTCCCGCTATCTGGTGGGAAGGAAGAAATTAAGACGAGTTCTTTCTGCTTCTTAAGACAATGGCATGAGTCAATATATGCCTGTGCTGTTTGGGTTCATGAAGGAGTGAGTGACAAATGGGACTTTATTTATAGGCCTTTTCATGAACTGGGTAGCGGGGGCGGAAAAGGGTTAGGGCTGGAAAACCCAAATGACCTCCCCTGACCCGTGAATAACTGCAGTAAAAAGGCCCAAGGACAAGGAGGGTTCAGGCTCACCCTGTTGTCATCAAGTGGATATTTTCCCCCCCCAGGTCACAGCAAAAAATCAGGGAGAGAACCTGGGCACCCCCACTCCTCCATTCCCGGGGGAAAACCCACCAAACAGCACCAAAGCTGCTCTCAGCATCCTCTGGGAAGAGGCAAAATCATGTTGTCTCCATCCAAAGAGCCTGATTTCCCTCCTGCTGCCCCAAAACACCCTCCATTGCTCATGAAGTCCTGGATGCCAACAGCATCTCCACATCCCTCTGCAGTTCCTCCCTCTCCAGCAAGCAGGAGAGGTTTGCAGGCAGCAAACACACACACATCCTTTCATTTCATGCCTTATTACCTCAGCCACACACAGGGATCACTCCCATCAGCACCTAAAGAACAGAAAACACCTATTCTTTCCGAGGATATACATCTGTACACTTTGAGACTCCAATAACAAAGCAGAGGAGCTAATTTAAAGAAAGAAGAACTCAAAAAAAAAAAAAAAAAGAGAGAGAGAAGCAAGAATCTAAATTGGGTTGTTGGGGATTTTATTATCATTATTTTGCCCCGCCATTTTACAAGTTTGTTAAACCAACACGGTGTTTAAGTTGCTGAAAGCCGGAGCTGGTTGCTAAAATCTCCGGGCTTGGGCGAGCGCAGCCACCGCTAAAACCCAACATCGCAGCGCCACCTGCAGCGACCGCGCTTGGTGGCAGCTCCAAAATCCCACAAACCCGGTGAAACCTTAAAAAAAACAACAAAAAAAACAAAACAAACAACTCGGGGAGAGGGCTGCTAACTTATAATTTTGTTCCTCTAGGTCTCTTTTTCACCCCTTCTGCCATCCAGTGTTTCAGGTCCTTCCAACTCCCCCTCTTTTGACGCACGAAAGAAAACTGTCCCCTCCTGGGGAGCTGTCACCGTCTCCGCCGCTGACAAAGAATGTCTTTATCATGCTGGTGGAGGGGGAAAATTCATTGCGAGCCGGTTTAAAGCTCGTCCAGGGCTCTGCGTTGTCGCTGTGACATCCCCGGGGAGGGAAAGGGTGAGCTCAGTTCTTGGTCTGGGTTCTGGCTGCCGGGGGTGTCACACTGTAAGATTTTGGCAGCTTTACCAGCTTCAGGAAGGGTTGTCTACAGAAAATGAGACAGAAATGCTGTCAAAAAAATGTAAGAGAAGTTCCCAGGGAAGAGGATTGTGTCACTTGGTCACCTGGCCACTGCCTTCCCCTCTGTAGCATCTTTGCAGCCAATTTCTAACGAGGGGTAGAGAAAAAGCCCTTGAGAGGGTCCATCTCTGCCACTCTCCATTTGTGCTTTGTCCAATATATCTTTGGAGTCTCAGGGGTTTGCACATTGGTTTATTTGAGAAACCCAGGGTGTCCTGGCACGGAGCAGAGCTGTGCAAGGTGCCCTTTCTCCTGCCACTGATTTGCTGCACAGCCTCAGGCAACTCCCTTAACTTCCCTGCCAGTCCTTGCAGGGACGATGTTTTTGGCAGGTTTCTTAGTAGGCCATTTATTAAATAACATTTTTCTCAGTTATCTAACGCCTGCCCCTTCTCAGCAGACACAGCACAGTGTCAAACAGAGGTGAGGTTTGCCTTCTTTTTTTAACCCCACCTGTTTGGGTTTTTTGTGGGGAAGCAAAACCTCCTTTCACACTGTCCCAGCAACTCACAGAAGCCTCACAGCCCCTCCAAGGGCACCCCACCCCCCACCTCCCCTACCCCCCTACTCCCCCTTTCCTGTCCCCCCTCTCCAGAGCTCTTCCCATCGAGTGTGCTCCAGTCCATGTCAGCACCTGGATTCAGACACTAGTTCACCAACCTCAGCTGAGTTACAGGAGGACTTCCAGAGTTATTCAGCTCAAATTTCCTCTCTTTGCTGCAATTTCATCACTTTTTTCTCCCTTCTCTGTCCGTTCCCATCTCCACGTCACCAGCAAGGTGCCATGGCAGGTGGAGCCTGTCTTTCCAAGTAGACCAAGGGATAAGAAGGATGCTCATCCCACATCCCTCGTCCACCCAGAGGGGGATTTATGATGTACTGAGGCCGACAGCATCATCTGCACATCTTCCCAACCCACCCACCCTCTCCTTGTCCCAGGCCCCCCCCTCCCCGCCAACTCCGGAGCCCTCCCTCCACTCACCCTCTGCCCTCCCCCTGGAAACTCCCCAGGGAACGATTTTTCTCCTTCTCCCTTCAAATATTTGCCGACCATTATCGCCGGCGGTCACACCCAGGCTGTCGTTAGTCCAAACAAAACAGAAGGGGGATGGACACGGGAGAGGGGCAGATGGACGGGGGCAGGGTGAGATGGGAGCCAGGGGAGCAGTCAGCCCGTAATGATAAGGGGAGTATAAAACACAGGCTGGGGCTGTCGAATTAAATGAGGGGACGCCTGAGAGGGGCTACTTTAAACGGCAGGAGACGAGTGAAAGGGAGTAATATTGGGAGCAGGCAGGTGGAATGATAAGATACAACCGGGGAAAGTCAGACAATTTCATTGTTTTTTTCATTTTGGAGGACAATACCAATAAGAAGAGCAATCAATCCCTGCTCCCGAGGGCTGGAGAGCACTGGGGGGGGGGGGGAGATAAGGAGTGGGGAGGTTTTGGGAGTGGAGGGATGAGATGGAGAAATGGGCAGAAAGGCAGAGGAAAGCAGGGCAGGGACACACAGGAGGAGTGTCCCTGGAGTCTGGAAGGTGAGAGGGGAAGGCTGGATGCCAACACTGAGGGCACATGGCATTGAAAACGGCTGCTGGTTCAGCTAAGGAGAAGCAATGCTCAAATCAGAAGAAATCCAGAAGAAAACAGGACATCCTAAAGAGAGGAATCCAGAGATTAGGGCTTTAATTTGGGATTTCAGAACCTGGGTCAGACTTGCTGCTGTGATGCAGCTCCTGGGGATGCTCCAGTGGGTACCACAAATGCAGGAGACAGGATGGGAGCCAGGCTAGAGATTTTCCCAGGATGACCCAGCCCTGCCCAGCCCTTGCAGTTGGTAATAATCTAGAAAGGTATTTTAGGAAGTTTTGCCTCCCTCAGACGTTGGGAAAAGGATATGCAAAATACACTTCACAGCCTACAAAATCTCACAGCTAATTGTGGACGTCACTCGTGGCTCCTCAATAGGGATATTTATAAAGCCTCTTTCCCACGTAGCTTTGGCATTTTCTCACTCAGGGAACATCCACCCAGCCACCCACCCAAAAACTTTCAGGGCTCAAATCATCTCACTGCCTGTCAAACTGCCCCAAATCAGCAGTGGGCCCAGGCAGCACGGTGAAAGGTTTGTTTTGTCAGAACACCAGGCTCAAAGAAAATAACTGAAAATTATACAAACCAAGCCCAACATTTGTGATTTTTTTTTGTTGCTGCAATTCATGACTTTTAAGCCAATTGTATGGGGATAGGAGGGAGGAGGAGGGGGGGGAAGGCTAGCCCATATTTTTAGCATGTGGGGTTGGCAGCACGCAGAGTTACCCACTTAGTGAACGTGGGAGACAGAGAGGGGAGAAGCATAAGCTCATCTTGGGATGCTGTGGGAACCCCAGTGAAGAATAGCTATTCTTATATGTGCTCCATCACCATGGTATCAGAGAGGAAGAACAGAAGGAGAAATGACAGAAAACAGGGGGGAGTGGAGCAGGGTGACTGAAGACATAAATGGGAAGGGGAAGAGAAAGACATTTCCCTGATGAACAAGATCACTTGTTAAGTAGTTGGTGCACAGTCACACCAGTACCCTGGGATTACAAACTGGGCCCTTTAAAAAGCTCCCCTTAACATGCTCCCATATTCCCAAGAGTGTGTCCTCTCTCTAAGGCTGAAGTGAAGCTTGTTCAGCCAGCCCTCCCTAGAAGCTTAAAAAAACCCATATATACACACGTATAACAACAGACCAGCTACCTTCTCCACTTTGTTTACTGGTAGGACCTATACAAAATGCACTGACTTGCTCTCCTGTTACTCTGTGCTGGGTGGATCCACCTGTGGTTAAAACTGGCTGTGCAAGAGAACAGCTTTGAAGACCTGTGACCCCTTTGCAGAGCTATAAACTGATGGTGCAGCACCTCAAGAGTACAAATTCCAACTTTTTTTCCCCCTCTAAACCCAATTTTTTAGCTCTTTCCACCACTGAGTGGTTACAAATTGCCAAGCAAATCAAGATAATGGTCTGGAGTTCAGCCTTTGACTATGGCCACTGAGGATGTTTGGAGCCACCACCCACAGTCACATAACCAAAATCTGGGACAAGAGGCTTCCCCTCTGTAGGGGAACACCCTCAGAATTTCTATATTATTCCTGTGGATATTCCCATCACCAGCAACTTAATTTGTCTCCAAATCATGCTGAGATCTCCACCTCTCTGCTTCCTCCACTTCCCAACCTCATGGGAAGAGCTCCTTCATTCAGGGACAGCAAAAGGGGCAATGACTGACCTTTCTCACACTCATGATTATTTTGGTTATTCTCTACCACCCAAACCATCGTGTGCTCCTCTGGGGGAGTCTGTCCATCCCAAACTCCTCCCAGGTGGTGTCAAGTCTCTTCTCCCAGGCCACCAGCAGTAGGACAAGAGGGCTCAGTCTCAAGCTGTGCCAGAGGAGGTTTAGGTTGGACATCAGGAAGAAATTCTTCACAGAGAGAGTGCTCAGCCATTGGAATGGGCTGCCCAGGGAGGGGGTGGAGTCACCATCCCTGGAGGTTTTTAAGGACAGACTGGATGTGGCATCAGCGCACGGGGTGGGAACCACAGTGGAGTTGGAGCGAGGGTTGGGCTGGATGATCTCGGAGGGCTTTTCCAACCCGGTGGATTCTGTGACTCTGTGATTCTGTGATTCATATTTTGGATCATCTGCAACACCTACTTCCCTCCCATTTCTCTTTCCACCCAGACCAAGCTCTCTGGCTGCAGGGTTACCTCACATCATGAAGTTGCTCAGCACTTCAGTCAAAGCCTCTGAACAAAATAACTCAGCATTGTCTCTTTAAACCCACATCACCTCGTGCAGCTCCTGGCCCCCATGTCTCCATTAGGGCCTGTGAATTAAGCAGCTCCACTCCTCTCTTTGAAGCCATTTGACTCCTCACCCAACAACCAGGAAGCAGCATCCCTTCCCCTCCCCCCCCACCTCCTGACACCTTTGGACAAATCCTCACTGAAGGAAGAACAGCTGCTGGAGGTGTGAGCTGGCCATGCACATTGTAACCCTTTATTATCTGGGGACCCCCACTCAAATGTACAGAGAGATAATGTTAATGGAATGATGCATTTGGTCTGATCTGGAGCTGTCTCAGAAAGATAAATGCCGAGGCAAAGCAGAAGCATTTAATCAAAAATAAACTACCTCAATATGTTGTGTATTATTATTTTTTTTTCCTCCTAAAGAAGCAAAGCTTGGTCCTGTCACGGCATGTTATTTTGCCAGCATTATCTCTGTTATTTCTAAATAATTCCATTTAGTGCTGGTGATGGGTAGGAGGGCTGAGATACAAAATCAAATTAATTAGAGTGACCCAACAAACTCATGTTTGCATTGCGAGATGCAACATGGCAGCAAATCTAGCTGAGAACAAATTGCATTCCAATTAATTTAAGGGAAAAATAATTTGGGGCATATCAGGTTTATTTAGGATCAATTTTAATAAGCTAAAATAAAGTCAAGGCAGTGGGTGATGCCATCAGCCAGTCAAAAGCCAACTTTGATAGAGGTTTATACAGCTGAATGACAGTTACTTTCAAAGCCTTTATTAGAAAGCTGGGGTTTTTTTGGAGTGGTTGGGACAATTAAAAGAGCACCTTGATTACAGCCTCTGGAAATATTAGTAATGAATAAATTATCCAGCAGGTTTGACCCTCCCTTCCTTCACATCATTTCCAAATAATTGAATTCCCTGCATATTTCAGACATTGCTTTCAGCTCACCTGCAGAGGAGATGAGTGGATCCAGTTGACTGGTGAGCAGTGCTGCATGTTCTGATAGACCAGGTTTTGGGGGGCTTTGAGGGTGGGGGTTCCAAAACAAGGTTTTATTTTGCAAGTGTTTTTGACATGTTCCTGACCCAGTGTTCCTGCACAGGTCTTTTCCCAACCTTAATGATTCTATGATTCCATTGCAAACAGCAGCACCAGATCCTGGATGTGTAAGTCTTCATGGCCAGAGAGGATTTGGATGTCTTTGGCCACCTCCCACCTGCATCCCAGAACATCAGGAATAGACTCACGATGGGTTAAATCATCAGGAGAGATTAAAGAACATCAGATGGGCCTCAGCTGAAAGAGGCAAAGCCATGGGGAGCCTCAGGTGGGATTATGGACCTACTTAGGATGTTCTGCTCTGCTCCAGTCCAGGACTTCTCACTGAGACTGGAAGCACCTGGTACAGGAGCTCACTCCAGAGGGAATTTGATGAGGATCATCTCCAGAGCAGCAGTTCTGGAACACACAGGACTGCAGGCAGCATTCCCAGCCCTGCCTTCACTCACCACAGGAGTGATAGAATGGACCAGGACAGAACCACAGATAAAAATCAGGGAATCACAGAATGGTTTGGGTTGGAAGAGACCTTAAATACCATCTCATTCCACTCCCCTACCATGGGCAGGGACACCTTCCACTAGCCCGGGTAGTTATTAATCACAGTTCCCCTGTGCTACACTTGCTGTACCAAAAATACCATTTCCTCCAGGACACAAGCCCCAGTGCTCAGGGCTTGTCCCACCAGGACATTTTTCTTAGTGTGATTTAAATGTTGCTTTCCCATTATCAGAGAGATCAGTGTCTGATGGCCAATATTTGGAGGTACCTGTCTCTCCCCACTGAAGCCAAATGAGCATGAGATTGCCATCAGTACATGCCAGGCCACGAGACAGTCTAGAAATTTAAAGGCCTCTCGGTGATTTATGGCTCTTTAATCAAGGGCTTTTAATATTTAATTACAAAGCTACAGGAGTTGTCTTTATTTCTGAAAAATCTGTTTGGGGGGAATTGGGGAACGAAACTTGACACGTTCTGCCCATCCTGGGACCACAGAGCAGAGGGAGAGAAGGTGGGCAACGGGAGAAATAAAACACAGCTTTTTCCTCGTGGCTTTAAGATCCTGCAGTAATTTAAGGTGATAAATTAGCCTTCATTATTCTCAAGGAGCTTGAGAAACCATGAAAGACTCATCAGAGGATCATGCTAAAGATGCAACAAGCAGTCTTGCAGAGAAAATGTCCTACCCAGCACAAAAGATGGTCAAATGTAGAAAATTGATCAAGGCCAAGTCTATCCTACTCCCATCCTTCCTGTGGCCCCTTGTGATGTCCACTGAGAGGTGGGAGAGGGTTCTCCAAATTCCTGCTGTGGCTGGGAAGGGGGAGTGCTTGGATTTGGGACACCTGCAGCAAGGTGGTAACACTGGTACCCAGCTCAGGCATCACCCCCCTGCAGATACCTCTCAGCCAACACTCAGGGGCTGCCATGCCTTGGATAAATGCCTGAATATTCCCTAAAAGGCTAGAAAGGACTCTTTTTTTTTTTTTTCTCTTTTTTTTTTTTTTTTTCTGAGCACCAAAGGAGGCTTTGAGGTGAGTATCTTAAACATAAACATCTCCAGTTAAATGAGATGAATCCTGCCCTGTGACTGGTGTAGCAGAAGAAAAATGACCCTGTGAGGTTCTTGCTGGGACACCTTGCTCGTGGTTCCTGCTCAGTGAACATTTTGTGGTGTCTAAAGAGCAGAAAAGCAGGAAAAACAGAGTCTCTCCCCATACCCCGAGCAGGTGGTCCATGAACTCAAGTCTCTCACAGCCACAGGCTGAAAAACTACTTCTGCCCTTGCCAAAACAGCCTGGGAAGAAATTGCATTATTTTTTTCCTGACAATTTTATTTTATGCCTGAAATAAAAGCAATTGCCAGCTTAATGTCATTTGTATGCTGGGTGGTGGAGGTGGATCTGGGCATCAGGAGGGCTCAGCTTTGCCCTGGCAGGCTGGTGACCTTCAGATGGGAGCATATCCCTACTTCCACTGCTTCTCTTCTCAAGTTTTGACTTAATTTTGGAGCTGTTTGCATCCAGGGCTGCCTCTCATTAGTATGTGGGTGCTGCCTGCCACATCAGAGATGTGATCTTGCTTGTGGCCTCTGCAGCTCCTCTAGTACAAATAATAATTTCCATCCCATCTATTCTTTTGTTTGCTACCGATCTATATTAAACAGTTGGTGATGACTACATTTATGGGTGATTATTGCACTTATGCTGTGTTAAATCTAAATGTTTGTTTGTCTTTATGTGGTCTCCGTGTGTGTGTTTGCCCAGTTTTGACTTTATGTATTGCAGAGTTCCTTAATTATGAAATCGATAAATTTTTTAATTGTGACTCTCTGCACAGACAGAAACCCACACACTGCCCGTGGCTGTTTGTGACAGTGATTCTTGTCTTGGGCTTGTGGCAGAACACAAAACTCTTCTACAGGAACAAACAGATTTTTTTAGTTTGTTTGGTGTTTTTTGTGCTGGTAGCAACCAGTTCTTTGTTAGCTGGCTCGTCCTCTAGTTCTTATCGAAGCCTTCCTCCTGCAAGCTGTTCTCATCTCCCTGGAGGCTTGTGGACTTCCATGAAAGGCATGACCAGTAAAGGTCAGTGCCCAGTGGTGCCTGTGGAATCAAAAAGCTTGGAGAGAGGGGTTCAGTGCCCAGCCTGGCCATGGGTGCCTCTTGTTTCACAGGCCACTGACAAGGATTCATTCCAGACCTTAAGTAGCTCCGGTTTGCTCAGTAATTAATTTCTTAATATCCCATCTATCCCTGCCCTCTGGCACTGGGAAGCCGTTTCCCTTGTCCTGTCACTCCATGCCTTGTCCCAAGTCCCTTTCCAGCTCTCCTGGAGCCCTTTAGGGACTCTCAGGTCTCCCTGGAGCCTTCCCTTCTCCAGGTGAACATTCCCAGCTCTCCCAGCCTGGCTCCAGAGCAGAGGGGCTCCAGCCCTCAGAGCATCTCCATGGCCTCCTCTGGACTCTCTCCAGCAGCTCCATACCCTGATGTTGGACCCTACAGCTGGATTCCATGTGGGATCTCACCAGAGCAAAGCAGAGGTGCAGGATCCCCCCCTTTCCTTACTGCCCCCACTGTGGGATCAGCCCACAGGGGGGGTTTGGGCTGTCAGTGCACAGGGCTGGGTCATGTGGAGTTGCACGAAGGAATTAGGTTTAGCTGAGCATCAAACCCATCTCTCCCTCATTCTGGGAACAACACACAACACCCAAAACACCCACTTGCTTGATTTAGGCTCTGCTCCCACTCCCGTTTCCCCGTGGCTGTGCCTCAGCTTCCCCTGTGGGGTTGTAGTAACACGGGAGCACGTCACAATCATCAGCATTTCTCCCACTCCCAAGAGTCCTGAAGCTCCTCCAGACAATTAAAACCTGTGAATTGACAAATCCATCAGCCAGTGCCCACTGCCCAGCACTTGGTGCTGCCTGTCATTGATGAGGAGCTGCAAACCTCCCACGAAGCAGGAGCTGTAGCCACTCATGTAAACACGAGCTAATCAGCAACCAGCATTAGAGAAGTGTACTCAGGTGGTGACCCCAATTTCTTTTATTTCAGCCCGTATTTCTCAAGCAGCAGCAGCTCAGAGCAGCTCTCACTCTCTCTTTCTTTGCCACTTACATCTAATTAGGAATCCATGCCAGCAACGAGCTGAAGCATCTGTAATTAAAGCAAACCACAGTTCACTGAGGTGGCTGAGTGTGGCAATTTTTGGCATGGCTGGAGGCCAAGGGTTTGGTGGGAAACAACCACAAAGCCTCTTACTGTGTTCAAACTGCTGCTGGGAGTCCTAGAAATGCACATCAGTGGGGGCACACACTCCTTCCCAAAGTGTTGCCCAAAGGATGGGTCTGGAAGGGTTAGTCATGCCACAGCCAGGATTTTGGTTAAGCCCTGTGCATGGGCTTAACCAAACTGCCAGTCAGCCTCAAGCCCGGCATCTTTAGCTTTGCAATTCTATTTTACCACCATTTTGTGGGTAAAAATGAGGAAGGAAAGCAGAGCCGTGTTAACACACAGTGTTAACTCTCCCTAAAAATGTGATATTTACCCCTGTACAGGAGTATTCTCTGTCAGTACAGGTAAATTCACCCCTCCCATATAGTTAATAATTACAATATGATGTTTGGGGATGTTCACATCTGGAATCAACCTGGACCACTGATTTAATTTTCAAAATCCCCATCTTTAAGCACGCTGATTCCACCCCCAGAAAACACCAACACAAACATGTTAAATCTCGTGCAGACTGGCCTGAGATTGGACAGATGATTCACAGAATTGTTCAAAAGGGGGAAAAAGATCACTTCCCTTAGCCAAAATCTATTTGGTATCACTACACAGCTCTCACTCTCTCCGGCACCAACCTGAAATTACCTTTCTCACGTTAAATCAGGAATAGCGAGGGGTTCTAATCCTGGCGCTTGGGTGAGCTGAAAACCAGGGAGAAAGAATTCCAGATCCAATTGCAATTCCGAGGGAAACGTAGGAGCATAATTGGCATCCGAAAGCAGCCTGTGGATGTAAGTCCCTGCTCGGAGCCAAAGGCAGGAGTCAGGTGTTTCCAGGTCCCCCTGGTCCCACGTGGTCAGAAATGTAATATTACGACTCATTGGAAAACCTCAATTTTGTTACAGCATTAAAACACCAGTGGCAGAGGCATCCCAGGGACTGGGTAATTTGAAAAAGACACATTCCAGCAATTACCTTTTTTTTTGTCCCCCTCCCTTTGAAATAAAAGCTGATCTTAATGGTTTCAATTATTTTTCGTCCAGTTGCTGCCCTAGGATGGTGCGGAGTTTTAAGTATGGGCAGGAAATAATTTCCAAGGGGACGTTAAATGTATGTTTATGGAGTAAAATATGTATAAATTCAGACCACAAGAAATGGACTGCAAAGCATTTTATGGAGCTAATTCCATCAGGGGAGGGAAGGAGCCCACAGGTTCACTCGCACAGTTTGTAGGGTCAGTGCAATCCCTCACTGGGAATTATTTGCTTCTAAATAACTGTTGCCTGACTATTTTTCTGAAGCAAATCCTGAGTCTTCCAGGTGGAAACTGATACTGGGCTAAAAGCTTCCCTGTGCATAGCCTGCTTTCCCTCACCCAGAGAGGAAATGTGGCCTCCTGAACGTGAAACCAGAATCCAGGAGCTCCAATATTCTTGGTACTGGAAGATGTCTGGAGCTACAAGTCTGCTGGGTGATATTGGGAAAGACTGTTCCAGCTCCAGCCTGCCTCCTCCTGCGAGAGCTGCGAGGAAATGTTTCACATAACTCAACCCACACTGTTTTAAGAAGTCAACCCAGGAAGATATTTGAGGTTTTGATAGTTTTCCAAAGGCAAGGTAGGGTTTTTTTTATTTTGTTTTTTTTTATTTTTTTTTTATTATTTTTTTTATTTTTTTTTTTTTTTTTTTTTTTTTTTTTTCCCTAAATCTGAAAGATGTCTCCTGGGACAGGAAGATGACTTCCAAGCTGGTTCTTACACCATTTATGCTCCATGTGCTTTCAGATGAATTCCCTGTGAATTCAGGATTCACAGGGAACTGCAATCTGCAACCCACAGATTACTCCTCATACCCCAGAGCTCCAGGCTCACATCCCACCAATTTAGCCATCCTGAGGAACCTGGGACAGATCTGCTGATGGAATTGGGATGTATCTACCCAGGTTGCAGGGCTGGTAACACCTACCCAACCGAGATCTTACTGGGGAGAGCTCTGATATGAGGAGATCACCATCCCCAGAGAAATTCTACTGACAGAGTGGCCAAATTGACAGATTCTTGTGAGTTTCTTCCCTGTGGAGACCTCGTGGACAGTAACAAAGTGACTCAGATGAACAGGGAATCCTGCTCTGCAAAGTCAAAGCTTCCCTAGAACTGAAATCCATGGCAATTTCAAACAACAGGGAGCTATTTTGGATGCTCAAGTCATTAAAATTCATAATTCCCTTTATAAGATTGGTGCTGAACTTACCCAGGACAGAAAAATGCTGATGGGACACTCAGCAGAGGTCCTCTGTGGTCATTCAGTTGGCCTTAAATTCCACGGTCGTTATCCTTACGGGAGTTTCAGGGGGATAAATCAGCCACGCTGACCGAGCAATCCTGCCAGATCCTCGGAGATTGGAGGAGGCACAGCCAAGATAGATGGCTTTGTGGTTAAAACACAGGGTTTATATCAACAGGAAGAGCAATTCCTGCCACATCTTCCACTGCAGCCTCACTGCAAATCAGATTAGAGGGTTTGGGGTGTTTGGATCAAGAACTGCTGGAGAGCAGGCCAGTCCTGTCTGCACCTCCCAGAGGGATGGAACGGCAACTGTGCTTGGCATATGTAAAATTTATTGGAATAGAATGAATAATAACAATTATGTCCTTTCTTCAGCCTTTCTGGGGTTGCTAAAACCGGGGAATCTCTGGCTGAACTGGAGTTTTGCACTCAGAGAGCACAGGGGATTGATTTAGCCATGCTGTGGCTGAGGATGCTGCACAGACTTGGGAATACAGGATAAGAGATGAAGCTACAGCCTCTTTGGGCTACCTGGGATTTGGTGCCTGCAAGAAACAGGGAACTAAAAAAGCAGAGCCCCATGGACCTGGAACTGATCTTTTCCTTTATTTAGCCTGTTGGGAACCAATATAACCTGCCTTTTACTACACCTGAGTCCACATGACAATGGGGTCTTCTCCTCCCTGGGTGAATCTCTCTCAGCTCCCCTCAGGAGGTAAAGATGACCAGGATGGATCCTCCCCCTCTGAGGGATCTGCACCCAAGGGATGTTTGTGCTTCCCTCTGTCTCATGCTCTTTCCATTCCCTGCATGTGCCGCTCGCCTGTGCCAAGCCAGTGATGTAGTGAAGCTAAAAACTCACTGATGCATATTTATGAATGCCAGATAATATGTTAATTACACTTTGCAAACACATTTGATTAAAAAAAGCAAACCAAAACAACAAAAATCACAAGCCCAAGGCCACCTTGTTTTGAATTGTGCTCTTCCCAGTCTCTCCAAGGAGGAAGTACAGGTTCTACATGTCAGCTCCTATTTGTCCACCCACTTCCATAATTTGTTTCGTATTTTTTTACAGTCATAACTTGTTCTTTATTTTAGACAGGACATAAGTTTGTGCTCTGAATGAACCTTGTGCCTTGGGAACAGTTCTCCTGAGGTGCCCATGCTATCCATGATGGTGGAGTATATCTGCAGAGCCCTCTTGATAGGAGCCGTTCCCAAATGGATTTGCAAATATACTGTCAGGACTTATGCACAATTGAATGTCTTTTTAAAGCTTCATGGCTGAAATAAACGCAACAAAAACAAAGAAATATTGTTTGGGGTGGATTTGACTGAAACTCATTCTTCTGAAGGGGGCTTCAAGGGATCTGGGAAGGACTTTGGAAAAGGGCATGGAGTGACAGGACAAGGGGAAACGGTTCCACACTGATGGAGGGCAGAGTAGAGTTAGATGGGATATTGGGAAAAATTCTCCCCTGGATCCCTGGAAGTGTCCAAGGCCAGGTTGGACAGGGCTTGGAGCAACCTGGGCTAGTGGAAGGTGTCCCTGCCCATGCAGGGGGTGGAATGAGATGATCTTCAGGTTCCCTTCCAAACCAAACCATTCTGTGATTTTGTGATTCTCAGACTCACCAAGAATTGGAAATAACCAAAACCAGTTAGATGCATGTTGACCACAACAAACTCTTCCCTTTCACCTCTAAATATATTAAGAAATGAAAATGCTGACAAAGAAGGGCCATTCTCTCTCCTTACACTCATAGATACCCAGCTAGGTAAGGTTGTTCACCTTGATGTCAAAAGAGATCCTATGTGGGCACCCATGGACCATCTTAATTGGATTCAAAGCAGGGATTTAAACAGGGCTTTATCTCTTTCAGGGTAGTTCTGCTGAGAGAGAGAAGATAAGGCAGTGTGGGGTGTAATGAGAGAGGTTGGAGTGTGAGGAGGGACTGTAATGAATTCACGTGGCTTTGAGTTCATTGCATTCCCTGTCAACCTCTCAGTGCACCAGATTAAGGGCAGTGGCTCAGAAAGGATGTGGAGAAAAGAAGGTTATGTTCAGAAGATGTTATCCAAAAGGCATTTGGCATCTTCTACCTGCCCTCAGAGCAAGTGTGACCCTGGTCAGCTTGAAAAAAGTCCCAAGAGCAGCAGCCAGCACCTCACTGCACCCTGGGGAAGAGTCTCCAAGCAGGTATCAGTGCCCTCAAAGGGGCCTGGTGCTGCTCACCATGGTGCAGACAGAGGCCTTTGCCCAACCTTGGGTTTCCCAAGTGGGATATATTCCCATGAGGTGATCAGTTTTCACCTAAAATTCCATAAAAAAAGAGCAGTTTCCAACATTTTGCAGCAGCTCCAAACTGGACACGAACACAGGGATTGCACCTTTCCACTGCTGCTGGCCCATGACAGGCTGCCTGAGCTGCAGAGGTGTTTTCAAACCTTTTTTAATCAAGCACCAAGAAAAGATACTCAAAAACCCTTTCTGAAGTTGATTCTGTTGTGATCACAGAACCACAGAATATGCTGAGTTGGAAGGACCCACAAGGGTCATTGAGTCCAACTCTTAGCCCTGCACAGGACCATCCCCAAGAGCCACACTGATATTACAGAAGAATTTGAAAAATAAGCAAAACTCATGTGTTGCTTTCTTTCCCCCATTCTATTTGTTTGTCCATTTGTGGGTTCAGGCTTTTGTGGATTCTTACAAAAGGAAAGGTTTGAAGTCATGTCCCAGAGCTTCTCTGAGGGTCTGTAGCAACACTCAGACACCCGTCTCTCCATCCAAGGGCTTTGCAATGTCCCCACAGTGTTTGCATCCCCATGGCACTGATTTTCCCAACCCTTTCTGTCCTGGAGGAGCACAAAAAAACCCCCAAAAACTGGAGCAGGACGAAAAAAATCCTGTGAAAGGGAAAGAATGATTTCTGGCCGGGATCCATCCATCCGACTTCGTGTGTCATCAGTTGGGATGCATAAATCTGAACGAGTCGTCTAGACAGGCTTCTACAGTTGATGGAGAGAAAGAAGAACTTCCAGGGTGCAATTGAGCCCAGCTGGGAGAGATGAATTGTACTCCAGAAGGATCCATCCCTCTTCTCCCGGCCGTAAAGCGACGTGGCGGCGATAAAGCAGCTCAGACATAACCGCCCACCTCTCAGCGAGCTGCAGTCAGCTGTGAAAAGTCCCACTCAAAATAACCCACAAACAACTGCCAGCTTCCCTAAACAGAAATTAGGGAACAGAGTAGGAGCATCCAAGGGGAGAGGACTGCATTGTGGCTGTCAGCTTCCCACTGACCTCAAAGCACAAGTCCTGGCCACGGTGAACTTACCTGACCTGCTCCAAACTGTGGGTTTGACGCACTGGACCAGAATTTTGGACCAGGATTTGGGGACCACGTTGTGCCAGAGGGGTTGTACTCGCTCAGGTTATGGTTTCGTAGCAGTGGAGAAGCTGGAAAGCATTAAAGAGAAGGCAAAGCCCTGGTTTTGATGCACTGGACCAGAATTTAGGACTAGAATTTGGGATTGTGTTATACCAGAGGGGTCGTGCTTGCTCAGGGCATGGTTTGGTACCAGTGGAGAAGTTGGAAAACAATAAAGAGAAGGCAAATCCCTGGTTTTGATGCACTGGACCAGAATTTAGGACTAGAATTTGGGATTGTGTTATACCAGAGGGGTCGTGCTTGCTCAGGGCATGGTTTTGTAGCAGCGGAGAAGTTGGAAAGCAATAAAGAGGATGCAAACCCTCACAGGATGGTATGGGCTGTACCATGCCAGGAGCATCTAACTCCATGAGATACAAGGACAGACCACTGAGTTACAAAAGGGCTGCAATATCGCTGCAGATTTCCCTCACAAAAGAGGCTCCATCTTTTCCTCCTTCCCAAACACAGGAAAAATTCTGGAAATATTTTCTCTGCTCCATCAGAGGCTCCATCAGTGCAAACACACACACACACACACACACTAGATACACAGTCGTTCTCCAGGTTTGCTTTTCAGATTTGCCTGTTGACATTTCCCTCCCTCCCTCCCTGCATCTCCTGATTTTTCACTTCCCCCACTCCACGGAGGCGCGACTGGAGTCTTTGTATCATTCACCATCACTGGGAGGGCCGGTTCTGCTTTGAAAAATTATAATGAAAAAAAAAAATTAGAAAGAAAGGGGAAAATAATAATAATAATAATAAAATAAATAAAAAAAAATAACAGGGAAAAGGAGCAGAGATGGGAAAAAAAAAAAGAATGCATGTCAGCTCCAACCCGGCGTGCACACAGGTTGCCTTTTCCTCGGCGCACATCAATGCCTCTTATCCTCCGAAGTTATTTCCCCTGAAGTGAACCTATCAAAGATTTTCAGCCTCTCTGGAGGAGCAGTTCCAGATAACACTGGATTCCCTTGTCAATTTTTGCCTACCAGGCTCTGGCAGCATTTTCTACCTGACGCTCTGATCTTAACACAGGCGGCTGGGGCTGTGTGTCTGTGTGTCTGTGTGTCTGTGTGTCTGTGTGTGTGTGTGTGGTGTGTGTGTGTCTGTGTGTCTCTGTGTCTCTGTGTCTGTGTGTCTGTGTTTCTGGAGCTGTTTCCCCCTCTTTACAAGCAATGCAGATGCTTTCAGACTGCAGAGAGGAAGGGAAAACCCAGTAACAGTTGGCATCTGTACACACCCTACTCATCTGTGATTCCTGTAGTGTCTTGCCCTGCTTGTAATTACAGTAATTAATATAATTATACTAATAGTAATGATTGTTATTTAGGGCGTGCCAGATCTTTCCTAATACGGCTCTTTCCCTGGAAATCCTGGGCCTATATTTGTAAAAGAAGTCACTGTAAGATTTCCAAATGAACTCTCCTCACAAAAATCCTGCTGCTGCAACAGCTGGGAATTCAGAAATATCCATCCCCTCTCCTCTCTTGTCTGTGCTGGAAGGACCAACAACTCCAACAGGTTCCCAACATGTTTCTGGTGGTCAGACAGGTCTTTCTGGTGACTTGTGATTTATTTTTGGTTGGGGGGGAGAGGTTGGTAGGATCTGATGGTACTGACAGCCCAGCTGGGTGGTTTGCTCAGCCTTCCTCAGCGAAGGAGCTGAGGCAGAGGCTGGTGAGAGGAGAGGCTCAGTGCAATCCCTAAATCAGCATCCCAAGAAGCCATTTAATTACCTAGAGAGCTCAGAGCTCGTTAGCCTCAGCAATAAAATCAGCAGTTTGTAGGTGCTGTAACTCAGGCTGGACCGAAGGGTCTGCAGGAGGTGCACAGCACAGCTGCTGGGCTGGAGCTTCCTCCTCAACCAAGAGCTTCCTAAAGCCAGCACAGCTCATGCCTCCTGTGCAAAACCAGTCCCCCAAAACCTAAAATTATACGTGCCAGTTGATGATTTCCTTCTGTTTTGTGGTTTTCCCATGAGCTCTGTATCCCATGACTCTGGTGTGTCACCCAACCTTCCTCCTCCCTCTGCAGCAATGCTGTCCCCATCCCATGGTGGAAGTCAGTGCTCTGTGATTATTATTATTTGCACTGTGCATGATCTTCCAGCTTTCTGCAGGTCACCCAGGTCCTGCCCTGGAAGCAGCACTGCCCCAAGGGCAGCTTGAGACCCCCTGAAGGTCTCAGTGGTGCGGGAGAAGGACCCTTGGTTGCAATTAAGAATCACTGTTTACAACGTGAAGTCACTGAATCACGGAATCACAGAACGGTTTGGGCTGAAAGGGACCTAAAGACCATGTAATTCCAACTCCCTCCCATGGGCAGGGACACCTTCCACTAAACCATGCTGTTATTGGTGGATGTATAGGCAGCAAATGATTCCTGAAGACCTCCATGCTGAAACCAAGAGCTCTGTTTGAAACTCAGTGGAGCCCCTCAATAGCAAATCCAGGCCTGGAGAGGACAGTTTTAACTGCAAGCTTTGCTCAAGGGCTCACCTGTGTTACTCCAGCCCTGTAAATACACATTGGAGACCTGGGTTTCTGGCTGTTCCTCTTCTGGGAATTTCAATGTTTGTCAATTCCAGGAACATCCAATAACATTTTAAAGGCAGGATGTGAAATTGGATTAAGTGGGACTCAGCCTTTGAGCAGAGAAGGGGTAGCTGTCCTTAAAGGCCAACAGCAATCTCTCCTTTTTCCCCGCCTGGGACCTTCAGTGAACCTTGAATGCTGAAGCACACAGTTATTCCATTTCACCTTGCAGCTCTCCTGCTATAATTGATTATCTTTTTCAGCTTATTTTTTTTTCTCTTTTTAATGCCATGAATGGATTCGTGCTGCACGTCCCTGTAAACCAGAGTCACTGCCCTGCAACAATTGTTCCCTGTTATGCTCCGTTTTTGTGCTCACAGTGGGAGAGATGAATCCAAATAGGACAGAAAAATATCACTCTATAAACCCTGAAGTAGGTGTGCAGCATCTAATCCAGCCATCCATCATCTCTCTGCTCTCTAATCTGCCTAAAGTCAATGGGAGGCAGAGGGAAGAGGCAGGCAACAATAACAGTATCATGGTAACGGGGAGAGCGGTGCTGGAGTGGATTGTCTGCTCAGGGGCACTGGGAGGGCTGTGTAACCTCATGCACACCTTCCCTGGGCTCTGTGGCCTGGGCAGGCATTGATCAGACACAAAAGGGCACTTGCCACATGAATAACTCTGCTATTATTATTTACTTCATGTAATGCTCTGGCTCTCTAGGCGGGTTGCAGCCTTGGTCTGTTCCTTCAAAGCCCAAAATAACCAGAGGAGTTCATGGCTGAGGGCATATTTGCAGCCCCGTTTCCAGCTCTGCTCAGGGATGACAGTTTGGGGTCAGGCAGTCAGGAGGTCGTTGTGCCCCTGGACATGGGTGTGAAGCATCCTTCCCTCCCAGAGCCCCAGGAGATATTCCCTTGGGGAGCAATGGCTGCCTTCATCCCACTAAATGTGACATTAGGAAGTGAAACAGGGACAAGATCCAAAGTAAAAATTATCTTTGACAGTTTCAGCTTTGCAAAACCTTCATTTTCCCATGGAATATCATTTCACAGAATCACAGGATGGTTTGGGTTAGAAGGGACCTTAAAGACCATCTTGTTCCAACCGCCTGCCATGGGCAGGGACACCTTCCACTAGACCAGGTCAAAGGGAAGCCTGGAACAAACCAGCTCCCTGCTCTGCTCTGAAACCCATTCCCAGTGTCCCAACAAGCTGCAATCACAGCCTGACACTCCTGCTGTCTCCTCCTGTCCCAGGATGTGTCTGATGTGTCAGAGGCAAGAGCATTGGCATGACCTTCTGCACTCAGACCTTCTTCAAATGGCACCACCTAATGTGAAATCCAAAATAAACAACCATCTGGGGGTTTGCTCCCACGGAAATCAGGCATGAAAGGCACAATTTCATCTCCTTAGAGGGTTGTTGGACTCCTCTAGTCCTGCCTGATGCTCAAGTACCCAGGAAGAAACAAAGGGAATCTGCTGTAGGAATTAATAAGGTGCCAAGGAATAGGATCTTTAGAAATTATTCCAGTAAAAAGCAAAAAAAATGAACAAACCAAACAGAAACAAACTCCAAATAACCAACCAGGAGCACTTTGGGGCTACCTCCTCTCTTCTCCCATCTTGGTCTCACAGTGCAGGCTGCCCTCTTGAAAGAGATGACAAAGAGGTGAGGAGAGATATCAGAGCAAACACACATCCCCAAGGGCTGCGTTGCAGGGCTGCTTCTCTCTGAGGCTTTTCAGGAGCTGCAGGGATGTGACAGCAAAATGCAGCAACTGGAGCTCAAGAGCTGCCAACATCCTGATGGTGGAGTGAGAACAAGGGACCCAGAAGGAGCTGTTAATGCAGGGTAGGTGCTGAAGCAGCCTTAATCCATTTGGCAAATTGGTGCCTGACACTGCATAAAACTGTGCATTGAGAAATCCAGACAGTGTTTGGGTGAAATTTGGCAGGGTGTGATTTCTGTTCGCTAATGCACAGTCTGTGACAGCAAGAGAGACAAACCCTGGTGTATTCAGAAGAGACAAACGCTGGTGTATTCCTGCCTCTGCAACAATGAGGCATTTTAAGGGCTGCTCAGGCTGTATCTGGATGACAGAGGTGGCTCCCACATTGCTCTCTCTGCTCTGCTTTCAGGACAGGTCTCTCCAGTTTGCACATTTGAGTTTAAGGGCTTGGCTCGCCAGCAGATCGTCACACTCAGTGGTTCGTGGATGGGATTGAGCCCAAATCCATGTTCTGGATACCCAGCTCTGCCTCTGCTATCAAACCTAAATAACAACCAAGTTTAGTGGCTGCAAAAGCTGCCAGGTCATTGCAGCTTTATTTAGTCACAGAGCAGGTGCTTTTTGGGAAGTGGGTTTTGCAGTCTTCCCTTACCCATTGTGTGCCCACAGCCTGCCTGCAAGGTTAACTCACCCCTGCAGGATTAGGAGTGGGAAGAGCAGCCCTTTCCCCCTCTGGCAGCCAGCAGAGGACCTGCTGCAGGGAGTCTTTGTGCTGGAGGTGTTCTGGTCAGAGATTTCCTCAGGGCCACTGGAGTGTCTCATAGTGGGTTTGAGAACTGGTCGCCAGTCTCAGTTGGAATCTGAAGGCACCAGAAGTCCTGGATGGGTGGATGGATGGATGGATGGATTAATAGGTGGATGGATAGATGGATGGATAGATGGACAGATGGATGGACAGATGGATGGACAGATGGATGGACAGATGGATGGACGGATGGATGGATGGATTAATGGGTGGATGGATAGATGGATGGATGGATGGATGGATGGATGGATGGATGGATGGATGGATTAATGGGTGGATGGATAGATGGATAGATGGATAGATGGACAGATGGACGGATGGATAGATAGATGGATGGATTAATAGGTGGATGGATTAATAGGTGGATGGATAGATGGATGGATGGACAGATGGATGGATGGACAGATGGATAGATGGATGGATGGATAGATGGATGGATGGACAGATGGATAGATGGATGGATGGATAGATGGATGGATGGAGATGGATGGAGATGGATGGATGAGGATGGATGGATGGATGGATGGATGGAGATGGATGGATGGATGGAGATGGATGGATGGATGGATGGATGGATGGATGGATGGATGGGTGGATGGATAGATATATAGATGGATGGATGGATTAATGGGTGGATGGATGGATGGATGGATGATGACGTTACCCAGCATTCAACATTGCCTAAACCCCAGAATTACCATGACAAGTTCCTATCCAGCAAGGACCCCACTACAAATGCCTGGGAAAGGGACCTCTATATTTAGGAGGCATTCAGAACTTTTGCTTTTCTCTCAGGAATTTGTCCAGCAGCTTTTTGAACCCCTGGAAATACCTGCTGTGATAAAGCAGCTGGCAGAACCACTCCCCACCCAAAGGATGTCCTGGTGTTTGTTTGCACCCAGCGTTTATTTTCAACTTGCTCTCTGCAAAGTGTTTTCTTCCTGGCAGAGCTGGTGCCTCCTGGTTATTGTATTCCTCGGTGGTATTTATGGCTTTACAGATGTCTACAGGATGTCATTCCTGGCTCTAAGCCACAAACTGAGCAAGATTTGCAAGGAAACAAGAAACTTTGTCATGCCTGTGCTCCCGGCTCACTACAACTCACTCTTGCCTCCAACAGCAATTTATTTTGGAGCTCTGTACAAACTACTCGAAGGTGGATTCACCTCCCCTAACTGTCGAAATCTGAGGCATTTTACAAACCATAGGTACCTGCTTTAAGGGAAGTTAAATCCTTCTGTAGACTGTCAGTGGACTTCAACCACCAGCTGTTGCAGAGTCACCCATATCTTGACTGGCTGAATCCCACTTGTAGGGCAAGGAGAGGGAAATTCAGCCTCCTTCTCCTCCCCACACACCTCCTTTGCCTCTTGTACAAACATAGGCAGCTTTCCCACCTCATGGCATTATTTAGAAGCTCAATTAGTTAATGGTTGCAAAGTGCTGGAAAGATGATAGCCTGTAGGAACACTGTTCTTGGGAAGTACTTCCATGACTTTTTTAATAAAAAAAAAGAAATACACCTGAAAAATCTGTGGCTGGAAGTGACCAGAATGTCAAAGAGATGGACAGTGAATAACTGAGAAGGGGCCTGGATTCTAATTCATTCCAGTTGGCATTTGTTTCATTTTTCTCTGCAGTTTAAGTGTCTAAGAACAAAGTAAGAGGAAGGAATTTTGTTGTTGACTTATGAATGTCTCTGATAAAGGGTAAAAAACACTTCAGTGCACAACTGAATCCCTTCTCTGCCTTCTCTGCCTCTTCAGGGTTTTGCTATTTCTAAGGTAAAAAGCAGGCAGGGAGAAAAAAGAAAACAGCTGAAAAAGACCTCTTCAGATTAGTTTTTAATATCATAAATAAGTAGGAAAAGGTGCTAAGATTTTAGTGTTCTTTTCATAGAGTCATAGACTTATAGAATCATACAATCATGGAGTTATAGAGTCATTGACTCACAGAACAGTATGGGTTGGAAGGAACCTTAAGACCATCCAGTTCCACCCCCTACCATGGGCAGGGACACCTTCCACTATTCCAGGTTGCTCCAAGCCCCATCCAACCTGGACACTTCCAGGGATCCAGGGTAGCCACAGCTCCTCTTTTGAGGTGAAACAAGTGAGGAAGATGAAGACTTCTCTCCAACATGTTTTTTTTTTCTCTGCTTTTGGCCCGTGGCCCTTTCTCTAAAAGCCTGGCCAGTCTCACTCCCCAGTGCTGAACACGCTCAGAACTTCAGGCCTCTTGGAGCTTTTTCTGCAGCAGCTGAACTACTGTAATACCTGAGTCAGGGCTGAGCCTGGTGCAAATCCCCCCCAGCAACCAGGAAATCCAATTTTCTGGACGCGGCCAAACTGTGCGGTGTGTTGGTGGATTAATTCACAGAGCTCGTTGCCTTCTCAGTGCTGCAATTCCAGCTCTTTTTTACAGGGGAGAGAGGCAGGCACGGGGATATTTTCACACCGTGGGACCAGTCACAAGCACCACGGTGGGGTGCAGGAGCAGCAGGTAAGATTGTGCCTGGCTGGAGGTCAATATGACTATTATAGTGCTGCCAAAGGTTTATAGTGAGCAGCCCAGATGGGTTAATTCTGATTTCACGCATCTTGATGGATCAAAAGGTTTCCAGCCACTCCAAAGTCTGTATACGTGTATCGTCCATTATGGGATTTTTGCTGAATAGGTATAAACTGGTTTAAATCAATAAGTCACACCTGCTTTTTTGGATCAAGATGGAGAGGAAAAGCTTTTATTTAGGAGGCAACACTCTGGTTACACTGTGATATTGCCCCATGACCTTCTACTCTTTGCATTTGTAGGGTTTTCCCTCTGTGCCCAAGGAAAGCTGCAGGTTGTTGCTGTGCCTTGTCCCTGACCAACACCACTCCAAAGCCTTTTATCCAGGAGCAGGTAGCACCAGTGCATCCCCTAAAAGCATCTTCCCAAAGCAGATACAGAATCATAGGATCGTTTAGGTTGGAAAAGACCCGTAAAATTGTCGAGTCCAACCATTAAGTCAGCACTGCCAAGTCCAGCACTAAAAGGTGTCTCTAATATCACTATTCTTGCACTGCTGGAGTCCCTTCCATTAAAATTAGAGCCAGAGAACTTCACTTCTTCCATGTAGGGCTGTTTAGTGGCAACACTACTCCCAGAGACAGGCAGATAACTGATGTTTTCATCCTCCTTTTCTTTGGTGAGGGCTGGCACAGCTGTGATCTGTGGACAATGCAGTGTGTGTTTCCCCACATCCAGAATTCCTCCAACCTATGTTTTTTCCATCTTCACGAGGATTTTTCTACTGGTCCTGCTGTGGGAGGACCCACCACAGCCAGCAGTGTCCCCAGCAATGTCACCATGTCAGCATTCATCTGACATAGGTGTGACATCTGTTTCCTATGTTGTATGACCTGCACTTCCCTTGTGCACACAGAGGACAAATTCTCTGTCCACCAAGAAGCTGGAGATCCCTGGTGTCAGTCCAGCTCCTGAAGCATCAGGGACACAAGTGGTTCATCACAGAACCCACTGCAGTCATGCACCAGAAGGTGCCAAATAACCCTGTGATGCCACCAGGGGCATGGGGTCACCAATTCAGGAACCTCAGTGGGAAACCATCACTTACACCTTGTTTCTGCCTTTGCAACGAAATTTTGGGGACCCTCAGGAGCTCATCTCCATGGAATCCACCATCTGCAGCCTCCAGAGCTCCCACAGGTCAGGACATCCCTGCCAGCATGATCAGTTTGGTGTTGGGATGGACCTCAGAGCACACCAGGGAGGGTGGAGGAGCAGTGTTTCATGGGTGGACAAAATGAGAGGGCAGCAGGGACATTCTGGGCTATGCAGGATCAGCTGCAGATTTGGGAATAGACCCATCAAAGCAACCAGCAGAACCTCCAGTGTCTTCTCCAAGGCAGGGGTTTCACCCAACAGCTCAACCCTTCTATGATTTGAACATCCTCCATAGCCCTGATGACCAACCAGTTCCTGCATCCCATCCAAGTGCCCCCATTCCTGCACTAATTACAGCATCCCACAGGTTCTGTGGGGATTCCCTGGAGCTTCCCGAGGCTTGATGGGACCCTGGGAAATCACAGAATTGGAAGCCTGAAGATCTTTGAGCTGATGGAGGCTCATTTTAGGTAAGGAAAGGGAAAAAAGTGCATCAGATGACAGGAGGAAGGACCTCATATCACCCTACAAGACATTTTAAATATCTTACAGACTGAAATACCTACAGGCACGTGCTCCAAGTTTGTTCCCAATCTCTCCCCACCCATCCCTATCTTCCTTCTAAAATCTGATTTCTCAAACCTTCTGGAAGCAACCAGACAAGAATGACTTTCCACCCCTTCCATTAAAAGCCATTCTACCTCTCCCTTTCTTTTTACACCTGTTTATATCCATTTCAGATACGTGGAGAACCTCACTGACAGTGTTTTCCTGGGCTATTCTTTCACAAAATGGACCATTAAACCTAATGTGTGATATTAGCAGAGCATGTGGTATTAAGCAGAGTAGTATTTAGCACATAAAAAATATATTTAGAATATTAGTGATTGGGATTGTTTTCTCTTTGCAATGCTCAAAGTGAGGGAGAAGCACATTAGCAGAAGAATCAGGTTATGATTCAAGTCTGAAGAGTTAAAGTTCTCTGGACCACTGTGATTTTGACTCCTCCAGTCAAAATATTATATTATTCTATAATATA
Source organism: Chiroxiphia lanceolata (assembly GCF_009829145.1). Classification (NCBI taxonomy): domain Eukaryota; kingdom Metazoa; phylum Chordata; class Aves; order Passeriformes; family Pipridae; genus Chiroxiphia; species Chiroxiphia lanceolata. Next base: position 2,406,912 of record NC_045641.1, on the reverse strand, counting down.
AGGCCTTTCAGTATTTGAAAATATTACACTGGACTTTAGGAACTTTAACTCTGCATTTTCTTCCTGTTCTTTAAATCATAATCTAATGTTCCATTAAAATACTTCTTTTTCTTAATTTTTCCCCATTAAAACAGCCATTTTTCTTAGTTTTTTTATCCCAATCAATCAGCATGGAGAGGTTTTTGAGAGTTAAATTTAAAATGTGGGCAAACTAGAGAGATTGACTAAATTCCTACCAAAAAACCCAAACAAAACATTTTGGGGTTACTTTAAGGGAAGTGAACACACCAAAAAACCACTTTGCTCAAGGTGTGTGATGTAACAAGACCTTTGTATGAACAAGACTCAGATTCAGCCTCTTCACAAAGACAGAGCGATAAGCCCATCAAAGGAGATTTATTCATTTTGTTTCTTGTGAAAGTATGTTTCAAAATATGTGTAAAACCCCCATCTTTGTGTTCCTAGTAAAGAGGATTTTTCCACCTTTCTGCCCTTCCTCTGAGCTCACCTCTCCTCGAATCCTTCCTTCTTTGTTCTTTTACTCAGTAATTTTTGCATCACCCTCTGCTCCCCTCCAATCCTACATCATGGGTTTGCCCCATTTCTCCAGTCCCCTAAAGACTCAAAGTTTTTATTTAAAGATCTTTGAGACAGAAAACATGTTTCTGTGAATTTGCAAAACACTGGACAAACATGCTATTATTATTGTTATTATAATTAATTTTCATGGCTTGTGAGCAAGGCTGTAGCTTTAAAACCATCAAGTAGTTTACACCATCTATTTTAGATGGTGTGACTATTTTAGGCACTACTTTAGACCCACCATTCTAGACATTCCTCATCCACATGGTGCTTATCCAGCTTATCAGAGAGAGCAAGGAATGCAATGTCCTGCTGCTGGGGTGGGTGTGAGCAAGGGATGTGCCCCAGGTCACTTATTAAAGTTTCTCTGTTATTTACTTGGACATCCTGACTCCTCCTGACTTGTCCAGGAGTAAACTGCTACCAATTTACAACAACACAGCTGTTGATAGCAGAATTGTAGGATTGAGTAGGGTTTAATGGATAAAATGGTTTTATAAAGATGGAAAACAGGAGGGACAGACACTGCTGGTTCACAGGACAGAGGGTCCCTTTTTGTTCCTTGCATCCAGTGATGCTGCACCAAGCCCAACTCTGGTGTTCCCAAGCACGTTGCAATAATGTTTCCTGCTTCCAATGCAAGTTTATCCCAAAAAATACAACGAGCTTGGCAGGAAAAACAAATATGTCTGAAAAAAATTCAATGACCTCAGCATGGAAAACAAGTAAACAAATAGTTGGAGGAGGGAACGGGGTGACAAGCACTTGGCAAGCTCTGAGAGGGGATTGCCTGGATGATCCAGGAGCACATCTGGATCCCACAATAATCCAAGGAGCCGTAATCATAACCTGACACTATTGTTTTTATTACTATCACAAATGTTAATTAAATACTGAGGACTGACATTAATTCCTTTCCTACCACCGTGACCTCAAAGTCTGCTGGAAATCAGAGGCTCCTGTTGTTTCCAGCAGCCTTGGGACCAGGACATTTCACCCCCAGGAGAAACCTGTTGCGTTTCAGAGCTGTAACAAAGATACCAGCAAGGGGAAAAAAAAAAAAAAGGCAGAGAGAGAGTTAATGATCTGCTGCGTGAGGCCTGAAAAAAAGCAAATACTCCTGTGAAATAAATGGGGACAAATGTTGAGACATGTTTGCAAAATGGCATCCATTGGCCACTTGTTCTCTTTCTCATTATTCCTCATTTGTGGAACAAAATCAGGCATTATCTCCAGGGATGTTTTCAGACATAAACAGATGACTAGGCATGTCCAGATGATTTTTGCCATCGCCAGCGTTTATGTTTCATATCGTTTCATGGGCACACTTCAATCAGATTGTATCAAAACTCGTGGCCAGATCAGTGGGGTTTCTGACTGAAATGAAGATAAAATGTTATTCAAGACGATTTACAGCTGTCCAAAACTAGATCTGGGAGGAAGCTGAGCCATTTGTTCACTCTCAGAGCCTCAGGGGTAGGAAGTTTTGTGCAGATTTGTATTTTTTTTTTCTCTGTAGTCTTACCAGCACTCACTAATAAGGACAATTTCTCATCTCCTGGGTGTATGTAGGATACCAACATGTCAGTCTTTAAACCAAGGGGCTAAATATGGGCACATTTACATCTCACTCTTACATCTGTGCACATCCAGAGTATCTGATGGAGCCACAGAGTCTGAATCAGTCCCACAGTTTCAGGTCTGCAGAGTCACCTCCCAGCTGTGTCCTCCTCTTTGTCACCCAGATGATTTGTGCTGGACTTGAATCATACCCAAACACAGTCAAACTTTGGTAAACTCAAGTTCTCAATTCAAGTTTTTTATGATATATGTAACTTTAGCATATTTTTTCTCAGTCTCTGAGCTACAGCAGCCATCAGGGCTTAAGACACAACATTCCAACAGGACTTTGTTACTTGAATAGTTTTGGGGGTCTGATGGGCATCACCACAGTTATTCTAAGTTATCATTCAAAAATTTCCAAAAACAATCTGTCATTGAGGACTTTTTGCCAGGGGAAGGGTTCAGTTGGGTCACCATGTGAGCTGGGTGTTTTTGGAGGCAGCCAGAGGACTCCTTGGTCCATTCATCTTCAAGTCTGGACATTATTTCCTTGATCAGATCTAATGACTCTTTGGGAAAATTCCTTTTTTTCCATGGTGCACAAGCTGATGGAATTTCCTGAATTTCCTATGGATTTGGTTTCTTAGGGCAAAAGTGGAAGCTGTTTTTCTCGCTGCTCTCTCTGGTGGTGCAAGGAAAAGGCAAGGCAAGGACTCATCCTGCCAAAGGAGAAGGATCTTCTTTAAGTTGCTGAAGTTTGCAGCCCCTTCATGGTGCCACGGGAAAGCTTTGAGACTTTACTCCTCCACGAGACAAGTTGGAACCATCCTCATATGTAACTGGGAAAAACACATCAAAAGAGGGTTCCTCGATGAACTTAAATTAGATTTTTTTATTATTGCTTTATTTTATTCTGTTGGTTCACATCTCAGGGCCCTTTTGCTGTTCCTGACTCTCTGTCCCCGGCTGATGAGAACCAGGGTTGTGCATCTGTCTCTCGCTGTCGCTGCGTGAAGAGAGTCTTTCCATACATACAGATGAGACTCAGAAGGAAATCCACAGGAATCACAGCTCCACAAGTGTAAAAAACACGAAGGAAAAAAAGGCAACAAAAACATGCTGGCAGTTTGCAGAGAGCTGGTGGAAGGCACTGGTGCTGTTCCGCCGGCGTTTGAGATTTTCCTGCCGGCCTCGCGGCGTCCGGTGTTGTCTTGAACCAGGGGAAGGATTGTGTGTTAAAAAGCAAAATGCAGCGTGGTTGTGGCTGAGGAGCAAAGCCAGGGCACGTGAGCCCTCCAGGCTGTGAGACCAGGGGGCTGCAGAAGGACCCCAGGTGTCACTGCTTTTCAAATCCCGTTTTCTTTTCGCCCCTCGGAATGGCAACGGCAAGATTAATGCCCGGGCCGTACCTGTGTTCTCCAAAGTTTCTTGCTGAAGTGTCTGATCCCTGAAGATTATCCCCACATCTTCCTCAAGCTCTTTCTATTTAAACATTTCCTTTACAGAGCCAGCTTTCAAGCCCTGCATTTGAGAAGAAAAATATTAAGCTGTTTTGACAGAGAAGAGACACGTATCAGAAAGGGGCTCTCTCTGCAGCAAGTGCCTCAGACCTCCCCAGCTCCTATTTATGCTGCTTTTTGAGCATAAGGAGGGTTTGCTTTTATCTGTCCAATGGATTTCTGTCGCTGTGATCATTTCTCCCCTGGGAAAGGTGTCTGTGGCTCTTTCCACCACCACGGAAACACAAAAGACCCCTTTTCTTTTTAGTCAGGGAGCCAACGTGGAGAATTTCCTGCTCTCTCACTTGGGGGTAGGGACTGACATGCAAAGAACGTCTCAACTGAGTATTGGTTTCCCCAGATGAAATAACCACTTACCCTCCTCTTCCCAGTGCCATCAGCACAAATGGTCTCTCCAACCACTATATTTACTTCTTGGTAGGTTGAAGGGGAAAAAAAAGAAAAAAAAAAGGAAGAGAAAAGAGCAGTTTTGTTGATTTGTGGTTTAGAGGGATGTACAATCCATGTGTCTCTCCAGCAGATATTAAAGATGACGGATTGCCAGCGGAGCCGCCGAAGACGAGCACTGGGGATGATAAATTGCCCTCCAACTTGGAGCAGAGCTGGATCGTGGCTCAGAGCGCAGGGAGAAGGGAAGCCAGGAGACCTAGTCCTCACAATTAGTGTGATCCATCCTACACGTGTGGAGTGCTCTCTGTTTCCACGTGGAGGTAAGTGAATTAGCGTGCCGGGGGCCGATAGCCCCACTAGATACCCTGCTTGCCTTTAATGCTTTGATAAAAGGATGGTGACAACAAGATAGATAGAGATAATGCTCCAGGCTTCTTGCAGGAGAACCATTATCATTAGCAGCATTAATTAGCCCATAATACACTGTACAAAACCCACCAGATACAGCCAGTCCAAAGGGAAGTAACCTGACAATTGTCAGTAATGTGATAGCTTAGCATTAGCATACACTGATCACTGAATGTCTTTATCTTCCTAACCTGGCCTTTCTGAAAGGGAAGAATTCCCAGGGCTGCCTTGCAGGCAGCATCTCCAGCCAAGTCATTAAAAAGATACATGATTATGGAAGAGGGAGCCATGAGGTTAGCAGCAGACTCCAGAACCTTTTGCTATCAAGGCAGCCCATGCAGGACTAGTCCAGTTGTACCCTTTGGAAACTATTTGTACTTAAAGGCACATTAAGGTGGACTGAATTGTTTCTAAACCTGACAGTCTTTCCCAGCAGAGACTGGCAGTGCCTTTGGAAAGAAACTTGAGAGATCTGGGAAGGCAAGTGCAGAGATTAACACCACAGAAGGTAACATATAGAATATAGATAGAATTGGAATTAGAATTAGAATTAGAATTAGAATCAGAATTTTCTATATCTATAGAGATATAGAGTATCTTAGAGTAGACCTAGACTGGGAGGTTTCACCCCAAAATCAACCTTGTCATCCTGTGGATGTGCAGAGGTAATAATTTACACTAGAGGAGAATGAAGAATTTTGCTCTTATCCCCCGTGAACAGCTGACAAAAATCCAAGGCTCACTCTAAGAAGAGAAATTTACTGTGGAATCAGGGTTTTTCATCTTCTTGCAAGGCACGTATGAAGCCCCAGAATCACAGAAACACAGGTGAGTCCCTTGGCTCAAAGCTGAATCAGGGCCACGCAGATCATGCTCAACAGAAGTTTATCCAAACTGTTTGTGAAAACACCTCATCACAGAATTTTACAGCCTGCCCTGCTAAGCATTTTGTTGTGAACATGAATTCTAGTCTCCCCTAGTGTCCAGACTAAACCTTCTTTGCTGAAAATTAAGCTCATTTCTCCTTATTTTTCTCCCAGTGGCCCAGAAGAATTGCTCTCATTGCTTCTTTGAGTATTTTCAGCCTCCTGGAAGGCCATTATTCTATGTCCACTTGGCTTCTGTTTCCTCACCTAAAGAAATACAACTCCTCCAACGTGTTTTGCTGATCACAAAAGTAATCAAAGGAAAACCACCAGAGCACTGCCTTGCTCTGAGCTCAAACCCTCTCTCAGTGAGGAGCCCTGAGTCTTTCTCTCACCAAGCTTTCCCCTCATGCTGCTCCTCCAGCCTGGGTGATGTTTTTTCCCCACCAGCACTTCTGTGCCGAAAAGAATGGGGAGATTTAATCTGACTGTTCCCAGTATCTCAACAGCCTCTGGGAACCCTCCTTGGGCTGTGGGGAGGTCCCAGGGCTTTAGGCTGAGGTTTAGGCTGGTTTCTAATTGCCTGACACTGGAGGTTATGGCAGGACTCTGAATCAGCCTCAGCTTTGAGAGAACCTTCACAGGGGAGCTCCCAGGAAGAGTCTGAGAGGGTTTTAAACTCAGAAGCCCCCAGTCTGATTTTAATAAAAACTCAAAAGCGACATCTCTGGGGGATGTTTGGTCCCAGATGTTAAACTTAGGCTGGAATGAAACTCTGCTGCTGTGGAGAGAGACCTAAGCTTTGCTCAGCCTGGACACCCAACCTTTAGATGGCCTACATTTGGTGGGATGGGTTATGACTCTCATTTTTCTTTTTCTGCCTCACAGGCAGGTCCAGTCCAACTGGAAGGAAGAAGTTATTTATTTATTTATCCAGTTATTTATTCAGTTATTTATTCAGTGATAGAGATCATGTTTATGTTGCCTTTTCCTTGGGTTGCAGCCCTTTTACATCTAAAAGTGTTTCTTTTGCTTTCACACAAAAAGCTCCAGTCGAAACAGAGGATTTATTAATTTCTTTTGTGATAGAGGCAACATTTGTGCTCCAAATTCCTTGGGTTCCTGCACTTTTATATCTAAAAGCATTTCTTTGGCTACTTAAATGGGTGATTTGACCAAACAAATCCTTCCAAAATCCTTCTTGGACTCGTGTACATGGTCCCACACAGACTCCAAGCTCAGCCCCCCTCTGCCTGCCCATGAGATCCCCAAATTCCTGAGCATTCCATACCCTTGACTACAAACCTGTGGCCACCAAAGAGCCTGTGGGATCATGAGCAAGGTGCTCATGAACCCAGTGAAGAAGAGGGACAAGTGAGAGCAGGATGTCTTGGAATGACGAGGTGGACACCCCTCAGCTGGGTCTTTGCAGGCTCCATTTTCCAGCTCTCCTGTTTCCACACTGTCCTTCCCAGAGGGAACTGACCTGGCAAGGGCAGGGAAGACTGTGGTTATCAATACCACTTTTTCCTGTGGTTTAGTGGTGGGCTTGGATTAATGATTGGACTCAGTGATCTTAGAAGTCTTTTCCAACCTAAATAATTCTATCGGAATAAAACTGTTTTAAAAAGGGAATATTCCTTTGGACCTCAGCTCCTGCACCAAGGAATGGTTTATTCCAGCATTTTACTGGTCATTTGGTAACTGCTTGAGTGAAGAGAAAAAGAAGTGCTGCCCATTCTGCTGGGGAGGAAGGGAGGGGAGGAATGAAATCTTCCTTGGGGGATGGAAAACACGGAAAATGAAACAGAGCAGGCAGCAGAAAGTCTGACAGCTGGAGCCTGCTGGATCTATGACTATTGACTGTAAGCTTGGTTAAGGTGGCAGTTATCAGTTATAGCATCAGCCCACCTAAAAGCAGGAAAGAAATATCAATAATGAAACGTTAAAGGCACGAGGAGAAAAAGCAGAGCAGAGAGAGAATGTGAAATAATGGGACTGCAGTGATTAAGACAGACAGAAAGTGATGGTGCCGCAACAACTCTTGGCAGCGCCGGGAATGAAAGTCTACATTTCATTGTGAAAAAACATAAAAGGAGATGGATTTGCTCTTGTGCTGCCTGCAGATTTTGGGAGACTGTAAACCAGTTTTCCTGGGTTCGCTGAAGGAATTGCTTTGAGCAAATATCCAAGTCAGGAGGGTTATTCTTCTTTTCCTTACAAAAGATACCTTGGATATAGTACTTACACCTCCAGCTCTGGAGCAGAGGGATGGATCCACACTTCTCCATGTATATTATAAGATCTGAAATGGCTGGAGGTCAGTGGTTTCTAAAAAAAAAAATGAAACAATCAGTTCTTTCTGCTTGAACTTGGTGTGTATTTCCCATTTCTGGAGGAGAATTCAGCCCTGAATGCTGCACATGCATCAGTGTGTGTGAGCAGGGGTCAGGTGGGCACGAGCATTGTTATAAATAAAGGGAAAATGTGTCCTTCTGCATTGTGCTGGGAACAGGGCTTATTTCCCCAGAGCTCCACATGTCCCGTTTTATTTATGATCCCTAATGGCACCATCCCAAATGATGGCTGCTCCACAGATGGGCCTCGTTCCCCGAAGGAGACTGTCCCACAAATGCAGCTTTTCAGCAGCACCAGCAACTCCTTCCTCAGGATTTGGTGCCCAGCAGATGTGCTGTGATCTTTGGACACCCTGAAGAGCCCCTTCCACTAAGATCAGGCTCATTTTTTCACTCTTTAGAAGAAATACTGGCAGGCACAAAACTTGAGGGTGTTTTTCGAGCACAAGACAAAGTTATAGTTCATGCAAAGAGTTCCTTTGCAGTGAAAGGTTTCAAGGTTACAGCTTTCCAGGGCTTTCCTGTACCCAAAATCAGCATCCTAGATCCAGGGATCTCCTCCCCTGTGACGTCTCTAGTCTGTGTGTGTTTCTACAGGGAAATCTCACAAAATCTCTTTTCCTGATGCAAAATCAGCTCAGGAAACCTCTGCCTCACTGTCCAGCTCCTTTTTCCCACATCCACAAAGTGGGCCAGGAGAACCTGCTTGTGGAACAACACCAAAAATCATGTTACTGAAACATCTGGGCAAAAGAGAACCTTCTGTGGGTTGTTGGTGCTCTTTTGGAATAGGGGTTGTGTATTTAAGGGTTACTTTCCACCAGGTTTATTTAGCAGATTTTCAAAATCATCCCTACTCAAAAAATCAAGTTTGTTATGGAAGCACTATCTGTCCTTCCCTCCTCAGATGGATGGCAGCTGCTCTCCCTTATTCTTTTACTCCCAGACCAGCCCCTGAAGTCCCAGAAAGGTTATAAAAATTAATGGTGAAGCAAGAAAAAGGGATCTGCCTGACTATGCAATATCTTACCCCTACAAAACCTGTGAGCAATGCCTGTGGTTTGCTGATGAAGAGCCCTCAGGAGAACATCCCTTCCATCCCCATCCTGCTGAGAAAGCACCCATGTCCTCCTAAACACCCAGAGAGAGCCTTGATTTAGGTCTGGCTTATGTTGCTTTTTTAAGATGAATGGGAGGGAGAAATGGGGAGAAAATCTTATTTATAGTGGTCAGAAGCAAGACCAGAGGGAGCACTTATCTATGCAAGAGCTTTCATGCCCATCTGAGGCTTTACTTTGATCTAGCCCTGATTTTTTTCTTGCCTGGTTTTCAGGGCTACTTCAGGTGCTAAAGCCAACCCTTCCTGCACCTTCCACCTCTTCTCCCTTCATTTTTCACTATGGTTGGAGAGAAAGGTGGAAGCCAGATTTCCTCAGTGAGGTAGAGGAGACCAGTGCTGCAGTCACAGCTCTCAAACTAATATTGTGCAAAGATTCTTGTTCATAGTCAAGTCTGTCCATAGGATGGGGTTATCCTGTGTTGTCCTAACTCTGTGCTCAGTTTTGGGCCCCTCTCTGGAAGACACTGAGGGGCTGGAGCGTGTACAGGGAAGGGAAGGGAGCTGGGGAAGGGTCTGGAGCAGCAGGAGCAGCTGAGAGAGCTGGGGGGGCTCAGCCTGGAGCAAAGGATGCTCAGGGGGGACCTTCTGGCTCTACAAGTCCCTGACAGGAGGGGGGAGCCGGGGGGGGGCCGGGCTCTGCTCCAGGGAACAAGGGACAGGAGGAGAGGGAACAACCTCAAGCTGTGACAGAGGAGGATCAGGTTGGATATTGGGAAAATTTTCTTCATGGAAGGGATTGCCCAGCCCTGGCACAGCTGCCCAGGGTAGTGCTGGAGTCCCCATCCCTGTATGGATTTAAAAATCACGTGGATGTGGCACCTGGGGACATGGGTCAGTGGTGGCTTTGGGTTAAGGGTTGGACTTAATTATCTCAGAGGTCTTTTCCAACCTAAATGATTCTATGGGTGTCTTGTGAAAGTGAGAAAAAAAAACCCTCTTTTACCAGGGGAGTATTTCCTCAGCCAGCACAAACCGCTGTAAGGACGCATTTCCAAAGGCCAGTATGGATGACAAGAGCCCCAGGATTCCCCACAAAGCTTCCCATATTCTGGATGAAATAAGCACAGTTCATTGCAAGTCCTTAGCAAAACAAGCACACAGCTTGGTGCTTAAATTTCCCCACCATCACTGCTATTTTTATGTACAGCCAACCAGGGCCATATTTATTTTCCCAGCATCAGCCCCTGCTTGTTTTACAGGAGCAGGACTTGACATACAGGGTGTCAGGCAAATAACTCGCCCGGTGCTTCAAAAAGTCACTGTCAGAGTCAGGAATCACAGCCTGGCACCGTGCAAACAAACACATCTCTCCTCTGGCTGTGTGGAAAACTGCAGGCGTGGGATGTAAGGGAAGGTGGGGAATTGGGAGTGGGGAGAAAGGTGTGAGAAAAGGAGCTGAGAGCGGCGCCTGTTCAATGAGTGTATTCGAGTGGGAGTCAGTTTAAAGGCTGGTTTATAGTGACTGCATCACGTATCCACATTCATCTCTCTTTAAAACAGTTTGAGTTTCCTTTACTCACTACCAAGGCAACTAATTCCTGCAGGGAAATAGGGTGAGCTCCCACAGACTGGTTGTAAACAGCAGCGAGCGCAGACGCTCCGTGTTTATTCAGAGACAGGGGCCAGGCCCAGAGCAGCTCAGAAGATACAGAGAGGAGTTACTGGCATCTAAAAAACCTCCCCCCACAGACCCTTGAGGTCGACCCATCGAATTCACAGTGCAGGGTCCACTTGTGTGGACAGATGGACACGGGACTGGTGGGTCAGGTGTGCTGCTCAGGTGCTGCTGGGTGCTCAGACACGCTCAGCTTCAGTCCACGGTGCTGACAGTGCTGGCAGGAGTTCTCCTCCTCACATCAGGCTCCAAACTCCTCTCCCCCAGCTCAGCTGCTCTGAAACCTGAGGAAGGAGAGGTGGATTTGAAGGAGCTGGGAGCAGAGAGTGAGTTACACGAGGCACGTCTGCTCACGTCATTAACAGGATTGATCTGGCTCATGGGCACTGCAGGTGTCACAGCCTGGACTTGACCCTTGGCATCCCACACTGGGACAGGGACTGTCCTCAGATGTCCTGGGAGGAGTCCTGAGCCAGGTAGTCCATGGTGACATGACGAGGAGGGGCAGCTTTGGCCGTCACCTCTCCCAGCAGGGCTCCCAGACCTCAGGGAGGGAAGGGCTGGAGCTCAGCTGGTGGGGCCTTGGCTTAGCTACAGCATCAGTGGTGACCCTGTGGCCTCTGTGAAAAAGTGTGTGAGGAAGGTTGGACACCCCTGGCTGATTTATCCAGAGGCTCTGACACAGGCCAGCAAGGTCCCAGCCCGGGGAAGTTTGTGGAAGATGGATAACATGGCACTAATATTAATGGGCCATAAGGGAAGGAGGCACAAAATGGGAGGAAGATACTGTACCTGACACTTGCCTTTCAAACATAATTGCCCGCTGTCTGGTTGATGGAGGGGTTTGAACCTGGAGCTTCTTATGGTGGAAGAACAAATCTCTGGGGGCTGCATGAAGGAGCGAGGACATCACTGCACTGACCCATCTTCCTGAGGATCAGACCTCGAGCCTCCAGCCAGATATTCCCAATTAACAACCAGAACAGATGAGAGCATCTCCATTTTAACCCATCATCCTTGTCTGCCCTTGGACAAGCCTAAGAGCAAAAGAGAGTTTCCCCACACACAGCACCAGCCTTCTGGGAAAGTTTAGAGTCACCATTGGCACAGCCCCTTGTTTGTAGCTGTGCTGCATTCCATGGATGCAAAAGGTGGGTTTCCATCCCTCCAGACACATCCAAACTGATCACCTGGTGCTCCCTCGGGACAAATAACCACAGGTAAGTGCTACTCAAAACACAGATGGTAAAAGAACCAGTCAACTTGAACCTTGGCAGGAGTTTTCCCATTTTTCCTGTGATAAAAGGCTGAGAGGACTGGGATTGTTCAGCCTGGAGAAGGTTCCATGGAGAGCTTTTTGTGACATTTCAGTGCCTAAAGGGGCTCCAAGAGAGCTGGGGAGGGACTTTGGATAAGAGCATGGAGTGACAGGACAAGGAGGTATGGCTTCAAACTGCCAGAGGACAGGGTTAGACGGAATATCGGGAAGGAATTCATGGCTGGGAGGGTCAGAGGCCCTGCACAGGTTGCCCAGAGAAGCTGTGGCTGCCCCTGGATCCCTGGAAGTGTCCAAGCTCGGGTTGGATGGAGCCCTGAGCAATTAGGAATAAGTGGAAGGTGTCCCTGCCCCTGGCAGGGGGGTAGAACAAGATGATCTTTAAGGTCCTGCCAACCCAAACCATTCTGTGATTCTGCAATTCTCCACTGACTAGAAAGGGAAAGAAGGCTGATGAGCTCTGATGCAACATCTGTATCATAAGACCCTAAAAAGTGTTGCTGAAGTCATGTCTCACGAAAAAGGATCCCTAAACCACAACACCTGAGAAATTCCCACTGCAGAAATAATGTAGAACAGAGGTAGGAAGATAAGATGATCACTAAAGCAAAGAGGTACCAACAGTGCTGGAAGAGAAGCCCACCACTCACTGCAATGTGAAGTCTCCAGCTAAGTGGAGGAGAGGTGGGAATTTATTACTCTGCTAGACAGGACAATACAATACATCCCAGTTTCTGCCTTCAACCTTTTCTTGACAAGAATTCTCCAGTTATCAAAAGCAACTGGAGATTTTTGGGTGCTTCCTTCCCACGGGGCCTATTCCACATGTATAAATAGGATGGAGCTTCAGGAAGCACAAGCCTAATGCTCTAAATGTCAAAACCCTCTGAAATGTTTCCCACAGTCCACCTAAACCTTAAGTCCTCCAAATTCCCTCAGAAGTTGATTTCCAGTCTCTGTGCTCCAGTCTCCACTTGATTTTTCCATATGTCCCATCATCTATAAGGCCTGACCCTTCTCAAGGTTTGTCCACTGTGTTTCAACTGGAGATTTTGAAGCAGATTAAGGACAAATGGAGGTTTGGGTGCTCCTCCCTCCCCATTTTCTGCTGGCACCGTGATCTGTCTTTCCTGAGACACATGATATTACGTGATGTTTGATTTCCAGATGAAAAATGATAATGAAGAAGACAAGAAGAAAAAGATTCACTTAATTTTTCTCTGTTAATATGATTCATTTCATACTCCTGTCTCCCTCCTCCTGTTTACTCTGAGCTTTCACTGATTCAAGGATCTGTTCCTGGGTATTCACTGGAAACAACTCATCTCTGCTTGCTGTCTCTGTAGGAGGTACTATTGCCTCTCACAGCTTAAATTCATTTTTTTCCTGTTTCTTTGTCTTTCTCCATCTCCAACCTTCTTCCTTACCCCATTTTCTATTTGGAGAGCACGTGGTTATTAAAACTACTTTTGAGGCAAACCTTATTGCTTATCCTTAGTGTGCAAGGATTTAAAACACTTGCAAGACAAGGGGGTGTCTTCAGAGGGTCTTGTTTTGGTACCTCAGTGATGGAGCCTCACCAGCCAAGGGCTACTCACTGACTCACCTCCCCTGTAAACCAGGGGAAGAAAAAGATGCAACCCCAAATTCAACCATTTGCAGTTTGAATTACCTGACTGTGAGACAAGGCTTGTCTCCCAGTGACATTGGTAAATGATTTTAGTAAGACCAGGATGGTCTTCAAGCAGAGAAGGAATGGCCACTAGACAGAAGACTTGACAGTGACTTCACGCATGACCTTGGACATCAGGAGGAATTTCTTCACAGAAAGGGTGATTAAACATTGGCAGGGGCTGCCCAGGGAGGTGAGGGAGTCCCCATCCCTGGAGGTGTCCAAGGAATGACTGGATGTGGCACTCAGTGCTCTGGGCTGGGTGACAGCGTGGGTCACAGAATGGACTTGATGATCTCAGAGGTCTTTTCCAACGTAAATATTTCTGTGATTCTGTGACCTTCACTTCCATGGTCACCAACATGCCTTTGCTGTTTTTCCAGAGTGAGGGACACGGTGCCAGGAGAGCAGGCTGGGACATAAATGGCTGCATGGCTGGTTTTGAAACAACAGGAAAGCTGTAGCTCTCAGTGATCAGTTCGAACACTGATAATTCTAAGAACATTTTAGTTCTATATTCCTTTTTTTTTTCTGCCCTGGTTAGGAAGCACTGCTCACCTGGCTGTGTAGGTTTCCTGGGATCAATTCTAGAGGCTGGATTAATGGTCAAGAACATTAGGATGGGCAGCAGCCTGTTCTCCTCCTCCAACATTCAGCTGTGCCAGAAGAAGCTCACCCCAATTTCAGTGAAAGTACCACCAGTCTGAGGATGCTGGGTAAGATTGATGGCCTTTGCCACTACCTCAGTGCCCCTGTTTGGGTCTGCTCCTGTTATCTCTATCCATCCATCTATCTATCTATCTATCTATCTATCTATCTATCTATCTATCTATCTATCTATCCATCTATCTATCTATTTATCCATCTATTCATCCATCTATTCATCTATCTATCTATCTATCTATCTATCTATCTATCTATCTATCTATTTATCCATCTATCTATCCATCTGTCTATCTATCTATCCATCTATCCATCCATCCATCTATCTATCTATCCATCTATCTATCTATTTATTCATCTATCTATCTATCCATCCATCCATCTATCTATCTATTTATTCATCTATCTATCTATCCATCCATCCATCTATCTATCTATTTATTCATCTATCTATCCATCCATCCATCCATCCATCCATCTATCCCTGCCTAAGGAGACTTCCTGCACTGGTGGATGGAGAGGGCATGACAGACTCAGCCCATTGCAGGATGCCAAGGGTAGAGAGCAAAGGAGTCCCACGGCCGTGGCAGAGCCAAGGGGACAAAAACAGGACAGCTCAGCAGGGAGACTTGTGGAAAACAGGCTGTCATTACCTCCACTGCCCCTTTCCCTCAGCTGAGCCAACGCTGCAGTTTTCATTTCCAGGCAGCAAGCTGGAAACCTTTCCTTCCCTGCCTGCAGATGCCAAAGGTGCCTGAGCTGAGACAGGAGCTTTCAGGGCGGCTCATCATGAAATGCACCACCACAAACACTCCCAGGGCTGGGGTGGTGCTTTTCCAGGCACTGTTCGTGTGTTCTGGCTTCCTGCACTGCCCTGCTCAGCCTGTCAGGAGCGGGACAGCCACAGCCTTTGCCTGTCAGACTGGGGGATTTCTCTCTCTCTCCCTGTCTCGGTGCCTTTGGTGCAATGCAGTATTTTCTGCTCTGGCTGCTTCGCTCACCGGAGCCCTGCAAGAGCTGGAGGGAATGAGGGGGCTGCTCTGCAAACCTCTGTTCGTGCAGCCACCATCCCCACCTTTGGTGGGTCCATGATTACCCCAGTGACCAAGCAGGAGCACGAGGAAGGTGTTTTACACTCTGGTCCTGCTGCTCTCAGCGAGGTGAAGACTGGGAGAGGAGGACCAGCAAAGATGTCCAGTGGGGGGGGCCCAAATTTTTGGGGAGTTTGTGTCCAGAGCAGCTCAGAAAACATCTCAAGATGTTTGTTGTTGTGCCAGTCGATGTGGGGAGGGATTAGAGGAGACACCAGCAGTGCATCACTTGTCACATGTAGGGTGAAAAAATGGCAAATTACAAGGATTTCTGGCCAGCAACAGGAAAAGGCCCATGGGCACCTCCTGTGTGGTGGGTAGGCCATGGCCACACCCAGAGCACCAGAGAAGGGCTTGTCCAGGACCCTAAGGCACAGCAACTATGGTTGGATGGATAGGAAAGGGTTGGGAAGGTTTGGGATGGGAAGAGAAAGTTTGTGAAGGTTTGGGAAGGAAAGGTTTGGGAAGGTTTGGGGAAGGAAAGGGAAGGGTTGGCATAGACCTCCATTTCTCTCCTCCTCACTCCTGTCCCTCTAATGAGAGGCAAAGTTTCTCCTTCCCCAGCAGCCTTGGAGCTTGTTTGAAGCAATTTGGAGGCAATTGAATGCAAAGGAATAAATGAGTGGATATTGCAGTTTCTGGATGGCTGAGTCAAACCCACAGGCAGTGATTAGAGGCCCACAGTCCCTTTTATGCCCACAGTAAGAAAATGACTTAAATTTGTTCCATTTTAGCTCCAAACAGGAGGCAAAGTTGCAGTGGGCTGGAATGTCAGCTATGCCACCTTTTAATATTCATCTGGAGGAAAACCAAAGCCGAACAGATTTTTTATTTTAATTTAAACAAAGTGTCAGCCGATCCAAAGCAAATTTCTCTGGCTTTGATCCTCTCCTATTAGTTGAGATGCAAAGAAATCACGGTGGGGGAAGCAGAGAATACACAAGTACAACTTCCCTACTGTTTCTTCCACCTTCATTTGCCCTACAAATAGTTTCCAAGGCAGCTGTTTGCCCACCTGGTCCCTTTTTTAACACTGTCTATGGCAGTTCCTCACCTTTTTCCTCACCTGTTTGCAGTTCCAGCCCAGCTGAACAAATGCAGCTCCCAAGTGTGGACGAGATGAGCAAGTAACAAGAGAGTTTATCTAAACTCTAGTTTAGATATTAATTTTTTACATAACCTTGGGTAAGCCACTCGATTTTTCTGTTCCCTAAAAACATAAACCTGCTGGTTGTACTGCCATAAAGCAGCATAAAATGAACTTTAGATGATCTTTAAGGTCCCTTCCCAGCCAACCCATTCTAAAAACAGCAGGAAACTGGATTGGAAAAGGCAGGGCAGCACATTTGATGCTTTAGTTGTCCTTCTGCAGCTGGGACAAAAAAAGAAACCCCAGTGCTGCACCTTTAGGGTTGACCCCAAAAGATCTCTCAGACCTCATCGGTGCTTCCTTGTGGCCAGGGCAGATTTTTCCCACTGGGATCAGAGGGAAGTGCTGGAGAAGGGATGGGGGAAATCTGGAATTTCCTCCCACACAAAGCTGCTTTGCAGTCTTGGTATCCTTAAACTCCCTTCTAAAGCCTGAGATTAGCTCAGTTGGTTAGACCTTAGTCCTACTAACACCAAGATTGGGGGTTTGATCCCTGAGTGGGTCCTTCATTTAAGAGCTGGACTCGAGGATCCTTGTGGGTCCCTTCCAACTCAGAATATTCCATGAAGTGAGAGGAGAAGTCTTCTATCATCAGTGTTACTCTCCAGATTTTGGGTTGTTTATTTGTTAATGTGGAAAAGACAGAGTAAGATTTAAAATGCATTTGTCAACTTGCAGCTCTTACAGTCGTGTTTTTAGGTCTCCTGGGACGTATCTCCCACGGGATCCAAGTCTGGATCTGGACATGAAACCTCCTCCTTTGCAAACTGATGGAAATTTGACGTTTTTCAAGTCTTTCAGAGAAATTACAACTCAAAAATACAATAGGAAAAAACAAATCCAGAAAGCCACAGACACTCAGAGCATCAGCTGCTGAACAGATATCACATTTTCAATGGATAAAAAAAAAGGAAAAAATAAAGCTAAACACCTCCTGGATGATGAGTCTTCTTGCTGCCATTGGTAACTCTCATTCTGGTCCTGAGTGCTGCACAGTATTTGTGCTGTTCTTTTGCCGACTTGAACGTGCTGATCTTTTTTTTTTTTTTTATAGCTCATATTTTGCAAAGACAAAAATATGATTCCAGATTAGATGGGGACGACCCTCCACACCAACAGTATTTTCCAGAGATAAAGCCAGAGTTCAAGGTGTAGTGTGGGAGGTCAGTCCTCTCACAGCTTCCTTCTGTTCTGTTCCCAAAGAACTCACCTCCTGAGTGAGCTGCAAAACAATTTTCTCGTTCTTGTAAAGCATGTTGAGGTTTTGTTAAAAAGCCCCAGACACTTGGAAACAGCAAATTTCTCAGTTTTTAAGGAAACTGGAGCTTTGTTTTTGTTGAAAATTATTCCTGGTTAAATGTATGTCTTTGCAGAGCCTTCTTCTTTTTTTTTCTTTTTTTCTTTTTTCTTTCTTTTTATTTCTTTTTTTTTCTCTTTTTTTTTTGTTTCTCTTTTTATTTCTCTTTTCTTTTTATTTCTCTTTTCTTTTAATATCTCTTTTCTTTGTATTTCTCTTTTCTTTTTATTCTCTTTTTTCTTTTATATTTTTATTTTTTCTTTTTTCTTTTCTCTTCTTCCTTTTCCTTTAATTTTTTCTTTTCTTTTTTCCCTTTTTCTTTCTTCTCTTTCTTTCTTCTCTTTCTCTTTCTTTTTTCTTTTTTCTTTTTTCTTTTTCCACTTTTTCTTTTTTCTTTTTTTCCTTTACTCTTTTTTTCATATTTCTTTTGCTTCTTTATTTGTTTTCCAAAAATAGTAACATCAACAGAAATCAAACAAACAAACCCAAGAACAAATCCAAGAACCTCTTATGAAAAAACCTCCTGACCAAGCACAAGAGTGAGAAGATCAGGTTTCCCAAAGTACCTGCAGGAGCCCCCATTTTTATCAGGAGAACTACATCCATCAAGAACTATTCCTGGCTTTATACAGGCACCCAGTCAAAACTCTCTGTTTTTTTCTCCTTGGGATGTGAGATGCTGTGGTTTGGTTTTGGGTGGCCAGTGTAGGGGCTCCATCACACAGGAGAAGAATCATGGAAACATTTAGGTAGGAAAAGACCTTTAAGATCATCAGGCACAACCATAAATCCATCGTTGCCAAGCCCATCACCACTAAACCTTGTCCCCAAGTGCTACAACTGCACAGCTTTTCAGTCCCTCCAGGGATTGGGAATTCCCTGGACAGCCTGTCCCAGTCCTACACCACGGGCCAGAAGAGATGGATACTGTTCCTGTGCTGCAGCAAACACCAGTCCTGCCAACTGCAGAGTGCTGGGAGCCACTTTCCCACCTCCCTCTTCCTCACAAACCATTTGGAGCTCAGCCACAGCCCTGGAAGGGAGCCCAGATATTTATGTTCCTGGACCTTGGCTCATGGCAGCCAGTGTTTGGTTTTGAAAACAACTGCTGATTAAACAAAAACCCCCGCCTAGCAAACAAAAAGAATCCTTTTTTTCCCCCATTTTCGCCCATCCAGTTCTGTGCTTGGGCTGGAATGGGGCTGTTTTGCCAGACAAACTCTCCTTGGCCAAGTCCAGCAGCGTAGGCACTGCTTTGGCTCACACCTGTGCTGATGTTCCAGGAGACTCAGAGCCAGGGCGATAGTTTTGGATGAGGGAAAAGGCTCTTCTCAAATAGCTAAACTAACGCTCAGTCGAGCTGATAGGTAAAATCCCAAATGATCTTCAGCGCTTTCCATCAACCTGCAGGGTTTGGTTTCGGTCCCCAACACCAGCCTTCACTGGTGACAGCCCACAAAGGGCATCTTACCCAGCCCTCAGCTCCCCCAAGATAAAATGATGATGTGACAACCCTGCAGCTGCCATTCCACCTCCAAAATAGCTGCAATTTGGCCTCCAAGTGACCACAACCGCTCCTTCCATGCCAACCCAACGCTTTGTTATCCCCAGCTGGAGTCTGTGCCTTCACACAGGTTTTTATTTGCATTGCACGTGGCCCCAATGCTTTCAGCCTTGGTGAAACTCTGTAGTGCGTGAAGCTGCACATGCCCCAGCCATTTATAAAGTAAATAAAGCAGGCAATGTTTGGGAACAAAAGCAATGTGCTGTTTTGAAGAAAACTCTGGCTGGAGGGTAGCAGTTCTTGGCCATGAGCTCCTCCACAGTGCACTTGTTAAAGCAGTTTTCCCACAGTTCATAGAATCACAGAATATCCTGAGTTGGAGGGACCCACAAGGACCATCCAGTTCAGCTCCTGGCCCTGCACAGGCACCCCAACAGTCACACCCTGTCCCTGAGAGCATTGTCCAAACCCTCCTGGAGCTCTGGCAGCCTTGGGACCATGACCACTGCCCTCGGAGACTGTTCAGTGCCCAACCACCCTCTAGGGGAGGAATCTTTTCCTAATATCCAACCTAAACCTCCCCTGGCTCAGCTTCAGCCATACCCTTGAGTCCTGTCCCTACTCACAGAGAGCAGAGATCGGAGCTGCCCTCATGAGGAAGCTGCAGACCCTCATCAGCCTCCCCTCTGTCTCCTCTGATGTGCTACATGTCACAACCCCACCCTCACTGTTTCGTCCAAAAACTGTCCTCAAGTGGGAATAAAAACTGGCAAAACTCCCTTCCCAATTCATCTTCCAGTTGACACCATTCCCATGTCTCTGGAATATCCCCCTGCAGTGCGTTGGACCACATGGACCGTGTTCCTCCTACCACTCACTCTTGTGCTTGACCATGGATTAAGTTTGTGCTACCACATTTCCTGGGCCAGCTGTTAACACAGGAGTGCATCAGACTGTCTGGGAAGAGATTTTCCAGGGAGGCTTTGAAAAGGAAGCTCAACAGACTGATTACTGAGCTCATCTGAAAATCCGGGAGCTCTCAAGGGTCAGGCCCTTCTGAAAATCTGAATCCTTTGGAAATCTTGTACCATAACTTAGTCAAAGTGTGACAGGGACCTATGGCATAGGTGGACTATCTATGACCATAGAGGAAGATTCAGGCTAACAAGACAGTCTAAAAAAAGTGGAGCAATTCCCTTTAGGCACCAGAGAGTGGTACAGTGGAACAGTGCTTCTTATTTTCCAACCTTACCCTCCCCGAGTTAATATTTTCACTGAACTGAAAACTTCTAGGAATGAAAAGATAAAAATTTCTTCATCCAACTATAACTGCAATGGTATTCCATGCAAAAAAATAAATGTTTTCCTACTGTCTTTATTGAAGTTAGTTCTTATAAAGGGAACTCGGGATCCTATTCTGGAATGACAGCAAAGACACTGGATGATTTCAGTGATGCAGTTTCTCCTCTTTTTTCTCTGTCATTTCTGCTTCTCTCTGCTCAAGAAGCTGAAAAAACATTCAATTTGTGTTGGACAAGTGAGCATTTGACCTGGACAGCAATCCCTGTCAATGGAAATATCCTTTGGTTGGTCATTGGTTTAGTCTGGATCAACCCTGGAGGTGAAAGCCTCTGATGTTCCCTTACTGACCATGGTCAAGCCAAAGGAACTTGTAGGACGTGGTTTGAGGAAAAATATTGGATAGCAAAGCACATGCACAAGCATTTTGAGTCCTAAATATCAAGGAACCACTAAATAACAGAATAGCTCTGAAGATAATGTGTTTGTGGGGAACTAAGTAAAGGAGAAGAAGAACTTTATCCTGACATGTTTCTTGGAAGGCCATGGAGCACCTTATCCATTCAAGACCCACTCTTCTTTCCATCATGGCTGCACCTCTTCCATGGCATGGTACACTTGGTGGGCAGGTAGCATCAAGGTAGGCATATGTTTAAATATCTTGTTCTCACCCTGATTCGAAACAGCCCAGAAAATCTGGAGGAAACTGGTGGCAATGGTTTAAAAATCAAGTGTCCTTCTTGGAAGAATTGAAAATTATTCAAATTGAGGGAATGCCTTGGGCTGAACCCATTATTTTGGAAGCTCAATCATCTATAGACACTGCTTTAGGACTAGGGTAACCCAGAGGAGGTTCAAGGGGTTACCCAAAGAAAAGCTTCTCTTAAGTGCTTGAGTTTGATGACTTTGAGTTCACAGGAGAATCTTTCCCATCCTCACTTCCTGTTGGATGGATAATGGAAACAGGAGTGCTTTGCTGCATTTGATTCCAGAATCAGGAAGTTCAAAAACAGCATTAAATTCAGATATGAAAGGGAGGAAAAAAAGGGGGAAAAACCCCAAAACCAGCTTGATGATGATGTTTGGGGCAAGTCTTACTCTGTTCAAAATCCACATCCCCAACCTCAGTGATTTGGCTGCGGAAAAAACTGGATCTCAAGAGCCACCAATAAATGGGATACAAATGAGGAAGGTCTTGAACAGGGAATTTTCTTTCCCCAAAACCAGGAAAATTCAGATGACTTGTCTTGCCTTGGGCTGGGATGAAACTCGAATCCATGCCCATGCCCAGATCTCAGTGGTGGAGAACGGTCTCCTGCAGCTTTGCCTCTGGAATTTTTATCCTTTGCAGGATCACTGTCTTCCTTCTGCTTCCTTCCCAAGTCCTTCACTACCCAAATGATCCAAAACAGGGGAAAAGCTGCCCCTCACCCACTTTGAGCCCGAGTTTCAGGACAAAGGAAAGCAGCTGCCTGCAAGTGCAAGCCCAGGACGTCAGATGACTTTGAAGAGCCTTGCCAGCGTTTTTTCCGGCAGTTTAAAACACCATCAAGGCGTCATCAAACTGCCTTTCACTTCCAAACCCAAATGGCTGTGGAATGGAGCCCAGAGTGAAATGCTAAATTGGATCCTATCAAATCAGCATCAGATCACACAGGCTAAGGGGGAATGAATGGCCCCTAACGACAGAGTTCATCATTATAAAGTAATGACAAAGGATACATAAGCACTGAGGTCTCCAACAGAGCAACCAGCCACCACCCACCACCCACCCCCTCCCCTCGCTCTGTCTCCTGCTGTTTTTTTCCTATTAGGGTGAAGCTTTTCTTGTGGGGAGCGTTTTTTCTCCCTTTAACCAGCGAAGGGTTCCGGGGGGGCTCGCTCAGGATAAGTTATTCAGTCTAAAGGGAGACGCAATAAATCTTAAACGGCAAACAATGGATGGTTCTCCCTTTAGACACACGGAGCCTGCAAAACTAATCTCCTGCTAAGCAATAGGGTGTCCCACTGCAGCTGCTGATGGCAAAATTTACAGGGGTAGCATTCGTTTCCTTCTGTGTCTCTATATTTAGATTGCCACGGGGCCTCCCCTTCCCACAAGGCAACTCATCGTTGTTCTTGTGAACTGGTCACCACGGGAGGGAGAGGTGGAGAAACAGTTCACCAGCCCTCAGCTTGGAAAAGACTCGGTCGTGCAAACCTCCAGCTATTTTGTTTGTTAAATAAGGACACTTAAAAGCAGAAGAAAGGATAGAGCAGCTTGGGGAAGTGCATCGGGATTAGCAGCCCCGTGTGTTGTCTTGCTGGGATTTAAGCCTCTCACGTAGCGGGACTTGCACTTCTCTTTTTGGAGAGCATGGGCTTGGCATGAAATCTATACTGTTTAAAGCAATCTGATGCACTCTGAACCCAGTGGGCCCAGCTGGAGGAAGGTGAAGCCTCAGACTCAGCTACAGCACTCAAATCTCTGCTCCATCACCCAAGCCAGCTCCTCCTTTTCCCTCCACCAGAATTCAAAGCACAGACTAAGTTTGTAGCATCTGGAGGCTGTTGCTGCTCCTTAAGGAGAACCAGCTCAAAACAGAGAAAACCCCCCAGCACAGACTTGATGCCAGAAACCAATTGAAGCAACACTGTGGCTCGCACCAGCTTCGGCCACCGAGTGGAAATAGCTGTCGGCGGATCCTGGGTAGAGCACATTTCCCCTGGCTGAGGGAGGAGTTGGCCTTCTGTGTTTAAATCTCTCATCACATTGCACACCCACTCCTTCCTGCCATCTGCCAGGCGCGCCGTGCCCCAGGCCAAGTCTGGTGCCGGCTGCTTCTCCCCTCACAAGCCTCCCCAGCCCAGATATGCCCAAGTGCTTCTGCACGCTCCAACTGCTCTTCTCAGCCCGGGAAGGAGCCAAGTTGGGAGCTCTGCTGCCATTTCCCCTACCCCCACATCAGCTGTGGCAGGAGTGAGCAACTGCTTTGGCTTCTCTCTGCCTCCCAGGGCCATCTGGACAACCTCAGGCCTCGTGTTGAGGGGGATGGATGGAGGAGGGCCAACAGCACCTTCGTGTTGTCAGCTGGGAAGAAAGTTATAATCTGGAAGCAGGAGGTTTATGTACATACATGAAATACTCACGGCTTCCTTGAGCTCCTTTATGTCTGCCGAGCCCTCTGGGAATGGCATGGACTCCTAATGGATGCTGCATTAGCTAATCCAGTGATTCAATTACTTCTGTAAATACTCTCTGGTGGCAGGGGCTACTCTTCCTGCTCACTTACTGGAAATACTTGTTCTTCCAGAGGGAGGGGAGGAGAGCTTCCATTATAAGAAGCATCCCCTTCACTTCGCTTTGCTTTGTCTTGCCACAGGTGCTCTGCCTCCAAGGGCACACGTGGAGGCAGGGAGATATGAGATCCAGTAGCTCCATTCCCTGTGGGACAGGCACAAAGCCCTCCTGGCTCCACCATTCCAAGTGAGGAAGGTAGGTCACACCAGCTCAGCCCCAGTAGCCACCAGCTGCTGGGAGCTGGTCCATATCCACCTAGAATGGGCTGAAGCCAAAGGTGGTGTCAGAGGTTGCCTCATCCATTTGCTACATGGTCATCTGTCCTCTGCACAGCACTGTGTTCACACTGGGGCCTCTCACAACCAGAAAGACATGGAGGGGCTGGAGCATGTCCAGGGAAAGGAACAGAGCTTGGGAAGGGTCTGGAGTAGCAGGAGCTGCTGAGGGAGCTGGGGGGGCTCAGCCTGGAGAAAAGGAGGCTCAGGAGGGACCTTCTGGCTCTGCAACTCCCTGACAGGAGGGGGGAGCCAGGAGTGAGTCGGGCTCTGCTTCCAGGGAACAAGGGACAGGATGAGAGGAAACAGCCTCAGGTTGCACAACTGGAGATTTAGATTGGATATCGGGAAAATTTTCTTCACAGAAAGGGTTGTCCAGCCCTGGCACAGCTGCCCAGGGCAGTGTTGGAGTCTCCATCTCTGGAGGGATTTAAAAGCCATGTGGATGTGGCACTTGGGGACACGGTTTAATGGTGGCCTTGGCAGTGCTGGGGGAATGGTTGGACTCCATGACCTTAGAGGGCTTTTCCAACCTAAACATTTCTATGATTCTATGATCACTAAAGAGGATGGGAAAAGCACGAATACCAGGCTGGACAGACCCCTGTCCAAGAAATCCCTATGTTTTCTACTGCCCAAATTAATATTGTGGGTTAATTGGGACATTCCTTCATTTCCTACCCTGCCTCTGCCTCTGGAAGAATACATTTCAGCCATGCCCTTAGGTGTATCCATAGGTATCACCCATGTGTCACACAGCAAATCCAGGCTCTCTTGGCTGGTGCTTTGCTGTATGGACAGAGATCCATAAGCCTGAGATCAGCATTAGTCTCAGTTCTTGAAAGCACAGGTGAGATGAAAGGCAAATTCATCGTGCTCAGAGGAATAAGAAGCTCGTGCCAGAGAAGAGCAGGTTTGATCCTATAACGAAGGAATGCTGCAACTGGCTTCATCTGGTGGATATACACATGGAAATTAGTGCTCCCCTCTGCAAAGTGATCAGCCAGGCCATGGGAGGGGCTGCCATCAGTCTCCAGTGGGTTTTACATAATAAAACACCTATTTCTTAGAAACAGACAGAAAAATGAGGAAAGATTTGCACAGAATGGGAGTGCCAGGCACACTCCTTTTGATTTGTCAGGGATGAGCCATCAAAGAAGATCCACTTTTGGCTTAACTTTTACATTAGGACTTCTGTGTTCGCTTTTGACCAGCTGAAGTATATACAAAAGACATTGTCTGCGTGACCTTAAAATGGAAAGATAAAATCTAACAAACTTCTACCAAAAAACACAAGACAGATATTGTTGTGCTGGTTCACAGCCTTAAAGAGCAGAAGAGATCAAATGGATACATAAAATAATTTATAAAATTGAAGTGTATTAAAAATGAAAATATAAAAATATATTTAAAAGTATGTATAATATATATGTGTGTGTACACAAAGATATATCTTCAAACAAGTGACTTCTCACTCTGGAGAAGAATCAGGGTTTACAACATGCTGTTGAAGAACATGGAGTCAAGTGATGTGGAACTTCATTAATCACAGTCACACTCAGTGCTTGTCCCAGGCTTGGGCTCTCAGGGAAGAATTGCTATTTGCAGGTGGTTTAACACCCTGCTGCTGCTCATCCCAAGCCTGATCCCGAGTTCCCAGCTCAGAGGGGCAGGGAAAGTGCTGCTCAACTCCCTGCTGCTGTGAAAACGTCACAGCAGTGACCCTTTGCCCGAGAGACTTTCCAAGGAGCAAAGTGCTATCAGGAAATTCAAATTCCTGGCTAATCCCCGTCCAGACAGCACAGGACTGAAATTCAAGGCTCTGCCCTTCAGAACTGCTCCAGTATTTTCAGGAACCTCAAGCTTAGATACTTGAGTTTTGAGGGAATGAAAGATGTCCTTTGTGTGAGGACACACCCAGGCTCATTTTGAGGGAATTTTGTGCCAAAGGATGTTCCCAGCAGACCATTTGGATGGAGCCATCCTGTTTTTGCAGGAGAACACAGTTTAGGTGTGTGGATGTGACATTGCCAGGACAAGAGGAAAAAAGGCCTCACGTTGTGCCAGGGTAGGTTTGGGATAGCCATTAGGAAAATTTCCTTCACTGAAAGGGTGGTCAAGCCCTGGAACAGGTTGCCCAGGGAATCACCATCCCTGGAAGTGTTCAAAAGGCGTTAGGATGTGGCACCTGGGGGCTTGGTTTGGTAGGACTTGATGATCTCAGAGGTCTCTTCCAACTTTAATGACTCTGTGGCCTGTGCTGGGCCACGTGGCCTCACAACCAAAGACTTCAGTCTGGTTTACTGAGATATGTCCATCCCATGGTCCTACGAGGACCTTCCTGGGCAGGGTGGGATTTCCACGGCCCTTAGGGACAGTGTTGCCCTGCCACCATGTCCACACTGATTTATTTAGGAGCTGGGTGCTGTTTAAGGGTAGCAAACAAGGCACTCTGCTGTAAAAAGTCCTTGTTTAGTATCAACAAAAGCATGACTCCTTCCCCATTATCTTTAGGGAAAGCCCTTAAGATAAATCCTTCAGTCATAGATGGGACATATTTAACATGGAGAGGGTGGAGGAGAAGGAGGTGAAGGGAGAAAACCTGCAACACAGGACAGGCAGAAGATATCATAAATTCAAGGAAAAAGAATCAGATACTTCTGATTCAGAATTCAGAATCAGACTGAAATTCAGATATAATAGTAAATTTTCTTTGTATTGTAGAAGTATTTTTTAGAGAGGATATTATGAATGAGGAAGGATTGTGATTGGAGTCGCCTTGGAAGATGAAACAAAGTAAAAATAACTTTGCTCCTCTAAGCTGGGAGGTGCAGAGGTCGTGCTGTTCATTGTCTTGGTGGGTCTGGGGACAACTCCCTGGTTGAGTGGGGACCACTCAACCCCATGGACAGGCAGGAGGGGACAGACATTCCAGACTCTGTTTAAGATACCTACCTTTGAGGGAGGGATGGTTGTTAATTTAGGGCTGTATCACGGAATTTTAGTTCAAGAGAAGAGTGATTCTGACTTTCTGCAATCCAAGGCTGTCAGACCATCATCTTCCTCTGTCGATGTAAAGAGGTTGGAGGGCTGTCTGAGCAACCCCCTTATTACATATACCCCAAACACGAAGCTTATGTCCCTCTTCCAACTATAGGGGAAACTGCCCTTCATCATGGGGAAGCCTGCTGTGCACAGCAGATGGTACCTGGAAATTATAATGTGGGTATGACCTTCATTTAAGGAGATTCTGGACAAACACACAACTCCACAGTCACAAAGTCCTTCTCAACCCTCCAGAGCAAACCACAGGCATTCAGGAAGAGCCAGAGAGTGACAGGAGGACTGAGGGCATTTTCCACCACTACTTGTGCACCTTGTTGATGGCAGCTCCCTTCTCCACGTGGAGCAGGCAGCTTGCCAGAGGCTGGAAGTCTGGTAAATAAGCAGGCACATCTTGACTCCCTGGGAACAGATTGTTAACTCAGTTCAGCTCAGGGTGAGCTGCTGTCCTTAGCAGGGAGGGTTCAGCGGTCACAGCCAGGCCTGCAGGGGACTGGGGGACCTGGAAAGAGGAAATGGCTTTGGATCTCCACCAAGTCTTGCAGTCCTTGCTCCATCAGCATTCCCAGTCCTGTCTGGGTGTAACCTGCTGTTCTGTGGGTGTTCCGTGTGCCTCCCCTTGAGGCAACCCACGAGCATGCAAAGCTGATGCAGCTCTGGTTGTGCCTCAAGGGCTCAGAGTTCCACAGATCCTCCCACAGTCCTTCCCTTCGTGCTGATCCCAATGCAAGGAGCAGCAGGTCTGTTAGGATTGCTGATTTATTTTTCCTGGTGGCACATGGGGCCAAAAGACACCGTCATCATCATCATCCTGACATGCTCTGGCAGAGACAATACAGTGGATGCTGCAGCTTGAGCTGGAGCACAACCAGTTTAAATGAGTGACAGGGCACTGACAGACAATTGAAACCTTGTAGGGTCCAGGTGGGGGTAAGGTGGACATACCAACCAGGCCCTCTCCAGGCAACTCCCTCACCCAAAAGGCCATGGCTTGTGGACATGCAACTGAGCACCTCTGTCCACCCAAGGGGCATCTTCCCAAGACATTGGACAAGATCCAGGAGGGAACTACCTTCTCCAGCATTGTTCCTGGGGCAGAACCATCAACTGAGCTTCAGCTGGTGGAGCCACATCATCAAATCCCCTCCTAAAACCTGCCAGATCAGAAAATACAGCCGTCAGGGAGCCCGTGCACCTCAAGGGTAAACTCTGCAACAGGATCCATTCAGGGGGGGAGGAAAACAGCAATTCCACAGCTCACTCTGAGCTGTTCCCTCGGATGCAGAGTTATGGGCCTGTTATCTGGGCTAAAGGAAAAATCCATCAGCAGTCCCGGGCACAGGGCGCGCAGTGCGCATTGGAGCAGCTTCAGCTCCATCCAGCCGAGGCCAGGGGGAGAAATTCCATCTGCTCCTGCCCCGTGGCAGTGCCATGCTTGCGTTTTATTTGTGCATCCTTGGTGCAATTACCAGGATCTACATGGGAACCTTCTCTCCGTGCCCTGTTTGCTCCCGGCGTGCGGCGAATTCCAAGCTGCTCATCCCACATCGCCGGGCGTTGGAGTAGAATCGGCCACGGCGTCACGAAATCAGCTGGAAAGTTTGCAGAGCTGCAGCCAGGCAGGCAGGCTCATTTTTCTCACTTGCTGAAAAGCCTGAAGAGCGTTTTTATTAAATCCATTGAGGGGGAAACCCCAGGATGGGTGGCAGAAGGGGGCAAGGGGTTGTTGTGGAGAAAAATCCGCTCGTAAACCGCACAGAAATCGTGGAGAGAGGCCCAGCGGAGGCAAAATGAATTATGAAAAATTATCAACAACTTCTAAAAACGAAATGGTTGCAGCGCTGTAACAAACCAGCTCTGAAAAATATGCTGTAAAAGCCCACCAGGAGATGGAATCCAAACTGTGTAACGATACGACTTTATCACAGCCCAAACAGCAGTCAGCAAACAAGCCTTCCCAGAGCTCAGACTGCAGAGATTTTGGGGGGGGAAAGGTTGGGAACTTCATCTCTGCTAGGCTGTGAGCAGCCACGGTGCATGGCAGAGGAACAGCTGTGGTGGAAGCTTTCCAGGGCAGGATGTGTCTCATATCACGCTGGTGACTTGGTGGGTGCTTAAATAACATAAAGAGAAACTGCAATATTGGGACAGGTCCTTTTGCAGACAGAGAGGTGCTGCCTGCCTCCTAAACCCAGAACAGATCCCACAGGATTTACATCCAGCAGCCAGCCATCAGGTGCTGAGAAATGTTGCTTGCTCTGAACCCACCCCAATCCATATCCTTTACTCACTGATCCAGCTTTCTTTTACTCCTTGGTGTCTGTTTCTGACCAGGGATTCAGATGAACCTGCTGCTTTCCCAGGCCTTTTCCCTGATGTGGTGCCTGATGCCAACTTCTGCCCCTTCCCTGCTCCTTGATTTTGTTGCACGGTCTCTCCACTGGTTTTTTTTACCTTCCATCCAACTCTATTCACTTCCCTACTCACTCTTTGAGCAGCAACATTCATGATTTGGGGACCTCTAACACTGTCTCCTGTTTGGAGGAGATCTGGCTTGGCTTCCAGCAGAATCATGGAATGGCTTGGGCTGGACCTTAAAGACCATCTTGTTCCAACACTTTGCCATGGGCAGGGACACATTCCACTATCCCAGGTTGCTCCAAGTCCTGTCCAACATGACGTTGGACACTTCCAGGGTTGGGGCATCCACAGCTTCTCTGGGCAACCTGTTCCCAGGATAATTCATATTGTAACACAGAGAAAATCCAGGTGTCCCCTTTCTATTGCAGTATTTGCATTTGCAACCTTACTTTTCCATGGAATGCAGGACTGGATGGTAGCCTGGCAGAAGAATGGGGGGTTTCACCATCAAAGGAACTGAATACAAGTGTCTTACCTACTGTGGGGAGTCCCTGTGAAGGGAGCCTTCACCACTGCGGAGGATTTCTGTGCCAGATGCTCAGTGGAGTTGATTAGAGAGAAATAATCTCTCATTCCCAGACCACCCCTGGCCCTCCCTCTCAATTCAGGTGGAGAAAGGGTCTGAAGAGAGAAATCTCTCTCCTTTTCAAGTGCTTCCTCCTCCACGCTACAAAGTGTTGTTCCCACCCTCGAATGGCCTGTGCAAAGTGGGAACATGCAGCACATCAACCTTTCCCGAGGAAGCAGACTCGCAAGGAACTAGTAATACTATTTTCTGCAAGTGAACTTTAAAGAGGAGGAAGCCTTTGTTTCTTAGATCCTTTTAGGTGCTGATCAATAACGGAGCTTCAAACCCCCACAAACACGCCTTTCCCTGCAGTCAGACCAAGCCTGGAGGCTGCCTTTGCTTCCTTCTGATGATGGGCAGCCTTTCTTCCGGCCCTTCCCGGAGGGTCTGGTGTCAGAGCAGGACCCAGGGTCCGCACATTCCATATTCCAGCCAGCAAACAGCTCCACGTCCACCAGAGCCAATTAGTAGGAAGGGACGGCTGCTGTGGGAGCAGTGACCGATCCGACTTCCCGGGGTGGGCGAGCGGGGAGGGTGACATCAGTGACATCTCAGTGACACAGGGCAACCCATCTCAATCCCAGCTGCGTGTCCATCTCATCCATAATGCAGCTGGGCTGCTCCCTGCTTTTCCCTGTTGCTTTCGATACCGGATGAACAGGAAAATCACTGATCATTAGCAACAACAGACAGAGGGATCCCAAGGGCAAACTTCAGATTGTGTTCACAAAACCAACTCTCTTCTCAGGCAGCCTGGCTGCCTGTGGCAGGTCTGCTGCTGCTCGGAGCAGCTTTAAAAATACAGGTTTTATCTCAGTAGCGCCAAAAATCAAGGCCACCTTATGCCAGGCACAACACGGGTAAGTAGATCCTCTCTGCCCTGTAGAGCTTAAAATTCAAATAGTCAGGACAACGTGTAAAGGAAACAAGGGACTTAGGGAGGTGAGCTGACTTGCCAAAATCATCTTGGAAATTCGTTCAGGGCTGAGAATGGCACTGTGGTCTCCAGCCAAGAGGAAGTGTTGCTACAGCACAGTGAGACTGTCCCATTAGTCATACATTTAAATATTCTAAGTGCTGGAATGCTCATCATTTTTCTTGGAGGTTGTCCTTCACCCTGACCATCAGAAGCTGATATCTCTGATATTTAGCTTGAAATACTACTCTCCCCAGTCGTAATCCTGTTTACTGCCTAACACAGGTTTCTCTCTTTCTCCGGTTTTTACACACTCCAGAGATCTTTAGTGTTTTAGGGTGTGCTTTTACTTGTCGTTGCCCAGTGGAAATACACACCTGCTCCTTGATCCTCTCTCTGTTCTTCCCTGAATATTTCTGATTTGCCAAAGCAATCCTGTGCCAGGTTGCCAACACTATATTCCTTTGGAGGTAGTTGCACCAGAGAAAACTACTTTTATTTGGAGATCATTGCAGAGAGCAGTGATTTCCACCCAAAACCTGTGCCACCACTGTCCCATTGCTGACCTGCAAGGCAGACACCTTGGAGGCACACGACAGGATGGCACCAACATGTCACACATTTAACCCAAGCCGTGGCAAATTCAGGTCAATTTGAGGCAAAGGGAGTGGCCTGGCCTCTTTTGGATACAGGTGATCGCTCAGTCTGGATTTAGAGGGGTTAAAACCAAACTTCTGACCTCATCTGGAGCACGCAAACAGAAATCAGAGCACCTGGTACCAGTCTAACACCACGAATGGTTGTGGCCAAAATTATATGTCGTTGCCAGATGAAAGCTCATGTTTGAAACAACCCTCCATGGGTGCAACATCCTGAGATGAGAAGACCATTCCTTTGGCCAGCAAGGGAAGAGGCTTTTGAGCAACATTATCCACCTATAGAGAAAGAAAGGAATGCTTTGAGCAACCTGGTCTAGTGGGAGTTGTCCCTGCCCATGGCAGGGGGTTGAACAAAGTGATCTTGAAGGTCCCTTCCAACCCAGATCTGTGATTCTACAATATTTTTTTTGCATCTGGTCTCGTACAAAGGTTGTTTGGAATCACGCGTGTTCTGCAGAGCTGGAAAAGAATCATATCTCCCAAGGATTCTTCATTTGTGCTGGTACCATATAATGCTTTTTATTACTAATTCGGACACGGGAGATCATTGAATTTTCTGGCAGTAATGAAATAAGGGCAGTGGTTGGGACTCAGAAGGACATAACCATTTTGCAGGTTGAGCTTAATAGAGAAGGTGAATAGGTAAAGGAGCAGAATATGCAATTTAACGTGGCTAAGTGTGAAATGATTCACAGGGGTAGGAGCAGTCTCTGAGCTAAGTGCATTTTAAATGATGCTGAATTAGTAACACAAAGGAGTAAGATCCAGACTTAACCCACGGAATCAACACTGTACAGTGATGGAATATAATGTCTGGGGGGTCAGGCCTCCCCGGGAGGTCAACAGGAGAAGCAGGTGAGGGCAACAGCAGGCTCAGATAATGACCATTAGGGTCGTTAGAAGAAGATTCATTTGCTTCCCTTTCTCCTGCTGCCAAGCATCATTCTCAGCTGCTCCTTAAAGCTGTCAGGAAACTCAGAAAACACCCTGTTTTCTGATCTTTATTACTTTGCCAAAGTTTAATTGGCCCAGCTGATGCTCCCCAAGCTGGGGGTCTGCTGCAGGCTGGTTAGTTGGTTATTTGTGCTGTTATTTACCAGAGGAGGTGGAAGCGGGGAGGAGGGTGGGAAGAGCAGGTTTCAGTGGGAAATAAGTGCAACTCATTCCAAGTCAAAATGCATCGAGCAAACCATTAAAAAGGGTTGTTACAGCTTTCTAGGGGGAGCAGCTCTGACTCTTCTGTGCTTTGGAATAGGGATTTGACATGAGGAAGCGGAGATGGAGTCATTCTGATACCTGGGGAATGGCTTTTTCCATTCCCTGGGGGTCGGGTATTTGCTAAGCTAAAAAAAACCTCCAAAAACTTGAGCTTTCCAATTAGTCAAGAAGGGCTTGTTAATACGTGGTGCCTCAGTGCCCTGAGTCATCCGTGTGTCCTGACCATGCCCCTTCTCCTCATCCATCCAGGAAAGCAGCTGGATAAACCAGGGAGCTGGGAATATTTGTCAGCTCAGCACAGCAAATGACCAACCTGGGACATTCCTTGCAACCGTCCCCTCTTTTTTAGGACAAGAACTTGGAGCAAGGAAACCTTCCTCCATAAATTCTTTAGGGCCACTTTTTGCTTTCCAGGCAATGACTGAGGAAAATAGAATAGAATAGGATGGGATGGGATGGGATAGAAATAGAATAGAATGGAATGGAATGGAATGGAATGGAATAGAATAGAATAGAATAGAATAGAATAGAATAGAATAGAATGGAATAGAATAGAATAGAATAGAATAGAATAGAATAGAATAGAATAGAATATTTCAGTTAGAAAGTATCTACAATCATCATGTAGAGAATACAACATATATATATATTATGTACTGTATAATACATAATATATATTAGATATCATAGAGAGAGAGACTATATAGAATAAAATAGAATATTTCAGTTAGAAGGTATCTACAATCATCATGTAGAGAATAAAATATATATATATTATGTATTATATAATATATATTAGATATTAGAGAGAGAGAGACTATATAGAATAGAGTAGAATATTTCAGTTAGAAGGTATCTACAATCATCATGTAGAGAATATAATATATATATTATATAGTAAATAATACATAATATTAATATAACATATATATCATATATCATAATATCATTATATTATATTATAATATAATATAATAGATAGTAGGTAATAGATAATAGATATTAGGTATTATATAGAGACTAAATAGAATACAACATATATATTATATATTATATATATTATATATTATATAATTTATATAATATTATATATAAAAATATATAATGTATAATATATAATATATAATATATAATATATAATATATAATATTATAGAGAGAGAGATAGAATAGAATAGAATAGAATAGAATAGAATAGAATAGAATAGAATAGAATATTTCAGGTGGAAGGGACCTGCAATGACCATCCAGTCCAGCTGCCTGACCACTTCAGGGCTGACCTAAAGTTAAAGCAAATTATTAAGGGTATTGTCCAAATACCTCTAAAACACTGACAGGCCTGGGGCATCCACTAGAAAGTCTGTTCCAATGTTTCTTCATCCTCTTGGAATGAGATAGAAGAAGACTTTGCCACAAGCAGAAGTTGGTTGAGAGCATCTGGACTGACAGGACAGGTATTGGCTGCACCCCAAACCATGGCAGGGCATCATTTTGGGATGGGTTTGGACCAAAACCTCTCCAAGAATTCTGTCTGTGTTAGTTTTTCAGCGCTGACATCGCCTGGTGCTCCCACCTCACACTTCCTCTGCTGTCAGCAGACAGAAAGGAGAATTTTCTACTCTCTCATGCTGATCATGATCAAGCCAAGGGGCTCTGTGGGGTGAATCTGAGAGATGAATCTCAGTGACAACCAACAGAGCAGGCAAGAAGGAGGAATTCAAGGAAATGCAGCTTCTTTCCATAAAAAAAGAGGAGAAAAAAAATTAAAAAGAAAAATGGAGAGAGAAAACTAAATAGAGAGAAAATTAAAAAAAAAAAAAAAAAAAAGAGAAAATAAAGAAAAGAGAAAATAAAAAAAAGGAGAAATTAAAAAAAGAAAAATTAAATAAGAGAAAATAAAATAAAGGTAAAATAATAAAATAGAGGGGGGAAAAAGGAGAAAATTTTTTTTTAAAAAAAGAGAAAGTAAGAAGAAAGGTAGTTATTTATAACCTCGAGACAGAAGAACAGCGGGGTTTTGAACTCAAAACTATGAAATCCCAAAATTGCCAGTGTACACACTGTAATTTAACCCCTTTCCTATATATTCATATATATATATGCATATTCATTATATATAATCTTAATTACATGGTTTCATGGATTTTGTCTGCAGAACCTGGCTCACAGGACACATCTTGCTTAGTGAGCCAGGCCCCAGGTTTCTTCCTGTCATTCCATGGGGAACCCCATCCCTTATTTCTCCACGTGGTACGTGAGCCTTGCCCAAAAGGCAGGGTGACAAATTTCAAATCCTCTTCTCTGCTGATGCCCCGTGCCAGAAGTTTCACTTGGTATGAATGATTTACTTTCCAAACACTCCCCTGAGCTGAGGCTGCAGCACAAACCTCCCAGGAAAGGAGCTGAGATACAGAGATAAAACCCACACATCCATTAGGGCTGCTTGATTTGAGCTGCAATGATTCATTTGTTTCCAAAAGGTCAGCCTTTTCTTTTTTTTTTTTTTTTTTGAGCTTTCTTTGTTAGATCTCTAAGATACAATTAGTTTTAGCTGTAATTTAAACTATTCAACATTTTTACAAAGTGCACCGCTCGGTTTCAACGAATGGTCAACAAAGAAGATCTTAGTCTAAATTACTTTCTCTCTGTATGTGTGTGATGAAGGGACTTTTGTGGTAGAGCCAGAGCTGAAATAGGGTTGGTCAAAAAATAAAAATTCTCTTCTGAATGAGGAGAAATGAATAATCAAGATTTAATTTTTAAAATGGATAACCGAGATCGAACTTTTAAAATATATTAGTGAATCTGGGATCTTCTGCAAAGGACGAGGGGGCAAAAAGAAGTAGAGTCGTGGTTAGGCTGTGTTTCTGGAAAGAACTTGGGCCAAGATTTAGTCCCTGCTCTGAATCAAGTAGAATCAAGCTCTCCTGAAATTATCCCAGGTTTTAGCAAAAGATAAATAACTGGAAAATTCACAAGGTGAGAGGCAGACTAAGGAGACAATCACACATTAATTTATGGGTTTCCCACCTTTAAATCAGTTTCTGAATTTATCTGTCACCTAAACCCCTGTTCTGATCATCATAAGCCTTCCTACTCAGTCCAGTTTTTCCATCAGGAAAACATTTTGGGACATTTGGGATGTGTCAAAGTTTGGCACTGGTTTTTCTCCCCTCCTGTGTCTCACCCACTTCATCACTTCCCACTGCTGCAAACCACAGCCTTCACATCTCTTCTGCAGCACAGGAGACAGACAGACCCTGTGTAAGAAAATGGGGTCTTCATGAGAGTTTTGCTTCCCCCAATAACTCATGGAAACCAGAGACTGGGTAAACCCTAAAGTTTTGAGGGAAAACGCAACACAGTCAACAGGAAACACAGAATAACTCGGAGAATCACAGAATAACTTGGGCTGGAATGGAACCCTGGAGGTCTCTGGTCCAGCTCCCACTCAAAGAAAGGTGAAATTAAGTCAGATCAGCTTTAAATTTAGATGAAATTGCTCAAGGTCATCTCCTTGTGTGAGTACAGAAGAGAAATAATCCAGTGTTGGGGTTTAATCTCAGACAGCAACTAAGCCCCACACATCCACTCACCCACCCTGGTGGGATGGGGAGACAATGGGAAGGGTAAGAGAGATAAAACCAGTTTAACAGGGAGAGGAAAAGCCAGGCAAAGCAAGGAATTCATTCCCCACTTCCCACCACAGGCACCCCCAGGACAACAGGGCTCCAGCACATATAACGGTGACTTGGGAACACAAACGCCATCACTCCAAACGTTCCCACCTCGTTTCCTCCCGGCTTTAAATGCTCAGCATGACTCCATAAGGTCTGGAATATCCCTTTGGTCGGTTGGGATGAGCTGTCCTGGCTGTGTCCCCTCCAAACTCCTTGTGTGCTCCCCAGGGATGGAGCGGGGTGAGGAGCTGAAGAGGCCTTGACTCTGTGCAAACACTGCTCAGCAATAACAGAAACATCCCTGTGTTACCAACTCAAAGGCAAAACACAGTCCCATACCAGCTACTGGGAAGAAAATTAACATCACCCCAGCCAAAATCAGCACATCCAGGGATTTTCTTCAGAAAGGCTCACCAGCCATGTGCAGACACTTGTCTCCAGGGGCTCTGCTGCTTCTCCTCAGGAGAATCCTGGCTGTAAATATGCCCTGTTGCACCAGAACAATAAATTGCCTTGTCCACATCCTGCCTTTAAGGCATGGATGTGTCCATCCATTACCCTATTGCAAAAATGTCAGAGCTTTATGAGCTGTTACCAAACCTGCTTCGCTTTCCAGATGGGATAACCCCAAACCGCATTCCCTGCTCTCTCTGAAGAGCTTCACAGCCCCCTGTCTGAAACACAACAGTTTAATTGCACTCATTAGTATGTTCTATATAATGTGATGCCAAAGAAACAAGTACTGAGCGTGTAACCAGCCAGATGTATGAGAAAGGTGATGTTCCAGGCCATGGGAGCACCTCATGAGAGGCAGCCTGGATGATTCCCTCCCATCCCCTGTCCTTGTGCAATTAGAGCTTTTACCCTGGACCCACGTGGGCACCGGCCACCAGCACCCTGCCCTTTCCCAGCTCATCTTTGTAGCTTTAATGTCCTTTTAATGGGGAATTTTTGATGTAATTATTTATTTACAGGACCGTGCAGCCTGGAGGGTCTTCGCTTACAAGGGTTGCGTGAGAAGACTGTGATTGCTCGGGCTCTGCAGAAGATGATTAAAGCAGCGTGACTAAAGTGTTTCGAGTGATCTGTCCAAAAAAAGGGCAGTGCACAAAGTGCCCTCTTCCTGCAGCTGCTGTCTGTGTTCAGAGGCAGATTTGTTAACTGCAGTGACAAAAGGGAGCTCTTTTTCTTCTACTCCTCGGCGTTAATCAAATCCAGCGTGCGCTGGGTTTTACTCCTTCCAGTTGCCCGCTCAGATTGTTGACTCATTTCCAGGCAGCTCCACGCTCACCAGGCTCTTGACAGCAGTGAGGTGGGAGACAGGTCCCCAAAGGCATAATTTGAAGACAGTATATTTTACAGAGCTGTCAAGAAGTTCTTCATTTGGGCTGCCGAGCCTTTATTACTGGTGACGTGTTGTAAGACAGAGAGGACCCAACTCGCGTCTCGGATTTCAGGATGAGTTTGCAAGACTGATGGAAGAAAAAACCACACCAGAGAGAGCCCTTCTCTTCAGAGTGGGGCTTATCTGAGCTGCTACAAGCCAAGTGAGATAAACAGGGGCCCTCACAATCTGATTATCACAGTCATTTCACAGGCTTGATACCATCGTTAATCCACCGGCCACTATGAAATTAAATTGGCTGATCTGCCCAGATAGAGGCAGGGGTTGAATAGCTGAGGGATGAAAAGGAAGGGTGTAAAAGGGGAGGATGAAGGAATTCCTTTTCATCTCTTTGGTTTATACAAAGCCAGCCTGAATATTCATTGTGGGTGGCAAAGTTCGGAGGAAATGGTGAGGGTTAAAAACCACAGCAACGGGAAATCTTAACCTGGGGAAGAGGAGTCTGATCCCATGCAAACACTGGGTGGTACTTGTTTTTAGTACGTAGGTGGAATTTGTTGTCTGCTCCACAATGAGAAAGGAAGAACCAGAGGTGGAATTTAAGAGCATCTACTGGGATTTTAGAGCATTCCCCAGCTGGACAAAGCAGTGAGATACACCTTGAAATTACGAAGTCCCTCCTGAGGAGTAGCAGCAGTCTCCTAGCCCACTTGTAAGAGTCAGGCTTTCCATGAAAACTCTGTGGTCCTGCAGGAAAAAAAAATCATCAGCAAAACCACATGGTCAAGATATGCCCAGAAAGAGGAGAAAAGGATGAAGCTACACCTGAAGATGTGGGGCTTGAGATTTGCAAATATGACACTCACGAGAGGCATCTCATGAAGGAAACAGTTTTCCAGAAGGCAAGACCCTCCTCCTCAATAATCCCCTTCCCCTCCACGGTCTCTGAAGTAAAACTGCCCCAAGCCATTGCACACACGCCAGATTCACTCCCCAAAAATAGTTCTTCCTCAAATAGAGGATGAAAGGCGTGAATCCCAACCCGTGCAGCCAAAGTTTGATTTTCCCGAGAGCGGCAAACTCCACCGGTTTCGGTGGACTCGGCTTTGCACTGATGTCCCCGAGATCAGAGGTGGGTCTCTGTGCCACAGAACAGTCCCCAAATTGTCCCTGGCACCGTGGGCATCCGGCTGGCTTTTGGTCCTGTCAAAACTTCCACCTCAGCAGCACCAGCTGCACAAAACCTGGGACAGCAGGAGGCTGGAAAGGCTTTCATGGAGGGAGGTGGGGGTTTGGCATCCCTCCTTTGAAGAGGCAGAGCAGCAGTCAGGTATTCCAGCCTGGCTTTTACAAACGGAGCCATGTGAGGAGTTATAAGGGGAGGGAGCTTTTAATCTCAGAGCCAGCTACAAATCGAAGGTGAACCTCATTAACTTGGACACTTTGTGTGTTAAAAAATGAGGAGCGTTTCACCTAATGAGAAGCTCTTAATAGGTGTTGTTTTTTTGCTAAATTATCATATTAAGCAGAAGATAATTAACAAGCGTTTTCTTAATGTGGTGTTCCACTGATAAAATCTCATTGTCTATAAATCATCAAGACACTACAAAAAGAAAAAAACACCCAAAATTGCTTTTTAATCATGTTAGGCATTATGGACAAAAAGTACAGGACAATTTTAACTGTTGGGGAACTAGAAGGGAAGGACAAGAATCTCTACTCTGCTGGGGGCAAGCATAGGGTCTTTTAAGGTAAATCAAGAACTTAGGGATGGTTTTTAAAACACTTTAGAGTAGTTACAAGCACTGACATATCACATATGTATCATATTAGGGATCAGACCCAGCCAGCACGGGTTTAGGAAGGGCAGGTCCTGTCTGACCAGCCTGAGCTCCTTTTGTGACCAGCTGACCCACCTGGTGGGTGAGGGGAAGGTGTGGGTGTGTCTGCCTGGACTTCAGCAAAGCCTTGGACACCGTCTCCCATGGGACACTCCTGGAAAAGGCTTGGCCAGGGGCACTCTGGGCTGGGTGAGGAACTGGTTGAGGGCATTATTGACTTATGACTCATTATGACCCAAGTGACTCCTCCCAACTCTTCTCTGTCATTTCCATTGCACTTCCTCACTGGGAAAAGTCCCTGCTTTAGCACCTTTCTTACAGATACTCCTTTTGCCAGCCCAGATCTGACCAGGATTTTGCCCCTTCTGCAGAACAGCCACAGAATCACTGGCAGCAATTCCTGAGATGTCCTGGTAGCTTCTCAGTTGTACCCCTTGAGCTGCTAAATTAATTCCAGCCTGTCCTCATAATTTTACTACTTCACAGCTCTGCCTTTCACATATATCATTTTTGCCCTCTCTGGAGAGAAATTTGGGCCAGTGAGGATTTTCCAGGGAGGAGAGGTGCTCCCTACCCTGATTCCCACAACACCTGCAAACTGTGCTGGCTCAGAGTGACACAGGAAGGATTTTCTTCTTGGCATCCAACCACTCTGACCACTTGCTACCGGGCCTGGGACAAACCAGAGGGCAAAGAACAAAACTGCAGAAATCAAGCTCAGAAGCAAAGAGGAGAAAAGCAAAACAGAGAGAAAACCTTCACGTCCAAACTCTTCCAGAATCTTGAGGTTTGGATGCTAATCCTTCATTTC
Organism: Chiroxiphia lanceolata; assembly: GCF_009829145.1. Lineage (NCBI taxonomy): Eukaryota > Metazoa > Chordata > Aves > Passeriformes > Pipridae > Chiroxiphia > Chiroxiphia lanceolata. Next base: position 2,366,463 of record NC_045641.1, on the reverse strand, counting down.
TAGTTGATAATCCACAGATATCCAGAAGAGCCCAGCTGCCCTCATGAATAGGGTCTGGGAAAAGACCCCAGATCTTTTAGAATCTGTGGAAAATCACAGAATGCTCAAAACAAAGGACCCTTCTGATGGTCAGTGTCAAAATTATGATGCAAACCCTGTTCATCAGTCCTCAGCCCACCTGGCAAACATACATGAACCTGGGCATCCAAGGAAAATTAGCTTAAATATACCAACATCCATCACTTGGCCATGTCCTAAAAATATATAAACTACACAGACATGGTCAGAAAGGAGCATGATGAACATTCTGATGTCCCAGCTGCTCTCCATCCTCCTATATTTGATGCACAGAGGTAGAGTCCCAATGCAGAAGACCCCAAAAAGCCTCTAACAGTTGACTGTGAGCTGCATCGTAAGAGGGAATTGCTGGAGGACCCCCAGGTGGATGGATAGATGGATGGAGAGTGGTGAAGCAGAGCTGGGCTCCTGCAGGCTGGAGATGTGAGGACCAAGGGGTTGGTTTCACCACAGGAATTTTGCATGAGGAGCTGGCAGGGAGTGGCTCTCCCCTGACTTGTCCTGTGCCTCAGCACTGGCACCACCACGGACCAAGGGAGTGGGTGCTGCTCTGCCTCTCCCCAGCCCTCATGGAAAAGGGAGTGATAGAACTGGAGAGACACCATGGGTGAGAATGGATTAGAGTGAAAAATGAGGGGGGAAGGAGGAAAACAGAGCTCTCAGCATGACCCCATGTGCTGGCAAGGCATCAGCTCCAAGCACAGGCCACGTGTTGGTGACACACACTTGGCACTTGCTTTTACATCCAGCGGCACAAGGACTTGTCAGAGGTAACTAAAGACCACCAGGAGCCTTCATCCAGAGCTCAGACAGTGGAAACTCTTCCATTAACACTCCCTCCCTGCCAGCTCCTCTCCTTTTCTTCCTTGTCTCACCTCTGGGTTGCGGCCGGCATCTCGACTGGAATTACCTCGGGCTGCTGCTGCACCAGCTCTGACCTCTGCTGCGAATGTTTTCGGGGCAGAGGAGACTGATGTGGAGTCCTGGCTGATCAGTGTGAGCTGAGTGCCCTGGTCTGCTGCCCCCTCCAGCCACAGACGTGATGGGGTGGGGAGGGGGAGGTTGTTTTCCGGCAAAATTTACTCCATGATTTATAGGAAGGAAAAATCCGTTCGGAATTTAAAACTGCTATTAGCTCCTCTCGGTGTTACCTATGCCCGCATGTATGTAACATATATACAATATAAACCTTTATAAAAATAAAAAATAAAAAGAAGGAGGGGTGTTTGCCAGCCTCGCGGGCACAAAGCGCTGGGAATGTGAAGGAAGTTTTATAATCACCGTGGCATTTCCAGCGCGTTTGGTCACAAAAGCTCCGGATTGAATGGCTTAGCATCCCTCTCTGCCTCTCCTTGCATCACAAAGCTCAGAAGCGCCATTTGAAGTTTCAAAAGGAATGTTTTTTTGTGAATGAGATAATCAGCGCCGACTAATCTGCCACGCGCCCCTCCTTGTAATCCACACACCTCCAGCTGAGGGAACAAAACCGGGTCCAGCTAATCCCGCGGGGTCCTGCCTTGAAGCTGTTGCACGGCCCCTGTGGCAGGAGAGGAGGTGGGAAGGATTATGCTGCCGAGAGCAGATACACGTCTGTGTTCTTTACAGCCTGGCCCCTC